>NC_135318.1:90402368-91106404 GCF_048772815.1 Callospermophilus lateralis
GCTGCTGCTGCTGCTGGGAACCTGGGGGGCTCATGCGGGAATCCTGAAACCACTCAGCCACTGAACAAGGTGTCTCTGATTGGCCCAGAAAGATGTCAGTCCAGCACCACGTGCCCAATCAAAGAGCCGGAGGGAGGGTGGTCCAACTCGCCCACCCTGGCTCCCTCTATTCCAGACTACCACCTGCTAGCTCCATACACTTGTCCCATCAGGTTTTCAGAATCTGTTCCCATCTACCACCCTGAGTGCCACAGATCATCGTTATCAATACTGTGGCGCTTCCTCCAAATGACTGGCAGCTTTGTGACCTTTCCTTTTTTGCTACAAATGACTAATGCACGTACTACTCATGAAAAAGTAGGATAAGTGGCAGAGAAAGGCAACGTAACGATTTCAGAAAAGTCTGTGAGGCAGAACCCATTAGTGAGCTACATTTTGTTCAAAACTGAGATACTGGCAGGCAGAATAACCCGCCGTGTGCCGGAACGCATTCAGCTGTAGCGGTGACTAATAATGCAGCCGGAGATCTGTTCAAATTTTCCCCCTTTGGTGCCTATTTTCATAAGCTAATAACTGAAGCATGAAAATTGTTTCAGGCTGAAAACTGGCGGTAAGAGCTGGGCAATCAGTGTGGGAAACAACTTTTTGTTGCTGTTGTTACTTAATTTAGTTGGGCTGTTTTGAAGTCAGGAGGAGTGCAAATGTCCACGTGGGTTTTCTCTAGCTCTGGGTTTTTGTTAAGCCTGAGAACACATTTGGGATTTTGTTACATGAAGCAGTCTTTTAACCACGGTGGACAGTGGTTTGTCTTTGTACAGGTGTGCACTTCTGTTGGGGACAGGTTGGGGTCATGGTGGGGGGAAGAGATTCAATCAGAGCCTTAGAAATGAGGTTACATCATCCTGGGCGCTGAGCCTTGGACTGAAACTCCTGTCAAGCAAACAGCCACCTGAGACCAGAGGGGCAGGTGGGGGTGAGGCCCAGGGCAGGGGTCCAGTGAGTTCCTAGATGAGCCCTGTGAGTAGTAACGCCTCTCCTTCCTGCAGGAGTGGGGCTTGCTCAGCACTTTTTTGTACAAAACAAAGTCCATGTAAAGAGGTCTATAGGTCGCAGGCCCCTCTGACTCTTTCCTCTTCTTTTATTGGGGCAGGAGGTTGGAGGGAGACAGGAAAAACCAGAGAAGAGCGGAACAAACACCTGTGGACTCACACTCCAGAAATAATAGATGTGGATATTTTATGATGGTAATTTCACTTTTATTTTTTATTTCTTTATTTCTTTGGTACCAGGGGTTGAATCCAGGGGTGCTTTACCACTGAGCCACATCTCCAGGCCTTTTTTGTATTTTATTTAGAGACAGAGTCTCACTAAATTGCTTAAACCCTCCCTAAAACCTCCTTAAGTTGCTGAGGCTGGCCTCGAACTTGAGATCCTCTTGCCTCAGCCTCCTGGGCCGCTGGGATTATAGGTGTACGCCCCTGCGCCTGGTTTATTCTAACTTCTAAAACAACAAAATGATTGAAACGTGACTGGTAAGGTTGTACCTCTCCTTAATTTCAGACAAGAAAGTGGGGAGCAGGAGGAGAAGGGGCCCCACAGACCCACAACCTACAGCACCTTTCTGGAACTCTCAAGGAGACTGGCTGGTCAGACAGCAGGTGTCATCATCTCACGACAGGTGAGAGCTGGGGCGCGGGGTGGGTGTCTAGGGTCTGCCCAGAACTGGACTTGGGACCAAGCAGAGGACAAAATGGATCAGATGATTGCTTCATTTATAAATCTTTGATATATCCTTTTCCCTCCAAATGGTATTGAATCTTCTGAAGATTTAAAAAAAAAAAAGGCGTGGGACGGGCGGCTTTGCCAAGGAGGCTGGCCTGCTGGCCTCCCGTGTGTCTTGGAGCTTCTCTGTACAGTGAGGTGCCGTGAATCAGTTAAGCTCAGGCCCAGGTTGCATCCTATCCGAGGCCACCAGGAGCCGGCTGGGTCGGCCAGCTGGAATCTCACAGCCCACTCTCACAGGCTGGGCTCGGGGGCTTCCAGGAGGACAGCTCCATTTGCGAACCAGCTATTAGTTAAAGAAAAAAAAAAAAAAAGAAAAGGAAAGAAAGAAAAAAATCGGGCCTTTTGTGTTGATTGATTTTGGCTCTGGAGAGATTTTGCTGGTCCTTGCAGCAGGACTGAGTCCCCCCCACCCCCAGCAGTTCCCTGAATTGTTTCAAGAGAGCAGAAAGACAGCCCTTTCCGTTCCAAAGCAAAGCTGGGCCTGCAGCATGTGCACAGGTCCAGTCTATCCGTGTCCAAGTTCACTGCTAAGTGCTCGGCACCTGGGCTGGGCTGGGCCGTGTGTGCGACCCACGCTGGCCTCGCTGCACTGCAGCCGGCCCGGCTTTCCTCCCCAGACAGCAAGAAGCCCGGGGAGGCGGTCAGAGGAGGAACTCAACTGTTAAGACATTTAACAGAGAAAACTTGTTGTCCTGCTCTCCTGACCCAGAGCACACAGCCCTGGGTGCCCAGGTCTCCACCCGGACGTGGGCCAGGTGCCTCCCCTGCCCAATATGCAAACCACGCTTTGGGGTAAAGTGCCTCTTCCTAGAGAGTTCCTCTCCTCGGAGGCCCCGGGGAGAGATGCTAAAGATAGGCTTGCAGCTCCCAAAGAAGAAAACCGCAGGCTTTGGCTTTATCAGCTAAGGCGGGATCCTTCCTGCCCCCAACCGGCCCCTTCCTGCTGGTCCAGAATGCACGTGTCCGGCACAGAGACACACCAGGTTCTGTCCAGTCCTCTGAAACTGCCCGGAGTAGAGGCTGCTGGTCCTGTACGTCCCGCCTGGCTTGTTCGATTGGGCTTGTGTTGCCAAAAGACCTGACTGCAAAATCCAAAGCCAGGCGGGCAGGCCCCTGAGCACAATGGTCGGGAGCCCGTGGTCTTCCTAGTCTGGTGCTTCAACAAAACACCGGAAGGGTAGCGGGTAGCGTAGCGTTGCCTGTGAGCGCCAGCCTCCCCAGGGTGCCTCCAGAGCAAGCTCCCCCGCTGGGGCAGCCTGGGGGCTGGGAAGCGGGCCTAGGGAGGCTGGGCAGGAAATGTCCACGGCCATTCCTTTGGCAGGAAAAGGTCCAGCTAAGGACAGCCTTGTCATTTCGAATCACGGGAGTGCAGGGGAGTCTTGTTTCCGGTCACTTTCTGTGATGCAGTTACAGCTGCTCTTTTGTCTGGGGACCATTCCAGCGGGTGCAGGGGGGCACCTCATTGCTCCTTTAGTGTGAGTCTCCCTACTGGCTACTGGTGACCCCACCGGCAGCCTTCATATGCTTGTTGTCATTGGTCTTTCTTCCTTAGGAAACGTCTGTCTAAATGTTTTGCCCAGCCGGGCGCAGGGGCGCACACCTGTCATCCCAGAGGCTGGGGAGGCTGAGGCAGGAGGATCTCAAGCTTGAGGCCAGCCTTATTAACTTAGCAAGATCCTGTCTCAAAATAAAAAAAAAAAAAGAAATAGAGCTGGGGATGCAGGTCAGTGGTAAAGCACCTCTGGGTTTAATCCTCAGCATAGATACATAGACCAATAGATAGAAAGTAAGTTAGTTTTGCCCAGGACACCATGGGGCAGCTCCGAGTCACACTTCTCCTGCACTGCGTGAGCCCCTCTTTATCCAGCCTTTTGAAGCTGTCCTGAAGCCATTGAGAAATGCTCACACTCCAGTCTGTTGTTCTGAACGGGGTTTGCGACCCTCTGCAGCTGTGTATGATGTTGCACCTTATGATCCTTCATCCCTTCTGTCCTGTCCTGTCACAACTGTTCTGATATTTGTGTGCAGACCTGTCTTCCACTGAGGATATTCAATGTAAAGGAGAAAACTCAGTTCCACAGTGAAAATACAAAAGTGACAGAAATGAAAAAAAAAAAAAAGTAATTTGCCCATTTTTAAATTAATTTCTTATTGAGTTTGGGGAACTCTTTATATATTATGGATTCAAATTCTGTATCAGATATATGATTTGCAAATATATTCCCCATCTTTTCTTTTCCCTTGCTTAAATTAAAAGCCTGTCTTTTCACCTTCTTAGCAGAGTCTTTTGTTTTTAATTTTGAAGAAGCCCAATTTAAAAATATCTCCTTTTATGTGTCAGGCTTTTGGCATAAGAAATCTTTGCCTGACCCTAGGTCACAATGACTTTCTCATATTTTACTTCAGAAGCTATAGTTATTTTGATCTATAATGACCTATTTTGGGTTAGCTTTTGCATATGGTGTGAGACCTAGATCAAAGTTCACTTTTTTTTCCCATGCATACATCCAATTGTTCATGCAATGTGTGTTGAAAAGACTCTATTTATCATATTGCTTTACTACGTTGTCAAAAGTCAGTCAGTTTTTGGAGTCTTGACCTGACATTCCATTGATGTTTGTGCTTTGTTTCACTGCCCTGGTGTGTGTGTGTGTGTGTGTGTGTGTGTCTTGAGATCTCAACATGCTATCACCTTTTCATGCTGTTGGCTGGGATCCTCTGGGTGGTTCTTTCCAAGGGTCTCTCATGCATTTACAGCTGACTGTGCCTGCAACAGAGTTCATCCAGAAGGTCCACCAGGGTGAAGGCCAAGGTGACCCCTACCTTTCCCCATCTAGCCCCTGCACTGGACTGCCTGCAGCAGCTGGAGGGCGACTGGCCACCAACTCTCTCTCTGCAGCCTCTCTAGATGTCTTCCTTAGCCTTCCCCACAGAGTGACACTTTTAGGGAAGTTGGACTTCTTAGCTGTGGCTTGTCCTAGAATGAGTCTTGCAAACGCAAATGTCCCAAGAGACCCAGGCAGAAGCTGCAAAGCTTCTTATAACCCACCCTAGGCCTCCTGTCAGGTCATTTCTGCCCTGTTCTGTAAGGAAAGAAAATCCCTATGATCAGGCCAGATTCATGGAGAGGCTATGAGATGCCGCCTCTTGATTTTAGGAGGGCCATTGGGGGCTCAGGAGAATTGTTGGTTTTCTGTGTGATATAAACTGAGCTAGTAGCAGAAGTCTCAAAATCAAGCAGTGTTCATCTTGCAGATTGGTTCATCTTTTGCAGACTTGTTTTGACTGTTCTAGGTCCTGTCCATTTGTTTATGAATTTTAGAATTAACTTGTCCATTTCTCAACAAAAAATAACTCAATTTTTTTAATTGTATTGAATTTGTAAATCAATTTGGAGAGAATTTACACCTCCAATTAATGTAAGATCAAGCCAGGTAAAATGGCACACATCCGTAGTTCCAGCTACGAGGGAGGCTGAGGCAGGAGGAGGGGCCCGTGAACGCAGGAGGCTGAGGAGGAGGAGGATCATTGGAGCACATGTAATATAGCGAGACACCCATCTCAAAAAAAAAAAAATTAGTTTAAGATCAATTTGGTGAAAATTTATACCTTAAAAATTCTCTCTTCTTATCCATGAGCATAGTACATCTGTATCAATTCAGATTCTCTTTTCTCTTGGCCATTACGTTGTAATTCTCAATGTATAGATCTAGTCCCTCTTACATTACATTTGCCCTAAATATTTTATACCTTGGACACTATTGTGAATGGTATTTAAAACTTTTCACTTCTGATCATTCATTCAAGTGTATAGAAACATAATTGATTTCTGTACATTGATCTTTTGTGATGTATCTAAAAAAATTTTTTTCCCCAGTGGTGGGACCTAACTCTGAGCCTCACACTCGCCAGGCAAGCCCTGTCCCCCTGAGCGACACACCTGGACCCTCTGTATCACCCCTGACGTCACTCTTTGGCTTCAGTAGCTTTCTGGCTCCATAGGATTTTCTACAAGACCCTTGTGTCTTGTGGGGATAAAGGTGGCTTTGCTTCTTCATTTCCGCTCTGGAACTCCTCTCTCGGTCTCTTGTCAGGTTGCCCTGGTGGCATTTCCAGCCCAGTGTTGCAGAGAGCTGATGAGTTTCTCGTGTTAGGAGGAAAATGTCCGATTTTTCACTTTAAGAATGACAGGAGCTCCAAGCTGTCCATCGATGCCCTCACGGGCGAGGACGTTCTCACCTATTCTTAGTTGGTGAGACTTTGTGTTAGGAATGTTGTTTTTTGTTTTTTTTTTTAAATTTTATTAAATTTTTTTTACCTCTATTTTAAGACTTCCCATAAATTACTAGTGTCATCGTTTACAAATCCAAGTGATGTTTGGAGTGTTACCTGTCTCCATGTCCTGTTTCCTTCCTGTTTATGATATGATTTCTTCAACGTTTCCTCTACATCCAGTCGGCTTCCATATTAGTTGTCATTTTTGCTTCACCTGTCATGCCATGGGGACAACTCAGGAGGAGGCAGACTCTCCATTGCCAGTATTTTGGTTGACCAGGCTCCTCCTTCCTACGCGTGTCCCCAGGTTCCTTTTTATTGCTCCCTCTGTGTTGCGAGAACTCTCGGCCAGTCCTCTGCAGGACTCTGAGGGTGACTGCACTCTCAGTTTCCCTTCTCAGAACACCTTGCTTTCCCTTCCCTCCCGGAAGGATCTTTTCGTTGGGAAGGATCTTTCGGCTGGATGTGGGGTTCTAGATGGGCAGTCTTCTTCTTCTCTCAGCAAAGTCCTGAAAGTCTCCTGGTCAGGTTTCTCATGAGATTTTGGTCTTTTCATCCTTACAGATAAGTTATCACTTCTCTCTGGTTTCAAGATATTTTTGTTGGTCTTTTATTTTTTTTTTAGAAGTTTGACTATGACATGTCTTAGTGTGGATTTTCTTTCTATTTTTTGGTATGTGGATTGAACCCAGGGGCACTTAACCAACGAGCCATATCCCCAGCACTTTTTACACTTTATTTAGAGATATGTACTTGCTAAGTAGCTTAGGGCCTCACTAGGTTGCTGAGGCTGGCTTTGAACTCACCATCCTCCAGCCTCAGCCTCTGAAGCCACTGGGATCGCAGGCATGGGCCACAGCACCAGGCTGCACCACCACGCCTCACCCCAGCCCCTTTTATTTTTTTTATTTTGAGACAGGGTTTCTCTAAGTCGCTAAGGCTGGCTGTAAATCAGTGGATTTCTTGAGTTCATTATGTTTGAGGGTTGCTCAGCTTCTTAAATCCACAGGATAATGTCTTTGGTCAAATTTGGAAACACTTGAGCCATTGTTTCTTTGAGTGTTTTCTATTTCTGCCCTTTTCACTCTCCTCCCAGAACCCAGTGCCACAGAAGTAGGCTTTTGACATAGCCCCTCAGGTCCCGGGGCTCCCTCCTCCTCCTCCGCTTCTCATTCTTCCACCTTATCTTCTCTTTGTTGTTCAGGTTGGATGTTTCCTATTGTCCTGTCATCCTAGTCCCTGACTGTCCTCTGTCCCCTTTATTCTGTGGCTGAGCATCTCTATTTTATTTTTTAATTTGGTGCACTGCATTTTCAGCTCTAGAGTCTCCTCTCTCTCCAGCCTCTTTCTATTTGGTTCAAGAGTGTTGTCCTTGCTCTCTGAAGCACCTTTCTGCGGCCTGCTTTGAAATGTGTGTTACATCATTTCAAACTTTCTGTCCTTTCGATGTTAGGATTGGTTGTTTTCCTTTTTTAATTTTGCATTTAGTTTTTGATCTTCCTGGTTCTTAGTGCGACGAGTGGTTTTCTACTGAAGTCTTGACCTCTGGCATATTAGGTTAAAAGACTCTGGATCTTCTTTTCGGCTTCAGTTTTGATTGGCTTCCTCGGACACTGCTCCAGCAATGAGGAGTGGGGAAGGGGACGCCACCCCATCATTGCCAGGTGGGGGCAGAAGTCCAGGCTCTGCTGGTAATATTCAGACATGTTAGTGGTGTTTGGCAGGAGGAAGGGACAAGCAGGTGTCCTGACCTTCTGGAACAGGGAGTCCTCATCTTACTTGCTGGATACATTTTAATGTAAGTTGCTGTTATTTACCCCCAAACAGGTCAATATGCGATTATATTTCAAAGATATATAAAAGCACTTGTCCCTCACTCCAGAAATCCCCTCCTCCTCCTTCCCACTCAGTTCCTGTCCCCAGTCACCTCCTAAAGGAAAATGTCATTTTGCATTTACCTATCTGCCATCTATTTATTTATTTTATGTTGGGGGGGTACTGGGGATTGAACTCAGGGGCACTCAATCCCTGAGCCACATTCCCAGCCCTGTTTTGTATTTTACTTAGAGACAGGGTCTCACTGAGTTGCTTAGTGCCTCACTAAGTTGCTGAGGCTGGTTTTGACTCTCTATCCTCCTGCCTCAGCCTCCCAAGCCGCTGGGATTATAGGTGTGCACCACCGAGTTCGGCTTTGTTTATTTATTCTGCACACCTGAGATGGGCGTTGCCTGCTCTGGAAGCTGTGTGAATGCACTCTGGTGTCTGGCTTCCTCCTTTCAGCTCAATGTTTGAGGATCCCCCTGGTCTGCAACCCGACCCCCAATGGGCTGAGCTAACCCACTGCACAGATGCAGCGCAGCTTGTCCGCCTGCTCTCTTGTCTCCGAGCACCTGAGCTGTTTTTAAGTGTGGACCGCTATGAATGGAGTAGAGGACAGCCAGTGACTTTGGATCTGCTTTCTTCTCCCTGAACACAGCGTTACGTGACCCTCAGGTCTGCAAACGTTGCTGTCCGCTCTGACCTGCTGCTTGTAGTTTTCTTGGATGAATCATTCCTTCGCCCATTTGTTGGTTCATTCGGCTTCTGTTCACTGGGTCCCAGGATAAAGCTGTGCTCTAGGTCCAGGAGAGAACTGGGGTGGGACGAGCTCGTGCAGCTAAGGGCCTCGATGGCCTCCATGTGGTGGAGGAGACAGCGGGAGGGGCTCAGATTCTGGAGCTGGAACCGGGGTTCAAATCCCAACTCTGCCTTGAAGGCTGGGTGTTGGGGACACAGTGGGAGCCTTCAACTTCCGTTTCCAGAGTGTACATGGCTGATCGTGGCACCTGCCCCGAGGGTTGCCCGGTGGGTGACAACCTTAGACGGGTGAAGACCTTAGACGGCACCCGGCTCACCCCAAAGGCTGGCAGGAGCAGGCTGCTGTGGTCACTCGCCGTGGTTTGGACAGCGGCACACCCGGGGACAGGAAGCTCAGGCGAGCAGGACCTTCGCCTGCCACGGGGCTGCTGCCTGACCCAGGGCTGGGGTGACTTCACCGAGCCCAGGGACATTTGCAGGGAGCCGTGGTCTGTGGGAGCCATCCGCCTGGGGTAGTCACTTGGAGATGGCCACAGTAGTGACAGTGTCCCCACCGAGGAAGGAGAGGAGGCTTCTGCTGGTTCTCAGCCACTTGTGCTGGGAACCAGGTTCCTTGCCCTGTGGGGACGGCGGTGGTGGAGACAGGAGGGGAGCAGGAGGACGGGTCTGATGGACAGTGGCCTGTTGTGCCCGTGTGCCCCTGCGGACAGCAGACCTGGGCTGGCGTCACCCTGGGCCACGGTACCCTGCACGCGCACAGCCCCAGGGAGGAGCGTTCTGCAAACTCCTGCAAACAGCTCACATTTCATACCTCCTGCGGCCCTTGGCCACCTGCCGGTGACGTGAGCCTCCAGGAAAGAAACTGCTGCTTGTGCAGTGTCCTGGGATTTGGCTTTCCACACCTATTCAGGGCGTCTTCCAGTTCCCTGAACCCTGGTGCGTGCGCCCCTCTCTCTCTCTCTCCCTCTCTCTCTCTCTCTCTCTCTCCCCTCTCCCTCCCTCCCTCTCTCTCTCCCTCTCTCTCTCTCCCCCTCCCTCTCTCTCTCTCTCTTTCCCCCTCCCCCCTCCCCCTCTCCCTCCCTCTTCTCACTCCCCCTCCCCCTCTCCCCCTCTCCCTCCCTCCCTCTCCCCGTCTCCCTCTCTCTCCCTCCCTCTCCCTCTCCCTCTCCCTCTCCCCCTTCTTCCTCTCAGAAAGCCCCCCTTCACCTCTGCTCAGCCATATTGCTGGAGGCCGCTCCTCCTGTCCAGTCTTGGAGGACAGACTCCTTCCTCCTGATCCAAGGAAGAGGGCTGGCCGGGCCCCTTGGGGTCCGCAGCATCCCCGGAGTGGAAGCCACCGTCTCCACGTCCACTGACAGGTCAGCAGGAGCCTCACCAGGGCAGCCCTGCCTGCCACCCTGGGGACCTCGATGCTTGGTCTGGTGGCTGTAGTGGCTCCCTCCAGGGAGAGAGAGGAGAGCCTGCTGCAGAACAGGGGTCCAGGCCCAGCTGGAGGGAGGACGGCATCTCGGGGGGCTTCTGGTTGCCTGGGGCCAGTATGTACGTGGTGCCCACGGTGTGCACCCCCCCCCTCAGGCCCACTCACGAATCACCTTTTATGTGCACATGTGTGCATCACGGGCACACACGCCACCGGTCACACATGGGCTCACCGTCCTCCCAGGCCTCCCATTCAATGTATGTCAGATCGTCACCTTCAAAAAACTGGGGTGACTGTCGGTAAGAGTGACCATTGCTGCCTATGTGGCCCTTGGGTCTCTGCAGGCCAGGCCAGCCCACTGCTCAGACCACCTGGCTTCCTGCCTTACGTCAAGGACCTAGGGCGGGCCCCGGGCAGAGGGGCCAGTCCAGCCTCCAGTGCTTGCACCCAGGGACAAGGGAACTCGCTGGCACAATACGCAGGCCAAGCCCGAGAGCCAGGCTCAGGTGCCACCTCCTTGCAGAGTGACGGCTGGGCTGCTCAGCCAGCCTTTCTGCTAAGCCAGTGTGGAGTCCATCCTCCACTTGGGGCCCTGTTGGTGGAACAGAGAGGGGCACCACCAGCCTAGCCCACTCAGGGGGCACAGTGCCCACCCTCAAAGGCTCACTGAGCTGACTCTGAGGCCAGAGGCTTCAGCGGTGACTCAGTGACAGAGTGCAGAAGCCCGGACACGGTGGGCTCAGCTGGCAGAAGCTGGGGGCATGGTGGGCTTGACGCTTTGCCTGTGGTATTTGTTTTCAATTGGGGTGGGGCAAGAATGGCAAATTGTGGGGTTTTATTCTAAGTCTGTCGGGTGGAGGAGTAGATTCAGGGGACCTGCAGCTGCGAAAAGGTCCCTGATCATAAACATGGGTCGCCATCAGTTAGCGCCTAGGGGAACTCCTGACACTGGCTGCAGCTGTAACACTTTGGTTATTTAAATTCTGTGTGTGTGGCGGGGATGGGGGCTGGGGATGGAATCCAGCCACGGAGCTAGACCCCCAGCCCTTGCTATTTGTTTTTGTTCTGAGACAGAATCTCACTAAGTTGCTTAGGGGCTCACTAAGTTATTGAGGCTGGCCTCAAACTTATGATCCTCCTGCCTCAGCCTCCCGAGTGGCTGGGATTACAGATGTGTGCCACCTTCGCCCAGCTGGTTATTTAATTTAATTTAACACCAGCACTCTTCCTGTTTCCAGGAGAACTTGGAGAAGCAACAAGGTTTATTACTGATGTGTGTTTATTAATACACAGTGAGAGGAGAGCAGAGGCCTGGGTGTGAACAGGCCCCAGACATGAGGTGACACTGTCACTGAGCATGGACGCAGCTCCGCATGGGGGACAGCTGAGGCAGGGTGGGACCTCCCCCATGGACACTGGCCCTTGGACACTGGCCAAAAAAAGGGTCACTGGCCAGGAGGAGACAGATGGCATTCACCTGGGTGCCCAACCACTGCCTGCCGTGTCTGGAGCAGGAGGACCTGGGTTCGTGTTTTAAATCTTAGGTGTCTGTCCCTTTGCCCCGACATTGTTTCCCGAGTGTCCCCTCTGTCCCCACGGATTGAAACGCCCCTTTCTCCTCTCAGGAGGTCCTTGCTAGGTTCTCTGGGCTTCCTCCTCTGAGGAGCAGTGGTCATTAATTTATTTTTTATTTGGAGGCAGGGTCTTGCTGGGTTGCTGAGGGCCTTGCTAAGTTGCTGAAGCTGGCCTTGAACTTGCCATCCTCCTGCCTCAGCCTCCCAAGCCACTGGGATGACAGGTGAGCACCTCTGTGCCTGGCCGGTGATGCCTTCAAACGGACCACACATCATACGAAGGCTCAGAACCCCAGACCCGGAAACACCCCGGTGCCTTCCTACCTGTGGCTTCCCCTGCAGAGAGAAGTGCTTGTTGCTTTAGAAAATACGACCTTCAATGTTGGCTGGGCTTTCCATTCTATCACATTTTAAGCCTCCTTCACCCACCCTAGTCCTCCCTTGCATTCGGGACCCCAGTGGATTGATGAGTCTTGAGCAAGAAGTCCAGCTGCACCAGCTGCAAGGGAAACATTCAGAATGGAGGGAGGGAAAGGAGGAGGGAGGGAAGGAGAGAGGGAGGACAGAGGAGGGGAGGGAAGGAGGAGGGAGAGGGGAGGAGGGAGAGGAGGAGGCAGGCAGCTACATACCATGCAGAACAGAAGACTTTTCCATGGACGCTGGAAGAGGTGCCCCCCAGCCGCTGTGGGAGTCTCCCTGAGCCCCCTGAGTATGGCCCCTAGTGACTTTGAGCACACTAGTTTTTTTGTCACTGAGAGGCAGATGATATGCAATTTTGGGTCAGAATCAGGGTGCTCTCTGACCTGACGTCCATCAAATACACTGAGACGGGTGTCACGGCCCCCGGGAGCTGGGCTTGGGTAGGCCACACATGACCCTTTCCTCCGGCCGGTTCAGAGAACACAGGTTCCCAGTGGTCTGACACCCAGTGCCATTCCCGGCGCAGGCTGCACCCCCCTGCCCCCGCCCCCGCTTGACTTCATTTGACACCAACACCACTTTCCAAATGACTTTTCCCTTTTTATTGCTTTTTCAAAGAAATTTAAGTCACCTTTAAGCCCTTCCCTAGAAATGACCTCTAGAAGAAAGAAACCCACAGTTTGGCCACGTGTTCTCCTGTATGTAGGAGGCTTTTCCTTTATTGTATCGGGATCTCACCTCCACAGCCCCTTCTATTAGGAAATAGTTTAATGGTGACACACTTAACAGCGGACTTCACATCAGCGGGACATCCCGTAACTGTGTCACAGGTTCTTTAGCCATTCCTCACGGCTTGCTTCTAACCACACAGAAGGTTCCTTCCAGGGTCCCCTCTGGGTCAGCGTGGAGCGTGGTCGCAGCCAGTCCCGGCCTCCCGTGAGACGGGGGCTAAGGTCATCTTCAGTATGTGGACATGGGAGCTGGTGGCACAGAAACTGAACACTCGGTGGCACCTGAGGAGACCAGCTGGGCGACCTGCGAGGACAGTTGTGCCCAATGTGTCAACTGTGTCCCACCTGCACTATGTCCAGGTCCCCTTGTGCATCCCACCTCTTGGATCGCTATGGTTGCATGTGGTTTGTTCCCCAAGTGTGGTCCCCAGCATGGTCACGTTGAGGTGGAGGAAGTGCTCCACCCGGGCTCCACCCTGATGTTCCACGCTGCCACACGGGAGTGGGTGACAGCTCACGGCACTGCCTCGCTTCCCACCAAACCAGACTGTTGTAAGGGAGCCCAGCCCCGTCGGGGTACTCCTCTGAAGGTGCCCTCGCTCTTGCACGTGCTCTTGCCATTGCGTTCCACCCGCATGAGGCCCGGACAAGGCGGATGCCAGCGCCAGTCTCTTGAGCTGCCGGCACTGGAGCTAATGAAACCTTCTCATTTCTTCGCCAAGTGCCTGGCCTCGGCTGTCTGCTCAGCAACACAAACAGACCAGATGGCTCTGCTGAAGGTGTCTCACTAACTGTCTTTGCATTTGGCACAGGAATTTGAGCCTCTTTTCTTTTCTTTTAGACAAATTGCATTTATTCTCCTGTCAATGCCTGTTCACGTCTTTTCCTGTGTCTTCTCCTGTGGGTGGAGCCCCCCTGTACAGGATCGGCTCCTCTGGGTCACGGTCTCTCCTGCCTTCCAGGCCTGGCAGGTGCTCTGGGGCAGGGAAGCCGTGGGTCTTTGTGTGCCCAAGGACATGTTCCTCCGGGGCTATTCCCGTTATCTTTATGCTTAGGAGGTTTTCATCCCTCTCAGGTGCAGCGAGACGTTCATTCCTGTTTGCTTTCGGTTGGGCAGTGGGTAATATTTGCCTTCAGTTCCTTATTTAGAAGTCAATGTCAACTTTCTCCTTGAAAGAAGGAGCTCGTGTGTGGTGGCTGCCTCCGTTTCCTGTGTCACCGCAGCGGTCAGCTGGATGAGCTCCTGTCTGTCACGCCTGGTACCTGGACAGGTCCCTGTGGGGTCCTGACTGGCGAGGACATTTGCTCCACTGGTGCAAACCACACCTCATCGACCTCCAACACTCATGTCCCGTTACTGAGTGACCTTGAACCAGGGCTACTCAAGTCGCCAGATTTCCTTTAGGAAAACTCTCCCCGAGGCCTGCCAACGGCTCTTTGGTTTCATACCGTCCACACCCGTGGCCATCGGGCAGGTGGCGTTTGGTTTGGCTTCTCATTTTCATCCCCAGGGGTCCCAGGACTGCGAGCCCTGATCCTGAGCCCTGGCTCCTGGCCTCAGACTCACTGTGGCCTCCCTGCTCTCCCTGTGCTGCTTCCTGTTGGACGTCCGGTTCTGCCTGAAGCTTGTCTTCCCCAGGCAGCTGCCTGAGTAGCTGTGCCCTGCCTGGCTCGCCCTTCTGTGTTGTGTGTTTAATCCTCATGTGTGTGCGTGTGTGTGTGTGTGTGCGCGCGCACAGTGCTGGGGATGAACCTGGGACTCACACAACATGCCAGGCAGGTGCCCTGCCCGTGAGCCACACCCTGGCCCTCTCCGTGTCTCTCTCGACACATGGTCCAGCTGATCCAGCTGAAGTTTTATTGAAGTCACTGTTGGTTGGGGCCGCCTGCTGCAGCCTGTTCAAGTGAGTCTGAGGCCCTCCTGACCTGGGGAGCCACTACATCCAGTGTCCCCCTTGGCTTCTAGTCACCCTCATGTGGGACATACATGACTTTCACATCTATGTACAAACCTCTCAAATCAAGATGAGGAAACTGAGGCTCAGAGTGGAAGTCCAACTTGACCAAAGCCAGAGACTCTCTGGGGAGCCAGGGTGGGGCTCCAAGTCTCACCTCTGAGAGCTGAGGACACTGGTAGGAGCCTTGTGCCCAGTGCTGGGCCATGCATGTCACCCCCTGCAGGTGCTGACAGGGCGACTGCACCCACCTGCTCTGTTCCCGCTTATCAGTGGTACCAAAGGACATCTCCAGGTCACCTCAGGGACACCAGTAAGGCTGGGCAGGTGGAGGATGTGTTCCTGGGCGTGAGTCTAGGAATCCTCCTCCCCAGGACTTCAAATGTCTGTCAGTCCATTGGGCAGCATCTGCCATCAGCCAGGAGTCCCTCTCCGTGTTCCCCTGGCCCGCCATCCTCCACGTCAGAGACAAGTGCGTCCTGGACACTGTGTCCACTGTGGGGCTGACGTGCTCCCAGCGCGTAGCGCCCAGCAGGCGCCTATTTAACTGCTCTCTCACAAAGACCCGCGGTTGTTAGGGGGGCACTGAACCCATGTCACACCTCACGTTGCTCTTGAAATGTTTTCAAGTCACGTGGCCAGTAATTCTAGAGTATTCTAGAATATTCTAGAACAGAGATCAACTCCTTGAACAAATTTGGGAAGTGGACCCTATTCCCAGGGATGGACTTCCCAGGGCTGGACCTCGCATCCCGGAGGCTTTCTGAGAGTTTGCAGGCTTCTGGGCTGGGGCTGTTGACTCGGCGGGCACCCCTTGCTGCTCTCTCAGGGTGCTGGGCTCAGTGCTTCTGAGGAATGTTGGTTGAGAAGGGAGGAAAGCTGAACCACAGTTGGTGACTCTGGCTCCTTTTTTGCCAAATGTTGGCAACTTAGCACGTTCTGCGGGCAAAGCCCTGCCTCTCTCTCTCTCTCTCTCTCTCTCTCTCTCTCTCTTCAACTGGTGTATTCTTCAACTGGCTTTAAAAACTCTTCTGACATACATGTCTTGCCCGTAGCCTACATGCCTTCCTCCCCGGGCACTTCTCCCAGGTCCAGGCCTCTCCCAGGGACATCCCTGAGTCTGTGTGCCCTTCGCCTCTTTTGGGCCCCCTGAGTCTTAAAGTTGGAGATCACCAGTGACCACCGCAGCTGCCACTTTGATTTTTCTAGGTATCTTCTCTCCTCATGTCCCTTACAGAGACTGTTCAGGATTATTCACTATTGTAGGAGCAGAATGTTGGGGTTCCCCCAAATCTCCTATTCACATGGGGTCTCTAAGCATTGAGGCCCCTGGCCAGTTCTCAGGTTAACGCTGAGCAGCCTGGGATCTCTGTGCCGGCCGCTTCACCCCAGCTGGGCGTGGACAGGGTGCCTCCTGAGAGGTTCTGCAGATTGAGGGAGACTTCAGAGTGTGACCTTGGCTCCTTACGCGGGGCCCAGTCCCGGAAGCTGGGACACTTGCTTTCCCCGGGGCCGAGCATGGTGAGCCATGCTGCGACGCTAACCGGGGACCTCCTCCTCTGTAGCTGAGGGGCAGCTCACGTCCAGCAAGACAGACCACCACATTCAGGATGGACTCCCTGAGCCTCGGCACAGGTCTGCTGAACTCCTGCACGTTCTCCGCCAGCTTGGTTCTGAGAGCAGGTAATTAACGGGCCCTGCCTTTACCCTTTGACCTCATCCTGCCTCCCAGGTGGACTATCCACACCTGGCAACTCTTGACGGTTTGGATTTGAAGTGTCCCCTGAAGAGCTCGGGTATTACGAGGCAGGAATGGTCACAGGTGGACTATCGGAGGATGAGGCCTGTAACCTCATCACTGGGTTTCTCCACAGTTGATGGCTTAATAATCTGAATGGACAACTGAGTGGTACTGTCAGGTGGGTGGTGCACAGCTGGAAGAAGGAGGTCACTGGGGGCGTGGCCTTGGGCTGTAGCTTGTCCCTGGCTCCACACGCCGGCTGCTTCTCCATCTCTCTGCTGCCTGGCCGCCATGAGCTGACGGCTCTCCCTCACCACGATGTTCTGCCTCATCTGGGGCCCAGAGCAGTAGACTTGGAGCAGTGGAGACGGAACTTCTGAAACCATAAGCCCCAAATAAACTTTTCTTCCTCTAAATGCCAGGTGCTTTGGTCAGAGCAACACCAAGCTGATTAACACAGAAACTGACCTTGGAGTCACCCCTCAACTCTGCCAGGCTGCCCTGCCGGATTGGATTTTGTGTTGGCTCGCTGTTTCTCTGAAATCAAGTCCTGGTCTGGTCTGGTGGCTCACTGTGGTTGTGGGCGACACTCTCCTGCTATCTACAGCGCCCTGGGGCCTTGCCTTCCCCATACGCCATCGCGTTTCAGTACCGCCCTTCCCACTGGGGAAGATTTCTCGGGTCGGCAGATCTCAGTGCTTTGCCCCTGCACAGAACTGAAGGTGTCCACAGTGCTGTCCACGATGTCCCCTCCCCTGCCCCAGAGCCGTCCTGAGTGCGCTGGGTGAGTACTTGGGAAGGAGCCACCATAGCTGCTGATTTGCCACAGGGACCCTTGCCCTGGAGGGCTGCTGTCCCGGGCTGGACCTGGTTCTCCAGCTGGGGATTCACTTCCCTGGGGTCTCAGAACCCCGCCGCAGCTTCAGGACATTGCCCTCTGAGCCTGAGTCACCAAGAGAGTCTCCTTGGCTTTCAAGAACCCTTGCTGGTGCAACGATCCCGACACACACAACGGGGCTCACTAACAACAAGGGGAAAGCGTGGGGGACCCTTCGCTGGTATCCTGGTGCTGTGCTTCATCTTTCCCAACCTCTGGACGCTCTGGGCTTTGAAGTGTGCCCTTCTCCGGTGCTGGCCAGTACATCCTGCTTCCTGCCAGGACCCTGCTGTCCTGGGGTGAATCTGGGCTGGACTCCAGCAAATGAAATCCCCACTCTGACACCATCCACATGCCCAGATGTCCCCCCATGGACTTCCTTTCTCTTTTCCAAAGTCAGACTCTGAGTGAAAGAAGGGAAGAAAACACCACCTGTAGCACCAGTTCCTTCCATTTCTTCTCGAACTTCAAAGTCAAGAGAAATTCACTGGGTTGAGACTCAAGGGCTCACGAGCACAGAGCTGGAGTCAGCCTTCCAGACTGGCCCTGGGCCTTGCTCTCTGCACCTGTTCTTGAGGCTGACTGGGCTGTCCCCTCCAGGCTCAGAAAGAAAGTGCTGTAGTGATCACCACTGTCTGCGTGGACGTGGGGTGGGAGAGTGACCGCTGGCGGCTGAGCTTCCTGCTCTACCCCCAATCTGCTCTGTGCCCTACACAGAAGGGGATAGAGTCCCATCAACCTCAAGCTGTCCACAGCCCTGCAGGACATCAGGGCAGATTTGAGGCTCCAGGGCAGCTTGTCAGGCCTTTCCTGTCCACGGCCACCCTGTGTCTTTTGTGCTGAAAAGTGGTCACGTGAGGTCGTGCAAGCTGACTGTGGGCTGACTGTGCGCCCACCTGGGTCCCTGATGGGGGTTCCCCACTCACTCACTTCTGCACACTGCAGAGTGTGGAAAGCGTCCCATGGTGCGCTGGGGTGGGCTCACGGTCCTAGAGCACTGTCCGAATCACAGACCTGTTGCCCTACTGTGAGAGGGCGGTGGAGGCCCCGACAGGCAGTCCTGGGCCGAGCGGGCCACCAAGCCTTGGAGCTCACCCTCAGTTGGGGGTCTTTGTCAGGCAACTGCTGTCTGCAGGGGAACCTAGCCATTTCACCCAAAGGGGGAGGAAATACAAAGCCAGGTGAGCTCCTCCACTGGCCAAAAGCCACCGCATCCAGGTGAGAAGTCCCATCCAGCCCAGAGTGGGGTGACTCCTTGAATGGCCCCGGGGGGTGGGCTTGCGTGTCTTCTTCCCGTGGAAGCCAGCTCTTGGTTCTAAAGCCCACCCTGTTGGACCCTGAAGGGTGAGAGCCAGCTCCAGACTCCAAGGCCCCGGGGACTCCAGCGTGGGGCTCTGGGGGAGGGAGTTGACAGGGGACAGCCCTTCTCAGGACAGCCTTCCCAAAGGCCTGCATCCTGTTTTATTAAAAGCTTGTTGCTGGCAGGAGAGGGCTGCCTGCTGAGTGGGCAGCCGTCCAAGATCCCCGTGGGCAATTCCAGGCCTGGCTGGGAGTGACATCAACAGGGAGGGCAGGCCTGGGTTTAGCTGATGCTGCAGGACTGGGTCTTTCTTTTTCTTTCTCTTAACCTTTCTCTTGCCTGGTCCCACAGTGTCCATTTCGGGCGTGCAGGCACGGCAGGGGCCTCTGCACCCGGAGCTGGAGTTCACCGGGCAGGACCCTGGCCCCCTGCCCATGCCCCCAACCCGCCCCCACTGTAGACAGACAGGGAGGCCAGACGGTGGCCCCGGGGTGTTTACAGGGTCGGGTGGGGGAGAGCAGGGACTTCGGCTGGGTTGTTTATCTTCTGAGTTTCGAAACCACCCAATCCATGCATTTCCCAGGAAGCCTCCACTTGTAGGTTTCCAAAAATAAAAAAAAAGTAAAAGGATAACCACTTCACAGGCAGCCGGAGGAAGGCGGTTTCTCTGTTAGGCCCTTTGTTCCTTTATTATTTTTTAACTCGAGGTTTGTTGAAGGCAGGCAGAGGTAGTCACTTTTTCTGTATTTTTATGACATTCTGCCGTTTTGCTCTATGGCCTTATCAGCTAAGAGGGCAAATGATATTTGAAGAGGCTGATAGGATTTGTCCCCGGCTCCGCTCCTGTCCTGTCTGTCTGGGGAACTGGGGTTTTGTGTAAACGTTTATAATCACATTTTCTGCTGAGGTTGTACATGACACTGAGAACCTTCCCGTCATGCTGCAGATTTTAGTCACTCAAACTGCTCCCAGTTTTACAAAAAAATAAAAATTTAAAAATTAAAAAAAATTAAATATGTATGCCTTAACAGATTTAAAAAAAATAATTTTAAAAATAAAAAAAACCAGTTTTGATATACTGTTTGGTTGGTTGTACTTGATAGATTTGGTTATTTAATGAACTTAGAGCAAACAACCCCATATCAAATAGAGCATGTTCATATATTGGCTTCTTTTTAACCCTACACTCGACGAACTTTTCAAATTCAGCCAGAAAATGCTATGTTTTTAAGCAATTTTGAAAAAATAAAAGATGCAGTTCAGATAAAGAGATTTCTGGAAGAAAAACAACATAAAGCCTACCTGAACATAACGCGTTTATGTGTCACTTCATATTTGAACATTCAGTTCATGTCAAGGACAAAATGTTTTAAAAGTTTGGGATTTAAAAGTTTGTAATGTCTGCCACGTTATCTGAATCATGATGTATGCTTGAAATCAGGTAAACGCAGCTTCTGCTATACATATAAATGTTTTACACATGTCATTTCTCTCTCTCTGTCTCTCTCTACATATATCTGTGTGTGTGTGTGTGTGTGTGTGTGTTTTGTTGTTATTTTATTCACTTATTTATATGCAGTTCTGAGAATCGAACCCAGTGCCTTACAAGTGGTCTGAACTACATGGAAGTCCTCAAAACATAAGAAGAGGTCACATAGAGCACAAAATCGTGGCACAAACATGTCAAATCCAGTCTACTTTTTCTAAACTGTATCTTTAAAAGAGTCTCAACATATTGGACTTTTTTTTTTTTTTTTTTGGCCCACTCTCTGGCTGCTAAAGAGAAAGCAGAAGATTATCTTAATAATAAATAGACAGAAGAAGCAGTTTATAATCTTTTGTTTGTTTTTAAAGCGGGGTAGAGCGCTCTCAGTAGATGCAGTGTGCTCTGCTCGGTGTGTCTTTGCTGGTTAATTGAAAACATCAAGTGCAAATCTTTAATACAGCACTTTCCCGGGAGTCACGGCTGGAGCCCTGTCTGTGTTGGGCAGGGTCCAGGACAGAATCAAGGAGAACACGGATAGGAGAGTCTGCATCACTGCAGACAAACACTGGTGATTCAGAGAGCTCCAGTTCTGCCCGGCTGCCTCTCTCTAGATGACCAGCAGCAGCCCTGTCCCTGGTCCACACCAGGGCCACCTTGTCACCCGCTCCGAGCAGTGAAGCCCCGTCTACCTGGACTCCACCCCATGGCCCCAAGCCCAGCTGCTTCCTCCAGCAGTTTCCCGACAGAAACACAGCTAAGAAAACAATAGAAAGTGACATGTTAAAAAAAAAATCATAATGGAATCAAAACAGAACTGAAAAAAACCCCGTCACCCACAGGAGGGCAAGAAAAGAGAAATGGAATGAGAAATAAAAGGAACCAACCAAACCCCAATATTACATTGTCCGAGTTAGCCCTGATAGCGTGATCATCATTTAAAGGTAAGCATTTTAAATACCCTCAGTTAAAACGCAGAGATTGGCAGAGTGGATTAGAAGCGGGTTTCCAAGAAACTCCCGTCAACTTCAATGACGTAAGTAGAGAGCAAAAGAATGAAGAAGGGTCTCCTGTCAACCGTGCTCAGAAGGAAGGGTGAGTGGCCAGGTTAGCATCAGGAACACAGACGGCGGGTCCAGCTGCTGGGGCAGAGAGGGAAGTCTCAGTGACAAGGAGAATCCGGCAGGATGACTGCCTTGTGAACCAGACGGCAGAGCTTCTCAGACTCACGTGACCCAAAGGCAAAGCTGGACGGAGAAGCCCACCGTTCCCATCTCCTTCCACGGCCTCCAGGACGGTCAGCCTTGCAGAGGGAAAATTCGCAAGAACACTAGGAGCTCGGAGGCTCCCTCAACCAACAGGATCTGACTGACATCCAAGGCATCTCGCTCAACAGCTCCAAATGCCCAGTTCTCTAAAGGGCCCGTGAAACGTCCACCACCGTGCGACACACGTCAGCTCACAACATGCTGACAAACTTGAAGGACATGGAGTCACTCGGAGTATGTTATCTGACCATAATGGAGTCAAACTAGAAATCAAAGCAGAATCAGTCGAGAAATGGCCAAACACTTGGAAACTCAACAACACCCTTCTAAGATATTTGTAGGTCAACGTGGCAGCAGAGAAGGAAATTTTAAAAATTGCATGGAAGTGAGCAAAAATGAAAATGCAACACGTTAACGTGTGAGAGGCAGCTAAATCGGCACCGAGAGGGAAATTTTATGTAATCAGTTAATTCCCTTAGATCAGAGGAAAGATTTCCAATCACTAATACAGGTGCTGCCTTCTAGGAAATAATAATAAAAATAAACAATTAAAAAATTGGAGCAGGCACCATGGCCCCCGCCTGTCATCCCAGCAGCTTGGGAGGCTGAGGCAGGAGGATCACGAGTTCAAAGCCAGCCTCAGCGAAAAATGGGAGGCACTCAGCAATTCAGTGAGACCCTGTCTCTAAATAAAATACAAAATAGGGCTGGGGATGTGGCTTGGTGGTCGAGTGCCCCTGAGTTCAATCCCTGGTACCAAAAAAAAAAAAAAAAAAAAGAGGAGCAAAATAAACTCAAAGCGAGTAGGAAAGGAAAGAAACTATGAAAGGCAGAAATCAGTGAACTTGACCTGGTACTGCGCAGTAGGGTGACTGCAGATGGCACTTCAGTACTGTGCTGCAGCTTGGATCTGGGGCATCTCACAGAGGCCTGTGTTCAAGGCTGAGTTTCCAGGTTTCCAGGGTGGTACTGCCAGAGGTGGTGGGGACCTTAACAGGTAGGGCCCTGGGAGGGAGTTGGGTCACTGGGGAGGTGCCCTCGCTTCTCCTTTTCCCTCTCTTTCAATTCCTGGTCATGATGTACTGCACCAGCACAGGCCCAAGCAAGGGGGCATGTGACCGTGGACCAGCCAACATGAACCTGTCCTCCTTATAAACTGATTAACTAAAGCATTTGTAACAGAGGACAGGCTAACGGATGCTGAATATCTCAAAAAAAGCTTGAAGAAAGGAGTTTGAATCTTTTCACCATATATGATGAGTGTTTAAGGAGATAGATATGTGAATCCTGGTTTTAACATTACCCAATATACACAGGTCAAAACGTCACATGGTATGCTGTCATATGTGCGATCGTTATATTTTTACTTACCAGTAAATTTTTTTAATAAAAAGTGAAATCAGTGAAGTTGAAACCTGGAAAAATTGAAACAGAAAGGGGTTCTTAAAAAATATCAACAAAAATTGGTAACTTCTAAGCAAGATAGACAAAAGATAAAAAGAGAGAAGGGCAAATCGCCAATATTAGGAATGAACCAGGGACAGCCACAGCAGATCCTATAACTATTAAAAAGATAGTTTAACAAAAATTATAATTTTATGCTCATAAATTTCATAAGTTAGAACAAATGGGCCAATTCCTCAAAAAATCACAAACTACTCGATTCAAACCAAAATAAAATAGATAATCTGAAGAGTTCTATAGCTATTCAAGACATTAGATTTGTAATTAAAATGCTCCCTCCAAAAAGGAAATCTTCAAGCCCAGATGGTTTCACTGGAGAATTTCACCATTCAAAGAAGAATTAATGTCAACTCTACATATACCCTTCCAGAAAACAGAAGACACCACTTTCCTATTCTTTATGAGGCTATCATTACTCTGACACCAAAACCAGCTAATGACGGTATGCAAAAACAGATAAAAAAACTCTCCCAAACTAAAGATCATATATTTTTATGCCAGATACGCTAGGCTGATTTGGTACCTGAAAATCAGGTACCAAAAAAATTACTGTAATCCACTACATCAACAGGCTGAAGAAGAAAAATCCCATGATCATATTAATCAATGTAGAAAAAATCATCTAACAAAATTCAACATCCAGGGCTGGGATTGTGGCTCAGTGGTAGAGTGCTCGCCCAGCACGGGCGGGGCCAGGGTTCGATCCTCAGCACCACATAAAAAAATAAAGGCATTGCATTGTGTCTATCTACACCTAAAAAAAAAAAAATTAACATCCATTAGTAATGAACACTAAGAATACAGAGAAACGACCTTAAATACAGGGAAACTTGCTTAATCTCATAAAAAGCATCTAACTATCAGACATTGTATTTACTGATGAGAGACCAGAAGCATTCCCTCTAAGATCTCAAACAAGGAGATGATGTCCATTTCCACTCTTATTCAACACATACTGGAAGTTCTAGCCATTGCAATAAAGCAAGAAAAGGCAATAAGAGTCCTGCTGTTTAGAAAGAAGAGATGAAACTGTCTCTTTTTTTCAGGCAACATATTGTTTACATAGAAACCAAGGAAATCTATGAAAAATAGATCATCCTTCTTCCACTGGCTACTTTGACCTAGCAAAGCATTGAGTTATTCCTAGAGATCTTGCTTGGGTGCTGCAGTAGATGGCGTCCCAGGGCTGAGGCACAGCTTAGGCATTGCAGACCACATAAACACCCAATTTCACCTTCCCCTAGCTGTGTGCCCACATAGCACCTTCCTGGATCTCTTTGAACTTCAGGCTCCTCATCTGAATGGGATTTATGATAGAACCCATGGTTCACAGTTATTGTACTAAATGAGAGCAAGTGTGTAAAAAACTTCTGTGTGCTTACTGTAGACACTGCCATTGTTGCTGCTGTGGTATGGGATACTACACTATCTCCTAGGCTGTCCCAGCCACCGTCACGGGAGCCGAGAGACCCGAATTCCCCTGGTGAGTGGTCCTGTGACTTGTCAGCTCACCTAATCATTCTAGCCCATTGTCTTCTCATAGGAATGTTAAGACCCAAAGCACAAGAGCAGTGACGTTAGCAATTCTATTGTAGTGTGTGGTTATACTTCCTCTATTTTAATATAGTTATTGCTGTTGATCTTTTACTGTGTCTAATTTACAGATTAAGCTTTATCACAGTCATGTATGTATAGCAAAAACGTACCCTGTACAGGGTTTGGTACTATCCACAGTTTCAGGCATCTGTTGGAGGTCTTGGAATGTATCCCGCATGGAAAAAGGGGGATTATAATGCACAGATTGGGAAATGAAGGCCCAGAGACGTAAACTGCCCAAAGACACAGTCTGGGACTATATTTGGACTCCCAGGAACGAACTGTGTTCTCAGACTTGTCAGAGAAAATCAGCTGTCGAGGAAGGAGTTACTTAGGACCCACTCCCTCGGGCGGGCATAATCTGGTGGGGAAGCTTCGGCGCATCTGTGATAGGTGGTCAGGACACACCAGAGCTGTCCTTGCCTCGCTGTCGCTGCCTGCAGACCAACCAGTTGCCTGAGAAATGAAGTTCCTTTCAGTAGGACACCAGGTGGGAGGTACATCAGAACATCTGTTTCCTCGAAGGATCAGATGATTAGGCTGGAGCAAAATACTACGTGCCCAGCCCTAAAAATAACTCCCTGGCTTCTGTTGGGGACTCTGTCTGGATTGAAGTCATGCTTTCAGGTGCAGGAAAGGAAGGCGTGACTTGCGTCACTGACTTAAAATAGGAGCAGGCCACAGGGGCAGCTGTGGGCTGATGGGCGCTGAGCGGGCAGCTTCTCGGCTGGTGTTTCCTGCACTTCCTGTTATGGACACAGGTTCCTGCCCACTTTTCCGAGCTGGTGTGTTGAAACCGTGGACTGCCCTGCTTTCCTTCTTCTCCGTGAGTTCTTTTTGTCCGGGACCTGCCTTAGTCTTCATTAGCTGTTCATCATCCTCAGCTCACCCAGTCCTGGAGATGGCGGTCCTCAGCTGCCTCCTCCCTAGGCCTGCTCTACCCGGTGGGCCCATGAAGAGTTCTTTGAATGGAAGCCATTGGGGGGACAATTCCCACGGTCCGTGGCGTGGTGAAAGGGATGGACTGTCCATGTGTCGGGGGCTTCTGTGGAGGGGTGTCCTCAAGTCCAAGATGAGACCAATTCTGAGTCTCAAGTTTTGTTTCCTTTCCTTTAACCCAGCTCTGCTGAAGTCAATAAATTATATTCAAGACCGACTCTCCCCTGACCCGGCCCACGACGCTTTCATTGAGAATAGTTTTCCAAAGGACTTCCGGTCTAGACAGATGGTGGAGGCCTGCTGCTCCATTCTCTCCTCCCGGCTCAGTGCAGGGATGACCTGGAAATAGTGCAAGCAGCACCCCACGGAGCGCTCTGAAAGGTGGAAGGAGAAAGGGGAGCCCACAGGGACCCGAGGACGGGAGGGGCACCAGGGCGTCTCACTACCCCACACACCGGGCATTCCCCGAAGCCAGTCAATGCAGATTCATTCCTCCACTTCACGGTGGGCCCAAGGTCCTCCTTCCCCAGTGGCAGACCCCCAGGTGACCAGAGAGTACCAAGAGAGGTACTGCAGCAGGACAGGTGGCCTGGGGGAAGCCCTCTTGGTCTCTGAGGGCCCCAGACTCCCTCTTACCTCCAGACACCAGGAGGAGAGGCAGGAGGAGATTCCTCAGGTCCCCAGGAGGCACCAGGAGGGCCAGAGGAGCCCTGGTCACTGCTGGGATTACAGCTGGACTGCCGCTGGACCAGGATCTGTATACTGACCCTAAACAAGGCAGCAGCCTGCCTGAGAAAGACCGAATAGCCCCAGAGTCTCTGGACATTAAAGGCGCGCTGTCCAGCTACAATGGAAAGCCGCGTGGTGCTAAGAGCCAGGAAAATCACTTAGAGAGGGCAATCTACAGACACCACCACAGAAAGGGACCACAGTGGCATGACCCGGCAGGTGTGGCCCTCGTCAGAGTGCTCCAGAAAGCAATCACAAATTCTCTTGAAACAAATGAATAAAAAAAACTTTAGAAAGGAAACAGAGGCCCCTAAGAAGAGCCAGATGGAAGTCATAGAAGTGAAAAATGAAATAACAAAAATTAAAGATCTTGGACTCCGCAGTAGAATGGACACACAGAGAAGGGAATCGGCGAAATCAAGGAAAGAAAACAGAAATCACCCAAGGTAGCAACAGAGAGAAGACAGACTGAAGAAAATTCTCTACTGTGCATGAGTCACAAATTACTGTGTTAACCACACTGTGGGGGGTTGTTTAATCAACTTAAAAGGACAGATAGTTTTAGATGAGTGACAAATAATTGGAAAATCAAAACATTTAAATATTCTTAATGACATCAAAAACACAGAGAAATAAATGTAATTTTAATTGAAAACTGCAGGAGTGTTATTAAAAGAAATTTTAAAAAAGAACGCTAGATGAATATTCATGGAGTAAAAGACTCAATATTTTTGTGGTCAACCCTCTTAAAATTGGTTCTATAGAGTCAGTGTGATTTCGATATATGTATTCTGGTGGAATTTTGTTTACTGTTTGTTCATGTTGGTACCAGGGATTGAACCTGGGGGCACTCAGCCACTGAACCACATCCCCAGCCCTTTTTATTATTCATTGAGAGACAGGGTCTCGCTAAGTTGCTTAGGGCCTCCCTAAGTTCTGAGGCTGACTTGAACTTGCTGTCCTCTGGCCTCAGCCTCCCGAGCCACTGGGATCACAGTCATGCACCACTGCGCCCAGCTGGCTTCTTGGCTGGCACAATGACTCCTTTCCCCGTATTCTGGAGACCTCTGAGCAATCCTGAGGGCCGGGAGCACCCCTACCTCCTCTCGGTTCCAGAGTGGAGCAGCCACGCGGGGAGACAGGCTCTGAAGCAGGTGCCTCCTCCCTACCCCGACCCCTGTTCTGTGCAGGGGGGTGGGGAGGAGACCAAGGGGGAAGGGGTAATCCCTGGAGAGCTGGGCGAAGGGCAGCCTCAAACTTGGGAGTTGACCACTGAGGTTGGAGTGAAGCCGGGAGAGACCCCCACCTCAGAACCTTGGTCCCTCATTTCAGAGCACTCAGCCAGCAGCCACTGAGGGCAGGCTCACGTCCATCACTTCTGATGCACATTCTGTCCTCATCCTGCCTAGTCTTCATCAGATCCCTGCCTACGGCTTCTTGCCTGTCCCTGTCACTAATGTACTAACTTCCGTCCCATTTCCCGGTCAGTGTCCCAGCACGGGGAGACTGGACGTGTTATGGGGCCAGCACTCAGCCGATGGCTGATGACGGAGGCAATGAGCAGAGGGGTGAAGGGACCAGGAGTTCTGGGGGGGGGGCATGTGATGGGGTCCAGCCCCTCGATCCTAATACAGCAGGTGATTTTCTTGCCAGAGGCTCCTGTGGAGCTAGTGGGGTCCTTGAACAACGAGGATTTGGCAAACTGTCCCCATGGACAGGCGCATCCTGCGATGGTGGTGATGCTGCATTTTAATGAAAGTGACATTCTGAGGTTGTGATTGGCCTTTGTCTGCTGCATTTCTACTTTGGTTTCTGGGCTTTAGTGAGATTCTTTTCTAAGAGGCAAAAGGTTTGCAGACCAGTTTCTAGATTCTCAGAAAACCAGTAACCATGGCAATAGCTAAGCCTCCAGAACCCTCAGGAACCCCACAGCGTGGCTCCTACACTAGCCACCTGGGGTGGATGGGAACCCCCGGGCTTGATCGCCGGCCATCCCTCCCTTTGAGGTTTCTGGTTGGAAGCTCAGAGCAGTCAGGCTGACCCCACGTGGCTCAGGGCAGACCCCTGACCATGCATTCCCATGACCTCATTTTGGTCTTTTCTAGAGTGAGCCAGGGTCTGCCTGTGAGTGGGGGCCTCAGGCCACCCGTCCTGGCAAGTCTGCCTGGTTCCTGGCGACGTGGGGTCACCCAGCCTGCTCTGGGCCAGTTCTGGCTTCACTTGCTCAGCTCACCAGCTGCCAAGGAGGCCTGGTCTCCTCGCTCCTGTGCCCACGATGCCAGGTCCCGCCCTCCAGCAGGTGCCAGCACCTGCCCATCTCCACAGCTGTCCGAGGGGTTGCCGCAGGGCCTCCACCAGAGGACCCGGATCCTAGGCCCGAGGCTCGCTGCCCAACAGGTGGTCCTGACACCTGTCAACCGCAGTGGCCCTCAGATATTTTTCTGTTGCTGATTCATTTTCAGATCTCGCTTACGTTCCTCTGTGGATGTCATCTGGCCACACTTGCTGTGCCACCCTCTGAAGGGACAAGCTGCTTCCTAGGAGCCAAGGTACACTGAGAGAGGAGGCCATGTCCCAGGAGCCCTGCCACAAGCCAGACGCAGGTGCAGCTCCAGTGGGGCACCCAGGAGCCAACAGCCTAAAGGCAGCAGGCTTCCCAGAACTCACGGGCGGGACAGGAACATTCCAGAATCTGTCCAACAGGGGTGGACAGAGTCCCACGGGCAAATGCGGCCCTCCACCTGGATTCTGTCTCTGTTTGGTGCTGAGGGTCATTCCACCAGATGGCCACGAGGGAATTCCCCTTGTAGAAGTCGCTGGACGAGGGAACACTGCAAACCGCACAGACGGCTTCTTTCCTCCCCACTGCAAGCAGGCTCCCGGAGATCCCTGGTCCCACCTTCCTTCTGTAGGTCCCTGGACCTCTCTGGTGCTCCACTTCCTCCCTGGACGTGAGCCTGGGTAGGTGGCGGCTGAGCCCTGAGGGCGTGGGCTGGACTCTCTTTGTGATGGACGGACACACAAGCCCACCCTGTGGCATCATCTGGGGAAGGTCTGGCGAGCACACACCCCCCTGGGACAACTGCATCCCAATGTGGAGCCAGGCCGGGTGGTTCCCTTGCACTGGGCGGGTGGGGATCCCGGGCTGGATGGCTCCTGTGGCCAGTCTCAGCCCTGACGTCTGTGAAAACCCAAACGGCGTCACTGTCGGGCTCGCTGCTGATTCTTCTCCTGACCCAAGGACTAATGTGGTTAAACCCTGAACCCCCCCAGAATGGGAAACGTGCCCAAATGCTGAGTCATAGGCTCCACCAGGACTGGCCTTTGGCCCCCGACGGCAGCAGCAGGGGCTGGCTCCGGGGCTGTGGGCCTCCAGGACAAGAGTGGCTAGGACCTAAGGACGTCTGAAGGCCTCGCAAGAGACAGAGACCACAACGCTTGGTGTCTAGGGGTCTGTCAAAGGGAGAGTTCCTGGCAGCCAGTTAGTTCTCTGTGACATTGCATTTGTCTTGGTTTTCCGGTTAGAGATGGTGATTTGCACACAGGCATGCGATGGGTCCCTCCGTCCCCTCCGCGGGTCGGGAAGCAGGGCGTCTGCTAGCTCTGGGGTCCCCTTGCGTTGGTGGGAACAGAAAGCCACTCTCTCCGGCCTCTCCCTCTTTTTTTCTGGCCTCGTGGCTGCCCCTGTCCCTCCATTTCCTGGGTCTGGCCTGTTGGCCTTCCTCTTCACACGGGAGTGTTTATCGGATGCTTTCTTCTGGCCCAGAGTTGACTTGGTCTAGATCAAATGGAAATAATGAGATAACGCCTGTTTTAGCCCGGGAGAGACTGAAACCAAGACAGATGCCGGATGTTGTGCTGATGACCCCTCAGAGCCGCGGGCACCAGGAAGCCGGGCCCAGGCTCACGGGGACCGTGCCTCTCAATCAGTGGCAGGTGCAGCCTAGAGCAGAGCAGGGGTGCGCTGGTTCTAACCTTCTCCAGGCCCGTGGGTCTCAGATTGCGGTACCTGGACTGGGAGCACCGGCGTCACCTGTGGAATGGGACAGTCTGGGGACGGGACCCAGAAGTCTGGCTTAACAAGCTCCAGGGCTTGGGTGGGCTGAAGTTGGGGAATCACTGTGTCTGGTGCATAGCTGCTGTGATTGCTGTCACTGAGGTTGTCGGACGGCTGCAGATGGACTTGGGGCCCCCAGAAGTCTGAGGGTGGCTTAGTAGGAGGCTAAGGTGAGTCAGATGCCGGGAGGGCCAAGGAGAAGGAGAGGCGGGGTGTTCACCCCAGGAGGGGCTGCCACGTGCCTTTAAGGGCCCACGTGGGTAGCAGACAGCCTGGTGCCTCGGAGGCTGAACTGGGGGACGGCAAACAGAACTCAATTCAAAGATGCACCCTCCTTCACAGTGTGGTGGTTACACTTTTCAAATGAAATGACTCAGCAAGTTTCTATAGCAAATCCTGTTCATCTTATTATTTTATTATTTTTGAAATAATTTGTAGAACTTCTAAATATATATTAAAAAAAAAAAAACCTTTAGAAACCAGGCACTGTGTTGTGCTCTTGTAATCCCAGCAGCTCAGGAGGCTGAGGCAGGAGGATTTCTTAGTTCAAAGCCAGCCTCAGCAGCTTAGGGAGACCCTGTTTCTAAATTCAAAAGTGATTCAGTGGCTGAGCATCTCTGGGTTCTATCCACAGTATCTCCCTATCCCCAAAAGCCTTAGAGAATACTGTAGTCTAGCTGGTGCAGGTAACAGTGGCAACGTGTAACATGTAATGATGACACTTTGCTACTTGGGCTTCAGGTCTTCAAGGTGCAGGTTGGCTCCCTCACCCGCCCTCTCTGGTCCCCACCACCCTGAGGCTGGCATGGAGCTTCCATGCTGGAAGGCCACGTGGAAGGCCACTGGAGCAGAGGGTCCGGGTGAGCAGGGGCCTGGCGTCTGCAGACAGCTGAAAGAGTCTCACCGGCTCAGGCCAGGGCCAAAGGAGCGGGAGCAGGGTGAGCTAGTCCCAGGCAGAGCCTTGTCCCAAACTCTGCCCTCGACTGGGGATAAAGTGTCCCTGCAAGGGCAGATGAACCAGGGAAGTATCTAGAACAAGTCCTCGGCCCGTCCTGTGCTGTGCCTCGAGCTCTCTCTTGAGGTGGCGATGCCAGAGGGGGCTCGTTCTTAACCTGACGCCTTTCCCTCCCTCAAATCTGCACCATGCCCCCCCCCCCCGGGCAGGGGGGAGCCACGCTCAGCAAGGTGTGCACACACCTCCACACCTGGCGCCAACTCACTTGGTGACCAGACTCGGGTCCTGTCCTTCTCTGCAGCCCCCAGGGGCCCATGCACAGGGCATGGCCAGGGTGGCAGGCAGTGGCGCTTCCAGGCCATACATGGGGTTGGTGCCAAGGCTGGAAGTCGAGGCTGACTCTCTCCCAACAAGCCCCTGAGGACAGCGGGCCATCTGGAGCCTCCAGGGCTTGGTGTCGGATCCAGGCAGCGGAGCCACAAGTTTGGGTGATACAACTTTGGATGAATTGAATAGGAAGTGAGGGGAAAGGAAAAAAAAAAAAAACAAGGGGGAGAAATGAATTACAGTAGATGGGGTAGAGAGAGAAGAGGGGAGGGGAGGGAGGGGGATAGCAGAGGATAGGAAAGGCAGCAGAATACAACAGTCACTAGTATGGCACTATGTAAAAACGTGAATGTGTAACCGATGTGATTCTGCAATCTGTATACGGGGAAAAAATGGGAGTCCATAACCCACTTGAATCAAATGTATGAAATATGATATGTCAAGAGCTTTGTGATGTTTTGAACAACAAATAATAAAAAAAAAAAGAATTTTTTTTGCCTGTGTTAGTGTCTCCAATATTCCCTACAAAGTGACTTAAGTTGGGATGATTTTATGTCTAGACCAGGTTAGGGTTAGGATGTGGAGAGGCTGTTGCATAAGAGTGTTTCTAGAAAGTGAGCTTTCTGTCCCAGGCACGGAGCGTCTGCACTGGACCGAACCAGAAGCCTAGATTTCCACTCTCAAATACACAGTTCCCTGCTAACTGCATGTTTGTCTTGATTATCAAGGAGCGGCCAAGAGGCCTGGGTGGACAGCTGGGGGGCAGAGATGCCACCCAACCTTCAGTTCCAGGGCCTGGAGGGGGGTCTGCCAGCATTTCTTGTAAGCCCTGGCCTGATTGCCAGGAGGAGGATCTGCTCAGGGCTGGACAGAGCTTCCCTGGAGGCTATGCTCACTGACAATGAGGGAGCTCATTGCCAATGTCCCCCTTCCTTTACCGGTAAGACCCAAACGCCATGTTTTTCCTTTGCCACGCTAAAAGTGGAAAAGAAGAGTGGGAACCTGTCCGCTGGCCGGGAGCCTCTGCAGGTCTGCCGGCCAAGTCAATTTCTCTTTGGATCGGTCCCATTTCCTGGGGTTTAGGGGCTGAGGACTGCAAGGGTGCCTTGCTGATCCCAAGGGTGGTGTTAGGGTTTGCATAGGAGGTGCCCCCGCAGGCTGGTGTTAAAGCAGGAACATTCAGAGATGCATGACTGATTGTGAGAGCTGTAATAGTCAGTCCATCCTAGTTTGAATGGACTGACGGTGGCAGGCAGGTGGGGTGTGGCTAGAGGAGGTGGTCACTGGGGCTGCGCCATGGAATAGTGCATCTTCCTGGGGGCCCCGGGGGCCCCTTCCCCACCCCTCTCTCTGCTTCCTGACCCCACCATAGGCTGAGCAGCTCTCCTCCAACGGGCCCATCCTCCATGATGTCCTGCCTCACCTCAGACCCCAGAGCAATGGGGTCCGCCATCTGTGGACTGGGACCTGTGACATCGCGAGCTCCCAATACACTTCGCCTCCTCTGGGTTGTTCCTGTCAGGTATTTTGGTCACAGTGGTGCAGGAGCTGACTTAGACAGATGGGAGGTGAACGGTGTGGGTTCCCCAACCCACCGTGCGGTGAGGACACCCCAGCAGGCGAGCATACCATGCTGGGGAGGTGGGAGGAAGGGCTGCCGGTCAAGGCCATGTGGTGAGCTTGGACCACCTTGCCACGCAGTCCCTCGCCCTGGACGCTCATGTGGACACAGCATGAGGCTGTGCCAATGGATGGGGGTGGGAAGAGAACAGACCTGGGCAGTGGAGGGCCGTGTGGTCAGCATGAGGCAGCTCTGGGCTTCCCGGGAAGGAAGGAAAAGCAGAACAGTTTGCTGCTTTTATTGTCTGATAAAAGAAAATCTGCCAATTCTTTGGGGAATTCCCCCCCCCGCCCCCCGGCAACACATTCTTGGATGAATTCATGTGACAGAACACCCCAGGGAACATCTTTGTGTTGGGAAGGAGGTCACCTCGTCCAGAGGGCCTTGGAAATTCCAGCAGGGTGCTGGGCGGAGGCTGGGCAGCTGTGTGGGTGCCCCTGGCTGCGGCAGGAAGGAGCTAATTGTTGATCGGAGGATGTTGCTCAGAATGAGCAACTGGGGGAGCTCACGGGTGGGCGCCAGGGGCTGTGATGGGCTTGACAACCTCTGTCCACTGGCTCGTTGCTTAGGGCCTGAGCCTGTCTTCAGGGACAGAGCAAAGAGGGCAGCCAGGAAGGCCCAAGCTTGCTCTCGGGCCTGGGTGACTGAAGGGGAAGGAAGCCCATGGTCAGAGCAGGTGGTGGACCTTTCACCTGAGTCAGGGAAGCGGCCTGGGGCCCTGGGAGGAAGGAAGGGAAGGTGTGACCACTGGAGCCCTGGGCTTCTCAGGTTCAGGATCCTGGCGGGGGGGCGGGGGGGGCAGTCAAGGTGGGAAACGTGTGTGTTTGTGTGTGTGTGTGTGTGTGAGAGAGAGAGAGAGAGAGAGAAAGAGAGAGGGGGCGGGCAAGAGAATGGCTGGAGACGAGGAAGGGAGGAGGAAAGGGAAGATGGGAATTGAAGAGATGGAGAGCAACGCAGACCTGGACAGGGGCGGAGGATAGGGCGGGCCATGCTGCCTCTTCTTTTTTTTGCACCTGGTTTAAGGATCACCAAGATGTGTGGGAGACCAACCTTACATGTGACTGAGTCACACTCTCCGGCTGGGTGCTGAGGCGCTCAGTTACAGAAATGTGACCCTTCTTGGGTCCGAGGGTCAGTGTCTCCTGCCTGGGTGTGTCTTGCTACAGCCCCATGGGTGAAGCTACGCTCACCTGTTCCTTTGTAATATAACCCCTTGCTCTGTTTAGGATAGAATCTTCCATGGAAGGGCCTTGTGTGTGTCCCCTTCTCTTACTGTGCCCTTGGGTGTGGCCTACCCAGGTGTCAGTCAACCTGCTGACAGTGGACATCATGAAGATAGAGTCAGCCCCCTGAAACCTGACCCCTTGCCTCATTTAAATAACTTCTCAATAAAAGGGCTCAGCACTTGCTCTCACTCTCTCTCTTCCTGTGGACCCTTAAGGTCAGAGGAGCCGTCACAGCAACCCCAAAGATAAAGGCATTTGTGTCTCTCGTGTGGTTATTTCGTGCCGCCCAGTTAGCCCAGTTTAACTGGAGTGACCCCTGAGCCTTTTAGTTGCGTGAACAGAAACCCGGCAAAGATGGGGATGTGAGCTGGCCTCAACGATGACAGGAGGCAGGTGATAGGGTAGGAGAAGTAGGGTTTCCCAGGGAGACACCTGGGCACAGGTGAGCCTGGTGAGGCTCTGGTGAGGGTGACGTGTGTCCAGCTGCTGCAGATCCTTAAGAGAAGAGATGCCTGTCCCACGTTGAGTGAGCTCAACCTCTCTCCCTGGACCTTTCTCTTAGTTCTCGGGCCCTGCCCTCTTCTGTATTGAATTTAAAGTGGATCATGAATTTGGAGATCGATCTTAAATTTAAACATATGAACTGTTTTTTGTTACTCTGACATTTGGGGTTTTAAAGTTTTATGGAAATTTTCAAAATATCTAGTTCTGTTCAAAGCGATGTTCCCTGGTGACTTCCAGGTTTTCCCTGGACAAATGCCTGGGTTTCGGACTTGCTGCTGGTGTCTGCAGCTGGATGCTGGCCTTAGGTGACAACATCTCAGCTTTTTCAAAATAAACTTCTCCTCTTCCAACAAACTTGTCCCTTTGACACAGGTCCTGTGACCTCCATGTACACTGGGCAACATCTGTCCCCATGCCACTGACCCTGGGGGAACCACGGCTGGGAATCCTGGCACCCAACAGATGCCACCACGCGGGCACAGAAACTCGAGGCAGCTTGCACATCTGTGTATCTGTCCAAAGGGAAATGGTGTCCCATAGCTCGGTCCTCGTCCCCAGTGCCAATTCATGCCAATTTGATATTGAGAGCATGGTTTCAGGAAAAAGGAAGGAGAAGTTTTATGGCTTTGTTAGCAAAAACTCGTGTCCCCGAGGCTGTGGCTCTGCCTGTGGGGGATCAGGGGCTCCTAAAGGCGCTCTTCAAGGGCTGCGCTCCAGGTGTGCCCCGGCAGGGGTCCCAGGGGTTGAAGCCCACGTGTTAATTTGGGAGACAGTCACTTCCTAGTTTTTCTGGTGACATCTCCTTCCAGTGGACAATAGATAACTCAAGAGGAAAAGGAAAACATGTCTCTTTTAAAACAAGCAGCCGGGCTGTGTCCGCAGGTGAGGTGCACGCTGCTTCCACCCAGGGTTACCATGGGACAGAGTCGTGTGCGTGGCTCAGTGTGCGCTGTGCTCTGAGTGAGTGGATGGACGTGGACACACAGGGGGGTTGGGGGTGGGGGCAGGCAGGGGAAGCTGCGCCTGGGCCCCTCTGCTGCTGGGGCGCTGTTGCCACAGGTGCTGCGCTGCTCCAGACGGGCTGTCCCCACTCACTGCAGTGCCTCCTGTCACAGGTGCCACTTGCAACCGTGCACAAGGGGATCTGGGCCGCGAGAGCCACCTTCCAGAACGCTGCTCTGCCAAGATCCCTCCCGCTGACTCTGGAAACAGCCAAAGGGGACAGTGACCCAGGAGCCACCATCCAGGGCCATCAGAAGCGGAGCTTGGGACAGCAGGGGCGTGAGCTGTGGGGCCGCAGGCGCCAGCAGAGCCCGTCCAGAACCTTCTTTGTCCTGTTGGGTGTCGTCACGATGACACTTAGGGGAGGAGGCCTGACACAGTGCGTCCTTTGAATACACAGGACTGTCAGGTGACCGTGGTCCCCGCATGGCTGTGAGACAGCACAGGAACCCCCAGCCAGGCCTCCTCCAGAATGTCACCTTCTGAGAAGGATGGGGACCAGGACAGCCATGCAGGACACCTCCCAGGCATCCTTGGGTCCAAAGTCCTGTGTGTGTGTGTGGGGGGGGTGGAGCCTACTCTGGAGGGAGGGGTCCAGCCCTGGGAAGAGGCCCAGGGGCTCAGGAGCCACCATGTCACCAGGCCAGCCAGCCAAGAGCACGAGAAGGAAGTTTGGGCACTTGGCTTTGAAGGCGGACTCCAAAGCTCCCAGGTTGAAGTTCGACCCCGATGTCTTCCTCAAATTCGGGGTTTCTCATCTGATCCGTGGCAGCCCGGGCACTCAGCTCCGTTCAACAACGTGCACACCTCTTTCCCAGTCCTGCCCGGGCCTGCCCGCCCTCACCACCGGCACCCTCACCCGCAGCTGCACCCGGGTCCCCTCAGCAGGAGAACTCGCCCCCGGAACACTAGTTACTGGGGTCTGGCCTCTGATTATTGAATGCAAGTGGCCATTTCCCTTCTCCCAGAGAACACATACAACAGATGAGCCATTTTTGGACACGAAGGGGCTAAGGGCCCCTGGCTGCGCTGGCCTCTGGCCCGTGGCCATGCAGTCCGCACACCCAACACTGAGGTCGCCAGCTGCAGATACACAGTGACCTCCTGAGGGGTCCGTTAGGGGGACTGATCTACTTTTTTGAGTCTGATCTACTTTTTTTGAGAATCTAAGGAAACCCTGAATTTACCCCTGCAAGCTGCACCCACTGGGCCCACCCAAGGCTTAGCATTCATTCTCAGAAGCTTTGCCGGCTCCTCCTGACGCCATTCATGACATTTCAACTTTGCTTTCTGATGACCTTTAAGTAGTTTGGGGTCCAAGCCACCCCTCTCTGGGTGATTCCTTCTGCTGATTCCTTTTCTATGGGGTTTCCCCCTTGAGTCCCCAACTGGGGGTCCTCTTCCCCAGTGGGGTTTCTTTGCCCACCCTGTGACCCCACTGTCGGGGTCACAGGCTCCCAGCCCCTCTGGCACCTGGAGGCACGGTGGACATTCCCTTTTTGAACAGGGCTCACGGTGTGATTCCAGCGGGCTACAGGGACCTTTGGGTCTCTCCCACCAGTCGCCAAGCAGGTTGCGGTGCCGGATCTGTTTGCTTGTTGGATCAGAAAAAGCAGAACTGGGGAAAGAGACACCTGCTCAACACCAAGAAGATGCTGGTTTCTGCTGTGGGAAATGGTGGCCGAGCGGGCGTGTGTCAGCGTCAGGGAAACCTCGGGGACCCCAGGAGCACACCCTGGGTCTTGCTCTCCAATGAAAACACTGAAATCAACAGGGGCTGCAGATGGAAGGAGGCAGCGTCCTCTATCGTCTTTGGTGCCCATTGGGGGGTGCAGAGAAGTTGCACAAGGCAAATAGCATCAAGAAAGTTTTAGAGACTGCGAGAGAAATAAAGACCCCACTAGCGGAAAACCCTCCGTGCTCCTGGGCAGGAAGACCTCCCATTGAGAAGGTGTCATGCCACCCAAGGTCCATCCACGTCACTGTCATGGACGCTGTGGGGAGTTGAGATGGCTCCCGACAGCCAGGCAGTGTCCCCCAGCACTGCCATTTAGGGTTCTGTCCTCTCCAGAAAGAGACCCCGGCTACCTCAGCACAAGAGCCCCCTGGAGGGTGACGCTTGTCACAGGGAGCCAGGTCAGCAAAAAGCATGACACTTGTCCTGTGGCCAAGGCCATCTGTCCCCAGCCTCTGGGCCGTCTGATGCCACACCTGGGTCAGGTCACACACCCCACCCTGAGTGACCCAGGGCAAGAAGAAAGGCTCTGCTTCCTGGCCTTCCAGGGTAGGCACCTGAGGTGGCCTCCACCTACCCCAGGGACAGCGGGGATTCACCCCCAGAGGAAGCCGGGGACCACCGTGAGCAGGAATGGAGTGGACGCCCTGCACCCATGCCCGGCCCCACAGCCACCCTCCTTTGGACCCAAGCCCCTCCTAGATGAGGTTCACCCCGACCCCCGGGCTGAACACCAAGGCTGGGGCCCCGGGGCCTTGTGGCTCCTCCTCCCTGGCGCGAGGGCACGCCGTCTGGCGGAGCTGGGCCTTCCGCCACCGACCAGGTGACAGTCTGCTGTGTGACTAGGTGGCCGAGGGCACAGGTCCTCCCACAGAGGCTCTGCAGATCAGTGGGTGGGGGACGTGCTCCCCGGGCGGCCAACCCACACAGGACACCCTGGGCAGGGCCACCGTGGCAGTGTGGTGATGTCACCTCGCTCCCGGTGTAGCTGACCACCAGGACCTCAGATGGAACGAGAGCGAGCAGCTTGACCCCTTCGTGGTCCCAGTGATCTGCATACGTGTGCTGGTTCCAGCCCAAGGGACAGGGCAGGAGAGGGCAGCAGGGCCGCGGGGCAGGGGGACAGGAGGTGCGTGTGGGGTGCTCAGGGAGGGCCTGGGAGAGGAAGTGCACTGGCCCTTGGGCAGTCCCTGTTCAGCAGGCCAGCAAGTGGCCAGAGTGACTTGTCTTCCCCAAGTGGGGTGCATGGCCGCGAGCAGCTGAGAGGGGTGTGAACTGCGATCCCCTGGGTCAGAGCCAGCCATGAGGCTCTGAGGAGGGACAGGTGGCTGGAGGGAAGCGCCCGGGCTCAGGGAGGATGGGCTCTGGGGATGGGAAGAAGGGAGCGGCCTTCCTGGGGATCGGGACCTGGGGCTGGGCACGGCTACCCCAGGAGAGCCTGGCTTGGCTGTCTGGCCGTCTCCAAGTGATCCTTGACCTTAAGCCCATGATGTCATCGAGATCTCACTTCAGGGAACTTTACAGAAGCCACCGGAACACAAGGCCAGGTCACCACCTGGCCTGCAGAGGAGCGGGTGGCTCTCCGTCACACGGCCACTCGGGAGGAGCACTTGTGCACCTAGGAATGGCCTCTTACCCGGCCCCGCATGCCCGAGGCTGTGTGCCACCTGGCCTGGGGCCAGCTGCCAGCCTCTCCAGGCACATTCCCCTGTCCCAGCAAGAGCCCCGCACTGTCCCACCATCTCCCGGCCTGGGGGTGAGGCAAGCCCAGCGGCTGCTCTGGAGAGACACAGTGGCCATGTGCAGAGAACCTTCCCTTGGCCTCCAGCCTGCCCCCGACTCATTGTCATCGTCATAGTCACCATCGTCACTGGTGTCTCCTTGTCCTCCTGGTAGTTGACATTGGATGTGGCTCTGTGGTGGAGCACTTGCCCGGGATGCTGAGGACCGGGCCTCGATTCCTCAGCCCGGCAAACAAACCAAAAGTAGAAAAATTGAGGGATCTGAAATCATGCAACTAGGAGGGAGACTCCGAGAGGTGAGGTGCCAGAGCCCAGGCTGGAGAGGGCACCCCCCAGGTCTCCTCTCCCGGCTTCAAAACCACCACTTACTACAGGAACTGCAGAAGGACACACAGGTACATGGGGCGACGGCTGAGGGTGCTGCACGTCCCCGCACCTGGAGCCTCGTCACAACCTCCCAAAGGAGGTGCGGCTACAGGTCCCGTTTAATAGATGAGGAAACCGAGGCTCGGAAAGGGAGCAGTCCGGAATCGCGTCTGAATGGTGGCCCAGAGGGGACCCGCCCTGGGAGTCGCCCTTGGGGTCATGGAATTCCCTAGAGGGCAAGGCCCCCTCCGTCAGTCCCCAACCCCAACCCCGCTGCTCTCTCTAATCAGACAAGATGTTTCAAGTGAGAATGATCGGTATGACCGGGAATCTGCTCAACCACCAGACTCTGCTCCCCACGGTCTCCTGATTAGGTCCCATCACCCCCAAAGCTCCAGGCCTCGCCATCCAGAGCCCTCCTGACCCAAGATAAATGGCAGAAGCGCTCACTGTAGAGCAGTCCTCAAATAGGATTAGACTGCTCCCCTGGTTCTCAGCTGATTGATTGATTGGCTCTCTTTCTTTTTTTCTAAGTGAACCCCAAATATTCATGTGCCATCTTTTTATCAAGCAGCCCTATTTGGGTTGGGAAATGGGGAAAGAAAAAGTAAACAGTTAAAGCGGAGACCAGGGCTAGCTGTCAGTCTCAGGGTGAAGTAGTGAGGAACTGCCGGGCCAGGCACGAGGCGGCACACGCCTGTCCTCCCAGTGGCATGGGAGGCTGAGACAGGAGGATCTCGAGTTCAAAGCCAGCCTCCGCAATTTAGTGAGACCCTGAGCAACTCAGTGAGACCCTGTCTCTAAATAAAATATAAGACAGGGCTGGGGATGTGGCTCAGTGGTCAAGTGCCCCTGGGTTCAGTCCCCTGTACAAAAAAAAAAAAAAAAGAACTGGGGTGTGTGGGTCCTTTTGGGTTGAGTTCATGTCACACATGGAGCAGTGCCCATTTCTGCCCTCTGTGGTTAACGCCCAATAGGCAGGGGTACCCAGGGCGAGGGCACTGGTTGAAACCTGGAGCTGCCTGGGAGGGGGGCAGTTTTATTTTAACCACGAATGAAGCTTAGCGTGTTCAGAATAGACTGCCCTGCTGACCCGCGGTGTGCGCTCCGCATCTCCAGGGGCGGCCCCCTCTCCTGTGGCCCCAGGACCCCGTTTACTTTGCATTTAGCAGCGACCATGCTCCACGCAGGCTCCACCGCGCTCAGTCTCCGCCTCACAAAAGCCGGAGGCCAGATTTGGCATTCAAGTTCCTGAAGTGCTTACGCTGCTGCCAAGCTGAATCGTCACCATCCTCGTTATCATGGTCATTGTCATCGTCATAGTCACCATCATCAGCGTCATCACCACCCAACAGACATCATCCAAAGCCTCCCCAAGACCTGTGCTAATCCCAGCAGCCAAACGAAACAGCTTAGGAAATAGCACCCGGTCAGGCTTCGGGACACACCGGGTCTCGGGGCAGCCCCTGATTTTCCTAGCCGTCAGGGTCCTCTAGTCTGGGGTCAGGCAGTGGCCTTGGGAGCCTGGTGAGAGGAACCAACTTCAGCTCCCAGGCCCACAAGAGGATGGTCCACTTGCTTCCCTGGGGTGGGTGGGGGATCCCAACCCTGCAGCCCCGGAGAGACCAGGTCTGGTGCCCTACGCGTGTGGGACGGGTGGTGGCAGGGTAGACAGGAGGTGGCCAGGTCCCACACTGACTCAGAAAGAGAAGAAGGGGCACTGTCAGGGTGCCCAGATGCAACACCCCGGCCAGGAAAGAAAGCCCGCAGTCCCGGGGAGGCCGCGGCTCACTTTTCCTCTGACCCCGCTGCAGGGGCACACTCTGCGCCCTCCCCGCCACCTGGAGGCTCAAGCACCTGGGCCTTGGTCACCTTGTCCCGGGGACCTGACGTGGGAAGGTCGGTTTCTCCCCTGTCCAGGGACATTTGGGGTGACTTTCAATCCATTCCTCTTTGCTCTTTGTCAGCATCAGATGTCTCAGGATGTCCTGAGGCTAAAGGGGCCAATTCCACTCTGATTGAGACGGTGGCCCAGGCCTGGCTGGCTCCTTTTGAAATTCTGACATTAACGGGGAAATTACTCAAGCTCTCTTGCTGCTTCCTGGGCTTAATTAGATGGCTCTGCAGGTGACCCAACTCCTTTAGTTTTCAGAATGACATCAGACTTATTTTCCATTTTAATAGCCTGGTTACTTCATTGGGTTTAAAAAAAAAATCCAATTTCACTTTCTAGTGCCATTTTTAATCTGATTTTTTTCCTCCACCCGAGGATACACTCGTTCTCATGGTGGCCGACCTCCAGCTTTATAAATGCCTCATTTTTTTTTTTTTTAAGTCAAGGACCCCAAATCAGAGTTTGAAGAAGGAATTAGCGATATGATCTGTATCTGCTAAGTACCTAAATGAGGTGTCAATGTCATTAACGACCTGCACTGTTCCTGCAAGGGTCCTGCGGCTACCACAGGAGGACTTTCCCCCAGAGGTGGCAGCTGTACCTCCCCTGTGAGCTCCAGGGGTGTCACTCCAACCTCGCAGGCGTGTCTTGGGCACCTTGAATACTGAACAGGCGACTGCAGGGAACGGATTCATCTGGAGGTCAGTTGTCACTGCCATTGGTGAATTCTGTTGTTTGGAGGAACCTGAGAAGGGCCAGCTAGAGGTGAAGCGGTGTGGTCACACAGTCTCGGGGAAGGGCAGATGAGGAGTTTGGTAGGACGTGTGACTGTGTGTGTGTGAGAGTGTATGTGTGTGTGTGTAATTGTGAATGAGAGTGTGAGTGTGTGTGTGTATGAGAGTGTGTGTGTGTATGAGAGTGTGTGTGAGTGTGTGGTTGTGTGTGTGTGGTTGTGTGTGTGTGTGGTTGTGTACATACAAATGAGTAGCTCTTCCCTGTGCTGGGACCAGCTGGTGAACTTCACCCTCTGAGGGATTTTCCTCCGTCCATCTTCACAACCTGCTGTAATGTCCCCAACAAGCTCAGCGAGGGGCCGGGAGAGCGCTTAGTTCTGGGCTGAGCAGCACAGAAGACCCGGCCAGGCCGAGAGTCCGCAGGGCAGAGGCTGGCACAGGCCTGCTGACAGCAGCCCAGGACAGCAGGTGGAAGCAGAAGGGGACCTTGGGGCTGCCAGATCCCCTGTCCCCGAGGCCCAGTGGATACCAGAGAAGACACCATGGGGCATGTGCGCCACGGGAGCTGCGAGGCGTTTGGAGCTGAGGAGCGTCAAAGATGCAATGCATGCAGTAGGCGCTCATTACAAGTTTGATTTCTTCCTTCTTTAACATTTGCACAATGATAATTTGAGGAAATACTGACACACGACTGGAAGACCGTGCACTGTGACTAATCTGGCAATAATGGCAGTGTCCCTTCCTGCTCCCCGAAGCCATGTCCTCGGTGCCCAAGGGCCTGGCTCTGGGCTAACGAGCATTGAAGCAACGCCGCATTGTGATGGCGTGGGCTGGCCCACCCACAGTCTTCCACACACAGGCACGAGCATGCACACACACACACACACACACACACACACACACACGCTCCCTGAGCTGCCTCGGGACTCTGCCAGCAAGGAGGCCGTCTCCAGACCAGCCCTGGACCTCGCACCTCCAGTCATGGGAGCCTCGGTTCCAGGACTGAGCCCTGAACGCCACACGCAAACCCTGCTGGATTCAAAGACTGCCGGCGGCTGCCCCCCAGGGCTGCTATGTCCCGTGGCTGCTCCTCAGTCCCCTGGGAAGCCCTGCCTTATGGGGGGGGGGGCCACCTGGACCTTCCCAGCCTCCTCCCCTCCTTCCTCCAGGGGCACCTGGCTCTCCAGTGGGCTCCCCCTTGAAGGGAGAGCAGAGGTCTCCATCCTCACCCCGTCACCTCCCAGCACCCGGTCCCCAAAGAAGGAAATTCCACGTGTCTGAGTATCCAAGTACCCCACGCTGTCCTGCAAATGTGTGTATGACAAGTCAGTAAAAAAAATTCTTTTTAAGTGTTTGAGGAGATGGAAATGCCGAGAACCCTGGCCTGGTCATTTCACGACACATCCACGTATCAAACTGTCACCCACCCTGCAGATATGAACAATTAAAACGACATCAATAAAAGGTTCCCATCCAAAAGAAAGTCCTTTCTAAACCTCTCACTGTGACCAAAAATCACACCAGGCGTGATCTGGTGATGGCAGAGACCCGGGCTGGGGCCCTGCACTGGAGCTGCTAGCAACCATCAGGGGACAGCGGACCTGGTAGGGGCTCCTGCCAAGACCCTGGCTGACGGAGGCCAGGAGCCCAGGTGCTGGTCACCGGGCTGCGTCCCTCCCTCGTAGGCATCTGGAGGCATGGCCTCAGCTGGCCGTGGGAGCCCTGGCTCTCCCCAGCCCAGATGCTGGCCTCCCCTCCCCTGACTTGCTCCCCGGGTGCAGAGTCTGGTTCCCTGGGTCCCCACCCTGGAGGCGACCCCAGAGCTGTGTGGGTACAGGCTTTACCAATTCGGGAGGGGGTGCCTGGCTCATGGGGGTCTTCAGTGAGTGTTTCTGGGAGGAACTAGCTGAAGGATTCCAAAGAGATGTTGGAGTGACAGCTTGTCCCCCAAGGTCCTTGTCCCCACCCGAGGATCTCCCTCGGCCCTCCCTCGGGCCTCCTCCAGTCCCTCAGCCCAGGGCTCTGTGCTCTCCTGGGCTTGTGCGGGGACTGGACCCTCCCTGTGGTGGTGGTGAGGGGGTGGGCTGTGGGGGCCATCTCCGTCCCCACAGCCCTGCCCTGGGGATGGGGGGGGGATAACTGCCTGGTATGGGAAGAGTCGGCGGGTTCCTCAGGACACAGGTGGCCTCCCTCTGACCCCTGTGGCCTCGGGACTCAGTTTCTCTGTAGGAGTCAGTGCTCCTGCAGACGGGGCCACCTCTTGGCTGAGTGCCCAGGGTCCCGTCCCAGGGCTAGCCACCCACTTTCTCAAAACTAAGCACCTCCTGCTCAGACGTGGCACCCGAGCAAAAGCAAGAGCAGCTGAGAAGACGCAGGAGGACACCGCTGCGGAGCACAGGGAGGCTCCAGTGGGGACAGAGGACCCTCTCCTAAGGCGTTACGTTGGTCTAGCCTTGGAGTGGACGCTCACGGGCCTGTATAACGCTTCTTCTCTGGATCGTGTGCACTTTGCTCCCTCTGCCACACTGCGCTGGGCTGCTCTCTGCCTGCGTCACCTGCAGGAAGTGCTCTGGCTGCCTCACCGGCCAGCTCTACTGGCCATTTCTCCGAGGGCAGCCAGCTCTGCCACGTCACTCAGAGACCCCTGTCTGCACGGCTGGCCTGGCCTCTGGGACACCTCCTGTCCTGGCTTCCTGAACACCCCCGTCCTCTGCTCACCACCCCTGCTCAGCCGTCTGCAGAGTGTGCAGGGAGCACCTTACAGAGAGCACCTTGCAGACAGCACCTTGCAGGGAGCACCTTGCAGAGAGCACCTTGCAGGGAGCACCTTGCACACAGCACCTTGCAGGGAGCACCTTGCAGGGAGCACCTTGCAGACTGCACCTTGCAGGGAGCACCTTGCACACAGCGCTGCGTCCCTGTTTGAAGTCCAGCACTGGTGCTGCTGGGTGAGCCTATTGGGAAGAGCCCTCCAGCTCCGGGGTGCAGGGGACCTGATGCTTCTGAGCACAGGGGTGCCCAGAGGTAGCCCAGCAAGAGCCGAGCCTCAGGGCACATGCCCAAGCTGGCCGCTCAGTTCTGTCCCATGTGGGCATTACGGTGACCCTTCCCCTCCTGCTCTCCCTCTGAGCAGCCCTTGCCCCTCCCGCTGGTGTCCTGACCCCCAAGTCCTCCTCCACTTCTCCCTGCAGCTTCCTCCATCTTCTGCTCCAGGGAGGCTCCTCCTGGTCCCTCTGTGGCCTCACCCCACCCCTGTGACCTTGGTGAGGTTTCCGGGAGAATCCAGACTCCCAGGTCAGCGTGTAGGGAAAGCCTGGGTGAGTGCAGGTGACCTGCCATCTGCCTCTGCACAGCCTGCCAGGGAAGAGGGGGCCAAGGATACTCCTGGCCCTTTGGATCCTGAGCCTGCTGTGGCTGCCACTGACCAGCACACACCCCTCAGGGGTGGCTATTTGCAGGGCCGACTTGCTGAGCCCACCCCATCAGCCCTGGAAGCCCTCCCTACCCAGGGCAGCCCCCTACCGCATCCCAATTTGCAACAAAGAGCCCCAACTGGGTATGAGCCACAGCAGGGAAGAGCCAGGGGACCCCTGTGTCCATCAGTTTTCTGTCACTGTGACAAAATGCTGGAGGAAATCAAATTAAAAAGAGGAAGGGTTTATTATGACTCTGGGTTTCAGGATTTCAGGCCACTTGGCTTCACTCTCTGGGCCTGTGCTGAGTCAGAGCACCAGAGTGGGCCCGGACTGCAGCAGAGTCACCCACCTGGGGACTGGGATGCAGAGAGAGAGCAAGGAAGGGGCTTGAACATGGTGCCCTCCAGGGCATGTTGACCTACTTCCTCCAGCTAGACACCACTGCTGGGGTCTCTCTGCCTCCCGACAGCCCATCCGTGAATTAACCCACAGACGAGGCCAGACCCTTCATGATGGACCATTCCCAAAGCTCCGCCTCTGTTTTGGGGACCCAAGGCTTCAGACATGAGCTTTAGGGGACATTTCAGACCCACAACAGCTCAGCTGGTGGGGTGCTGGCCTGGCACCTACAAGGCCCGGCCTCAGTCCCCAGCACCACACAAAAAGACTGGAAAGAGCCCTGCTGGAGAGCCGTCACAGCGCTGGCTAGCAGAGTTTGCTCTGCGGGCCTCTGGGCTCCATGCTCATGGCCTGGAAGGGTGAGAGGTTGCCTCATGGCCGGGTTTTCTTCGTATAAGGAAAGTCGTCAATTTAATTATTTGGTCATGGCTTTGCCCAAAGCTTAAGAAACATCTTAGTCAGCTTTCTAGTGCTATAACAAAATACCTGAGAATATCAACTTATAAGGAGAAAAGGTTTACTTTGGCTTGCAGTTTCAGAGGTTTCAATCCATATTCACTTAGCAGTGTTGCTTTGGGGCCTGTGATGAGGTGGCATTGGGCACATGGTGCAGGAAACCTGTCAACCTCATGGCATTTGTCTGGGAAACAGAGAGAGGCCAATCTACCCTTCAAAGGCACATTCCTGGTGACCCAATGTCCCCCCTCTCAGCCCCACCTCCTCGGGATCCTCTATCTCTGACAGCACCACAGGCTGGGGCCGCGCCTTCCATGCAGGCACCTGGGGGACCTTCCAGATCCATCTCTGGTAAGGGGAGAGGACAGTCTAGAAGCAGACAGGGACCCGCAGGAGTGACCGACATCCCTCCTCATCTGCAGCTTCAGCCGGGTCAGCTTCCGTTGACCACAGTTGACCTGCAATCCGAAAATTCAAGAAAGAGACCTCTAATAGCTTTAAAACAACCTGCCACAGCAGAGGGTGACCCCGGACCAAGGTCCTGTCAGTCACTGTCAGTCCCCACGGTGCCCGACATGGGTGACGTGGAGGGAGACGTGGAGGGAGACGTGGCATCCACAGGGTCCTAGCTGCCCGCACTGGCTGGCCGTCGAGGCAGGCTCGGGGTGCACTCCTCATGGACCAGGGGGCTGCTGCCTGCCAGCCTGGGCTCAGCGCGGCACATCCTCCCACACTCTGGAGCTCGTCCCGGGCTGGCCTGCCCAGCAGAGGCTTGGCCTGTCCAGGCAGAATGGCCAGCAAGGTGGGGACCAGAGTGCCCTGTGAGTGCAGGGGTGTGCCCTGGGCACCGTGACCCGGGGCTGCAGCCACCGCCTCCTGGCAGCTGGCATCACAAAGGTGGGGTGACTCAGCGCAGGAGCACGTGGGCTCCCTTGGTTCTGACGAGACCCAGACGGCCCCAGCGTGTTGCCCAGGTCACAGGCTCCTTGGGGACCCTGCCCAAAGCTCCCAGGAAGGAGCGGGCATCCAGTCTGCTAGCTTCTGTGGGGCACTGCGGTGTGCCAGGGGACAGGGCACCACCACCAGCAAACAGCTGATGCTGTGCCCTTCGGGGCATCTGTCCTACTTGGGAGAGACGTTGACAAATGGGTTCTGCTGAGACAGGTGCCAGGTCAGGCAGATCTCCCAGGATGAGCGGCTCTGGCTGGTGGCCCCATGAGGAGAGTGACTCCAGCTGTGTAGAGGCTCTGAGAAGGGCTGCACAGCAGGGGGAGGGGAGGAGGAGGAGGGAAGAGGGGGGAGGGGAGGAGAGGGCGAGGGGGAAGGAGGGGGTGGAGGGGGAGGGGGAGGAGGGGGGATGGAGGGGAGGAGGGGGGATGGAGGGGGGAGGGGAGGAGATGGAGGGGAAGGATGGAGGGGAAGGGGGAGGAGGGAGGAGGGAGGAGGGAGGGGGGAGGGGGAGGGGGGAGGAGGCTGGGCTTTACAGAAGGTGAGTCAGGACCTGCCAGGGTAGCCCTAGAGGGAACCAGGGTGCTTGGCCACGGAGTCATGTCCCAGCCCTTTGTATGTTGTTTATTTATTTAGAGCCAGACACACAGAGACACACACACAGACACAGAGGCACACACACAGGAGGAGGGGGGATGGAAGAAGGGGAGCAAGGGGGGAGAAGTGAGGGAGGAGGAGCGGACACAGATACACAACACACAGACACACACAGACACACAGAGACACACAGAGACATATACAGAGACACACACACAGGCACAGACACACACAAAGACACACACACACACACACACACACACACACACTCACGCGTGCCGTCCTCTGCTGGGCTGATTATTCTGCTGACACTGGACGTGAGGCTGCAGCACCGAGGCCCTGGGCAGGAGCCAGCCCTGGGTAGCAGCCCAGCAGGGGTCCAGGGAGCCCCACTGAGGAGGGCCAGGGGAGACGGGCCCCTGGGGGGACACAGTTGTTGAGTCACATGGACGCGCCCAGTGAAGGCTGTGGGGTGTCCTGGAGCTCAGGCCTGCAGAGGAGCCCGGGAGCAGGGGTCTGCGGGACACACGCCACACACACACACACACACACACACACACACACACCCCTGTATCTATATCTGTATCTATATCTGTATCTAAAATCTATATCTATCTATACACACACACACACACACCTTTCTGGCCAACTTAAGAGAGGTTCAGTTGCATGAAGATATTCACGGTGGGTGCTGTCCCCCTTCCCCAGGCGTCTCCAGGACGGCTCAGCACCTCAAGGGAGACTGTACCTTGACACCTGTTCCCAGTCCCCCCCTTCTGTCCCCGGAAGCACTCTGCCACTTTCTGTCCCTGTGAATTCGCCTTCCCTTGCCCCTCGGTGGGACCCACGGAGTATGTGAGTCACACTTTTAATGCAGACCAAGTGACGCGGGACTGAGAGAAGGGTGCTCTCCGGGTGCCTCCTGCACCCCAGCCCTGCGTCGCCTCGTTCCCTCGCAGACTCCCTGGCCTGCTGGGCGGCTCGTCTCGTCCCTGCAGAGAGCCAGGGCCTCTCACACCTCACACACGTCTGTGCTCCTGCCCGTCACCTCCCCAGGGTCTCCACAGGTGCCCCCAGCAGGGAATGGCGGGGTCAGAGGAGGTCACTGCTCTGGCCAACCTCAGCTGGAGGTCCCCGAGGTCACCCTGGATCCCAGTCTGTGTCCAGAACCAGCCACACCACCCAAGCCGGAGCAGGAGGAGGGGCATGGGAAGTGCAGGGTGCCCATGGGGCCATCTGCTGCCCAGCCACCCAGTGCCCCAGCTCTTCTCTTGGGATGGGGTGCTGCAAGTCACCCACCAAAAAGCTGTTTCCCGTCCACCCTGGCAGTGAGCGGTGGCCATGGTGCAGCTCTAGAAGTGATGGGAGCAGAAAGGCGGCTTGCAGGATAGTGACTCCTGGGAGCCTGGAATGTCCTTGGCCTAGACTTGTCTTGTGCAAAGAGAAAGAATCCCCGGTAGATTTAAAGCCGCAATTTCTAATTTCTAAAACACTGGTCCTGGGGTAGTCTTGGCAGCTGGGGAAGTTTGCCTCTGCTCACTGGACCCCTTATGGCAGGATGGGAACTAGAACCCTGGTCACCTGATTCTAGAGCTGAGCTAGTTAGTAGTCCTAACTGGAGTTACCACCATAACCAGAGGGGGAGGGGGAGGGGGAGAAGGAGGGTGAGGAAGGAGCAGGGAGGAGGGGGAGGAGGAGGAGAAGAAGGAACAAAGGGGAGGAGGAGAGGGAGGAGGATGGGGAGGGAGGGGGAGGGAGGAGGAGGGAGGAGGGGAAGGAGGAGGAGAAGAAGGAACAAAGGGGAGGAGGAGGGGGAGGAGGATGGGGAGGGAGGAGGAGAGGGAGTGGAGGGAGGAGGAGGAGGAAGGAGGAAAGGAGGGAGGAGGAAAAGTGGTGAGGAAGGAGGAGGGAGGAGAAGGAGATTGAAGAGGAGGGAAAGGGGGAAGATGAGGAAGGAGGGGGGAGAAGGAGGGGGAGGAGGGAGAAGGGGAAGATGAAGGAGAGGGAGGAAAAGGAGGGGGGAGGAGGAAGAGGAGGAGGGGGAGGAGGGAGGAGAAGGAGGAGGGAGGAGAGGAGGGGGAGGGGAACAGGAGGGGGAGGGTTGGGGAGGAGGATCCAGCCAACCTTGCACTGAAAACTTTTCCCATCCTGTGTGTTCTGAACCCTGCAGGCGCTGCCCTCACTGCGAGTCCCCACAATGTCTATTCTCAGGGCCTTTGGGGTCGGGTCAGGCACGTTGTCATCTGGAGATGGTTCAGACGGGGTGTGTGTGCAGGTTTGGGCAGATACTGTGCCATTTATAGAATGGACCCAGTACCCATGTAGGTATCCACAGAGGCCCTGTGATGCCAAGGGGCATTTACCTCTTAGATGAGCTTCTTCCTCTTCATAGAGAGGAAATGGCCCCGAGGGCTGGGGTGCCCGTGTCCCACCTCAGCAGGTCAGAGGAGCAGAGACTCTGGCCTGTGTGGCCCTTAGCTGTGGGCCGGGTGGGTCAGGGAACACCTCTGCTGAGCCCCTGCCAGGACAGACTCCAACCAGGGAGAGCCACCCTCTGACTGCAACCCGCCTGGCCCCAGGAAGCCAGAGACACCTCTCCTGCCTGGCCTTGCCCCGAGTCCTGGCACACGGATGCACCCTGTCCTTGGAGGATCCAAGTTGCCCCATAGTTGGTGGGCCCGCAAGGGCAGCAGTGGAGACATGGGGTTGGGGGTCTGCCCCATGGGAACTGACCCCATGGCCCTGACCATGTCACCAAGACCTCTGCACAGACAGGTCCTCACGTGAACCAAGAGCAAGGCAAAGCCCTGGGCAGCGTGGCGGGGGCGCTTCTAGCATCCCACAGCAGGGGGACAGGAGGGCACAGGCCCCAGCCAGGCGAGGGCACTCTGCCAAGGCCCAGCCGGGTGCCTGCACTGCCCCATCCTCCCGGGCGGCCTGTGCTGGTGCTGAGCTCCTGAGCCTCCTGAGCTGGTCCTCCCTTTCTGCCCGAGGCCCCGGCTCTGCGAGTCCGTTCTCTGGCCTGGCCCCTGGCCTGCACCTCAGTCCCACCAGCTGAGCTTCTCGAGAGTGTGCCTCGGAGCCCTCAGTCCCCATGCTCACAGCCACTCCCACAGTGTGAGCCGCTCCCGCCACAGCGTCCCCTGAATGTGATGCTGTCACCCTGTTGGGGATGGACCCGCTTTTACAAAAAGATTCCCTTCAGTTCAGAGCTCCTCAGACAGGGTCCTTTGCTCCCTGTAATGTGGGGTCCTGGGCACCACCCCTTCTTCTCCAGCCCTCAAGTCACCTCCTGCTGTGTGTCCCTTGGCCTGGGAGGTGGCCCTGCTGCTGTGTGGCAGGGCAGAGCGGTGCTGGACGTGAACACGGAGCCGGGACGTTCTCAGAGCCAAGTCGCACTCTTGGGGCTGAGCAGACTGAGAAGCCACCACCCCGAGGGCTGCAGGGGACGGCTGTCCTCTGTGGCTTGAGGACACAGGCACTCTGGGCAGAGAAGCCGCCCGGCAGGACACGGGGCCTCGTTTCTCATCAGTGAGGACAGTCCCAGCCGTCCGGGGTGTGGGTGGAGCAAGCCAGGACCAGGCCTGGCCGGACCCTGAAGGCCTCAGGTCCAGGGGGCCTGGCTTCGTGCTCTGGACGCAGGCCACACCCATGGCACGGTCCCTGGGCAGCGCTGTTGGGAGATGGGGGTCAGAACACCTGACAGTCTCTGCAGTGGAAGGGGAGCTTCTCCAAGCCCAATGGCCACGCACATCTGTCCCCCGGTGCTGGACCAGAACCTGGGGTCTGCAACACGGTACTTATCCCACCAAATCACAGCTGCTGACATCCATCTCAGTGTGGGCAGGCCAGCTGGCCCCAGCCAAGGACACGGTGTGGACGCAGTATGAGCACAAGCCCACGGCTCCCAGGCCCACCCAGAGAGGGGCCAGCCCCACTACCACTGACCACCACTGTCCACATGTTCACCCGTGCACACGCACCCACACGCACACCACACACAGGCTCCCTCATGTGCACGGCCATGCAAACACAGGGGCACACACAGACACGCACATTCCACACAGGGGCACACACAGACACATACTCGTGTGCACACTCACCTTCATACAAACGACACTCAGATCTCTGCACGCACACAGATATGTGTGCACAGGCACCGAACGATACCACAGCCACACATCTGTGGACACTCACCACTCACTCACGGTCCATCAGGGCCTGGCCAGTGGCCTCGCCTCCCTAGCTAAAGGTCTGACCAAGGTGCCCCCATTGGCACTGAGGGCCCAGCTGAGGGGCAGGGTGTGAGGCCCCTGGGCCTGGAGGCGTGGACTTGCAAGCAGGCCACACACTGCTGCACGTCCCGGGCCCTGGTCCCTCAGGCAGAAGCCTCTTGTCCTCCCTCATCTCCCTATAGTCCCCCTGCACCTCTGGCCACAGGGACTGCCCCTCAGGATGGCAATCCTGGAGCCTCGCTCTTCTGGCCACAGGACACTGGACAAAGGGCGGTCACTAGGGGCTGGGGCAGAGAGAGGGACTCTCAGGGGACCCTGCATCCTCAGGAAAGAGCGGGACACACAGAATCCAGGTCCTCACTGGACTCCAGGGCTGGGGTCCTCTTGGGTCACAGGCCTCGGAGCTCTGGCCTTAGGAGCCAGTGGACTGTCCTACCAGAGTCTGTATCAGCGAGGGGACCAGCACCAGCTCCCGCTGACCCCCAAGCCCCCAGGCCTGAGGACCCTGGTTCTCTCCCCTCTACTGGGCCCTGCAGACAGAGGATGGAGCTAGGAGCATCCAGCCTGGGTCAGGGCCTCCCCTTAATTCATGACCGAGGGGGCCCAGGTGGTCCCTGCGCAGCCTCTGGCTCTGCCCTCCTCCTCCGGCCGCCAGCCTCGGTGCTGCACCTGCTCCTTCTCTAGGAGGCGTGGACTGCTCTCACAGCCAGGCCGCTGGCCTCCTGGCCCCTGCCCAGGCCCCAGATGCTCTGCCAGACAGAAGGACACCAGCTCCCACCTCAGCTATAAAAGGAAAGCAGGCCGCAGGGCTTTTCCTGTTGTTTGGCTTCTGTAACATTTTCCAGATCAAAGCCTTAAGTGAGCCCCTCGTCCTCCATCAGAGACAACCCCAGGAGCTTTCTCAAGATGCTCAGTAAGGGAGAGAAGGAGAGGCTACCTCAGCACTAACTGAGGTTGAGGACAGAAGGAAACGGGAGAGGCCAGCCTGGGTGTGGCCGCTGGTCTGCCCAGCTGAGGCAATGTGAGTTGTGACTTAGAAATCAAGTGTGGCACTGGGTTTACCTGCTTGGCCTTTAAGGATCTTGCTCGGAAGCGTCCAGACGATGTCTGTTTGTTGGAACCTTCTTCTGTTATACTTGATGGGGGCTGTGTTGCCCCCTGGAGAACAGAGGGACACTGCTAGGTACAGGTCCTTTCCTCTCCAACCACACTGAGATGGTCCTCGGGCTCCACTTGGGGATGAGACCCCATGCCCCACCTTCCTGATTCACACCTGGGCTCGTGCAGGGCTTGAAAACTTTTGCGTTAGGCTTCTTTCCACTACTGTAACAAAACGCTTGAGACAATCAATTTGAAAAGAATAAAGTTTTATTTGGGATTGCAGTTTGGAGGTTTCAGTCCATGGCTGGTTGGCCCCCATTGCTTTTGGACCTGTGGTGAGGCCACATGTCATGGCAGGAAGCGGGGATGGGACAAAGCCATTCACCTCACAGCCTGGAAGGAAAGAGAGAGGGGGAAGGGGCTGGGGTCCATGAACCCCTAAAAGGGCCCCGCAAGCCCCCAGTGACCTAACTTCCTCTCACAAGGCCCTACCCCTTAAAGATGGCACCCCTAACATGGACTGGGGGCCACTCCTTTAATACCTGGCCTTTGGGGACATTTCAGATCCCAACGATGACAGCTTCCAAGAGGACAGGCATGTATCCAAGGTCAAAGGCCTTCCCAGGCGTCGCCTGGGTCCTCCTGTACCCACACACAGGCTCCTGGCTCCTGGTCATCCTACAGACAAAATGTCCTTCAGAGGTGAGAGGCTGGTGAAGGCACCTGTGACCTTGAGCCCTGTCAAGGCCTCAGCCAGAGGAGAAGCCAGGAGGGATTTGAGTCCGGGAGGGGACCTGCCCACACGGGAGCCTGCTGACGGTCTCTCTCAGGCAGATGCCAGCCTGCCCCCCACCACAGCTCCACCCCTGCTTCCTGCAGTCGGGGGCTCCACGGAGAAGCCTCTGTCCCAGGGCTTTTCCTTCTCAATCTGACAAAGCCAGACCACGCCATTCCCTGGTGAGGGGCAAGGTCAAGGGGCGTGCACACACACTCATGATCCTTAGCTAAACACTCTTGAGGAATCGCAGACCATGCCTGCCTCCGACAGGGGAACCCGCGAGGGGAGCCCCCTCATTAGGACCATGGTGCAGTAGCAGGATGTTTTCTTTCACCCCGAAATAATCACAAAGACCCTGAGCCGGCTGCACAGATTTCTCAAAGCTGCTGCAGATCTCAGGAGAGGAGGAAGCAGCCCTGGAGTCCAGCGTGGAAAAGGCTACCCGGCCAGGAGGAGGGAGGAGGTGTCTGCGGGGGTCCAGGGAATCTTCCAGAAGAAAAAACAAAAGAAGAAGAAAACTTAGTGACTCTCTTTACATTTTCCCCAAACTGACAAATTCGACTTGTCAGAGGCAAGTTCAACTCGTGGACAATCCGCTCTCCACTGATAATTGCCATGGTAACTGCCGTGTCACATGACAACACAGAAGCCGCTGAGACCTGGAGCGCAGATGGGCAGACGGCCTTTCTTCTAGTAAATTCCGCGACGTCAGCCTAATGAACAGGAGCGGGATCGGGGCCTGGGTGGAAGGGACTGGCGGGCCTTCATGAAGCAGAACAAGATGGTTTGGCACCTTCTCTTCCGCGTGGCGGGGTCTGTGCCAGGACCCGGAGGCCCCCGCGTTGCCCTCACCTGCCCTGCTCCTTGGCCAAGCTCCGGGCGGCGGTGTCTGCAGGAAAAGGTGGATTCTTCTCTTCAAGCTTTGGAAACACCAGACACTGGTGGGGAAGGGGGCCAGGAATCCATTGCAGAACGGCTAATTCCTCCGCTTAATTAGCACCATGGATCTCCACTAGTTCCCAACCGAGTCTCCTTCCACAAACAGGTTCAACTTGTCTCCAGACGTTTTGTTCCCTGGCTAGACAGGGCTGTCCCTCCCTGGAACACGCCCCTTCTGAGCTGTTGCGGCTGCTCTGGTGACTCCAGGGGGCTGGGGCTCTGCCTCACTCAGAGGACCAGGGCCCCCTCCTGCTAAAGACATCTGTGACCCTCCTGGTGAGGAAGTGACAGGACAGCTTGGTGCCTAGTTCCCCCTGTCACCCAATGACGGCTGATGGCTGCTTTTGAAAGGAAGGGTTCTGTCCTCTCCAGGGCTGGGCATCAACCTGTGGAAATCTGTGCCAGGGTCACTTTGGAGGCTCCGCTGCAGCCTGTCCAGGTCCCAAACTTCCCAAGTCATTGCCCACTGTCTCCAGGCTAAGGATTTCCATGTTCTGGATCTCTTTGATCTTGGTTTGGGACAAAGTGGGGCACACCAGTCCCTTGGGAATGGCCTCCACCAGCAGGACTGTCCAGCAACATCTGTGCCAAGTGAGGACAAGTACAGGTTATTTGGAACTTGCTCTAGCAAGGGACTTGGCACCGTCCCGAGTCTGGCAGGGTAGCGGCAGACAGGGGAGGCCTGGCGGAGGCTGCTGTGTGGGTAGTGGGGGCCGGCTAACTGGAAGCAGGGCGTCCTGTGTGGTTGGTGAGGGGTGCACTTTCCACTGTCTCCTGCTGGTCCCCAGTGGGAAGTGAGGACAAAGCCCAGGGACCCTGTCCGCTACGGATCCAGCCCTAGCAGGCCAGCCCGCTGCTGCGGGGCTTCTTCTCATCTTTCTTTCCCAGACTCAGTGCTCCATGGTGGGCGAGAGCTGACCTCCTAGATGGCCTTGGCATTGCTCCTGGGTCAGTGTCTCGGAGGCTGCCCAAGGCCGCCTTCTCCCAGAGCCTCCCCGATGTGAACAGGAGGCTGGGAAACAGCACGGTCCACACACAACCACAGAGGGATTCTGAAGGACTTTGAGAATGGGGTTCCGGGGAGTGGGGATCAGCTGCTCCCTCCGCCGCCCCCCTGCCGAGGCTGGTCCCTTAAGGCAGGATCACCTTCCCCAGGCCCTGCTGGGAACTTGGGGTGCCACTGGGGGGTAGTGCTGGGTGACACGGCTGGGCCATGGCATTCTGGCCAGGTGGCCTTGGGTACACCCATCTGGGGCTCCTCTTTTCCACCCGAGAAGCCATCTGTCCACTGCCCGTCCCTCTGCCTGATGCGCCAGGGTCCCCGTTTTCCCCATGATGGCTTTCTGCCCAGGGAGGGTCAGGCTCGCTGACTTTTAGCCAGGAGGTGAAGTCCAGAGACAGACCCGACCCTCCCCATGGGCGCCGGGCGCTGTAGCAGGAGGTGGCTGGGAAGCGGTGCTTCCTCCCAGGGCGGCCACCTCCACCCTCAGGCCAGGCTGGCCACCGCATCGCCAGCACCTTCCTCGCCAGACTGAGCAGTTTCTGTCCTTCAAGCAGCAAAGGGCTTCTAGGTCTTTCCAGAGGTCACAGACTGGAAGCTTGGGGTCCATCCAGGCTGGAGACATTTTGTTTGGTACGTGTGACTTTGAAGTCTTTAAATGGCTTATCAAGATCAAAAACACCAGGAGTCCACCTTTCACACTTAAAAAAGAAACCTGTGTTTTCCAACTCCTCTTGGATGGACCATCAGGCAGCACCTGGCCACATCCCCATGCCCCCCACTGCTCCGCTGCAGGAGGAGCACATGCGCTCTCCCCTGTGGGTCCTACAGGATTCTCTGAATGTCACAGTTGGGTCCTACAGGATTCTCTGAATGTCACAGTTGTGGACTGACTGCAGTCGGCCCTGGATGTACCTGTTGAAGTTCCAATCCTCCAGTGATGGCGTTGGGGGTGGGCCCTTGGGGCGAGCAGGTCATGAGCTGGCCTTCCCCCACTGGGATCAAAAGGCCTGACAAGGACAACTTAAAGGGCAAAGTGTCTCTTGGCTCCTGGTTTCAGAGGTTCGGTGCGTGGCCACCGAGGACATAGGCCTGAGGCAGGATGTCATGGCGGAAGGTCGTGGTGGAGAAGAGCAATCAGCGCTTGACAGCGAAAAGATGGGAGAGAGCTCTTCTCCCAGGGACAAAATACAAGCCCCCGGGGCGCGTCCCCAGGGACCTACTCCCGCCAGCCACACCTTCCTGCCTCAGTGGATCAACCCACCCACCGACTAAGCTGCCACTCTCCTGGCCTGATGGATTCACCTCTGAACACTCTTGCCCTGTGCCACACATGGGCTTTTGGGGACACCTCATGTTAAAGCCAGAGCAGGTGGGATCAGAGGGGGCTTGTGGGTGGGATGAAAACCCCGCAAAGAAGACCCCAAAGAACTTGATTCTCTTACCCCCCGAGGGGTGCAGCCAGACATGGCAGGCCCCACTGGATCCCCTCCCGGTGGGCACCCGCCCTGCACGTCCAGCCTCTGATCTGAGGGGAAAACTCTCCTGGTATGGACAAGCCGCCCAGTCTGTTAGAGTGGCCCAGACTGACCAAGACGGTCACCCCCTGACCCAGCAGGCATTCGATGAGACCAGATCAGCCCCCTGTGCCCAGGAAGGGGCCTGTGGTCCTGTTCAGCCATTTCCGGGGGGTTTGTGTCTGGTGGTGGAGTTGACACTTCCGGGGGGCCTGGTGGAGGGGTTCCGGCCTGGGGGGCCTGGCGGTGGGGATGAGGGACGGCTCCTCCTCTGCCTGGCCTCCCGTGGATGGAGGTGGGGGTGTGCTTCCTGGGCCTCCCGGCACCCCAGCCTCCTCCCGCGGGAGCGGACTCCTCTTGCCTCAGAAACAAAGGGAGCCCACAGGTCCCGCAGCCCAGGGTGTGTGTCTGAGGGGCTGGATGTGATCGAGCTGGGGTGCCGGGAGGTGGGAATAGGAGATCATCTTCAGAGCAGCCGTGTGACTCCACCCCTCGGGCCCTCAGCTGGGCACGTCCAGCTTCCCTGGGCATGTGTCAGATGTGCCTGTCGGGGGACCCCGTCGGCGGGTAGCCCTCAGGACCAGCTGCTTACGCCGCAGTCTCATGGAGGACGGCCTCTGCAGGGCACCTGGCCCCTCTGGCTTGGGCTGCTCAGCTGTCTTGGATCTGTTCTCCGTCCCCCTCACTCGGGGTCACCAGCGGGTGGAGCTGCCCCACAGGAGGGCCCCTGGGCTCTGTGCAGGGGAAGGAGACACACGGAGCCCCGGGCCCCTTCCCAGGACAGACACCTGCACTTCAACTCATGCTCTACCGCTGGGTCGCAGCTGGGTCTTGCTTCAGGGGACGTGGCCCCAGCCTGTGAGCCCACCATCCCTGTCTCGGTCCATTCAGGGCCAGCTCCAGTGCTCACACGCACAGAGTGTCCCTCCCCGAGCTGGACCCCCAGGACCAGGTGCTGGCAGGTTTGTTTCATGGCTCACAGATGGTTCCTTCTCGCATCCTTGGGTGTAAGAGGGGGCACGGCCGCTCTCCTGGTCTTTGTGGAAGCGCTGGCCCCAATGGTGAGGACCTGGCCTCATGACCAGGCCACCTCCCAGAGGCTCCGCCTCCTGACCCTGTCACCCAGGCAGGTTTCCACATGTGGATTCTGGGGGACACAAACTTTCAGGCCACAGCAGCCCCGTGGTGGCCCTGTGGTGGCCCGCAGCACAGCTGGCTCCCCAGTGACCTCCTTGCTGGCTCCCAGGAGACCTTCTGGAAAGTTCTCCCTGGGGAAGGGAAGAACACAGTCCTCCTCCATGGGGTAAAAAGACCCATCCGACCAAGTGACCCTCAGCTTCAGCCTCCGAAACTGCCCTCTGCAGCCCCCGCCAGCCTCCCTTGGGTTGGGAAGTGGCCCAGCACCTGGGCAGGTCAGCGTGCGCCCTCACCTCACCCCAGTGGTGGCCCCCACAGAAGGGATGAGGGAAGAGTCCAGCTCAGGGTTCCCGCGAAACTGAAATCGCTCTCACGTTGACCTGAGACTGTCACGCGTGCAGGACACTCGGGGTCCTCCTTCCAAGTTCCCGTAGGCATTCGCCTCCTGGTTGCCGTGTGAAGACCCCTTTGGAGGCAGCCATCTAGTTCCTTGGGTGCCACAGGGGACACTGGGGACTGAACCCTCCCAACAGCCTGCAGGCTGCTCCCAGCGGGGGAGGACACACACGGCAGGCCAGGCCCCGGCCCGACAGGCTCCTGCTCCCCTGCTCCTGCTCCTGACCCGCCTCCAGCCGGACCAGGGAGGCTGGCATTGGTACCTGACTGTGCCGGTGAGGTGACTCCAGAGAGGACTTTCCCAGCCTGTCTCCAGGGCCCTCCTCAGCAGCCACAGGAAGGTTTAGACTCTTTCTGGGGATGATTTCTTTGACTGGGGCCCATGGCCTGGAGGGAGCAGGTAAATAAATCTTTGCTACTTTAAGGCAATTTTCTCAGGCATTTTGTCATAGTAACAAAAAGCTGACGAACATAATCCCCTCCAAAACTTATGTTGCCTTTTAAATGCCATCAAGATGATATTAATAGGTGGGACTTTTAAGAGGTGATTAGCTATGAGGGCTTCACCCTCACAAATGAATTAGTGTTATCTTAGGATTGGGGTAGTTATTGTGGGAGTGGTTTTGTTATAAAAGTGAATTTTCTTCAGCATATGAGCTCTTGCCCTTCTGCATTTGCCATGGGATGATGCATCATGGAGGACCTAACTACATATGGCCCTTTGACCTTGGACTTTCCAGCCTTCAGAACTATGAGAAATCAATTTCATTTCTTCATAAATTACCCATTCTGTGGTATTCTGTTATAGCAGCAAAAAATAGTCTAAGACACTCTGTTAGTCAGCTTTCTGTCACTGTAACAAAATATCTGAGGTAAACAATTTATAAAGAGGAAAGGTTTATTCTGGCCCATGGTGTCAGTCCACAGGCACTTGGTTCTGTCGCTTTGGGGCCCATGGTGGCACTGTACATCAGGACTGAAGCGTACGGTGAAGGAGATCTGCTCCCTTCATGATAGCCAGGAAGTAAGAGAGAGTCAAGAGAAGAAGGGGCCGGGTTCCCCAAGCCCCCCTCAAGGGCGTTTCCCTCAGTGACCTCCCTCCCTCTCTCTGGGCTCCCCTCTTTGAGTTTCTACCACCTGCCAACAGCAGCAGGCCTTTCAACCCCGGGGCCTTCGGGGGTGTTCCCAGGAGGGACAGCGGCAGCCAGTGCCTGTCCAGCCCCAGGGAGCACCCCCTGCTCTGACCTCCGGGGCGGTGCGGCTCCCCACTCCCCTGCAGGTCTGGCCTGCTCAAGTTGCCTCCTCTGGGTCTGCGCTGAGCTCTGCCTGCCTGGTGAGCGGGTTTGCTCATCCAGGGGTTTTTCTGAAGCAAATGAGGCTCTTTGCTTTTATTTTTTCCTTCAGTAAAATGGGCCTTAAAAATCCTCAGGGAGGGAAGGAGGATTGGCCAGAAAGGGCCCCAGGGATGAGCGAGGGCGCTCTGTCCTCCTGCTCGGGTAGGGCGAGGCCCCTGGCCACGTCAATGGGACATGGCATCCCACGACCCCTGGTACACAGAGCTCAGCGAGGCTGGTGCATTGTGACCGCTGGGCCGGGTGGGAGACGACACTCCGGGAGAGACCTGGGCAGGGGGACGGTGGACTCCAACCGTCTACAACCAAGTTTTAAAAGTCAGGCTGAGGCCATGTGTGTTTTCTGTGGTCTCTTTCCACGGCAGAAAGGGGTTTCCCCCGACAGATGCTGCTCGTTGGGGATCCTGGCCGACCGAGGCCAGCCCCTCTCTCGGGCTGGAAGAGCAGGCAGACACATGCCCGGTTCTCCAGGGAGCAGAGAGCGAACCCCAGGAGGGTCCTTCCAGTGTCCATCTCTGGTGAGCTCTCAATGAGCCAGCAAATGGCACCTGGAGACGGAGGGAGTCACCAGGGTCGCCCTCCACACCCCACCTGGGCAGCTGGGCGGGGGCCAAGCCACACAGAAAGCTTATCTGAGAATCAGAGGAGTTTCTGAGCTCTGCAGCCAAACAGCCTCAACATTCCCCAAAGAGAGAGGCCGAGGGGCTGGGTGCCGTCCTGGAGGGAGAGACCTCCAAGAACTGTGACAGGCAATGGCTTCCCCCAGAGGAGAGGCTGAGGTGCTTCTAGGACAAGACAGGTCCTGACCCTGGAGCAGGTGCAGTGAGGGCCTCCGCGAGACACAAATCAGAGGGGCAGCGGCGAAGGGGGGGTTGGTGGGCCTCTGTCCAGGTGGGAAATCCTGGTTCAGAATCAGAAAGAGCTTCAAGCTGAGATAAGAGACCAGCAACGGGGTAGAAAACCTCTCCAGGGCCTTTGTCGGTGTGTGTGTGTGTGTGTGTGTGCGCGCGCGCATGCCATGTGCACTTAGACATAGGTGCACACACATACACACACACAGAGAAATGTGTTCACATCTACATTCTGTCTGGGCTCGACCCAGGACTCCCAGGGATCGGCAAGAAGAAAGACCAAACAGCAACTCCGTCAAAAACCATGAGGGAGATGACCAGCCAGCCCACAGGAAGGAGGTGCCCAGCGGAAAGCGGGAGGGCCCCGGGGGTCTCTTGCGTTACCTACAGTGTGAAAATCATTTCCAATGAGTGTTTGTCCCTATATTAGTTTTACATATAAAAACAAAGGAAAAAGGGACTCCAAGATTGAACTCAAGCAATGGGATGTCCTAATGGGCCAGGGCCCTGGGCAGGGGGAGCCACAGGAGGAGCGGGTCCCAGGAGGCCTGAGAGCGGGACCGTCCCCCGTGGGTAGTGGGGCCACCGAGCAGGGCCTGTTTTACTGTGAGTTCAGGTTATTATTTCTCCCTCTGGTGCTTTCTGCCTCCACCTGGCTCCCTGGCGCCTGCGTATTTGCTGAACACTTTACACCAGCAATAAACTCCCTCAGTTCTGATCTCAAAGCCCCCCCCCCCCCCCCCCGATTCCTCCTCCCTGCGGAACAGGAAGGTGGGCATTGGGACACTTTGGTGGTATGTCTTCGGCCTCTGCTCCCGCCCATGTGGATTTCTGTTTGGGAGTCTCCCAGGGTGACTTGGGGCCAGAGAGCAGGGTAAGGAGAGAGGGAGGGTCAGCAGAGAGGCGGGTGTCCAGTCGGTCAGCAGGGTGACCAGAGCCCTGTGAATACTCTATTCACGGGTCAGGCCTCTGCAGAGCAGGAACCGGCTGAGCTGGTCTGGCCACTTCAGAGCCCGCCCACCCCCCCAGGGTCCTCAGGTGGATGAAGTCATGGGTATTTTCTGGGCAGCCTAATCTGTGATTAACTTTTATCTCCGCTGCCAAATAACAGGCTCCTTTGAGCTGATAACAGGACGCAGGGGGTGCTTCATGCTGGGCCCAGGTTCTGTGCTGGGGGGGGAGCGGCCCCCAGCCTTGGCCCCTGTGGCTGCAGGGTGTCCCAGGTCCTGACCTCAAACTTACTCAGAGCAAATGGCCCCTTTCTTCTGGGCCCCCTCCTTGTCTAAGGCCCCTCCCCGGCCAGGATCCAGGATGCTTCATGGAACTTCCAGGGATTTGTGGGCCCTGCTCCCTCCAGCCTCACCCTGAACCCCCAGCAAGAGGGGACACTGTCCTTGCAGTCTGGCTCCCAATGTGACATTTGACTCATGCAGGGGAAACCCACGACTCTTTTGTTCTACCTTTTGTTCACCTATTTTGATGCAGACAGACAGACATACAGGGAAGTTTACTTTCCTCTTATCTCTGGCAGTAGAACAACAGCCCAGGGAGGCCATTTGCATATGGCTTCCTTGTTGGGAAGGCAGTGGGGAGTGGTGGGGACCAGGGTCAGGACTAGGGAGAGGACCTGCAGGCGCCTGGGGTGCATATTCTAAGAATGGACTCACTCTCAGGGCCAGCAGGTTCAGGGCTGGCACCTGAAAGTAGGTGGCTCTTGTATGTTCTCCTTGGGCTTCCCTGAGCCTTCCTAGCTCACCCTGGTAAAGACTGGCAGAATGGAGCATGAACCACCCCAAGGGACAGCCGCTGATCGGTGTCACTGTGGTGGCCAAGAGGCATTGCGGGGTGCTTCCCCCACGGGTCTCACCACACTGCAAGGGACTGGTCTCCTCGGTCACCTTCCCACTGCATGGGGGGCATCTCCAGCTGGGGACCCTGTGTGACCCTAGCAGCAGGCACGGAATAGGTGCTTAGAAAGGTTAGGTGGTAAAGGGACCTTGGGGATAGAATTCCGGCAGCAGGTGGGTCTTGAATTAGCAAGAAGTGGTCACAAAGTGCCCCCCCCCACCGTGCCAGTCAGAACTGCCTTGTGATCACAGGACTCCACGTGGACCGTACGTGGACCGTCCTTCATGCATCTTCTCTCTGCTGCCCATTAGGTAACAGGGTAAGAGAAGGAAAGAAGCAGGAGAGAATTCAAAAGCAAAACACAGGACAGCAAAATCATAATACGTCGAAAGGTATCAGCAGTAGCTAGAGCAGAAGGGAAGAGGTGGAAATTCACCTTCTCCAGACAGAAATGATCCGATCCCATTTCCAAGCACTGCAGCTCCGAGGCCAGTAAGAGCAGGTGGCACAGACGGGAGGAAAGAGAGGGGCACTTCCGCCCTGTCGAAGCCAGCAGCAACGGGCACCATGCCGAGGGAGGGCGGGAAGCAGGCAGAACAGCCACACAGCAGCCACTCGGCTGCGAAGGACCCACAAACATCTACAAGTCATCACATCACATTGACCACTGAGCACAACTCCGTGACGGGAGAAGTCAGTCATTAAAGCACCGTCCCAAACTCCCCTCCGCCAGCTCCTCCCGGCTCCAGTGACTCGGGCTGGAGTGGGAATGGGGGGGATTTATTTGAAAGAGACACGATAAAGTGTTAGCTAAGAAACTGTGAACTGCAACTCCAGGAATATCTAGAGGGACCTAAGATGGCGACTGTGGACCTGGAAACCACCCCCACTCCTAATCCCTTGAAGGGGAGAAAGCAGAATCGAATCAGGAGGTCGCTAACCCAGATCACTATGCAAAACATCCTCTACAGAACAGATGGGCACTCTGGTTTTTTGAAAAGGATAAAAGTAAAACTTGGCAAGCAAACCTCCGACTGACCTCTTTTTTTTTTTTTTTTTAAGAGAATATTTATTTTCTATTTTTTGGCGGACACAACATCTCTGTTTGTGTGAGGTGCTGAGGATCGAACCTGGGCTGCACACATGCCAGGCGAGCGCGCTACCGCTTGAGCCACATCCCCAGCCCCGACTGACCTCTTAAGTTTGATTCTGTTGAAGACTTCTGGGCTCTACACAACCATAGCCAGTTGTCTAGTGATTTAATGCCTGGCTGTGACTACTCACTTTTTAAGGATGGTATTGAGCCTATGTGGGAAGATGAGAACCAAACCGGGCGGGAGATGCTCATTACATTGAACAAACAGCCGAGACGAAGTGACCTCGATCGTTTTTGGCTAGAGACACCGCTGTGCCTTATTGGAGAATCTTTTGATGACTCCAGTGAGGATGTATGTGGAGCTGTTGTTCATGTTAGAGCTAAAGGTGATAAGACAGCAAGGAGGACTACGGGATGTGAAAACAGAAAGGCTGTTACACATATAGGGAGAGTATACAGGGACAGGTTAGGACTTCCTCCAAAGATAGTGACGGGTTATCATTCCCACGCAGACACAGCTACTAAGAGCCGCTCCACCACTAAAAATAGGTTTGTAGTTTCAGAAGACACCTCCTGAGTATTCTCATAGGAGACTGCGTCAAGCAATCGAGATTTGGGAGCTGAACCTAAGCCTCTTCAAAAGCAGAGTGGACTGCATTTAAATTTGCTTCCATCTAAATGTTACTCAGATATAAGAGAAGTCTCATTCGCCTTTGTCTTGTACCTTTGTGTTCATTTTAAAATTTTTTTTATTATAGTGTCCACTATCCCAATCAAAGAATTACAGTCCACATCATCCCCAGAATCCATAAATGTGTTCCTGGCCCACTCTGTATTGGCTTAGTAGAATTACCATTACAAACAAGTTTTACCCATCCACAATATTCAAAAGAACTTGCATTTCTATACCTCAATAGGAAAAAAAAAAATTGAGTTTATGTTCCATTCTATGCAGGGGCATATCTTGCTGGTTTGAAAGAGTACGATGCATACAGTTTTCTAGCAATTTTCTTTGTTTCTTTTGACAGCATTATCTTTGCTGTACTCTTGCTGATGGCTGCTAGATTTTAATTTTTTTCCCTACTTGATAATATTAGTGATTCTGATTTCAGTTTTCTATTTGTTTTTTTCTCACGTAACATTGGTGAAGGATCCAGGAATATGACACAAAGGTGGAAGAAACATTAATTTTGTGCAAAAAAAAGAGAATATCTAGAGGGAGATTTGTAGCCTTAAATAAATTTATTTTAAGAATATCAGAGGGTTGAAGTGAATGAGGGGTACTGCAGAACCAGGGGAGCGTCCTCAGTGTGATGGAAGATATTTATCACAAATGTGCAGTGAACTTCGCATCAGCGGTGGCCCTTTGGGAGGGTGTCCATCACTACCAGGGACAAGTCAAGGATGTCCACTGTCAGTGCCACCATTCACCAGGGTCCTGGAAGCCCACTGAAGACAACAGAACAGACTAGAGACATGAGGAGAGAAAGAAACGGCAGAGAAGCCAAATGGTCCCGATTTGCAGGAGATGCGATACTCTAGAAAACTCATGAGAATCTTCAAATCAACTGCTCCAATAGGGAATCCATCAGATATGTTGGATATAGGAGGCACATACATAAATGAGTTCCATTTTGATGTTTTGATCATAACTAATTTAAAAATTTGAGCTGGGCACGGTGGCACACGCCTGTCATCCCAGAGGCTCAGGAGGCTGAGGCAGGAGGATGGCGAGTTCAAAGCCAGAATCAGCAAAAGCTAGGTGCTAACAACTCAGTGAGACCTTGTCTCTAAATAAAATACAAAATAGGGCTGGGGATGTGGCTCAGCGGTCGAGTGCCCCTGAGGTCAATCCCTGATATCCCCCTAAATTGACAAGAACTTATTTCTGCTAGAAACTGAAGCCGCATTTCTACATACATCTAAGTAATACAAAGTGTTTTAATTTTTATTGATTTTTATATGGAGCTTATTTGATTTTTATTAGGATTCAGAAAACTTCAAAATGCTGTTTAAGGACATCAAAGAACATATGAGTCCATACAGTGACTGATCACAGTTGCAAAAGGAAAAACTAGACTTCACTTTATGAAGATGTCAATCATTCTCCGTTTATTCTCTAAACTCAATACGATTCCATCCAAAATCTCAAAGGGTAATTTTTTTGTAAAATTTTATAAACTGATAACCATGAGGACTAAAATTCTAATAAAGATAGTAGAGGACTGGAATTGTGGCTCAGTTGGTAGAGCGTTTGCCTCGCATGTATGAGACACTGGGTTTGATCCTCAGCATCGCATAAAAATACATAAGTAAATAAAGGTATTGTGACCATCTATAACTAAACAAGTATTTTTAAAAAGATAGTATTGATATAGAGATAGCAAGTAGGTCAAGAGAAAATTATGGGACTCAGAAACTAATAACACTTACATGAAAATTTGATATATGACAGAATTACAGGTCATTATAAATTAGTAAAATAAGAAGGTGGACTCATTCAAGAAATAACTCAGGAATAATTAGAATTCATGAAGAACAATAAAATCAGACTCTTCTACCATAACAGACATAGAAATAAACCCTAGGTTGATTAAATACCTGAGTGTATGAACTCTCAAGAATCCAGAAGAAAATATAGAATATTGTCTTTATGAAGTCAGAGTTAAGAAATTATTTTCTTAAACCAGTTACAAAGGACAGAGCGTAATGAAAAAATGAATAGACTATTGGGATAATAAATAGTGTTAGAAAAAAAATTCAAGAATTAGTTATTAAAAACTGCTAAAATTCAAGCCATAAGCAGATATTTGCAAGGCAGTCGCAGAGCTGACGAAAGGTCAGCATCCAGAATATGCAAAGGCCGGCAAATCAGCAAGGAAAAGGCAGACGGCCTAGTGAAAGGAAAAAGGGGCAGAGATACGGAGAAGTCGTGGGCGAGGCTGTCCACAGGGCCGCGGAACGTTTTACCCCAGGGTCAACCTCTTGGGAACAGGAGAAATTCACACTCACACCTCTGCTATGGTTTGAAGGGATTTCCCAAGTTTCATGTGCTAAAAACTTAATCCCCAAATTCAAATGTTCATGGCACTGGAGATAATTGGGATCAGAGGAAGTGGGCCCCCCATGATGGCATTGATGGCTTTATAAGAAGAAGAAGAGAGAACTGAGCTTGTCCTCTTCCTCTGGATTGCCATGGGAGGCCCTCTGCCAAGCTATGGAATAGCACAAGGCCCTCACCAGATAATGAGCCAAGGCCAGCACCATGTTCTGAACTTCCCAGCCTCCAGAACTGTAAGCCAAATAAGCTATTCTTTATAAATCACTTGGCCTCAAGTATTTTGTTATAGCAACAGAAAACAGACTAAGACAACATCTGTATTAATCAGGGGTCTCCAATATATTGAGCTAATAAAATGTGTACATACGCAGAAAGAGATTTATTTTAAGGCATTGATTCATGTGATAAGAGAGGCTGGCGAGTTTAAAATCTGCAGAAGAGGCCAGCGAGAAACTGATACTGCCATTAAAGTCTACAGGCCACCAGGCTAGAGACCCCAGGAAAACCAATATTTCAGATAAAGTCCAAAGAGCAACTAAAAGAGAATTAGTTTTTTTTTGCTTGAGGAGGGGAGGTCAGTTTTTTTATTCTATTCAGGCCTTCAACTGATTAGATGAGGCCCATGTTGTCAAAAATGATCTACTTTACTTGAAAACCACCAATTCAAATAGAAATTTAAATAGAAATCTCTTCCAGAAACACTATCACAAAAATGCCCCAGCCAAGCTGACTCTTAAAATAAACCACAAAACGAATGTGTCAGGGCTGGGGTTGTAGCTCATTGGTAGAGTGCTCACCTACCCTGTGTGAGACAGTGTTTGCTCCTCAGCACCACATAAAAATAAACAAATAAAATAAAGGTATTTCATCCATTTACAACTAAAAAAAATTTTAAAACAAAAGCAAAACCAAATTGTCCAAAAATGATGGTCTGACAGTACCAGTGTGTACCATGGGCAAACACTAGGAACCCACCCCCTGCTGTCAGGAGTGCAGAGTGTGGCCATCCCTTTGGAGTATGGAGATCCAGACTGGAGAAATTCTCACTGAATTACACAAATATTCACTGTATCATGGTCCACAACAGTGGAAAGCTGAAAGGAAACCCCAAACCCTTCAATTAATTTTGATAACTCTCATCTGATGGAATATTACATAGCAATTAATAAAGAGCTTAAATAAACCTGAAAACAATGGTGAGTGGCAAAACCTAGCTGCAGAAGGATCTATGCAGCAGACCAGGTTTCTGTAAGATTTTAAAACTTACAAAAAAAAAAAAAAAATACTCCATGCTATTTATGGATGAAGCCCTTCAGATAATCGAAGAACCATGCTTGAGATTCCCACATGAAATTCAAGGTCATGGCAACTCTGAAAAGTATGGGGTTGGGGACGAGGTCAAGGAGGCCTGCTGTGATGTTTCATGGATTATTTTCTAAAGCCCTGAAACAAATAAGGCAGAAGGTTAAGATCTGGTGAAGTCAGGGGTGTAGGACATTGGTGCGTTTCTCTCTCCACTTATTCACGTGTTTGCAATATTTCTCCAAAAGGAACCTACTGAGAGGTCAGTGCACCTGATAGGACAGTCCAGGAAGGACAGGCAGGGATGGATTCTTCATGAGGCCATGGCCCCGGGGCATGCAGCAGGGTCTGGCCATGCAGCAGGGTCTCAGGAGCTCCAGGGTGGTAAGGCAAGGAGATGAACTGTCAGGTGGCTTGCTGGGTGCTGGAGGCTGGGGAGGGAGGCTGTGGGGATCCCGAGGCCCACAGCCCCATGTCAGAGGAGAGTGCAGAGAAAGCAGCTCTCCCTGTCCTGTCAGCCTGGTGATGTCAAGCTGGAAGGCCACTTCTGCAGGACCTGGGGGCCAGGCACCTCTGGGGCCTGCCACAGGCATGGCAGGACAGTCCGGCACCATGTGATGTCAGCGGTGGATCCCGTGCCTGATGGTGGTCCAGGGAGATCACGATGCCTAGCGACCTCGTGGCCAGCTTGGCTGATGTGAGGACACGGAGCCACGTCTGCCCAGTGAGGAATCACCTAAGGACACACTTCTCAGAACGGGTCCCCTGTGCCAAGTGACGTCTGGCTGCTCTTTTCTCCAGAGAAGAGCTGGCCTCACCCACGCCGTGGGCCCAGGTTCCCTCCCAGGAGACGAGCACGGGAGCTTCGAGGCCCCTGTGGGTCCGCGCTCAGGAGCCTGCGCTGGCCGCCGAGGGGTGTCCAGTGCCCGGCGTGGGCAGCACTGCACCCTCCTGTCTCAGCCTCCGGGGACCCTTGCCCGCGACCTGCCAGGCACTGTGTCAGGGGCTGAGAGCTGGAAGGAGGACGGGGAGGAGGACGGGGAGGAGGACCGGGAGGAGGACCGGGAGGAGGACCGGGAGGAGGACGGAGAGGGCTGTCAGTGCGGCCCTGGGTTAGCGGTGCCTTGTTTCTGTAAAGCAGTGCGTTCGACACTGCAAAACCTGTGCGTGTCTTTTTATTTCCTCATATGTCGTGGGATTCGGTGTCACATATCCACACAGGCATGTGACATACTATGGCCACTATCGCGCCCAGCACTGCCCCCTCCCTGCCCTCCTCCCACCCCTGGTCCCTTCTCTCTATTCTACGATGTCCCTTCAATTCTCATGAGACCCCTCCTTTCTCTCCTTTTTCCTCTCCGGCTTCCCCATAGGGGAGAAGGCATCCGACCTTGACCTCCCGAGTTGGCTTTTCCCCTTAACATGGCGTTCTCAGTGCCATCCATTTTCCTGCAAACGGCAGAATTTCTTTTTTTTTTTTTTTTAAATGGCTGAATAAAACTCCGTTGTGTACGTATTCCACATTTTCTTCATCCACTGGTGGACACCCGAACTGGTCAGTGTTTGGCCATCGTGAGTCAGGCTGCTATAAACGTGGGTACGCACCTGTCACGCCGGCATGAGGACTTCCACTCTTCAGGATAAACGCCCGGGAGTGCCGTAGCGGGTCACACGGCGGTTCCACGCCTGGTTTTTGGGGGACCTTCGTACTGATTTCCAGAGAGGTTGGGCCAGTCTGCAGTCGGCCCAGCAGTGTGACAGTGCTCCTCCCCACCCCTGCGGCGTTCATTATTATTATTATTCGTATTCCTGACAGCTGCCACTCAGATTGGGGTGAGGTGACGTCGCAGGATGGCTTTGACTCACACTTCCCCTTAATGCTCAAGGTGCTGACCATTGTTTTCTGTATTTGTTGGCCATTTGTATTTCTCCTGTGGGGCAATGTCTGTTCGTCTGTCCATTATTAACTGGGATTGGGTTTGGGGGGCATTAGGTTCTGAGCTCTGCATATACTCTGGGTGTTCGTCCCGTCAGAAGAGCAGCAAGGACTCTCTCCCACCCTGGGGGGGCGCTCTTTTCCGGTTCCCACTTGATTCCTTGACAGTGCAAAATGTTGCCACCCGCCACTGAGCTTCTTAGGAAATAAGAGGGAGGTCTTCCAGGGGTCTGCGTCCCCTGGAGGTTTCACAGCCTGGGACTTCCAGCAGGAGGTCCCTGGGGGGGGCGGGCGCGGGGGACCAAGCAGTGTGGTCTCCACCTCTGCAGAGAGAGGAGAGTCTGAAAGTATTCAGGTCCCTCTGCCTAAACTATGCTGTTCGCTGGTTTTGCTCCATTGTGACCTGAGCCTGCCACAGTCCTGCTGTGTGTCCCCTTGGGGTGACTCTCCTCTCCTGGGATGGTCTCCTTGGGGACAGGGAAACATTCGCCCACCCAAGGTGAGTGTCAGGGTTCCTGTAGCCACATGCCCATGGCTCACTGCGAAGCACACACAGAGGGTCCGTGAGCGTCCCCTGGGGGAGAGGGGGACAGGAACCTCCCTGTGAGCCCAGACGCGTGGCCCGGCCTCCCCGTCAGGGTCTAGGTGTCGTTGATTGAAAGGTGGGCCTTGTCTTTGACGCACATTCTGATGTTATGCAAAGCTCCCCAGATGTTCTGAGTTCCCTAAATCTGAACAAAGATCTCTGGCTGGGAGCTCTGAGGACTGGTGTTTCTCTGGGTGCTTTTTCCTGCAATAGCTGTGACCTTAGCAGCTACCATCTTAACCATTCAGCGGTGGCTTTTGTTTTCTGCAAAAGGGGGAAAAAATGCAAATTTGCAAAGGACCGGTGGCCCCTCTAGGCTGCTTCCCCATTAAATTGCATTGAGCCTGGGAACAGAGCTGGTCTCTGGGCTGTAATGACGGAGAGGGAAGTTTCTCTGCACCCTTCCCTTCCCATGGGACAGGAAGGTCTAGAGAAGCTGCACCAGGCCACCTTGGGAGGCGTCTGTCATGTGTTAAAGGGCCAGAGGCTCACCTAAGAGGAGTCGCTGAGCCCTGGAGGCCCACCCTGAGCTCGGCCACCACTGGACTCCCCAGTGCCGCAGCAGGTACCTAGACGGGAGTTCCAGAGGCCTTTCTCCTGGGCAGGCACTGGGCTGCTCTCCTGCAGGCATTCTGCTGTGGGATGGCCCCCTCTGAGCACCATCACCATTTTGAGGAAGCCGAGCTCAGAGAGGTAACATTTTTTTAACCCAAATCACACAGCAAAGTCAGTGCCAAGTCCAACGTTAGTGCAGAGCTTTGCTTTTCCCACTGGAGAGCAGACGTGACTATGCACAGAGTAAAAGGGTCAAATATTTAAATAGGACCATATACCTGCAAGGAAAGAGCAAGTCGGATCAGGTGTGGTCCCCAGGAGAGGGGCTGAGAGGACCTGTCCTGGCTCTCATGAGAATTTCAGAAGAGGAGGGTCTGAGGGCTGACCCCTCTGGTTTGCCCAAGCCTCTCTAAATTCGTCCTTCGTTGACCAAGTCCCGACCCTCTGCAAAAGCTTTTCGTTTACCCAGGAACTATATCCCAGTTTGCTTTTACTCGGCCATCTTTTTTTGTGGCTGATCCAAGTTTTATTCAACTGGGTAGAGAATCCACGATCTGCTTTCTACTGTGGGAATCTATTTACGATTTCCTTTGTAGTCTAATAAGGGCATTTGTTCTCTGGCTAAGAAAGTATGAACACATACTTTGCATATTTATCTCACATTCATTCATGTAGTCTTTTTAACAGCCTTCACGTCTTTCATTTTCAAAATTATTATCATCAGTGCCTTATGGTTGTAAGTAGTGATGGGGTTCATCCGACAAACTCATAGGTGCATGAAATGGGTTTCAGCTCAGGATCCCCCTTCCCCTCCCTCCGCCCCTCCCCTGCTCCTTCCTCTGCCCCACTGAATTCCTTTTGCTGTCTATTAATTTGTGTTTGATTGGTTCTTTATGGAATCGTATTCTTCTCACCCCCTTTTCTTAATCTTACTGTAACTTCTGCCTATGAGAGAAAACATTCAACCTCTGAGTTTCTGAGTCTGGCTAATTTCACTTAACATGAGAGCCTCCATTTCCACCCATTTACCAGCAAATGCTGTAATTTCATTCTTTCTCAGGGCCGAGTTGAACTCCATTGCACCTTTATGCCACGTTCTCTGGGTCCATTCATCTGCTGACGGGCATCTGGGTCGACTCCGTAACTCAGCCATTATGAATTGTGCTGCTGCAACGCGGGTGGGCTGTGTGGCTGTAGTGTGCCGACTTCGGATCTCTGGGGAAGGTACCTGGGAGTGGGAAGCTGGGTCACGTGGTGGATCCATCCCTAGTTTTTGAGGAATCTCCACCCGGCTTTGCACACTGGCTGCACTAGAGACCTTCTGGTGCCTTCCCTGAATTACTTCTGCTCTGATGGTGGGTGTGTGCTCAGGGCCGGGTACCTCTGCCTAGGATGGGGCAGAAAGGTGACCCTGTTATCCCTGAGATTAGGGAGAGGGGGAGACTAGGGAGTGGAGGAGAGAGGGAAACAGGTCCATTTAAAAGTAAGTCGCAGGCAGAGCAGCAAGGGCCACGCTGGAGCATAAAGTGGACACGGTCACATACACACTGACTCTGTCCCTGGGTTGGGGACATGGCCCAATATCTTGCCTGCTACTCCCCAGGACAATGACTGAGGCTTGTGTCCTGCCTTTCTCCGGTTTGTCAGCAGCACTGAAGTCCTGAACAGGGGCCAGGGCGGCGGGGGGTGGGGGGGGGAATGCCCACCAGCAAACTGTCAGGTTCAAGAACACCTGGGTTTTAAAACCAGAAATGATTCCTTTGAGTCCCAGTGCCTTACCTTTGTACTTACGATTTTCTTTTCCCTTTTGTGGTGCTGGGGGTGGAACCCAGGGCCTCGTGCGCGCTGGGCAGGCGCTAACCACCGAGCAGCATCCGGCCCTGTGCTTAGGAATTTCCGGTTTGTTTCTTAGCCTCGCTGGGCCTGTGTCTCCTGTCTGTCAAATGGCAATGATCATGCCCATGTCACACGTTCCCAAGGCCCTGCAGGGACGCGCTCCACACCCATGTGCTGCACAGAGGCAGCTGGCCCCTGGCCAGGCCCTCAGGACCCCGACGGCCTTCATTGCTGTTCTCGCCCCTCCCCCTGCGGGTCTTCCTGGAGGACACGTTTTCCAAAAGAAAAAGCCAGAGCACATTTGGACACAAAACAAACAAATCCACAAACCCCCCAAACCTGCCCCTGGGATCCCCATCCCCTGGGCGGGCAGCAGGCCCTTCAGGACCCTCCTCTGTGGCAGCCTGTGGCTTCTTCTGCTCTGACTCTGAATTGGTCCAGACACCCTGCCCCGAGGGTCCAGCTCTGCTTGTGACCCCTGTGATCTCTCTCTCCCGCGTCCCCCTCTCTTCCCTCCTGTGGCTGAGCACCTGCCCGAGCTTCTTATGCTGCGTTAACAAATGATTGCAGAACTTGACGGCCGGGAACAACCAACGTTTATTATCTGGCACTCTCTGTGGGACAGGAAGGTGGCCACTGCTCAGCCGCGTCCATAGGTCAAGCGCTCTCGGGAGCTGTTGACCAGCACTGGGCAGGGGCTGCAGACCCATCAGGGGGCTTAGCAGAGAGTGTTCCCAAGGCCACTCATGGGAAGCTCTGTCCCCTGGGAGCAAGATCCGCGGCCCACAAGGGTCTCAGTGACAAGGCTTGGCCACTCAGAGCCCGCTCTGGGCAGCACGTGAAGAGTCTTTGGACAGTTTGTTGAGAATAAGGTATAAAGATCACATAGCAGAAAGGTCTACACATGAACAGGCCACCCCAGCGGCCCACGGCCTCAGTTTCCGCCGCAGCCAACACACCAGGTGGCTACCTGCCATCTGAAGTCCTCTGTCCTGCCGCCCACCTGTGTGCTGTGACCCAGCTCAAATATCACCACCTGGTTGGAGAGCCAGCTCTAGGGGTCCACCCAGGCGACTCCCCCTCCTTCCCATGACCCTTGACGGCCTTGGATGTTTCTCCGTGGTAATCCTCACCCCTGGGACCCCGGATGTCCTCCAGCACCGGGTGACCATCTGCATGGTGTGGCCAGATGTGGACGGAAGGACCAGGGGATAAAGAAGAGGCAAGCCCCTCATGACACTGGCTTGCTGTCTACCAGGCCATTCCAAAGTACTCAATATAAATTTCCGTCTTGCTGAGCACGGTGGCCCATTCCTGTGATCCCAGCAGCTCCGGAGGCTGAGGCAGGAGGATCACAGGCTCAAAGCCAGCCTCAGTATTAGCGAGGCCCTGCGCCACTCAGTGAGACCCTGTCTCTAAATAAAATACAAAACAGGGCTGTGGATGGGGTTCAGTGGTTAAGCTCCCTTGGGTTCAATCCCTGGACCAAAAATAAAAATAAATCTGTTTTATTTTATCTTTATGAATTAGTGGTGGATTCTATGCCACTGCAAAAAAAAAAAAAAAAAAAGAAAAGAAAAAGAAAGAAAGAAAAGTGCCGCCCTGTTTAGTTTTCATAGCTGGTTTTATGCCCCCTTGGACAGTCCTGCCGTGGATTATCCCACAGCTGCACACCTCTGGAAGGGACAGGGGACCTTTGCCAATCACCCCTGGCGGTAGCACAGGAGGTGCTTTACCCGCCTCCCGAGTGCGCAGGGCCTGGTCGCCGGCTGTCCAGCGACTGTGTTTTGAGCTCCAACACCTGCCCAGCACCCCAGCCTCCCGCCTCTCAGCTTCCTCCGGAGTCATGAACAAGGAAGCCAACCCTGACCTGCAGAAAGGCCCCTTCCTCGCCCCGGGCACTCCATTGTTGGAGTTTTGATTATTCTGGAATCAGGATGTGTCGCACAATTAGTGGGCACAATCCACACGGTGGCGGTTCTCCTCTCTTTCAGCCCCTGCAAGTTGTTCTTAAAACAATGGTGCGTCTTACAATTGATGGCATCTCGGAATCAAAGAAAATAGTCGTTAAAACCGTGGGGTGGCAGTTTAAGCCCCACCGTGTCGGCCTTCCAGGAGCCACTGGGAAATCGCGTTTGTTCTGCTCTGAATGTCTGTTGGTATGAACCAGAGGAACCGGATTCTTAGATCCCCGAGGTCCCCAGCTCTGCCAGGCACATGGGGCCGACCGGGAAGCATGGACACGGTCAGCCACGCAGGCTTCTCACTCCTGAATCCACACAGATGACCAGAGGTAATCTCAGGACACCCCGGCCTCTGTGAGGCCTTAGAACATTCCGGAAACTGGTGGCCAGCGTTGAATCAAGCCAGACGGGACACACATGGGAATACAATTACCATCAAGCCAGCCAGGCTGCAGGGGAACGGGAAGACGGCCCGGTCCCATGGGGAACAGGGCCCTGGGCAGGCCTGGGTCTGGATGCACCTCAGAGCCAAGGTCCAGGGGGCAGCGCTCGCCGCTCCTCTCTGCAGGCTCCCTGTGAAAAGCATCCCAGTTACCAAAGACAGAAAGGGCCACCTGGCCCAGCCCCAGTTAGAGGCCTCAGCCCTTTAAAGCTCTGAGAAGCAGAGAAACCCAGGGAATTTTAATGTTCCCCAAACTTACTCGATAGCAGGTCATTTTATGATATGAAATTTCTGCAGAGAAGCCACTGGGAACAGTCCTGTCTGTACAGAAGGAGGGGGGACTCAGGGTCAAGTTCAGCACCTCCCCAGTGGATTGTGCAAAGGAGAAAATGAGGGAGGAGAAGTGAGGCTCAGACCACAGAAGAGGGTCCCAGAGCGTGACCCCAGGCATGGGCATGCTGGGGCAGGGTTTCCTGCTCTTGCCAGGGAAGGCTCCCTGGGAGGTTAGCTTTGGAGGCCAAGGCAGAGGCCTCTAGCACTGGTCTCACAGGTGTGCAAGACAACAGGTGCCCAGGATGGTCACTGCACGTGGACCAGACTGCCTTTGGAAAGCTCTCCTCTTGACTAGAACTTGGACACTCAGAAACATCAGGAAACCCAAGGTCACTGTCCCCATCCAGGGCAGCCCAGGCGCTCTGGGGATTTGAAAGAAAAAAATGGCGGAAAGCTCGAGGTGATAATCAAGGCCTCGGTGACCACCTGCCGCAGAGGTCAGATAGTGGGCTACAAAGGATGCGGGTCTGCTGGACCCAGCACCCTACAGTGGGTGAACAATGTGTCCCTGAAGAGCTGCCGAGAACCAGAAATTCCGGGGGTGGGATCTTCCCGGTGACAGCAGAGACTGAGGAAAGAGCAGCCAGGTTGTCCTGGAAATTCAGGGGAAGGACTGGGAGGGCGTTTGACAGGGGGCCAGGAGACCCCAGGCTGTGGGCACAGCAAGCAGCGGGGCAGGTGCGCTTGGACACCAGAGTCGGCGGAGTGGGCGTGGCACGTCCTGGGAGGGGCGGGAGGCCAAGGGCGGCGGGGTGTTCAGTTGCTCGGGGAGACACATCTGCAGCAGCAGGTGTCACGCAGGCAGGGTCTCTGGGCTCCCAGAGGCTGGCAGGCAGGAGGCAGCCCTGAGGGCTAGATGGAGGATGAGGCCACAGGATGAGGGACAGGTCAGTGGTGGGCGTGGCCCCGGGGAGGGAGCCCCGGAGCAGAGCTGGCTGAGGCAGGGAGAGAGAGCATGGTGTAGGGCCTTGGGCTTGGACCAGAAGAGGTAACCAAGCAGTGGAGGCCGGGAGGCTGGGAGGCTGGGAGGAGGCTCTGATCAGGATCGAGCTTTGCATGGGGCACGTGGCCGACCACCCAGCTTCCTGTACACACGTTTTTCGGATCTGCACAGTGGTCTGGAAAGCAGGAATGCTTCCTAGTCAGCGGAATGCCCCTGCACCTGGCTATGCTACTGGAGCTGGTCACAGCTGCTCCTGGATGGGGAGCTCCAGTCAGCTGCTGTCCCCACCCCACGAGCGTCACTCACCCCCAGTGACACTCAGCCTGGCCTGACAGGGCACTGAACCTGCTCTCTGTCCACACAGGGCTATTGCGTCCAGGACGGAGCTGAGCGGGTGTCGAGAGATCCAGTTCCCACCCCATCCAAGCTCCCTGGAGCGTGTCTCAGGAGAGGGGTCCCTTCTCTGTTTGCACAAGGTCATCACATAGGCTGAAAATGGCCATGGCCACCCACTGTCCCCAAAGTATTTTCCCCTGCATCTCCATCAGCCACAGTGGACACTGTCGTCTGTGAGCAGGAGGCCAACGCATGAGACCGGGCCGAGGAGCCGCTTTCTAACACAGTCGGCCAGGCCTTTCCCCGTAGCCTGAGCTGCCCAGAGGCCAGCGGCACCCAGCTTTGGAGAAGTCAGGGCCTCGTGAGCCACCTAACCAGGGAGGACATGCTGACTGTCGAAGTGATCCTCACGGCACACGGGGACTTTCTCTTGACCCTGATGGCAACCGTGTGTGGCAGCTTCTCTGTTGCAGCTAAGGAAATGGAAGCTACTGAGTGATTGGCCCTGGGCCACCGCAGCTAATGCTCCTAATAACATTAACAGCCCTGTCCTGCTCTGGCCGGGCTGAACACATCACCTGCCTTTGTTCCTTTAATCTCACCCCATAATGGAGCCGACACGCTTCTCCCTCTTCTTCAAGGAGGACGCTGAGGCCCAGATGGGTCTGGTGGGTCCCAAGGATATGCTTCGAGTCACAAAATGAGAGACCCCCATAAATAAGGCCCGGAGCCCCACAGCTACGACACAGGCCTTCCGGCTGGCGTCTGTGAACACCACTTCCATTACGGCCACCTGGCCTTTAGCACTGGCCTCCTGGTCCCCCGGGGTTAAGATATCCCTGCAGGCAGTATCATTAGGAAACCCCCAAAGACTGGACAATACCTAGAGCAACTCCACGGAGCAGGAATCTGTGCTATTGCCACAGGGCTCGGCAGCTCTATGCTCGGCCCTCGTCAACAGGACCTGGGTTCCACCCGAAACTGCCACTTGCCTAGGAGTGACCTTGGGTCTGAACTCACCTCTCTAGGCCTCACCTGCCTGGGCATGGCCCTGTGTCTCGGCTGCGGGGTCTAGGAGGGGACGTGGGCAGGACGTACCTGGCCATCGGGGGGGCAGGGAGGGAACCCAAGAGCCGCGCAGCCTGAGCCTGGAGCCACTTTAGAGCAAGGCCGAACGGACCTGTGGGCACAGCCAGGCCACGGGGACAGGCTGCAGGGTGGAGTGGGGCGGGTTGGCTCCAGCACCGTCACACAGCCCACTGTGGGGTCAGGTGTCTGCCTGCTCCTTGCCGAGAGAGAGCACTATCTTTGATAAAGGGTCTGGCACCCCCTGGAAAGGCCTCTCCCAGCCCCGGCCCTCCTGCCCATCTCTGTCACTTAGAAATCTGTCCCCAGACCATTTGGCCCCCAAGTCCCCAAGTCTCATGAGGAGGTGGCATGTGCACTTGGCCCAGGTTTCCCCTGGTCTTCCAAATGACACGGGTGGGGCCAGATGTTCCATCCCAGGTCTTAGGCTCGGGGGGGGGGGTCAGTCCTGTTTGCTCTGTCTCTGGGGTCACCTCTGGGCTCACGACAAAGCCTGGGGCCCTCCTGTGCAGGATTCTGTGGGGATGGGAGCCTGTGATTGTCTGCAATGACCTGCTTGCCCCCCACACCTGCAGGCCCCAGGAGCAGCCGCACCTGGAAGAAACCACTGACCCTCCAGATGCTGAACCCTGCTCCAGTGCCCTTGAGGGCCTTGGGGATCCTAGAGAGGCAGAGGGAGGGGGCTGAGGGGTGGGGCGCAGGCCACTCCATCTGCTGACCTAGCTCTGCAGCACCAGGCCGTTGAGCTAGGTGAGGCAAGGGCTGGCCATTAAGGAGGCCTCTGCCATCCTGGGGGTCACCCAAATGTATTTTGGAAAGTGGGGGCTCCAGGTCCCATCCACAGCACCTTCTGACACTGGAAGCGATGACAGCAGCGCCAGCTGTTGGCCTGGGCCCTTTCTCCCACCCAGTCAGTGTCGGGGTGCCTGTCCCCCAGGAGGGCGGGAAATGCTGCGCAGGAACCAGATCTCCAAGATCCCAGATGCAGATGACCTTCCACCAAACCAGCCAAGACCAGAATTCTGCAGAGGCTGGGGACCGGCTCAGTGTCCCGGAGCTTCAGAGCCTGGAATGACCTCCTGTGAGCCAGAGAGTGGAGGCCCTGGATGTTCAGAATGACCAGCTGAGGGGGAGGCGGCCTGGTCCCCAGCGGCGCCTAACACTGCGGGACAGGAGAATTTAGAGCTATGAAGACAGGGGTAGCTGGCAGCCTGCACCCTGTCCATGATGGGACTGTCCCCACTTCCTCCCAGGTGTGCTGAAACCCACAGTGACGACACTGGGCAGCTCTTGTCACATGCTCTAGATGGTCGGGTTAGAAAACAGCATCTGCACATCCCGCAGCGACCTGGGTGCCTTGGAAGGCCGCACACCTATACTTAGCAGTTGCATTCACGTTTGGCAATTGTTTTCAGAGGAATCCACCCATCACCATGTATTCCTATGCAGCCAGACTCTGGTCCCGACATAGAAACTAAGTACACCACAGAGCTCTCGCGGTGTGATCCTTAAACAATGGCAGCTGTGACTGAGGAGGTGGGGTGTCGGGAGCCAGGCCGACATCCAGGGCTTGTGCTGCGTGGGACATCACATGAATCCCAGCACTCTTTCCCAAGGGACCAGGTCTTCCCCAGGACTCAGCACCTTCCTCGGGTGAGCTGGGGAAGGTCCAGCTCTGGCCATCTCCAATCTGCCATCCCTGGGACTCCAGCTCAGTCCCATCATCTTTCAGCCAGGAAACAGGGCAGAGTTGAGTAGCAGGACCCGTCTAAGACCAGGGGAGGCCCAAGTGTCTGGCACAGCCCAGCCCAGCAGTGATCCCACCTCTGCCCCTCCCCTTCTCCTCCCCTCCCCCTTCCCCTCCCCTTCCCCCCCCCCTTCCCCCCCCTCCCCTCCCTCTCCCTTCCCTCCCTCCCCTCCCTTCCCCTCCCCTCCCCTCCCCCCTCCCTCCCTCCCCCTCCCCTCCCCTCCCCCTCCCTCCCTCCTCCCCCCCCTCCCCTCTCCCTCCCCTCCCTCTCCCCTCCCCTCCCCCTCCCTCCCTCCCCTCCCCTCCTCCCTCCCCTCTCCCCTCCCTCCCTCCCCTCCCTCTCTCCTCCCCCTCCCCCTCCCTTCCCCTCCCCTCCCTCCCTCCCCTCCCTTCCCTCCCCCTTCCTCCCCTCCCTCTCCCCTCCCCTCTCCTTCCCCTCCCCTCCCCTCCCCCTCCCTCCCCTCCCCTCCCCTCCCCCTCCCCCTCCCCTCCTCTCCCCTCCCTTCTCCCCTCCCTCTCCCCTCCCCTCTCCCTTCCCCTCCCCTCCCCCTTCCCTCCCCCTTTCCCCTCCCCCCTCCCCTCCCCCTCCCCTCCCTCCCTTCCCCCCCTTCCCTCCCCTCCCCCTCCCCTCCCCTCCCCCTCCCCTCCCCCTCCCTTCCCCTCCCCCTCCCCCTCCCCTCTCCCTCCCCCCTTCTCCCCTCCCTCTCCCCTCCCCTCCCCTTCCTGGGGTTCACATGTGACATTACATTCACAGGAGCAGTGCCCAGATAAGGTCAAGTCACACAGAGAAAATCAAGTCACACAGAGAAAATCACACACATGCACATACAGTTGTCTCCTGGTGTCCTTGGGAGACTGGTTCTTGGACACCTCCCAGATACCAAAATCTGCAGATGCTGAAGTCCTTTTATAAAATGGCATAATATTGACATCTAACCTACATGCATCCTCCGTACCATCTAGATCATCTCTAGACACTGGCGATACCTAACACAATATAAATGCTCTGTAAATGGTTGTCATACTGTATGGTTTAGGGAACAAGAACAAGAAAAAGGTCCACACGTGTCCAGGTCAGATGCAATTAAAAGAAAAGATCTTCAACCTGAGGTTGGATGGCTCTGAGAACGTGGAACCCTGTCTATTGTCACAAATATGTGATCCTATTTGCACACCAGTTTACAAACTTCCACTTCCTAATATATTATTAATGCTCCTCTGGGTCCTTGCCAACACACCCCCTGCCCCCATCCCCACACCAAGAGTATCATGGGAATGGAACCCTCCACCGGGCGGGCTGCCCAGGCTGTGACGGGCCGGGCTGGGCCTGGCAAAGGCAGCCCATGCGGATTGCCACAGGCCTGGAGATGGGCCAAGCCCAGGATCCAAGAGTTCCAGATAACGGAGCACAGAGCAGCGCGTGGCCCCCGGCCAGTGGGCAGGAGAAGGAGAGCCAGGGAGGAGACAGCAGGCCAGGGCGGTGCCGCCCGGGGGAGCCAGGCACCCAGCAGGCTGCTGCCTGACCTGTGCCGTCCGCCTTCTCCAGGGCCCAGCTGGGCAAGGCCGAAGGAGCGGATTCTCCACTCCCCACCAGGTCACCAGCGTGGATGCATGGTGAGGCCGTCGCCCGGGTCTCCAGCAGCTAGCCGTGCTGGAGGACCCCCACTTGAGGAGTCCAGAGGAGACAGCATTCCAGCCACGTTTCTATGTATTTAAGAACCAAAGAAAGAATTAACCCAAGGAGAATCCCACTGTCGGGAAAAACTGGGCCCAGCTCGGCTGACCGAGTGTGGGACCTGTGCCACAGCCCTCCTCTCCCGTCTCCTCCTCCACGGAGCGCCTCCTGGGCCCTGGGTTCTGTGCCAAACCTTGACATTGATGAGTCACTGAACTCCAGGTAGGTTGCCACATCAGCAGAAATAAAAGCAAAATAGTAAAAGAATAAGTGACCCGGGCACAGTGGTGCACTCCTGTAATCCCAGCGGCTCAGGAGGCTGAGGCAGGAGGATGGCAAGTTCAAGGCCAGCCTCAGCAACCTAGTGGGGCCCTAAGCAACTTGTCGAGACCCTGTCTCAAAATAAAAAAGAAGAAGGGCTGGGGAGGTGGCTCAGTGGTACCAAAATCCAAAATACAAAAGAAGACCCAGTTAGATTTGAATCTCGGGTTAGCAGTGGCTAATATTTTAATGGAGGTTGGCCCTTACGGTTTTCATACCAGGCAGCTTGGGTTCCTCTGGCCAACCCGGCCCCTGTGCAGCCCTTTGTAAAAAAGTTTGAGGTCCATTTTCCATGAGAAGGAACTGAGGCTCCAAGAGGTTAAATAACTTTCCCAAGGCACCTGAGACTGATTTGCAGCCACCTGACTCCAAGTGCCCCATGTGAGGCCTCGGGTGGCCTCAGACCTGGAGCAGGGCCTGGCCCTGGTTACGGGGAGGCCCACCTTGGCCGGGAGGTGCGAAGGGGGCTGAGTCCCTGGCACAGGTGCTCGCTCTCTCTCCCCCATTCCCCTGAACCTCTCAAAGGCATCACATGGGCCCTCCCTGAGGATGGGCCCGAATCCCTGCTACCTCCAGGAAGACTCTGCCACGAGCACTCGGAGTCAGCAGCCCTCTAGGGGAGCAAAAGGAAGAAGGCTGTGCTGGGCAAGGTCCCCGCGTGTGATTTATTACAAGTCTGGGGTCTCTGACGAGCTCAGAGCAGGGACCCTGGAACCCAACCACAGATCCCTGAGAGATTTGTGGGTGCCACGCGGGAGAGTGGAGCCCGAGAGGAGCCCTCTGCAAGAGGAGCAGAGAGCGTCGAGTGTCGCAGATGTGAAAGGTCAGTCTCAGGACCTGGGACGGGAAAAAAAATCTTGCCTTTGAAATAGACTCAAGGATCATGCAGTTAAGAGCTTTCCAGAAAGCCTTGGGACAGAAAGAGATGAGACTAGGTGGTGATCCTTGAAAGGGAAGCTGCACCTGTGGTCTCCTACCGCTGGGGACAATGACAATGATTGAAATATTTGCTCAACACAGGCTCCCCCGATGCCTCTGGAACACAGGAGCACTTTCACCCCTCCAGAAGGAGGGGTTAAAGGAGGAAAGAAAAGGGTGGTCCAGAATGTTGGCTAGCTTCTTGCTGAGCTCTCTCATTTGTGCCTGGTTGAACAAACCAGCCAGGAGCTGGAAGGGAGGCTGCAAATGTCAGATGGGTGGTGTCTTAGTCCATTTTTGGGGGCTATAACAGAATACCTGAGACTGGGTGATTTATAAAGAAAAAAGGTTTATTTGGGCTCATGGTTCTTCTGGTGAGGACTTGTGCTTCGTCAACTCATGGTGGAAAGTGAAAGGACAAGCAGGAGCACTGGCAAGAGAGAACCCAAGGGCATAAGGGGCTCCCCAGCCCACCTCCCAGTCTTGGTGGTGACCACCGACACTCAGGACACACAGACAGAGTGGGCGGTGAGGGGGAGTTTGCCTGAAAGGAGAGGAAGCCAGGATAAGGAGGTTCCTTCCACAGAATCTAAAATGCAATTTGCAAAGTGGGCGAGGCTGTCAGGGAAAATGCCCGAGGCACCCCCAAGACCTGGGAAGATCCTGGGAGAGATTGACAGGAGAAAGCCCCTCCCATGAGGATCGGCCACACCTGGCTCCCTGGGACCCCAGGGCTCACTGTGAGGAGAGGCCCCCCCAGGGCCACCCGTGGACGGGGGGCTCCGCCCCAGGGACACCCGTGGACGGAGAGCTCTGCCCCAGGGCCCAGTGACCTTCCTGGTGTATCCCAGTCCCCAGCGCGGCACCAGGAGGATGTATGGCAGCGAGCCTCCTGGCGTCCACCGTGCAAGGTCCCTGTGGCCCCTCGTGACCAATGGAGGTCCCTCGCCCGCCCGACTCCCCCCTCGTGGGGCCGCAAGGGAGAAGCGATCTCCTGGGTGGACATGAAGGTCTCAGCCCAGATGGACCCTGGGGAGCCGGGGGCTGGAGATGACTCTGCCCTGTGTCAGCAGGGACACAGCAGGGACAGTGGGGAGGACCGCTCAGGGTGGCCCAGCTCACTCACCCTGCACCTGCTCCTTCGTCTGTCCTTCCTCCCACCCCCAAACCCACTGCCTCGGGCCTGGGGCTCCCTTTGAGCCTCCTGGTCTCCCGCCCCCAGGCCAGCAGCCCTGACCCCTGGACGGGCACCTGGGGTAGGCTAGGCCCTCTGCGGGGCGGCAGCTGGGCCCCAGGGGACCACAGAAACCTTTGCTCCTCCCTGGTCTGGGGACCAGGGGCTCGGACACCAGGAGTGTCGTCCCAGGATTCCCCGGGAGCCTATCTACTTCAGCCAGCCGTTCCTTGCCCGTAACCAACGCCTCCGTGTGTTCAAAGACAGTAGTTACCTGCACCATGAGCTTTCTAAACTGAAACACCTCGGCCCCTCTGGCCTTTGCTTGGCAGAGTGCAAGGCCCACCCAGGCGGAGAGACAGCAAACAGAACCAGCTGCCGGCTGCAGTGCCTGCCTATGGTCCCAGCAGCTCGGAGGCTATGGCAGGAGGATCGCAAGTTAGAGGCCAGCCTCAGCAATTTAGCAAGGCCCCAACCAACTTAGACCCTGTCTCAAAATAAGAAAAGATTCAGTGCCCTTCGATTCAATCCCCAGTACAAAAAGAAAGAACAAAAAACCATCTGACGGGGAGGCGTCCTCTAATCATCTCGACACTCCTCCGTCTGCAGGCTGCTTCAACTGGAGTCAATTCAGCCCCTTGGAGCATCAAGGCAGCAAGAGATGAGCTGCTGTGGGGCTGGGCGTCGAGGCTCGCGGAGCCTCCTGTGTCCCTCTTCAGATTCACTCTGGGCCGTGAAAGGGGACACCTAGGAGGGACATTGTTTCCAGGGAGGGTTCAGTGGCTCTTAGTTCATTTAGAGCTGTGCAGCGGTCACCGCCAGGTGCCTGCAGGTGATCCTCACCACCCAGAGGAAACCTCCTTCCTGGGCCTCCCTCCCGCCCCAGGCAACCAGCTCTGCTGAGCTCCCTGTCCCCGGGATTCCAGGTGGATGGGATCAGAACGCGTGGCCTTTTGTGACTGGTCTCTTTCATCTATGTTCTCCAGGCTCGTCCCTGTCCCATGTGTCAGGTGGTTGACATTTGAGGAGCTTCCAATGAGGCCACTTTGAATAATGTTGCTGTGGACATTTAAGAGCGGGTTTTAGTGGCACATGCCTGTCATTTCCCTCAGTGTCAACCAGAGGTGGACTGGCCGGCCACACGGTGACTTCTTGCGTAGCATTTGAGGAAACACCAGGCGCTTACCAAAGCAGTGGCGCCAGCCCCAGCAGTCGTGTAGGAGAGCTCCCGTGTCCCTCTGTCCCCGCTGACCGCTGACCGGGTTAGTGCTTGTCTTCTTATCACCACCTTCCTGGTGCGTGCAGTGATATCTCGTTCTAATTCACATTTCCCTAATGGTGATGGACGTGGGACTTGTCATCGGCTTTAGAGTCTGTGACAGGCTGATTAATGTTGACGGTTGTTAAATGTCGTGACGAGTGTGTGGCAGTCACACGTATCACTGGGGTCCATTTCCACACATTCATAGAGACAGGGAATAGGACTGGCCCCATTCAGCCCCCAGGACTTCTGCTTGCCCCCCTCCCTCTCCCCGGGCCCTCCTGGTCCTCCTTCTACGCAGCTGTTTACTGTTTTTTTTGTTGATGTGCCTGTCACCAGACACATGGACAAAGGAAACGAGGTCCATCAGCACAAGGGAGTCTTACTCGGCCAGAAAGAGGAATGAAATGAGGCATTTGCTGGTCAGGGGGTGGAAATGGGGAACATGGTGCCAAGTGAGAGAAGCCAGACTCAGCGTGTGGAATGTCTTCTCTCATCTGTGGACGCCGGAGAGAAACAGGGAATTTTTAAAAGGGAGGAAACTGCCTGGCGCATGGCGCACACCTGCAATCCCAGCGGCTGGGAGGCTGAGGCAGGAGGATCGTGAGTTCAAAGCCAGCCTCAGCAACTGTGAGGCCCTAAGCAACTCAGTGAGACCCTGACTCTAAATAAGATATAAAGAGGGTGGGGACGTGGCTCAGAGATTAAGCACTGCTGGATTCAATCCCCAGTATGTATGTATCAACAAATGAATAGATGGAGGGAGGAATCCACGGGAACAGCAAATACATCTCAGTGAACTCCACTTTGCGTCTGTCTGTCTGTCTTCAGTGCCTATTATTTTGTGGATCTTCAAGAGACGCAGGGTCATGGGTCCATTGCACTTGACCATGGCGGACGGCTGATGGGGTTCCCCAGAGCTGGGGTGCACACGCGGAAGCCAGTCTGGTGAACTTGGTCAGGGTCACCGTCTCTGCAAGTCCAGACATTTTAAGTGTCTACCTGGAACTTTATCAGGGGTGATTTTGGTAAATGTAAAAAGAGAAAAGCAGATAAAAATTTGCCTCCTTGAAAAATCATGAAAATGCTGCTGTTTGCCGGGAGAGAGGGAGTCAGGCCCAACGTGTCCCTCCTGTGCTGAGCAGCGGCCGGGCTCCACAGGCCGGCCCCCACTGTCCTCTGCCTCTGAAATGGCTCCCTGGTAGCCGAGACTTGGCCCCTGCATTCTGGCCGGGCTGAGCTGTCTCGGCTGGAGGAGGGACTCCAGACTCACATGGGGTCACTGGGGCTCCCCAGTCCCAAAGCTCCTCCAACACAGGTAGCCATGAGGTCCTTGGTGACCACATGCTAGAGTCCCCCAAGTGCTGGCTAAGCAGCACCAACAGTCTACTCAGCGTACCCGTGTCTTCTCAGGAGCATCCACCCGCTGGGGACATTTTCTAGCCGCAGAAATGGACCTGACCTCTTCGGAGCCACCATGACCTGACACAGGTCCTCAGAGAGTGTCCCTTCTCTGCTTTCTGGGGGTGACTCTGCTCGCCCTGTGACTACATGTCCCAGGCTCCTCCGGAGGCCTGGCTGGAGCCCATCTATATCCCTGTGGATTCTCTGCACCTCCTTATCCCGCCGGTGGCCCCCCAGCCCATGGTGGCCTCTGATCCGAGCCCTGTCCTTGATATGATGCTAATATGGCCTTAACTCCAGCACCTCAAGTCGTGATGTGGGATTGTTTTCAGTGGGAAGACCTAGATGAAAAGGGACCCTTCAGGGCCTGCACGTTACGGCCACACTTGAGCTGAGCCTGCAGGAGGCCTGGCTTGCACAGCGCCTTTCTGCTGAGCTCCTGTCTTGGTGGGAGTCAGAGACCCTGCTCCTTGGAGCTTCATGGGCCACTTTTCAACACTTCTGGGCAGGACTCTCCGTCCAAAGAGTTAGCATGCGTGGTCCTGCTGGGGGGGGTCCAGGCCTCCTGACCCAGCCTCTCCCACTGCCTCCTCGCCTGGGCCGGGGTAGGAGAAGACCTCAAAGGTGCCCCTCACTCCCCAGCCTCTCCTAAAGGAGATGAGTCCCTCCAGGTTGGGGAACAGACGCCGGAGGAGGCCCAGGCGCATCTCAAGACCTGCATTGCGATCTTAAAGCTAATCTCTCTCATTTACTTCCTTATTACAAATTAAGATGGATGTCAAGATAGACATGCAGATCCCTGGAACAGAATCGAGAGTGGAGAAATAGCCTCCCACTTGCACGGACCATTTCTTTTTGACAAAGACACCGGGGAAATTCAGCGTGGAAAGTATGACCTTCAGTGAAAGGTGCTGGACAAAACGGACCACCCTCGGCTAAAAGCAGACCCTCAATCCTTCCTTCACATGGCATAAAAATGGGTTCAGGGGAAATTGTACTCCACGTGCGTATAACATGTCAAAATACACTCTACTGTCATGTCTATCTAACTAGAACAAACCAAAAAAGAAAGGAAAAAATGGATTCAAAATAGATCATAAATATAAATGAAAGAGCTAAAACTAGGAAATGGTTAGAAGAAAACAGGAGAAAATCTTACCACCTTAATGTTGGTGTTATTTGTGGAAATCAGTAGGTAAAGCGCAAATCATAAAAGAAACAATATATTCATCAAACCTCATAAAAAATTAAATTTAGACCTTCAAAAGACACTTAGGAAAATGAAAAGAAAAGCCACAGACTGAGGAAACATTTGCAAAACATTTATATGGCCAAGGGCTTATATCCAGAACTGATTAAAAATTATTTCAAGGGCTGGGTTATAGCTCAGAGGTAGAGCACCCACCTAGCATGTGTGGGGCACTGGGTTCGATCCTCAGCACCACATAAAAATAATATTTTTTTTAAAAAAGAGAGAGAGAGAGAGAGAGAATTTTAATATTTATTTTTTTAAGTTTTTTCGGCGGACACAACATCTTTGTTTGTATATGGTGCTGAGGATCGAACCCGGGCGCACGCATGCCAGGCGAGCGTGCTACCGCTTGAGCCACATCCCCAGCCCAGCACCACATAAAAATAAAATAAAGATGTGTCCACCAAAAATTAAATAAATAAATAATTATTTTAAAATTCTCTCTCTCTCTCTCTAAAAATAAATAAATAAAATAAAATAAAGATGTTGTGTCCACCTATAACTAAAAAAAATTTTTTTAAATTATTTAAAGAAGACAAACAACATAATATTTTAAATTGGCAAAATATCTGAATAGACTTTTTATAAGAGAAGCTACAGGGCTGGAGGTTCAACATTGTTAGTCATCAGGAAAATACAAGTCGTGAGACGCCAGCAGACACCCACCGGGGGACAAGACTTATAAGGCTGACCGTGCGGAAGACCCAGAATCAGCGGGGACCCTTGGTCACAGCTGGCGGGCGTGGAGAATGCTCAGACCTCTCTGAAGAGCATTTTGCTAGTTTTCTAAACATTAAAAATGCCGTGTGACTCAACCATTCCTGTGTGGTTATTTACACCCCACACACAAAAAAGTGAAGGCACAGATTCACACAAAGAATTGAGCCCAATTGTTTGTGAGAGCTTTATTTGTTGCCAAAAAACTGAAAACAACCCAAATGTCCCCAGGAGGTGACAGGATGAACAAATTGCCATTTAGCCACACAGTGGGGTGCCACCCAGAAAGTAGCATCGAGGAATGATTGACACTCAGAACCGCAGGATTGAACCTCAAAATGACTGTGATGAATAAAACAAACGAACAAAAAGTATACATTGTATGTCTCCAGTTACCAGAATTCTGGAAAATGTAACTAGTCGACAGCAACACAGAGACAGTCAGTAGCTGCATGTGGGGAGAGGGGGTGGGGAGTGGGCAGGGACTGCAGAAGGGGCAAAGAAATCCCCAGGGGGTTCATGGAGATGTTCATTCTCTTAAGTGCAATGATACATTCAAAGATGTATGTCAAAGCCCCTCCAATTTCCACTCTGATCAGATACAATTTATTAACTGGCGATTTGTCAATAAAGCTGCCAAGCTGGGGAGATAGCTCAGGTGGTGGAGTGCTCGCCTCACCTGCACAAGGCCCTGGGTTCAATCCCCAGCACCACCCAGAAACAAAAACAGCAGCAACAACAAAAACTGCCCCCAAAGTGACCTTTCTGTTCTGGAGGTGCTCATTGAATGTTTTGCAAATGAAATTATCTAAGAGCTGGAGTGTGCTTCAAGATAACACAGAAGTGAGCCCGGTGGAGCACGCCTAGAGTCTCAGTGGCTCTGGAGGCTGAGGCAGAAGGATCCAGAGTTCAGAGCCAGCCTCAGCAAAAGCGAGGCCCTACACAACTCAGTGAGACCCTGTCTATGAATTAAATACAACACAGGGCTGAGGTCGTGGCTCAGCGTTTGATTGACCCTGAGGTTAATCCCCGGGACCAAAGGAAAAATGAGTCTGCACAATGCAGGGGCATCTAAGTGGTGTCATAACTGAAAGGTGACTGCGGAATTGAAAGTGTCCCCTGAAGTCCTCCCAGCACCCAGACCCTCAAGGGGGAGCTTCATTAGCCCTCATTCCCAGAACCTGAGGGGTCCCCATTGTGGCCACAGTGGATGGAAAGTTCCATGCCTGCTCGGTCAGGCCAGGCCCTCGAATAAGGAGCCCATCCTACAGTGTTGCTTGACCGTCTGGTGAGCACTCCACTCTCCATCTCCAGAGGATTTTACTACCTTTGAGAGTCTGGTGACCAGCAGCTGTGGGGATCGATGGCACCGGTGGGCATCCAAAGGGGGCAAGAGGACACTCCTGCAGGGGCATTGAAGTCCACAAGGGCAGCCCAAGAGTGCGGGAGAGCATATGGGTCCCGAACGACTGTGACTCCGCAGAAGGCCGTTCACGGGAGGTGCCTCGTTAGGGTGGTGGGCACATGCGCCTTCCTAATCAAACATTGTAACTTTGAACCGCGTGCAGTGTTTGGAAAGGTGACACAGTCTGTGACATCAGCCACAAAAGACCTCGAACATTCTCTCCCCTTTTAAAAGTAATGAGAACACTGACCAAAAATCATCAATTTCAACTTTTTGAAAAACTCTGGAAATTAACCAAAGGCACGTGGCCCTCGGGGATCGTTCATAAAGTTTACAGAACGATCGAATTTCACCGGTAATCGGGGCCTTGAAGCACGTCACTCATTCTGTCCCCATCGCCCCTCTCAGGTCCTCGGGTGGATGGCAGAGACAGCCAGTGTGGGGTTCTCCGGAGGACCCCGCTCGCAAGGCTGGCCTTAGCTGACCTCATTTGGGGTTGGCCCAGTTTGAAAAGCCATTTTCTAGGGGGGCACCTAGAGGCAGTTGTTCCGCTTCCCAGGTGGTGGGGACAGTGGCAACCGCGGGGGAGACAGCCCGCGAGCCCAAAGCTGAAAGATGGGGCCATGGAGGGTCCACAGGGCCTCTGGGAAGCTCCGGCCGAGCAAGGAGGGCTCCATGCATGCCCAGAACGTGCGGCTCCTCAGGGAAGACCAGAAGGTCCTCAGTTCTCCCTGCAGCTGCACAGCGGACGGTCCACATCTGAGGTCAAGGCCAGGACGTCAGTTGCCTGGGCGAGCGTGGACGATCCGCTCCAACACTACACAGAGCACCTCTGCACACACGGGGCAGGTGGCTGGCTCCAGAGCCTCAGAGAAACCTTCGACCCACCATTAGATGACCATCAAGGTAACTAAAAGGAGAATTCTGTTATTAGGGGAACTGGCCAGCCAGATATGAGAATGGGAAGCCTCATGAATGGCCGTCCACACCGAAGAGCTAGGGAAGCATCAGCCTGGGGTATCCAAGTCCAAGGGCTAGAACCAGGAACCTGATGTTGGAGATTCAGTCCACAGCTGAAGGCCCAGGAAAGTGCAAGACCATGGGTCATGTCCTGGAGCACAAGGCCAGAGACTCTGGGGTGCTTATGTCTGAGAAAAGAAAGGAAGGTTGTCCAAGCTTCATGAGAGAGAGGGAGGGAGAGAGAGGAAGGGGGAGAGGGAGGGGGAGAGAGGAAGAGGGAGGGGGAGAGAGGGAAAAGGAGGGGAAGGGAGGGAGAGGGAGGGGAAGGGAGGGAGGGGGAGATGGAGGGGAAGGGAGGGGAGGGAGAGGGAGGGAAAGGGAGGGAGGGGGAGAAAGAGGGGGAGGGAGGGAGGGGGAAAGGGGGGAGAGGGGGGGAGAGGGAGGGGGAGGGGACGGAGGAGGGAGGGAGGGGGAGAGAGAGGGAAGGGGAGGGAGGGAGAAGGAGAAAGAGGGGGAGGGAGGGAGGGGGAGAGGGAGGGGAGGGGACGGGGAGGGAGGGGAAGGGAGGGAGAGAATCTTTTTCTTTCCTTTGCCTTGCGGTTCTGTTTGGCCCCCAGCTAACAGGTGGTGACTGCCACGTGGGGTGGGGGTAGAAGGTCCCCATTCAGTTCTTGGGTCACATGCCGACCCCCTCTGAAGCACCCTCACAGGTGCTCAGCAACAAGGCTTGACCAGGCATCTAGGTGTCCCTTCATTCAGCTGACTCCTGGAACTAACCATCACAGGTGTTCATTGCAATCCCCAAGGGAACTCCCAAGAAAATAACTAAAAAAAAAAAAAATAGAAAATAGATGGTAATAGTCACTAGAAATATATTTAATACAAAAGAGCGTGCCAATGGAAAATTACAAGAACAAAAAGACATTAGATATATAGAAAATAAATAGAAAAAATAGCAGATGTAAACCCTACCCTATCAGTGATTACATTAAGTGTAAACCAATTAAATTTTTAAATTAAAAGGCAGAGAAGGGCAGAATGTGGAAAATAAACAGACAACATGATCCAACTGTGTGCTGTTGGTAGAAGCTGCTTTGAAGTCCAGGCAGTTAGGTTGAAAGCAAAGAGAGCTCAGCTGCTGCACTGCCATAAAATCTAGAAAAAGCTGGCAGAAGTAAGGGAATAGTAAAAATAGAGCAGAAATAACACAATAAAGAATAGAAAACAACAGAGAGGAAACCCCACAAAACCAAAAGTTAGAAAAAGATCAAGAAAACTGGCAATCCTTTGGCTGGACTCACTAGGAAAAAAAGAGAATAGTCAAATTCCTAAGATCAGGAATGAAAGAGGGTCAGTCATGCCAACCTTTCAGAAACCCAAACAATTCCAAGGAAGTACAACGAGCAATTCCATGCCAACAAAGGGTATTACCCAGAGGATACGCGGTCATTTCTAGACAGATCCAAACTATCAAAACTAACTCCAGAACGTGATCCTTTAACAAGTTAAGAGACCAAATTAGACATTTGAAAAGTAAAACAAGACAAAACCCTTCCCACAAGGCAGATCTCAGGATCTTGGGGAATTCTACTGAATGTTTGAAGAGCTCACACAACTCCTCAAGAAACTCTTCCAAAGAGTTGATAAGGCAGGAAGAGTTTCCAGATCATCCTGTGAGACCAGCTTTTCCCTGACACCAAAACCAGACAAAGACATAACCAGAAAAGGAAACTACAGACCAACATCTCTGTGATTATAGATACAGAAGATTTCAACAAAATCAGATCCAGCAATATGTGAGAAGATTGTACACGGTGATCATGGAATCCGTGGAGAGAAAGAATATTTGCAAATTGCATATCCAGGATCTAGAACTCAACAATAAAAAGACAAATTTTCCGATAAAAATGGGTGAGGAATCTGGAGAGATATTTCTCCAGAGAAGATATATAAATGGCCAAGAGCACCATTAGTCACCAGGTCACTAAAGAGGTCTCCTCATCGGCCTTGTCCACAATAGACGGGACCAAGCTCAGAGCTGGTGACTAAGTTCAGCCACACACCCCCTGGGGCTTCACAGAGCCTGGGGTGTGGGTTGTCACTCATGGTCCAGCACAAAGATGCCCACAGACCCCACACCCTTGAGGGTTAGAGGAGCAGGTACCAGTCCCAGAATCCCTTGCCGCTCTCCTTCCAGTCACTTTCAATGAGGCATTTGCTCATATTGTGCTTGTCCCCTTAAGGCCTTATAGAACTGAAGGTTGTGGCTTTGTTTGTATGTTCATCTGCTTGGGAGGTAGGGCAGCTTCCGTGGGGCCACCTCTCCCCTGCAGCCTAGCTACCCTTGTTCCTGCTGGGGCTCCTAGCCTCATTCGTTGGCTGTGGAGTTAGTAGGACATCTCTGTGAGTAGTTCTCTCAGGGAACTTTCCAGTCATTTCCCAGGGTCAGTCCTCAGCACCCTGGCGCCACCAGTGAGTGCCAGGAGTGAGCAGACGTGGCAGGTTGCCCCTGCCAGGAGGGGAATCCAGCTCACAACCTACCTAGAGGGCATGTGGTGGAAGGGGACAGAGGCAGAGATCTGTGGAGTTCTGTGGCTGGGAGACGGGACCTCGAGAGGAAGCTGTGCAGGCTGCAGGAACCTACTGTGCGCAGGTTTGTGGAGAGGAGTAAATGAAACAAGGCAGCCGCACACAAGCACGCTCAGGGCAGTTGCTGCTCAGGAAATGCTGGCTGCAGCAACGAGAGGGTGGAGCACAACAACTGCTTGCAAAAGAGAAGGCCCATTGAGGAGGCCATTTTGCAGAAAAGACAGAGGCCCTCTGGCTGGGATTGAAGCTTCAGGAAGGTCGGGGCACTGCTGGGATGCCCCAGAGTCACTGGGAAGAAACCAGCAGGTGGCTGCAACCAGGGCCTCTTGGGGGTGGGGAATCATGGTGGAGTGACTGCCTGGCAAGCGGTTCTCAAAGATCTGTGATGTGTTACACTCCCTGTCTCACAAGACCGTCGCAATGACAGCCGAGTGTTTGGGCTGATAGAAGACGAATGCAGTAAGTTGTGCTGTGGTGACGGCCTCGGCCATGGTGGTGACAGTAGTGATGGTGGTGGTGGTGATGGTGGTTCTGGTGGTACTAGTGATGGTGGTGGTACTAGTGATGGTAGTGATGGCGATGATAGTGGTGGTAATGATGATGGGGTTGGTGGTTGTGGTGGTGACAGTGATGGCGGTGGGTGACTGTGGTGTTGATGTGGTGGTGGTGATGGCGATGGTGGTGGTGGTGGTTGTGGTTGTGTTGGTGATGGTGGTGATGATGATAGTGGTGGCAACAGTATTGTTAGTGGTAATGGTAGTGGTGGTGGTAGATGTGGTGCTGGTGGTGGTTGTGGTAATGGTAATGGTGGTGGTGGTGGTGATAACGATGTTGGAGGTGGTGATGATAGTGGTGGTGATGATAGTGGTGGTGATGCTGGTGGTAGTGGTGGTGGTGGAGGTGGTGGTGTTCATGGTAGTGGTGGTGGTCGTGGTAGTGGTGGAGGTGGAGGTAGAGGTGGTGGAGGTGGTAATGGTGGTGGTTGTGGTAATGGTAATGGTGGTGGTGATGTTGGAGGTGGTGGTGGTGGTGGTGGTGATGATAGTGGTGGTGATGCTGGTGGTAGTGGTGGTGGTAGAGGTGGTAGTGGTGGTGGTAGAGGTGGTAGTGGTGATGGTAGTGGTGGAGGTGGAGGTAGAGGTAGAGGTGGAGGTGGAGGTAGAGGTGGTGGTGGAGGTAGAGGTGGTGGTGGAGGTAGAGGTGGTAATGGTGGTGGAGGTGGTAATGGTGGTGGAGGTGGTGGTGTTCATGGTAGTGGTAGTGGTGGTGGTAGAGGTGGTAGTGGTGATGGTAGTGGTGGTGGTTGTGGTAGTGGTGGAGGTGGAGGTAGAGGTAGAGGTGGTGGTGGAGGTAGAGGTGGTGGTGGAGGTAGAGGTGGTGGTGGAGGTGGTAATGGTGGTGGAGGTGGTGGTGTTCATGGTAGTGGTAGTGGTGGTGGTAGAGGTGGTAGTGGTGATGGTAGTGGTGGTGGTAGTGGTGGTGGTCGTGGTAGTGGTGGAGGTGGAGGTAGAGGTGGTGGTGGAGGTAGAGGTGGTGGTGGAGGTGGTGGTGTTCATGGTAGTGGTAGTGGTGGTGGTAGAGGTGGTAGTGGTGATGGTAGTGGTGGTGGTAGTGGTGTTGGTTGTGGTAGTGGTGGAGGTGGAGGTAGAGGTGGTGGTGGAGGTAGAGGTGGTGGTGGAGGTAGAGGTGGTGGTGGAGGTAGAGGTGGTGGTGGAGGTGGTAATGGTGGTGGAGGTGGTGGTGTTCATGGTAGTGGTGGTGGTGGTGGTGTTCATGGTAGTGGTAGTGGTGGTGGTAGAGGTGGTAGTGGTGATGGTAGTGGTGGTGGTCGTGGTAGTGGTGGAGGTGGAGGTAGAGGTGGTGGTAGAGGTGGTGGAAATGGTAGTGGTGGAGGTGACAATGATGATGTTGATGGTGGCCATGTTGGTGTTGGAGCTAATGATTCGAGGAAGACCTCACGAGGCCCCTGTAGGTTAGACCTTACTTCATTGGGCCAACATTTCGAGTCCTAGGTTTTAGAGAGACAGATAAGCTACTCTACATGGCAGGGCTGAGGCTTCCAAAGAGAAAGAACTTCGGGGAAGAAGAAAATTTCCTAATGAAGGATTTCTTTCCTCTTGGCTTTGCAGTGTGCGAAGTGCAGCCCTGTCTTTCTTCACAGAGGAGGATTCTTCTTCACCTTGATCCTGAAGAGCCTGAGTCCTTTGCTGAGCCAGGCATGTGACTAATGCCCGAAGCAGGACCCAGAGGTGGGGCTGCTGACACCTGGGGTACAGTGTCCTGAGTCCAGTCACAGTGACTCCAGAAGGGAGTCGGCGGTCGAGGCCAGAGACGCAGAGGAGCCTGAGCGTGGTCATGAGGAGAGCAAGCCCAAGCGCCCAGTGACATTCCTTCTTTAACAACCCCAGGGGACTGTGTGGGGAAGAGGGAAGCCGCTTAAACTGCAGAGGAAGGAGGGCAATCTAGAGGAAGGAGCAGCCAGAGCAGAGGGCCTGAGGCAAACCAACCGCAGCGGACCTCCTCCACCCCGAGGGGAGGCCAGGATGGAGGCTGAGCCTTGCTCTCGGTCGGGAGTGGATGCCTTTCACACTTCTTATTCTTGTGATGGTCCTGGAGAGGTGTTGGATTTCTTAAGCCCAAGTGACAGACACACTCCGTGCACTCTGATGGCATAATGACTTCATATCTAAGGCGTCAACTAGGGGAACATAGCAGTTTAGGAAAGAGAATACAGAGTAAGAGGAGCTGGTCAGGCCCCAGCATCAGGCTTCCAGGTCAACTTGGGGATTTACTGAAGGCCTACGGTGTGCTAGCACCACGCCTCAGTCTCCAAATTAGAAACTCAGGATCCTTTCATCAGATAACAAATATAAGCACCTACTGCATACAGTCTCTGAAAATTGCCCAGGGTGCTGGGCATGTGGCCTTTCCATTGACTGTGGTGGTGTTGGTGGTGGTGATGGTGGTGTTGGTGTTGGTGTGGTGATGATGGTGTTGGTGGTGATGGTGGTGGTGGTGATGATGATGGTGGTGATGATGATGGTGGTATTGGTGGTATTGATGGTGATGGTGGTGGGATGATGGCGTTGGTGGTGGTGATGATGGTGATGGTAGTGGTGATGATGGTGGTGGTGTAATGGTGTTGATGGTGATGGTGGTGGTGGTGATGGTGGTGGTGATGATGATGGTGGTATTGGTGGTATTGATGGTGATGGTGGTGGGATGATGGCGTTGGTGGTGGTGATGGTGGTGATGGTGGTGGTGATGATGGTGTTGGTGGTAATGGTGTTGATGGTGATGGTGGTGGTGGTGATGGTGGTGGTGATGATGATGGTGGTATTGGTGGTATTGATGGTGATGGTGGTGGGATGATGGCATTGGTGGTAGTGATGATGGTGATGGTGGTGGTGATGATGGTGTTGGTGTAATGGTGTTGATGGTGATGGTGGTGGTGGTGATGGTGGTGGTGATGATGATGGTGGTATTGGTGGTATTGATGGTGATGGTGGTGGGATGATGGCGTTGATGGTGGTGATGATGGTGATGGTGGTGGTGATGATGGTGGTGGTGGTGATGGTGGTGGTGATGATGGTGGTGGTGGTGATGGTGGTGGTGATGAGGATGGTGGTATTGGTGGTATTGATGGTGATGGTGGTGGGATGATGGCGTTGATGGTGGTGATGATGGTGATGGTGGTGGTGATGATGGTGGTGGTGGTGATGGTGGTGGTGATGATGGTGGTGGTGGTGATGGTGGTGGTGATGAGGATGGTGGTATTGGTGGTATTGATGGTGATGGTGGTGGGATGATGGTGTTGGTGATGGTGATGATGGTGATGGTGGTGGTGATGATGGTGGTGGTGATGATGGTGGTGGTGGTGATGGGTAGTGGTGGTGGTGATGGTGATGGGTGGAGGTGGCATGTTTATAACTCTCTAGGGTTAATTTTCCTGGAGAATCGTTTGGTGTAGCCAAAACCAACAGTGAGCTGCACACACCTTTGTCAGTCTGAGAGTGAAAAATCAAAACAGACCTTCTGATATGATTTACTAAATCTCCCCATGAAGAAGACAGTCTGGTGGCTGTTTTTCCTTAATTGTGCTCTGATTTTATAATCTGAACCTCATCCAACAATGTCAATAGGAAGGTTTTGATTTATATTGCTCTAGCTTTGTTTCATCAAGGAGGCCACAAGCCGGGCACCGTGGCACATATCTGTAATCCCAGCGACTTGGGAGGCTGAGATAGGAGGATTATGAGTTCAAAGCCAGCCTCAGCAAAAGCAAAGCACTAAGGAATTCAATGAGACCCTGTCTTTAAATAAAATACAAAATAGAGCTGGGGATGTGGCTCAGTGGTTGAATGCCCCTGAGTTCAATCCCCAGTACCCACCCACCCCCCCCCAAAAAAAAGAAAGGAGGCCACAAAATCCTTGTGAGTGTTCTCTTTCCACATTGGTTCTTGGAGCCTGTGGTCTTTGCAGTAGCTTAGCTTATCACTAGTGCCGTGAATGGAGTTACCTTTTTCGTTTTTACAGTACTGGGGATTGAACCCAGGGGCACTCTACCAGCAAGCTACATCCCAGCTCATTCTATTTTTCTATTTTGAGATAGGCTGGTCTCCAAGTTGGGATCCCCCTGCCTCAGCCTCTAGAGGCACCAGGATTATAGGTGGGTGCCACCATACCCAGCAGTTTCACTTGTAAAGCTTATTTAAATGTCAGGACTTTTATTCAACCTTGAGGATCCAAGTGATGTCATTTTCAGGAAAATGGGTGGAGTTTGGAAGCAGTATGTTAAGTGAGACAAGCCAAACTCAGAAAGTCAAGGTTGAATGTTTGTCCTCATAGTAGAAGCTGGAAAGAAGAAAGGGGGAAAAGTGGGAGGGGTCTCATGACCTAGGAGAGCAGTGGACTGGAGGGCAGTGAAGCTTCTTTCTGTCACTTTGACTCACCTACTTCTCCTTTTCTGTGTGTTTTGATGATCCCTCTGTAACTGGGTAGTTTTCACTGTTTTGTATTTTAAGTTGTTAGTGTCACTCTTGCTATTTGCGCTTTTTAAAGAAAATGCCTTCTTCCTTAGCAGTGGTATTTAATTAATTAATTTAATTTTGGTACCAGGAATTGAACCCAGGAGCACTTGACCACTGAGCCACATCCCCAGCCTTTTAAAATTTTTATTTTGAGACAAAGTCTCTCTCAGTTGCTTGGACATCACCAAGTTGCTGAGGCTGGCCTTGAACTTTCGATCCTCCTGCCTCAGCCTCCTGAGCAGCTGGGATTACAGGGGTACACCACTGAGCCTGGCTAGCAGTCATATTTTAAATCAGAATTTTGAAAAATATGGCACAAAATTAGCTGTGGAAGTTTTTCTTAAAAGCGTGTTTAGAGGACGCTTCTCCCTAGGGCATTCATTTGAGACCCCGAGGGAATACCATGCTGTACCTGTGGTCACTGATGAAAAGACCTGAGGGTCTATCTCTGGTCACTAGAAGACACTGTAGGTCCATCAGTGTCTGCTCCCAAGAGGCCTCGGCATGCTTGGGGTTGATCAAGTTTGTGGGCAGGGGATTGACCACAATGGAGGATTGTCTGGATCAGAGGCGGGTGTGCAGCTCGGCTGCGTGGCTGAGGATCTGGACCTTCTATTGATCAGAAATGAGGATGGGGCACCTTTCTCTGTTCCCAGGAGTCTGCAGGGGGCGACTGGCGTAAGTGGTAACCACGGGAAGAAGACTGACTTCACCAGAAGAGAGCCGGAGCCGTGTATGCCAGTCACCCTGCGGTCAGGACAAGGGGACGCAGGTGCAGGCACCCGGTGGCCAAACCCTGGTGGCCAGAGGTTGCTCTGGGGAGCATTGGAGGAGGCAATAACAGTGTCATTTTTTTTTTTTTTAACCCGATGTGGTGGAGCCTGGCTGTAGCCCCAGCTGCTCAGCAGGGGAGGCGGGCGGATGGCTAGCGCCATGAGTTTGAGACCAGCCTCGGCCACGTAACCAGACCCTGTCTCCAGAAGAAGGAAAGGAAAAGGACCGCCCTGCGTCCTGCTTGCTTTGTGCTTTTGAATGTCAACGATTCCACGTATCGGAGGCTTCTTAATTGTGATTTTCAGACGCGTTGTCACCCTGATGGCCCTTTTCCCATGCAGCCCAAGACGCAGCACTGACCTGGTAAAGGACATGCTGTGAGCGACGAGTTTTCTGGTTACCTCAAGGTGGTGTGTGGGTTCACTTCAGTCCTCGCAGAGCCAGCAGAGAGAATCCCGAGGGTTAACCCAGCCCCCTCCCCTAGGCAGACTGCTAACTCATCTCAACCACAGGTACGATGGCGCATCCTCTGCGACCTCCACAGGAGCCCAGAGTGCCCTGAGCCGTCTGTTCGGGCGCTCCTATCTGCTATGAATTGTTTGCCTGTCATCAAGCTGAAACTTGGTACCCATGACGCCACTCTTTTGTATCTAGTTCTTTCTTTCTGTTTTTCTGGCATGGATGGGAAGGTTGGGGGAGGGGGCATCTATGAACTGCTCACCTGCCACGATGATTTAAGCTCAGAATCTGGGAGACTCTTTAGAAACCTGGGGCCATCTCCATGGCCACAATATCCTTACCGTGTGCCACCGCGTCTGTGGTGGACGGAGACGCTGGCTCATCCATTGACAGTTAGCAGGCACACGCACGGGGCGCGTGTCCTCTTAATCCCGTGATGGCCAAGGCCACGGTGCCTCCCTGCTCCCTGGCCGCATGCCCCAGTCCTTCAGTGACCCCGCATTGTCCCTAGGGCAATTCTTTTCTCTCTGTGGCCTAGAATTTCCTGTCTGTTACAGGTGCTGGTCCTCCCCTCCTGTCGGCCTTGTTCACGCTAAACGTGCCTTTCCCAGACTCAGGTAAGCAGCTGGGCCCTCAGCTGCTGGTCCCCTTCAGCACTGGTCAGTGTCATCTTCTGTCATTCATCATTCTCACCACTGACCCACGGCGTGGTGGGATTCCTTGGGAGCTCTGTCCGACATCTTCAGTTCCTAGAGGAGGTTGCTGGTGTAGGTGGACCTTAGCCTCGAGAGGCCACAGCTCCCCGGAGGCTTGGTAATAGTTGGGGGATGTGGGAGTCGTATTCCTCACTCACACTCACACTCACACACACACACACACACACACACTCACATACACTCTCACACACACACTCACTCTCACACTCACATACACTCTCACACACTTACTCATACACACTCTCACACACACTCACACATACTCTCACACTCACATACACTCTCACACACACTCACTCTCACACTCACATACACTCTCACACACACACTCACTCTTACACTCACATACACTCTCACACACTTACTCATACACACTCTCACACACACTCACACATACTCACACACACACACACTCACACACCACACACATGCACTCACTCACACACACACATACTCACATGCACACATACTTATACATACACTCACACACACTCCACACACACACACACACACACACACACACTCACACACACACTCGGCTGAATCAATCACTCCTGCCTTAGGATCCCTTCAGTCCAAGGAGTTTCTGTAGCAAAAGACACAGATCCCGACTCAGCAAAAAGGCCCCGATGGGTGCAGAATCCCTGTGGGCCTCCCATCCATCCCCCCCTCGAGGAGAGCCATTCCAGAGCACTGTAAGACCACCGGTTCCTCGGGTCTCCTTCCCCGTCGGAACCCAGGGGGGTTTTGTGGGAATAAAACCTGGGCAGTGGTTTTCCAAGTGCAGCGTCCCTTTGGTGCCACCGTGTGAGAGAGCTAAGCCCCAGCCGGCTGCCATTTAAGGCCCCGTGGAGTTGAATTTCCTTAAGCCTTTATTCGACATCTTCAAAAATCAAATACACTGATGACAATGATGATGACGATGATGATGTCGTCTAGGAAACACGGGGGTTCAGGACACTTCTGCCCACGGGCCCCTGGGCCGGGCAGACGCTCTGGTTGTGCAGCACTAACCCCAGAGGACGTGCCCAGGCCGCAGCAGGCCCACAGGCCACAGCAGGGCGGGTCCACCAGGTTCTGGGTCCTGAACACGGCAGGGACCCAGGAGGCGTGACGGCCCAGGTGACACTCACAGCTGCAAGGTCAGTGCCAGTGCCTGGTCATCCTGCTCTGAGACAAGTGTGCTGGAGGCTCAACCGTGAGTCCCAGGCAAGGTGACAACCGGGGAGACGGAGTTTGGGTTTCACGGCCAGGACAGAGCCAGGCAAGCTGTGCCCAGTGGCCACCCTCACAGGGCCTGCAGGTGACAGGTGACAGTCTTTCCAGGGCTCAAGCCACACCCTGAGTCCTCATCAGGACCTCACCACTGAATGACAAGCGGCTAGTTCTGATGCCTCCTGGGCCCTGGGTCCATGGGGTCACCACTGTACCCTCTGTCCCCATGAGACCCTGGCTCTCTCCACATCACTCTGCCCCTTCCTCCTGGGCAGGCCAGCCTGGTGTCCTCTGCTACCCATGGGAGGGCACCTGCCCTGCTGCTCTGTACAAAAGGCCCAGAGAGGGAGGACTCCACCAGCTCCCAGAGAACCAAACTCATGCTGGGCACAGTGGCCCGTGGCTGTGATCCCAGCGGCTCAGGAGGCTGAGACAGGAGGATTGCAAGTTCAAGTTCAGCCTCAGCAATTTAGTGAGGCCCTGTCTCCAAAATAAACAAACAAAAAGGGCTGGGATGTGGCTCAGTGGTGAAGCAGCACCCCTGGATTCAATCTGAGTACCAAAAGCAAAATAAGAATAGTGCAACCTGGGCTGGAAGCAGGTAACCCAAAGACTCGGAGGCCGAGGTAGGAGGATCGCAAGTTTGAAGCCAGCCTCGGTCATTTAGGGAGACCCTGTCTCAAAATTTTTTAAAAGTTTAAGAAGGGATGGGGAAGTAGCTCAGTGGCAAAGCTCCCCTGGGCTCCGTCCCCTCACCACCCCTGCCCGCCCCTCTAGACAGACTCACAAACCCAAAAGGACCTCGAGTCAGCAAACCAGAATTCAAAGGCCCATACTTGTCCCAGAAGGCCACCCGTTCTTCCCCCAGTTGTTCTCAGCTGGAGCACCCGGCCACCAGGAGAGAGGCCACGTCACCAGAGGTGGACACCAGGAGTGCTCCAGGACCCCCTTCCTCACACTGCGGTCTCAGCAGGGACACAGCCACGGCCCCGAAATAATAAAGACAGTATGAAAAAGAGAGGTTTAGCGCCAGTTTGTGCCGGGCCACCATCCCCGTGTTCAGGGACCAACGCCACATGACTCTTGACCTTCAAAACCGTGGCTTCCTCCTCTGTAAACGGCATCTCCATCCTCCCCATCCTGCCCCCAGCCCGAGCCAGTGCCGATCCCTCCACTCTCCCCGGGACACTCAGCCCTTCTGGCCACAAAGGTGCTTTGGGAAAGGTGGCATCTAGGGGTCGCCAGCAGAGGACGAGGTGGGGACCCTGGGCCACACAGGGGACCCTGGACAGCTCTCTGGACTCCCAGCTGGCTCTGCACTCCCTCCAGCTGTCAGTCTCTGGGGGTGGGGGGTGGAAAGAGTCAAAAAGAAACCAGAGGGATTTGGGGTTTTTCCTTGGTTTTCTGTTGGTTTCGTGAGGTTCTGTTCTGGTTTTCTGTTTTTGTGTGCTTAAAAATAAAAAAAAAAAAAAGTGTAGTTTCCAGGTTGGGAGGCGGGCGAGGGAATTGGAGCTGCGGATGATGCTAGGGGCACCCCAGCGCCGGCATGCGACGGGCCTGGCTCTGCTGTGAGTTCTCACGCTCTCCCGAGAAGCCTGGTCTCGGGTACCAAAATCCCCCACCCCGTGCTTTATCTGAGCTTCATTCTGCCCATAACACGGGAGGAGGTGAGCGATGGGCGGATGAGTTCTCCTGGGCGCACCAATCAGGGACTCTCGCCCACGGACATGGCCCTTTCCCCAGGCTCCTGTCCCCTGCCAGGCCTCCTAGGATGTCTGTGTCCTCCCTGGAGAGCAGGTGGCCCTGGGCTAAGCAGCCTGAGGGGCCATGCACAGCCCCTGCCTGCGCCAGGGACCTGGAGAGAGAGGCCAGAGTCTCACCTTTGAACCTGGACACTGGACAGCCATGGGGTGAGGCTTACTGTGACCAAGAGCAGTTCTGCCAGGTGCAATTCTTATGTACCAGCTGTGTACGGGGCCAGGGAAGCCACCAGTGACCCAGCTGTGGACACAGGACTCAGAAGCTCCTCCAGACCTTGTCATGTTCCAGGGACCACCCAGGCCCTTGGAGCAGCGGGGAGCAGGCACCCATTCCTGCCATACCCACTGGTGTCCTGAGTAGGAGACTTGCTGGGGGACTTTAGGTGACACTGGGAGGATAGGTGGGAAAGGAATAGGAAGTTGCAGCTTGGATTTTCTCTGTGTGTACACACTCACACGCTTGGACACCCCTTCTGTGGCTGGGTGTGGTGGCACACACCTGTAATCCCAGGGGCTCGGGAGGCTGAGGCAGGAGGATTGCAAGTTTGAGGCCAGCCTCAGCAACTTAATGAGACCCTAAGCAACTTAGGGAGAACTTGTCTCAAAATAAAAATTTAAAAAGGGCTGGGGATGTGGCTTGGTAATTAAGCACCCTTGGGTTCCATCCCCAGTACCAAAAAAAAAAAAAAAAAAAAAAAGTCTCCCTTGGTCTCAGTTTCCTGTGGACAATTTTCCACCCAGAGCCAGAGGAGTCTGAGGGCTCCCTATGCCTCTTCCATCGATGCACAGATGTTAATAAATAAATCCAAGAACCTGAAGCTCTGAAACGCCTTACACCTCAGGCAGGCAACGGGGCAGCCTGCAGCTACGGTCTCCGTCCAGGAATTTATCACTAAAAGTAGTTTATTTCTGGAAAGCACTAAAGGCCAGATGAGAGGGAGCCAGGCATGGGGGCTGGAGAAATCCCAGCCTCCCTCCCGCCTCTCCCCAGAGGACGCCCCTGGCAATGCTCCTGACTCTGCTTTTTCAGTGAAAGGTTCTGGCCGACCGGGAGGAATCCGCAGCTCGGGTCTGACGACGTCCCTTTTCTCTTCTGTGTCTCAGCCCCTCTGTGCCTGTTCCTCTGGCCTCTGTGGTGTTTTTGTAGAGCTCAGAATATCTGTTGGGTGTATGGGGATTTTTTAAAATTTAACATTTACACCCACAGAACACACACTTGTTAAGGACATCTGAGACGACTTTTGACAAAGGGACACAACGGGGCATGCCACCCCCCATATCCAGACAAAGGACCTCCCTGCCCTCCAAGAACCACCCCAGCCCCTCCAATCCCCCTTCCCCAAGGAGTAACCGTGCTTCGGAGGCTCTTCTGCTCCCTGAGGCTCTCCCTGTCCTAGAGTGTCACACAAGTGTCACGTGAACACACACAGCACCATGGATACATGTGCACGGTGAGACCCACCTGCTGTGGGGTGACCCACGTGTTTTAAGCTTTAAGCCGTGGTGGGAGGTGATGCAGATTTTTAGAGGTGGGGCCTAGCGGGAGGTCTTTATGTCACTGGGGGTGTGTCCAGGAAAGGGACACTGGGACCCACCCTCCTTCCTCATTCCCTCTTTTGCTTCGGGCCATGAAGTAAGCAGTTTTGCACCCCACCCTTGCCATCCAGGACTGTCCCTGAGACCTAGACACAGTGGTCCACCTGAGCATGGATGGAGCTTCCAAAACTGTGAACCCAAATGAATCTTTTCTCTTTATGAGCCAATTATCTCAGGTATTTTGTTATAGTAACAGAACGCTGATGAGCACAGTCCCTGTTGAGGTACTGCCAATAGCCGGTTCTTACTCCTGAATAGATTCCATCTGTTGGAGCCTCCAGGTTGTCTACCCATCTTCCCCACCCAGTGCTCTGTCTGTTCTCCTCCAGTGGGAGGAGCTGCTGTGGCCACATCTGAAGGAATGCTTTTGTAGACATGTTTCTATTTCTCTTGGGAAAAATCCCTAGGAGGGCAACTGCGGGATCACAGGGCAGGGTTTGTGGGGGTTTATGGAAACCTGTCCCATCTTGATGTCAGTCTTTTTAACTTCAGGGGGTGGTGTCATGGTATTTCCTGTGGTTTCAATTTTCATTTCCCTGAGGAGTAATGATGAGCGTTTCTCCACGTCCTTTAACGGCCACTTGCATATTCTCGGGTGAAGTGTCCATTCGAACTCCTTGTCCATTTTTTTTATTGGATTGATCATCTTTTCATTAGTGAGTTGTAAGAGTGCTTCAACATCCAGACGGTCAGTCCTGTTCAGATGCTTTGAAAGTATTTTCTACGAATATATGACTTGCTAATTTATTTTCTGAATATACCACTTATCTGCAGATAATTTAATTTGGGTAGAGATACATATATTGAATTTCTTATTGTTCATTGCCACCTGTGACCTATCGAACATTTGCGTACCCCCAGGTTAGGAAGATATTCTTCTATGCTTTTTTTTCTAAGAGTTCTATGACTTTATATTTAGGTCTATGATTCATTTCAAATTAACTTTTGTAAAACTGAAGAGAAAAGTTGACGGTTTGTTAGCTTGTTTCCATGGGAACCTCCAGTTAACTCAGCACCATTTTCTTTAGGACTTATTTCCCCATAGACTTCTTCGGTGCCTTTGCCAAAGTCCGACCGCCCGTGGAGTGGGAGCATTTCTGGCTCCGTATTCAGCTCTGCTGGTTTATTTTTTTCAGTCTCCACTACAGTGCCATTGTCCCCACGTCAGGTAGCTCAAACGCTCCAAATTGTTCTTCTATTTCAAGATTATTTTAAATACTCTAAATTCCTTGTCCATATAAATTTTAGAATCAGTGTGTGAATTCTGCAAAAGATTTTTGTTTTAAGCATTATGATTTAGCATTATGCAGTAGCTACAGATCAGTTGGGGAAGAATTGACATCCTGACGTCTTTAGCCATTTGTTCAGGTCTTTACTTTCTTTCAATAATGTTTTATAGTCTTTCCTATTCTTCTGTTCAGAACTGGAGCTGGAACCCAGGGCCTCCTGCATGCTAGGCAGACGCCCCACCACTGAGCCATCCCCAGTTCCTTTCCTGTCTTTTCAATGTATCTATTCCTGAATATTTGGGGCTCTTTGAAGATACTATAACTGGAATTTTTTTTTTTTTTTTTTTGTACCAGGGATTGAACCCATGGGTGCTGACTCACTGAGCCTCATCCCCAGCCCTTTTTACACTTTATTTAGAGACAGGTTCTCACTAAGTTGCTTAGGGCCTTGCTAAGTTGCTGAGGCTGGCTTTGAACTCTTGATCCTCCTGCCTCAGCCTCCTGAGCTGCTGGTATCACAGGCATTAGCCATTGCTCTCAATGGGAATTGCTTTTCTAATTTAATTTCCCCGATTTTTGCTGCTACATATAAAAATATACATTTGATATTGTGGGGAAGGTACCGGGGATTGAACTCAGGGGTGCTCAACCACTGAGCCACACCTCCAGCCCTATTTTGTATTTTATTTAGAGACAGGGTCTCACTGAGTTGCTTAGCGCCTCACCAAGGCTGAGGCTGGCTTTGAAATTGTGATCTTCTTGTCTTAGCCTCCCGAGCCGCTCAGATTACAGGCGTGTGCCACCGCGCCCAGTTTACATTTGATATTTTAATAGTAACCTTATATTCTGGCACCATGTTCAATTGATTTGTTTGTTTTAATTCTTGTTTTGTGGATTTCTTAGGATTTCCTGCATACACAATCATAATATGTGTGGAATCAGTCATGATTTTTCTTTTTAATCTCCATGCCTTTATTTCTCTGACTGGTATCATTGCAATGGTTGAGATTCTAGCACACGGCTGAAGGGTGGAGGGAGGGGACATCCTCTTCTGGTCCCTGTCACAGGGAAAACGTTCAGTATTTCACCACTCGATACTGATCAGAGTAGGGTTTTTGTGTCAGATTGAGAAGATGTCTTCTATTCCTAACTATCTGAGTTTTTATTATAAATGAGTGTTGAATGCTTTTTCTGTATTTATTGAAATAATTCTATCATTTTTCTCCATTATTCTGTTAGTATGGTGAATTGCTTTGTTGATTTTCTGATGATAACCTAACTTACATTTCTGGTATGAATTTTACTAAAGCATGCTGTATGATCCTTTCTATATATTACTAGATTAATTTGTTATTTCATTAAAAACTTTCACACCTGGGCTATTTTTATTTTTTCTGATGTCTTTGTCAGGGTTTGTATTAAAATAATATTGGCTTCTAGCCAGGCACAATGGTGCAGGCCTATAATCCCAGTGGCTCAGGAGGCTGAGGCAGGAGGATCGTGAGTTCAAAGCCAGCCTCAGCAACAGCGAGGTGCTAAGCAACTCGGTGAGACCCTGTCTCTAATAAAATACAAAATAGGGCTGGTGATGTGGCTCAGTGGTTGAGTGCCCCTGAGTTCAATCCTCAGTACCATAAATAAATAAAAATTGTATTGACTTCTAAAATGAATTGGGAAGTATTTTTGTTTCCTCTCTTTTCTAAAAGAATCTGTAAGTGATGTCTTTTCTCTCTTAAATGTTTTACAGAATCAATGAAACTGACTTCACCTATGTTTTCTTTCTGGAAATTTTTTTGTAATAAATTTTATTTCCTTAATAGCTCCACAGATTTCCCTTGTACCATCTGTAAGTTACATAACGTGCTGTATTTTTCAAAGCACTTGTCCATCTAACCTAAGTTGCTGAATTTGTTGGCATTATGTCTTTTATAAAATTATTATTATTTCAATATTTGTAGCATTATTCAGTGATAACCCTTCTTTCAACCCCCAAATCATGAAGTTATGTAATTTATTATTATTATTATTATTATTATTATTATTACTATTATTATTATTAATGCCAGGGACTGCACCCACTTGTACTCTACCACTGAGCCATAGCCCCTGCATTTTGAATTTTTTATTTTGAAACAGGGCCTCCCTAGGTTGCTGAGGCTGGCCTCAAACTTATGATCCTCCTGTCTCAAGTCCCACGTAGCTGGGATCACAGGTGTGTGCCACGAGCTGCCTGTGTCCTTCCTTTTCCTGGTTAACGTAGCTAGACTTGATCTTTTTCAGAGAACCAGTTTTGGCTTTGCTAATTTTCTCAATTCGTTGTTTTTAGGTCATTTATTTCTGTTCCTATACATATTATTTCTTTCTCTTCTACTTATTTTAAATTACTTTTCCTTTCATCTTTCCTTCCTGCCTGCCTGCACCCCCTCTCCTTTTCCCACTAGAGCTTTACTGGGGGTTCTACATAGCAATGGGGTTCATCCCGACAAACTCACAGGTGCGTGGAAATGGACTTCAGTTCAGGATCCCCCTCTCCCTCCCTCCCCTCCCTCCCCCTCCCCCCCTCCCTCACCCTCCCCTCCCCTCCCCTCCCTCCCCTCCCTCCCCTCCCCCTCCTTCCCCCTCCCCTCCCCCTCCCCCCTCCACCTCCCCTGCTCTACTAGACTTCCTTTGTGTTTGTATTGATTGGTTCTTTATTGGTTCTTATCCTTCCCTCCCCTTTCCTTTATTTTACTACAACTTCCCCATATGAGAGAGAAATTCAACCTGAGTTGCTGAGTTGGCTAATTTCACTTGGCACGATAGTCTCCATTTCCACCCACTTGCTGGCAAATGCCATAACTTCATTCCTTTAAAAGGCTGAGTAGAACTGCATCGCACACACACACACCCTGGTTTCTGAATCCTTTCATCTGCTGACCGGCATCTGGGCTAATAGGATTTAGTGTTTATGCTTCTATGAAACCTGATGGAGCTGTGGCACTGTAGTAGGCTGACTTTAGATCTTTTGAGAACAACAGTTAATTGTCAACCATAGTCCCCTCCCGTGCTGGGAACTGTGAGGAGCTCTTCCTTCTGTCCAGCTGCACCCCCTTTGCCTGTTAGCAGCCTTCCAACCTCTGGTAGTCACCGTTCTACTCTCGACCTCAGAGAGGCCACATTTGGCTTGCCCATCTCAGTGCGAATACGCAGTGCTTGGCTTTCTGTGCCCGATTTTCTGTACTTATGCAGTGTCTCGGCGTGGCAAGAGCCATACGGCCGGGCTCTGCACTGCACACCTGTAATCCCGGTGCCTGGGCAGGCTGAGGCTGGAGGATACAGGTTCGAAGCCAGCCTCAGCAACTTAGCAAGGCCCTAAGCAACTTAGCAAGGCTCTGTCTCTAAATAAAAAGGGCTGGGGATGTGGGGATGTGGCTCAGTGGTTAAACGCCCCTGGGTTCAATTCCTGGTACTAAAAGAAAAAAAAAAAAAGCCCATCTGCACCTGAGTGTTCTGCAGCTGCCAAGGGAGAGGCCAGGAACACAGACGGGCCAAGGCGTCTGTGGCATCATGCAGAGTAGACACCCCTACTGATCCGTTTTTCTATCAAAACTGAGGAGAGGCGTTGAAAGGACCGAATGTGATTGCTTTTAATGCTGTCATTTTTGCTTCACATACTTTAAGACTCAGAAGTGGGGAAGGGGCTTGCTTTGCACCCAGAGGTCCCCATTTGCAGACACAAGGTCAGTTCTGAAAGACCTGTGTCCACCTGCAGGCCGCCCACCCCTTCACCCTCACCTCCAGCTCTCAGCTGCCCGGGGGAGGTGCATCCTCAGAGGACAGCGAGGGCACTGGCCAAGGGCCTGGGGTGGCCATGCGAGGTCTCTGCACTCAGTCCCTTGGCCCCAGCATTGCTGAACCAGGTACCCCAGACGCCGGGTCACAGGACTGTCAACAAAGCTAACCATCCTGTGACCCTCCAGAGTTTGGTTCCCGCAGATGTGACAAAGACAGCAGATCCAGTAAGCATGGCCCCGAGCTCGATTCTTGGAAAAGGAGTTTCTGGAGAGTTCTCAGAGCACGTCAAGAGCCGGACCATGAAAACAAGGTAACCCGTTCACGGAATGGAGAAGTGTTCTCAAAAATCACACTCACACCAGAGCTGTGGTTCAGAGGGGGTTTCGTGCCGTTCTGAGCTGTTTCAGTTTTGGCCTCAGAAGGGATGAGCAGACTGTGAGCAGAACCAGCAGCCGGCAGCGCTGTGCCTTCTCGGCTGGCGCAGACGCTAGGCCCTGGCGTGGACAGAAGACAGAGGACCCGCCCAGGCCAGGTCTGGGGTGCTCTCAAAACAGCCCTGCTTGGGGAGAGGCGCATTTCTTTTTTAGAGGAAAGTACCCAGCAGGTCTTCCAGAAAGTTCCTTGGGGCTCAGGATGTTGCTCCTACCCTTACTTCTGCAGCTGGAACTGCCTGGCCCCTGGATGGACCAGAGTCCAAGCCGTGAGGTGGCTCCTGAGCTCCAGCTGGACACCCAGTGCTGAGGATGGGGTCAGCCAGACCCGGGCTGTGCCTTCCTGGGTTCCTCGGTTAACTCCTGCTGACCAGCGCCCTGCCCACACCACCGTCCACTGCACCCACCATCCACCACACACCCCGCCTCCGGGACCCACCAACAACCTGCTCACCTCCAGCAATTGCTCCTGGGGCCAATGGTACAAGACAGAAGAATCGGAAGCCTTCCTTGATGTGGTCACAGTGGGACCCCACTGTCCCTCAGGCTCCTTTCCAGATGAGCCAGCCCTTATCCCTGGGAAGGAGAACAATGGGATGTGACGGGAGCTGACCCGCTGTTCTTCCCTGAACCAGAAAATGTGACCACAAGCCGTGGCCTCCTCCGGGGAAGTGAGTGTTGCCAAAGTTCTTTATTTTGAAAATAGAGAACAGTCGTCCTCTTCATTAGCCGCCTCCCCTTCCTCCCTTCCAACTAGAGCATCAGTCCCCGCCTGTGCCCCCAAAGGAAGTGTCAGTCAAACCCCAGGGAGAACTGGAGAGGGGGCTGTTCCCCTGCCGGGAGGGCGCGCCCCACGCCCAGCACCAGCGCTCGGAGCTCTTCACAGACGCAGTGGCCACCGAGGAGGGGAAAGAGGAAAGACTGGCGAGGCGGGTCTGCCACCCCTGTGGCCAGGCACTGAGGGGACAGACGCTCTGCCCTCCTCCGCCTCCGCTGCCCCCACGCACTTGCCTGGCTCCACAGCCCCTGCTTGGTGTCTGACAGTCCCCCTCGAGTCCAGGGGTCCTGCGCCTATTGCGACCCGCGTGTGACCTGCCACAGGGCCCTGGGATGTGACGGCAGGACGGGCAGGGCAGTTGACAAGGGGCAGCCCTCTGCACCTAAGCCTGGTGCATCCTGGTCTGGGCCCCAGCTGGGCTCTGCCCACTGGGTGTAGAGGGGCCTCCTTCCAAGACCATGGCTTGGTCCAGGGGATTCAGTGGGCTGCGCAGCTGGACCTGATTGGACATGTTGGGTGGTTTCTCTTTGTGGACTAGAGAACCCAGCACAGGCTGATTTTAAGTCATCTTAAAATGCCCCTTGTTCCATGCACATGACCCTCACAGCATTAGCACTTCATCATCACCGGATCCTTTTGGATTTTGTCACAATTTGTCCACAAATACCTCACCTGGCTTCAGTTGGATCCTTCCCTTTATTTTTTACTTTTTTTTTTTTGTACCAGGGATGGAACCCAGGGGTGCTTAACCACTGAGCCACATCTCCAACCCTTTCCAAATTTTTTTTTTTTTTTAAGTTTTAGACAGAGTCTTGCTAAGTTGCTTAGGATCTTTCTAAGTTACTGAGGCTGGCCTCAAACTTGCGATCCTCCTGCCTCAACCTCCTGGGATTATAGGCATGCACCTCCGCATACCCACTTAACTGAATCCTTTAAGACATGTGACCCTGTTGAGGGAAGTATCCTAGGAAGACACTGCACCCAGCCTTTGCCTTCATTCCTTGAGCATTCATGTTTCATCCTCATTGTGACAACCTTTTGCTACCTAGTTTTGCAAAGGATCCCCACCACCGGGCCTTGTGGCACACACCTATAATCCCAGGGACTCAGGAGGCCAAAGCAGGAGGATGGCAGATTTGAGGCCAACCTCAGCAACTTAGTGAGACCCTGTTTCAAATTTTAAAAAAAAAATCTAAAGGGGTTGGGATGTGGCTCAGTGGTAGAGCACCCGGGGTTCAATTCTCGGTGCCAAAAAAGTAGCACCAGAGAACCATATTCCACTCTTGGGGTTCCGGGCTGGGTGTCCAATTTCTTTGCCTCCTGTTTGTGACCCTGGCCACGTCATCTAAAGCTAGCGTTGTTCAAGGATCTTGAAGCCAATGGTTCTGGCCCAGATAGGCCTATGTGGTTCAAAACAGATCATCCAAAATCATCAAGCAAATAAATGCCTCGTAACCTGAGAAGCTGGTGCGGACTGAACTGTAACGCAACGTACCGCTTGGGAACAAACTAACTCTGACCTTAGGTTTGGGTCATTCTCAATGGCAACGGGGGTGGTCAGGTGTGTACCAATGAGGTCACCAGGGTGTCCAGAGATACCAGACCTCCCAGGCTCACAGGGGCCAGTGGAGCTCATGGGCAGCTCTGCAGGCCAAGGGGCAGAGCGACAGGACCTTGGAACACACGGCCAAGTCTCAATCCCAGGCCTCCTGACCTCAAAGCTCTTCTTAGGACTTGCCCCTCCCCCTAAATACATGTGCCCCAAATTGTCACCAGCTCTCAGGAAAGCGCCAGCTTTGTCTGGGATAAACACGGACCCCAGAGCACACCCAGTCATTACCAGATGGGCATCTCTGCCTGGGTCCTGTGGCTTCTCGGGGTTTTCTCTCCCAAACGCCTCCCGTGCCCTTTGGTCATGCGCACATCAACCAGGCTCAGCAGCCCCGGGACTCTGCCAAGGCTCCGTCTGCTCCCCTGGTCTCCAGAGCAGTCACCAGGAGGCTGCAGGGCACTGTCCCCGTCTGCGGGCTCTGCCCCTCCCTCCCTCTTCTCCCCGCTCCTCTTATGGGGAGCTCTAAGGAGAGTCCCCAGGGAGGGGACCTGAGGCTCCCCCCTTGGGCAGACAGGGCTGGCTGGATGACATAATCCCCTGGAAGTCTTAGAAAAACAACTTGTGGCTCTGGCTCTCCTGGGCTCTCATTTTGGTTGACTAGCGGCGGGCGCTGGGCAGAAGGCCAGGGAGCCCAGCCCCAGCCCAGGGCTGGCAGAGCTCAGGGAGCTTGGGCCACGGCTGCTGCGGCTCCCAGGGCTGCAGAACCCTGCCTCTCAAAGACCGCCGGGCTCCCCTGCAGGCTCCTGGCCTAGGATGTCCCCAACACACCCTGCCTGACTTGACTTGCCCTCCTGGTGTCAGAAACTGGCAGACCACTGCTCAGGCCCCAGGAAAAGGAAAATTCCGTGGAAGGCTGAGTGCCTATTGTTTTGGATCACATTGAGGAGAAGTGAGTTACTGGGCTGGGATATAGTTCAGTCAGGTACAGTGCTTACCTAGCATGCACAGGGCTCAGGGTGCATCCCCAGCACTGCAAGAAAAAGAAAAGTGAGAAACTTTGAAGAAAGATGAGGACAAAATACTGAATCATTCAGCAGACGAATGGATAAAGAAAATGTGGTCTATACTCACAATGGAATATTACTCAGCTATAAAGAAGAATGAAATTATGGCATTTGCCAGTAACTGGTGGAAATGGAGACTATCATGCTAAGTGAAATAAGCCAGACCCCAAAAAACCAAAGGCCAAAGATTCTCTCTGATATGTGGAGAGAACACATTATAAGGGGTGGGAAGGAAAGAAGAGAACTTTACTGAATTAGACAAATGGGAATAAAGAGAAGGGAGGGGTGGAAATAGGAAAGACAGTGGAATGCATCGGACATCACTCCCCTACGTGCAATACGAGTACACGACCTGTGAAACCCCACACCATTACAACCACAAGAATGGGAAGTTACGCTGTGTGTATGTAGAATAGAATAGGTCAAAATATAGTCTACTGTCATAGAACCAAAAAGAACAAATAAAATATTTTTTAAAAATACTGAAAAGTGCTGAATTTACCAAAACAAACCCACCAAGGGCCTAAGGAGCAGAATGGATCGGAGATAAATCATGTCTTATCACCAGTGGAGAAACCTGCATTCACACAAAGACAAGTGTGGAGCCTCCAGACGGGGTGTCGTGTGAAGCGAACTGGACACAGCAGCAGTACTACCCAAGTCCATTCAGGTAGTGCCCACAAGGCCCAGGGTTGGGGCGGGGGTGGCCTCCACCCGCAGTTCCTTAATGGTAGTGACGTTCAGCATAATTTCACGGCTTATTTGCTGTTCATGTGTCCTCTTTGGGGGAAATGTCTCTGTGTCTTGCCTAACTTTTTTTTTTTTTTTTTTTTTTTGTACCAAGGATTGAACCCAGGGGCACTTTACCACTGAGCCACATCCTCAGCCCGTGTTATTTTTTATTTAGTGACAGAGTCTCACTATATTGCTTAGGTAGGTGCCCATTAAATTGCTGAGGCTGGCCTTGAACTTGAGTTCCTCCCACGTCAGCCTCCGGAGTCACTGGGATGACAGAGGTGTGCCACCACTCCTGGCTTTTGTCCAATTTCTGATTGGATTGTTTATTTTTTATTAACAAGATTTGATAGTTCTTTGCAAATTCTAGATATAAATCCTTTACCAGGATCCTGGATATCAGAATTATTTGAAGATAATTTCTCATAATCTTTCCCTTGTCTTTTCATCCTCTTGAAAGGGCCTTTTACTAGGAAATGGTTTTAATTTTCATAAAGAACAATTTATCAGTTTTCACTTAATGGAACATACTCTCAGAGTCAAGTCCAGCCTGGTTACTAGGTCCTGAAGATTTTCTCCTGTTTTGTTTTTCTAAAAGTTTTATGATTTTACATTTTACACTTAGATCTGTGATTCATTTTGAGTTGTTTTATAGATACATTAATATCACAGGTATAGATTGAGATAGCTATCATCTCTGGACATATTTATCTATTCAACATCAGTCATCCATCTATCTACCTATCATTTATCTATCATTCATCCATTTATTTATCAACAATCATCTGTCTATCATCTATCTATCTCTCATCTCTCTATCATCTGTGAAAGAGCGATCAAGGCTTGCCATCTGGGAAAATGCCTGTTTATTGAGGAACAGCTCTGATATTTATAGAGCTGGGGGTGGTTTGATAGTTGGTATGGGGTGCTTTTTGATTGGTGGGTAAGGATCAGGTGAGCCAGCAGGGCTAGTCTGATTGGTGGGTAAGGATCATGTGAGCCAGCAGGGCTCACCATTGGACGGCTCTTCTTGGGGGATGAGGAAGTTAGTCTTTGGAGCAGGGCGACTCCCAACAATCTGTGTATCTACCTGTCCATTATCTATCAATCAATCAATCAGTCAATCTGGCCCCAGTTTCTCCAGCACCCTCTGTGGAAGGCCATCCTTCATCCATTGAATCCCTTTTGAACTTCTATCAGAAATCATTCAGCCATGTTTGTGGGTCTATTTTTGATAAGTATACCCAGCTCTGCCAACGTCACACTGTCCCCATCATTCTTGCCCTATGGCGACCTTCACGTTCAAGAGACAGAGTGACTGTTCTCGCCTCTTCCTACTTTTTTGGACTTGTTCAAGCTGTTTGAGTTCCTTGGACTTTCCTGATATATTTTAGAGTAATCTTGCCTGTATCTAGAGACAAGTTTGCTGATAGCTTCTATAGGAATTTTGCTGAAGCTATATGAGAAAGTAGGGAGAATTGACATCTTTACCATCTTGACTCTTCCAATCTGGGAACGTGACATGCGCTTCCCGTTATTAAGATCATCTTTGGGGGCTGGGGACGCGGATGAGTGGCACAGCACTTCCCTGGCATGTGTGACGCCCCAGCTCTGATCTCCAACACCAAAAAAAGAAAGAAAAAAGATGAGCTTTGATTTCATCAGCACTGTGAATCCTTAGGTAGGAGGCTAACCAATAGGTTCTTTGTCCACATTTTTAATGGAATAGAGGAAATTTCCCCCTATTGCTATTTCTTGATTGTTCTCGTCATGTTGGATTTCTTGTTTGTCTCTTCTGCACTGGTTGAGATGATCTTGTGACTCTTCCTCCTGCGGCCTGCGGAGATGATGGATCACCCTGGTTAACGTCACCACGTGGAGCTGGCCTTGCATCTCTGCGATAAACGCCACTTGGTCATCGTGTAGGATCTTTTTTTTTTCATATCACTGAATGCTATTTGCTGGCATTTCCTGAGGTTTTTTTGATGTCTGTATTTGTGAGGAGTACTGGACTGTAACGTCCACCTTTCCTATTGTCCTTCTCTGGCTCTAGTGTCAAGGCAGTACTGGCGTCTTAGAGCCCATGGGGCCATGTCCCTTCCCTCCTGTCCTGGATGACGCGTGCAAGACTGGTGTTCACCTTCACACTGGCTTTGGCTGAATTTCCCTATGAAAAGTGCTGGACCTGCCAATTCTTTCTCCTTCGCGGTGACCAGGCGTCCGGCTGGCGCTTTTGAACTTGGTGGGTAGGTTTGTGCTTCTCGAGAAGCCTGTGCCTTCCATCTCCGCTGTCAGATTGATATGGTTGGAATTATTCATAGAATTTTCCCATTAATCTTTTGACGTCTGCAGGGTCTCGGGTGACAACGTGTTTCCTTCCTAACATTGGTGATTTGTGTCTTCTCCCTTTTGTCCTTTGTCAATCTTCCTAGAGGCTCGTCATTCATTCTTATTGCTCTTTCAAGAACTGTTTTGTTTCACAGATTTTCTCTACTTTCTGGTGTGTGTATGTGTGTGTGTGTTTGTGTGCGCACACATGCACACGCACACATATGCTCATCTTCATTGCTTTCTGTTCCTTTTTTTTTTTTTGGTACCAGGGATTGAACCTAGGGGCACTTAACCACTGAGCTACATCCCAGTCCTTTTCATTTTTTTATTTAGAGACAGGGTCTCACTTCGTTGCTTAGTGCCCTGCTAAATTACTGAGGCTGGCCTCAAACTTGCAATCCTCCTGCCTCAGCCTCCTGAGCTGCTGGGGTCATAGGTGGTGCCACCGTACCCAGCCCCAATGTATTTTTTTTGTGTCCTTCCTTCTGCTTTCATGGAGTTTATTTTGTTCTTCCTTTCTTCATTCTTGAGGACTTGGATTGCTTTAAAATGCTCTCTTTTCTAAGATAAGCATTGATGGCGTGCATCTCTCTCAGCCCTGTCTGGTCACCCCATGCCTTTGCTAAGTTGAATTTCTGTTCGGTTCTGTCGTGGATTTCCTGGGCATCTGCCCTGGTGGGAGAAGGGCGGCCAGGACGTCATCTACCGTGGTAGTAGAGGGTTGGCGGATGCTTCTGGATGCCGCTGTGTGAGACGGGCGTAGACTCCTTTGAGACCCTAGAAGGATGTGCACCTCAGCGTGGCCCTGTGCGTGGTGCTGGCTTCCTGCCCATCCTCACTGAGGCTCCTCCTGGTCTTTATATCCGCCGTGGCCAGCGGGTCTGAAGCACTGTGATAATGAACCTGCCCATTTCTGTCTTCTGCTTACACCCCTGGGGTGCCTCCCTGCCAGAGCTGGTAGCCAGCTGCCCACGGGTCCCCACTTCCACTCCAGGGGAGGGGGCAGAACCTGCCAGGGAGCTTGAGGGTCCTGCCTGGGCAGCGGCCTTTTGGTCGCCTCCTAGGTGGGAGGGGCTGGGTGCCACGGAGGCCGGCCGGCCGCCTCTCCTCCCCACTCTCTGGAGTCTTCGGCCTGCTTTCCCGGTTCCTGGACGTGCATGCAAAGTTCCCCGTTGTACTGTAAAGCAGCTTTGTGCCGTGACTCTGCCCAGCTGCAGTGTCCCCAGCACATTTAGGGAGTGGGCTGAGCTGGGATGACCAGGCCGGGGATGGATTAGATGTGTTTTCAGTGGACGGTGTTTTCCATCTGCATGGGGTTCACTGGGCAGGAGGACCTCCCCGTCCACGAGTAGTTGCCTGCAGGGTGCGCAGAAGTGAGATGTGGTGCCTGGTGCGCTCTTGTCGCCGGACATAGACTCTGAACTGCATTAAGTCCCACAGTTTGGACCTAAGTCAGTCTCGGGGGCGGGGGGGTGTGATCTTTAAAGTCACAACGTCAGTTTTATTGTGCTGGATGTGAGTGGCAGACAGGGGTGGCATGGTCCCCGTCTCTCCCAGGTGGCAGAATGGAGACAGAGACAGCAGGACTTACAGATGGCTCTGGTGCAGGCCGGTGTCTTGTGAACCGTGGGACTCGATGCCCTGCACATGATAAGGGTGGGCAGGGCTGGTGGGGGTGGAGAGGCCCCGTCCCAAGGCCTGAGAGCAGGGGACTCACTCAAGGAGCTCAGTTTGGGAGAAGGAGAATCAGAAGCAGAGATAGAATGTCACTGTGTGTAATGCACCTGTCAGGTGCTGCACCCAGCAGCAGCCGGCAGCAGCAGCCCTGGGTGGGAGGCTGGGTGCTGGGTGCTGGGTGCTCTGCCCCTTCCAGGTGCCCTATGAGCATTTTAATTGGGGTTTTCCAGCCTGTGGCCCTGAGGGGCTGCCAGGGGCACTGAGCTGGGAGAGGCAGGAGCTGCGGGGCCCAGGGCCCTGCTCTCAGGTGGCCCTGTGTGCAGAGTGCAGAAGCAGCCACGGCACCTGGGATGGGGGCTGCTGTCCCCAGGAGTGGGAGGAAAGACAGAGGGGACAGCTCAAAGACAGGAACAGACTCATTTATTCTACTCTCATGGATGAATGGCCAAGTCTGCCTGGAAACCGGTTTCTGAGGTGTGACTCTGTTAATTGCCATCCCAGCAGGGACACGAACAGAGGACATGGGGTGGGGGGAGCACAGGGGAGTCTGAAAGCCCTGGTAGTCCAGATGACAGAGGCAGCCCTGGTAGCAGTATGTTTGTGTGCCCCTGAGGGACTGGGGTGGGGGCTGTAGGCCCGTGTCCACACAGAGCTCTTGAGCCTCTTTCAGGCCGTGTCCTTGTCCCCGGCAACTTCAGGGTCTGCATGGTTGGCTCAGCAGCACTATGGCCTCCCAGGTCCCCAGCCCCTCTCCTGGCTGCCCCTGCACTCAGGGCCATGCGGTCCACTTTTGTGTCCTGTAGACCTAACCCTAACCCTCCTGTCCCCCCCCCCCCGGCCCCTCAGCTGGCCCCTGCTTCACCTCACCTAGCTCCAGGCTTCCCGCCCTGGCCACGCTGGGTTTCCACACTGCTGGGATCCCGTGGTGCGCTGGATACCCTGCCCAGGGCTTCTCATGGCTAGTGCCTGCTCCACACCCTGGAATCTTCTCTGTCCAGAAACGTCCCACCTGGGCATGCTCCAGATGGTCCACCCTCGGGAGGGGGAGAGACAGAGCTGGAAAAATTCCCACTGTCCTGTGGCTGAGGCTCCCAGGTCCTTCCTGTCCCTGCAGCTCCCCACGGGCCCCTCAGTCCTCAGGGACGTCGTGGCCCCTCTCAGCACAAGACCCAGCACCTGGAAGCTGAGCCTCTGGCACTACTTTACGCCCGGTTTCTGATGGGACCCAGGGCCCTGTGCGTGCTGGGCAAGGGCTCCACGCTGTGCCACTCAGCTCTCCCTGCAGGTCTCTGTGTGCACCCTGCCACTCCCCGTCTCCAGCAGGGTCTGAGCACGTGGGGCCCAGTCCGTCCTCCTTTCAGAATAGCTAGGTCCCTGTCCGCCTGGCTCTCACCATCTCCTTCAGACATGGGCCAATTTGCTGGAAGAAAATTTGCCAAAAGCCACATTTCACAGTGACTGATTCCCATTGTGCTAAAAAAAAAAAAAAAATCCACTGTGTTAAAAATCAATTTACCAAATGACCAATTTCACAGACTACCAAATCTGAATCTCAGTCTGGTAATCACTTGTGAAATGTGCAAAAATACATTTCATGGGCAGTTTCCAAATCCATTAATGATTTTTTTCCCACTTTGACCTCTGGTTTTCTGTAGCTGAGAGGTCTTATTTTGGATCCCTCCACCCTGTCTTCTCTGGACTCTATGGGCATGTGGTTCCCATTTGGGAAGCCAACTGCTCCTCAATGGTTACTTATAAAGGTTTTGGCAATTCACGAGGCTTTTTGAATTTTAACCTCTGGTTTGCAGAAAGGCTGGTTTTGCCCTTCAAGGGTAATTTTACACCAATTTGCATCTTCTCTATTTTTTCAAAGTGGTCGGGCAGTCAGCCAAGGAAAAGGTTTTTTTTCTGCATGTTCATTTTTTTGCAGATCCATGACAACTTCCTCAACAACAGATCCTAAAGTGGGAACTAGAGTCCGATTTAGACACAAGCATTTAAAATTAGAGCTGACAGTAAACACAGTTAAGGGAAACCCCATCCATTGCCCCCGACCCCGAAATATTGTGCATTCAAGAAACGCTTCACTCCTGAAATGTGGCAACCCACACAAACCTGACGCTCACCAGAGGTGGACTGGGAAGTCCGTGGCCAAATGGCCAGTGACCATACACCTGACTTGTGCAGACCCAGCTGAACTCCCAGGCCCAAGTGAAATAGAAAACAAAACCCAGGGGAAGTCCTCACTGTTGTGGGAACACACTGAGCACACAAATAGCCATATTTTTTTCAAGTAATTAACCAAAACAACTTTTGGGTAAATTCCAGGAATCGCTCATTAGGGAAACAGATCTTTTAACAAATTAGTTTCTAGCAAGTTCTTTTCCAGCTGATTAACTTTGGGGAAATGGTGATTGGTCATTTGGCAGTTTGACCCGTTTCTTCAACTTTTCCATTTTTTTTCCTGGATCTTTCCTTCTGTAAAGCCAAGCAACAGGCACCCGGAGCCCCCACCCCCACCCCACCCCACCCCACCCCTCCCGCTGCCTGCCTCCTTCCGTGACAGCCAGTGGAGTGGACTGAGCCCTCTTCACTGTCCAAGGAGGATGGACGCTCGGCCGCCCTCACCGACCCTAGCCCTCCCTTGCATTCTAACTCTTCTGGCTACTTCTTCTCTTTCCCCATTTTGAACCAAAGCATCTGGCTCTGATTAAGACCTCCAAACCCTACTCAAGCAAATGGGATAGGGCAGGACCGGCTTTCAAGGAGGTTTGAGGTCACCCAGCCACTCAGGTTGTCCAGGTGGACTCTCGGGCACGCCCTCCGTGCCCGGCCCTGGCTGACTGCCGCAGGTGGATCTCCTCCTGGCCCCTCCTGCTCCAGGGCAGGCCGCCCAGGTCCCGACCCTCTGCTCACTCTCCCGGGCCTCAGGTGCCTCCTGTCTGCCTGTCACCTCTCGCTCTACCCCGCCTTATTCCCAGGTGCGATGGAGACACAGTCCCCAGAGTCCACCATCTTAGCAAGGCGCCGTGCCCAGCAAAAAGGCTGTGGACAGACAGCTGCTGTTTCTGGAGGCTGCCATCGAGGGCCACCTGCTTGCCTCCTCCTGTGCTGGTCTTTTCCCATCTGCAACATCGGCCGCAGGAGGACCCTGCTCCCGGAGCCTTTCTGTCCGACCACTCGGTCAGGACTCCTCCATCTCCTCCCAGAGGCCAGCAGTGGCCACTTTGTCCTTAGAATGCACCTCTCCCATGATCAGGCCTGGGGTCCCTTCCACCCAGGGACTTAGCGGGCAGCTGGTGGAGGGGCAGCCTTCCTCCTGCCCTGAGGAGAGGCCATCTCACTCTTTCCTCTCCTGGGACAGCTCCGTGGGGCCAATGCCTGACAAGGAAGCGGTCCTGCTGGAAGGGTCCGTGGACAGCGTGAGGCTGCCAAGCAGGAGCACAGCCGGGGCCCACGGTCTCTCCTTCTGCCTCCTCCCGCTTCAATTCGAGACTCTGGCCCTGCTTGTCTCCCCGCACAGAAAGGCCATGCCTAGTGATGTGGTGGCTGTAGGAAGGGACAGTGTTTTAGAGCCTCCTTGGGTGAAGTCACCAGCCCGCGAGGGACCCCTCTGCTGGGCCGCTCCTTAGATGTCACTGTCCTGTGACTGAACACAGTCCTAGCACGTCGGATTCCTTCTTAGTCCAGTGCCCTCTGGACACCCCAGGTATAGATGAAGTCACCAAGAGGGTAGCCAAGCAGGAGCTGGCCTCTGGAGCCAAGTCCAGCCTAACTGGCCAGCGCCCGTGGGCGGGGAGACAAGTGCCCGTTTGACCATGGCAGGACCAAAGCCTCACCAGGTTCTCTCGGAGGAAGGAGGGAACCTTTACTTTAAAGGAAAAATTAACCTGGCGCACGACACACGACACGCCTGGCGTCCACGGCGGGGTGACAAGATCGCAAGGATGCAGACACCAGGGGAAAGCCGGGTGGCCTGACTGGCCTGTGGAAAGTCACTCCACGTCCACATTAGGAAGTGGAAATTCCATGAAGGAGCACGCTTCAGCGAAAACCAACGTTTAATGACAGTTCGCAGCGCGGGCAAACACAGGGTGAAAGCGCGCACCTTGCACCGGGCTCTTGACAGTGCGCCTTGTTACAATGTCCCCGGGGATGGGGGTGGGGTTATCATGTGTCAAGAACTGCAAAAGAGACCATGGTCCTCTCTACAGTGAAAATAACCCAAAGTATGGAGGAGAGGGTCATCAGAGAGTTGAACTCTAACTGGCGATTTGATAAATGATGCAGTGCTCACATGATTGTGTATTGTTAGGTGTTTTTGTTTGTTTTGTTTTTAGTACCAGGGATTGAACCAGGGACACTGAACCACTGAGCCACATCCCCAGCCCTTTTTAAAAAAGATGTTTTATTTGGAGACAGGGTCTCACTGAGTTGCTTAGTGCCTTGAAAAATTGCTGAGGCTGGCTCTGAACTTGAAATTCTCCTGCCTCAGCCTCCTGAGCTGCTGGGATTACAGGTGAGCACCACCACACCCAGCTGGGTTTCAATATGTACTGAAATGAGGACTATTGTCCACGTGGCCATGTGGATGCATTCAGGGCAACGGGCTCAATACTGCATGCCCGTCACAATGACAAGAGAATGAACAGCCCTCACAGCCAGGAGCCGGCAGCTGGCGGGGGGGGGGGGATGGGGGGTGTGTGATGTTTTGTTTCTTTTTTAAAATTTAGTACCATGTGACATTACAGTAGAAATATCTTCGTGAGACCTGGGTGGCCAGGAGGAGATCCGCTGTCCAGTCCTAACTCATCAGTTCACTGCAACTAACTCTGAGAAGCATCAGGAATCTCATGCTCCTAAATAACCCTACTGAGAAAACCTGTCCACCAACCAGGGAGCAGCAGGGAGGGCAGACAGCGCCTCAGAGAAAGCCTCGCGGTGGGACCCAGGGAGGCCCAGGCAGCCCTCTGCTCGGAGGGGCTCCGGCCACCCCCTCCCCACGCATCTGTCCTCTTCCTAAGCCTTTGTCCCATACTCTGCTCCAGCCACTGCTGCCCAATCAGGGTGCTGCCTTTGAAACAGGCAGGAGGGATCACTGTGGGGCCCTCAATCAATGATGTGAGAACCTCAATGTAAATCAGGTGCAGGGAAATCGCTAGGGTTAAGTGCAGAGAAGAAAATATGCAAACTCCAGGGGAAACCATTCCAGCCTCAGGACATTTGCACCCCCCACCATGACTTGCCGTGGCAGGCACTGTCACTGACCAGGTTATTTGCAAAAGGACAAAGAGGAACCTAAAACACTTTCATGATCTTAAAAGAGAAATCGGCCAGCTGAGGAGAATGTTCCTCTGGCAGCCTCTGACTGTGGCAGCCTCTGTGCCCCAGGCCTTGACTTTGCTGAGTCATTCTGCCTGGGGGGGGGGAGGGCACTGCCCAAAGCCCAGCTGCCACCTGCCCACCTGAGACACTTGGCCCCTGACTGCCACCTCAACTTCAGGGTCTTGCTACCTGCGTTATTTCACTGCTATATATGCATATTTTGTCCTTAGGTGAAAGGCATAATATTTATGTAAAGTTCTGTATGAAGGTAAAAATTCCCATGTACATCCTGCAGGATTTGTTCTTTTTTGTTGTTGTTGTTGTTATTTGTTTGTTTTAGCAGTAGGGATTGAACCCAGGGGTACCTAACCACTGGGCCACATCCCCAGTTCTTTTTATATATTTTTTGGACACAGGGTCTTGCTGATTTGCGCAGGGCCTCACTAAGTTGCTGAGGCTGGCTTTGAACTCACCATCCTCCTGCCTCAGCCTCCTGAGCCACTGGGATTACAGGCATACACCCCCCCGCCCCCCCGCCCCCCCCCCCCCCCCCGCCCTGCTTCCCACCAGATATTGAAACAGATACAAATTGTCATGATCTTGAAATAGACACAAAAAGCATCTTCCTTTCATCTATTTTTATCTTCTTCTAAAGAGCAATCTATTCTATTTTTCCAGACAGCTCCTAGTAGAATGTTTAAATGAAAGGAAGAGATTACAGAAAAAATAGGTCTGCTCCGATGGCATTCTATGCCACACACACACAAGAAGAAAATCTGAATGGCTACAGATACACAGAGGTGTAAATATAGAGGGATCTCATTTTCTAAATGTTTTCTTTTTTTCTGATGCATGATTATTTTATAACGAGCTTCTATTACTTTTACAATTAGAAACTACTGACTTATCCTGAATGTTTTATTTTTTGCAGCCCAGGGGACTGAACTCTGGGCATCGCACCTGCTAGGCCAGGGCTCTGCCACTGAGCCCCAGGGCTACGAGCAGACTTTGCATGTGCTTGCCCCTGGGCAAGCTAACCTCATGCTCTCCCCAGCTCTGCTCATCCTGCAGCTGGACAGGGTGCTCAGGGGACTCCCTGGATGGCGGATCCATGCATTTGGTTTCACTTGTTGTGTCATTTTTAAATATCTGCAAAGTAAGCAGAAGAGCACGATGTCCGAGTCACTACCTCCAGGAGGACCCGCCCTTGGCCCTGCATGGTGACCTCAGTGGGAGCTGAGGGGCACTCCCTGGGGGGCAGAAGCCGGCAGCAGCCCAGTTCTCCACAGGAGCCGCACGTCGAGCCCAGCCTGGCACTAGCCGCAGGGCAGAGGCCGCGAGAAGAGGGGCTCCTTGGCCCTCGGCGTGCCCACCTAGCCCTGCGGGTTTGGGCCAGTCTGGGAGAAGCTGCAGCAGGAGGTGGACAGAGAGGGAGCAATGCAACCCACACTCCTCCCTCTGCTTCTCACCATGTTGGCAGGGCCTGGAGGGGAGGGGAACGGACTGGGCACCCCCACATATCGGCAGCCAGGTGCTGTGACTGGCTCTTCATTTTCACCAGGACAGTGTCAGCTGGGCTGGGACTGAGCATCTGCTACTACCACAGCCGAGGCATTACACCGAAATAGAGCGACTGCCAGATAAACAAGGTTGAGTAGGATCCAGGATCCTGCATACAGCATGATGTCTAGGATCATGCAAAATCACCTCTCATACGGGAAACCAGGACAATCACAATCTGAATGAGAAAAGGCCATCCACGGGTCAGACGCGGTGGCCAGGCCTGTCATCCCAGCGGCTCAGGAGGCTGAGGCAGGAAAATTGCAAGTTGAAGGCCAGCCTCAACAAAAGTGAGGGCCAAAGCAATTCAGTGAGACCCTGTCTCTAAATAAGATACAAAATAGGGCTGGGTGCCCCTGAGTCCAATCCCCAGTACCAAAAAAAAAAAAAAAAAAAAAAAAAGATCATCCACGGAGGCCAACACAAAATTTGTTCAGATATTGGAATCTTCTGGAGAGCATCTGAATGCAGGAATCAGAAAAGCTATTCAGTGGACAATTTCATACACCTTGAAACAGAAGAATAAAATGGAAATCATTTTAAAATGTAGGTAAAGGACTAAAAGGTAAGCCAGAAATTATGAAGCTAAAAAATATAATATCTGAAAACAAACTCAGCAGAGAGGCTCAATAGTAGTTCAGAGACAATAAGGAAGGAATTGGTGAACTTGAAGACAGAAAATGAGGAATGATCCGCTCTGTACAACAGACAAGGAAAGGAACCGTCCTGGAGATCCGTGGAGTGCCGTCAACAGAGCCAACATTCTCACGGTCATTCAAATCCCAGGACAAAGGAGAGGGACAGGAGACTGACTGGTGGGCAGCAGATCCAGGGTCCCCCGCAGGAGACCAAGCCCAGGAAGTCCTCATCGGGAAGGCGGGGTCTGTCCAAGCCTGAGCCAATCAGGAAACCTCGGGCATCAGAACCCAGAACCAGGCCACCATCAGACTCGAACCAAGCCACGGAGGGGGCTACGATGATAACTTCTAGAAGATGCCACAAGTCCACCTTGGACAGCCCCATCAGGGAAGCCTTCCCTCCATTGGCCTTTGGGGCTGCAGCTACTGGTGACCACTGCCTTCCCCACCTTCAAGGTGGTCTAACAGCAATAAACCTCTCTGTGAAAAACCGACCATCAGATTTCCTGCCCTTGCAAGGAAATCTTCAAGATGGGAAAGAGCTGTGCAAGGACGGAGGAAAGCTGTGTCCAGAACCAGGGGACAGTGCCCCCAGACAAGCCAGACCTTCCAGAGATGACCCAGGAGGCCAGGCTTCTAGGCTGGGTGTCCTCCGGACGACTGAGTTTTGAGAATCATCTCTGGGCTTCCGGAGTTTCAGATCTACCTGGAGTCGGTCCAGGACAGACTTCAGGACAGCAAGGACAGAGCCAAGCATGAGCAGTCGGGTACCAAAGCCCTGATCCAGGTCCTGAAGCGAAATGAGGGTGAGGAATCCAGATAAAACCATCTTCCCCAGCCCAACTGCAAATGCTATGCCTATGGAGAGAGACTGGGGCAGGAGTCCACCACCCCGCAGCGCGTTCTAGCAGCGGGAGTGTTCCCGCAGCTACCCGAGGGCCACCAGCAAGTGGCCAGGGAGGGAGTCTGAGCCTACTGTTCATGGGCCTTCCTTCCTGTGGTCAGGAATCACGCCCTGTCCCCTAGGGACCCACTTGCGATGTCCTCTAAGAACTGACGCTATTATAATTATTTTTAATTTATTGATGTTTTCAATATGTGAAATTTGAGTTAATTTGTATGTGATTGACACCTATAATTTTATGAAGTGTCACTTGAAAGATTATTATATATAATGGTTTTAAAACAATAATACAAAAGTCTAGGCAATTTGAATATCCTGTTTCAGAGCCAGATCATTTCTTGGAATATGTAAGTTTACCTCAATAACTTGCTAATTTATACACATTTTTAAAGAAAAAAAAAATGGAATTGCAAAAAATAATAAAATAAAAATAAATAGTAGCTAAAAGAAGACTTTAACAACACTGTTAATAAGATTCACCTGGCATTATGTAAAAATGTGGATGTGTAACCGATGTGATTCTGCAATCTTTGTAATGTTTTGAATAACCAATAAATAAATAAATAAATAAATAAGATTCGCCATTTGGCACTTAGAGAACCTTTCATTCAGAAATAGAAGAATACCCATTCTTTATGGGTACATGGAATATTTTTCAAGATATATTTTATACTCATAGACATAAAACTATGATTAATAGATTTATAAGGGTTCAAGTTCTACAAAACAGAATTTTAAAAGAAATTATAAACAGAAAGGTGAATGGAAAATTCTCAAGTAATTGAAAATGAAATAACTAATTTCTTAATAATAATTGGATAAAATGAGAAATCAAAATAAAAACCAGAAAGTGTTTTGGAACAGAAAGAAAAGGAGAACACGCTGTGTCTACCTTTGTGGGATACCACCGTGGTAGTCCAGGGAGCAGATCTGAAGCCCCGATGGTCTCTGTTTTTCTCTAGGGAAAAACAAAAGCAGACAATCTCAAGTCAGTATCTTCAACTTCCCCTTTAGTAAATCAAAAAAAGAAGAGCACAAACTATAACCAAGTAAAAATGAAGAGGGAAATAATAAGAATCAGAATGAAAAAATTAGTGAAATAGAAATCAGGAAAATGATAGATAAAAATTAATAAAACCAAAATCTAGTTCTTTGAAGAGATCAATAAAACCTTAAATCCTCTGGTTGTACTGATCAGTAAAAAATTTATTTAAGACACAAATAGCCAATATTAGAAATGATAGATGTGACATCCCTCAGATGCTAGAAATATTAAAAATAAGAAAACATTATGAACAAATTTATGCCTGTGAATTAGAAAATTTAGATGAAATGGAGAAATTATTTGAAAGATGTAACCTACCACAGCTCACTAAAAAAAAAGAATACCCCAAGTAGCCCTTTATCTATGGAATACATTGAATGTGTAGATAAAAATATATCTATAAAAATCATATCCCAGGCCAAGATCATTTCCCTAGTGATTTTACTAAATATTACAAGAAGAAATGGTAGTTCTGATAAACTTTTTCAGAAAATTGAAGGGAATAATTTAAATTATTTTATGAGCCCATCATTGCCGTGGCTCTAAAGCAACAAAGAAAACGACAGACCAGTAACTGTCATGAATATAAATGCAACATTCCTAAACAAAATTTAGCAAACCCACGCCAACAATATGTAAAAACAATCACCATGAACACAGGGGGTGTAGCCTATGAATGCAAGGTTGGTTTGATATCCAAAGCCCACTCAATGTACTCAGCATATTAACTACAAAACAAAATCCACATGATCATCTCAATAGGTGCAGAAAATGACATTTGCCAAAATCCAACATCCCATTCCTGGTTAAAAATTATTAAAACATTAAGAAGAGCCGTTTCTTGTACTGTTCTCTGGATGTGTCCATTTCTTTGCTCCCCACCAGGTTCACCCAAGTCCAAGTCCCCGTCCTGTCTGGTTCGGGCCACCGTGGTGCACTCTGGTTGGTCTCTGGGCTCTTCTCCAGAGGGATGTGATCATGTCAGTGCTCTGTGCACAAACGGTTTCAGAGATGAAGCTGGATTTGGCGGGGAGCTGGGGGAGGGCAGTGAGGACAAAAAGAAGAATTGAGGCTCAGTCCTAGGATTTTGTCTTGAAACCTCGAAAGCCCAAGACGGGAAAGCTGGGGGTGGGGGGGGAGCACATAGAATCAGAGGTGAGGAAACCTGGTGCTTTGCTTTGGACAAATTTGAGTCTGAAATGTTTGTGAAACCTCAGTAGAGGGAGCAGAGGTGGGCTCCGGGTGGAGAGGGACGCTCTGCAGTCAGGAGCATGTGTGCGGGATTCAAAGCCAGGAGAATGGGGGGACCAGGGGAGCTGGCAGGAAGGGCAGGAAGTGGGCAGTGAACCTCTAAAAGGGTGACTTGTAGCTGAGGCAAGGGACGTGGCCAAAAAGACTGGGCAAGAGCAGTCAGCATAGTAAAGAGAGAAAAAGGGCCCAGGAAGGGTGGCCAGTGGTGGTGAAAAACAGACACGTCCACTGGATCTGGTGGGGACAGAGCATGGCAGGCCGCCATGTGCATGGTCACGTCCAAGCCGATGGAAAGAAAATCGTTCACTTTCCCTGTGCTTCAGATACAGGGACCGCTAGATTAATATGAACATTAATCAATCTTATTAATTAACAAGATTCTTTTTGACCTTTTGCCTAAAGACAACATATTTATGTCAGATGTGGCTTACGCTATAACTTGTTTTTTCTCATCATAACAGAAGAAATGGATGTGTTCTCCAGATCTGATCGTTTCTTTGAGACTCTGAGCATTGAGCCAGGGCCTCCTGCCCTTTGGGGTGTCCTTGGGCAGAAGTGCAGGGGCCTCTCTTGCCGGGGCTGAGATGCTGGTTCCAATCCCCCTTCTCATCCTTCCTTCCCCCTGCGCTGATCTTATTCCCTAGATGGCTTTGTGGCCTCAATCTCACATTCTACGTTTCAGGGACCGTCTCTCCCAGGGCCTGGTATTAGGTGGACACAGTATCTTTATTTTATATGTATCTATGTGGTGCTGAGGATGGAACCCAGTGCCTCGTGCAGGCTAGGGGAGCGCTCTGCCAGGGAGCCCCAGCCCCAGCCCAGGTCCCGGGGCTTCTTGACTGGCCAGCTGGGTCACTCACGCTTGACTGACCGTCCCACCCCCTGCAGAGGGGAAAGGGCTGAGTCCAGAGGAAGAGAAGCCCCGTGTGCAGGGAAGAGACAGGACTGTCCACACCCACTTCACAGGTGGGCCTCCAGGGCCTGAGCCCAGGTGTCACCACCATAAGTGGCAGAACTGAGATCTGAGGCCAGCTGCTGTGAGGGGTCGGGGTGAGGGGCTGTCCAGAAGCCTGTCTGCATCCCGCTTTGATACAAGAAGGCTGGGCCCAGGCTCCTGGCTGGCAATATCCTTACCTCACTGAGACAGAACAGCCGGTCCACACTGCTCCCTGGCCCACCCCCCACACTTGCTGGTGGTACCAGTGGGTGCCTCCTCTCGGTGACAGCCTTGATCCTAATCCAAGCTCCTTCTAAAGGCCGAGGTCCTGGGGGCACATGTGCAAGAGGGAGCTCCTTTGCTGAGGGGACATTGAGGAGAGGGAGCCTGCGGGGGAGGGGCAGACGCCCTGACCCAGGCCTCCGGGGTCTTCACTCTGCAGCAACAGAAACCAGGGGGAGGTGAGGGCTTGCGTTGTACGGGGTTTGGGGTGGAGGGAGCCCTCCCTCAGGCCAGCCCAGGACCTTGGAGCCTAGGGCAGGGAGTCACCACTCTCCTCGGCCTTAGTACCTCGGTACCATGGGAGAAGGCCAGGCCTCCACTGGGGACATGGTGGGAGGAGGGCAGGAAGCAGAGCTAGGTGGAGGGTCCCAGGGCCAGTCTTTGGAGTCCCCCTGCCTGGCTCCTGCCGTTCCCCACCACCAGGATCAGTAACAGCCTCATTTCCTTTTTTAACTGAGTAATAAATTCTATTCTATTTCCTACAGTGGAAAATCGTCCTGTCCTAAATAGAAGATACCCATGCAAACAAACGGCTATTACAATAACAACATTCACCCTTGTCACCCAAGGCCTTCTGGTGTACCACATGCCACCTTTGGGGGAACTATCTGGAGCCATGGGGAGCCAGAGAGGATTTTAAGCAAGGGTATCACATGATCAGATTCATGCTTTAGAAATATCCGTCTGTCTGGGTGCAGTGGTGCTCACCTGTCATTCCAGCAACTTGGGAGGTTGAGGCAGGAGGATCTTAAGTTTAAGGCCAGCCTCAGCCATTTAGTGAGGCCCTCAGCAACTTCACAAGACTCTGTCTCAAAAGTGAAAAGGGCTGGGCTGCGGCTCAGTGATTAAGCATGCCGGGGTCCAATCTCTGGTACCAAAAAAAAAAGAAAAAAGTATCTGTCTGATGAGAAGGTGTCAAGGAACTGGAAGAGGCCAGGCCGAGTTTTTACAAATCCCATTCAGATGTCCATCTAAAAGAAAAAGCTAAGTTGTTTTAGTTAGTTGCCCTTAAACGGAGCTGGGTACCCCCTAGGGAAGCCGCTCACCCTCGAGGGCAAGCCAGGGCTGTAGAGCGACTCCCTGTGAATAGGAGCCCAGGTCCCACGGGTCTGAGCCTGAGTGCTGGATCTCAGCTCCCTGGTCTCCTCGGGCAGAAGTAAGCAACACCCCCTCCTGCCTTGATCCGCCCAGAGAGGCCTAGCGCTAGCCGGGGTGCTGTGTGCTCTGCAGAGTTGGCCTCAGGAGGCCCAGAGGGCTCCTCTGAGGGTCTCCAGACTCTCCCACAGCAGCTGGCCTGTGGCCCCCCTGCTTCTATCTCCAGCAGTGGCTGAACCCAGGGCCTTTCATGGAGATTTCCTGACGGCAATGGGTCATCCTAACTCAGCCAGGCCCTGTTGTCCAGGCGGTTGGTCAAACCCCAGTCCAGATGTTGCTGAGACTAGCATTTAGGGTAAAGCAGGGCAGACTTCCCTCCTCGACCCAGGTGGGTCTCGTCCAATCCGTCGAAGGCCATCAGAGGAAAGACTGCAGTTCCCCTAGGCAGACAGAGCTGCACTGCCACGCAGAAGCTGAGCCCGTGGACTCCCCAGGGCGGTGGCCCTGGCCCTGCCGGGGTTCTCCCGCCATCAGCCTGTCCTGCCACACCCTCGCCCTGTCTGCCTTCTACTGCTTCTTCTGCTCTGGAGAGTCCTGACCAACACAGTGGCCATCACAGCCTAGCTGTGTGCTGTCTGGCCCTTCACCTGCTGCTGTGGCCACAGAACCTGGCTTCTCTTCCGTGTCCCTCCACGTGGCCTGAAGTCCTCATGGAAGGAGCCTGGGTCCCCAGGGAGGGAGGAAGCAGGGGAAGCCGGTGCCCAGAAGGCCTGGACTCCAAAGTCCCACAACACACCCAGGACTCCCTCGGTCAGCGCAGTCCTAGGGCCAGTCAGGACCAAGGGCCGGGCTGAGGGTGGGAGGAGCTGAGGCCCATGTCTCCGGGGGCAGGGCAGAAGGTGGGTGAGCTGTGGTGGCCGCTGCTGGAGATCATCAGGAGCTGATGACTTGTAATCTCTTCTCTGACCACTTCCCCCACCAGCGAGGGGAACCCTGCAGTAGTACTGCCTCCTCCCAAATAAAGAAACAGAAATCATGTAGGGGGAGGAGGAAGGCAGGGCCATACTTCAAGTCTCCAAGAAGAAAGTTTCACCTGTGGGGACAACAGAGTGACCACACCTCCCTGTCCCCAGCTCCTCCAGACTGGGCCGTGGTGGGTGGTCAAAGCCACCCGCAGCTCCAGATCCAGGAGGGCCTGGCGCACCCAGGGGAGCCCCCGCAGGATTTCACCAGGGGGACACCCGCACCCTTCCAAAGAGCAACCCGGTCAGGAATCGGCAGCACTTTTTTTTTTTCCTGATCCCAGGAAATCAGGGAGCAAGGGCTCTTGGTGTAAGCGAATCTGCTCTGTGGACGGAAGTGCCCAACATCCTGGCCTCATTGTGCTCTGGGAAGGCCCTTCTGCATGGGTTAGTTTCCCACCCCACGGAGCCCACGCAGTCACGGGCCCTGTGCTCTTTCTAGACAAATGTTCAAGAACGTGAAGATTCTCAGTGGATGGGCCTCGCTAAGTTGCTGAGGCTGGCCTGGAACTTGCGATCCTCCTGCCTCAGCCTCCCGAGTCACTGAGATTTCAGGTGTGCACCACTGCTCCTGGCACAACAAAATACTTTAAAATGGGTAATTTGTAAACCATAGAAATATATCACTCCTGGAGGCTGGGAAGCCCAAGATCAAGTGTCTGGAAGCCGGCTCTCTGCTTCCCGGGTGGCACCTCCATCCACCTTTTCCTTGGTGGGAGAGCTGAACGGCTGTCTCCTATCTCTGTTATAAGATCACCGACCCCGTTCCAGAGGGCAGGACCCTCCAGACTTAACCACCCCCAACATCCTCTTGTCGGCCAGTAAGTTGCACCTTACGGATCCAGTGAGGACACGTAAGGACCAGAGCACCGTCCACCTGCCCGCGTGTCTTTACCTCAACGTGTAGGTGCCCACATGTGACTCAAGGACCTGCAACAAAATATTCAGAGTGCAGATCTGTTTCATTTCCTTCTTTTTGTCTACGTTTACTGTCTGAGTTTGTATAAGAGGTGTGTGAATTCTTATTTATGTGAGGTTAAAAACAAAAATTGGAGGGGCCGGGCCTGGGGCTCAGTGGCAGAGTGCTTTACCAGCATGTGGGAGGCCCTGGGTTCAATCCTCAGCACCACATAAAAATAAATAAAAATGAAAATATTGTGTCCACCTATAACTAAAAGAGAGAGAGAGAGAGAGAGAGAGAGAAGAAAGGATGGAGCCAGGCACGGTGAAGCAGACCTGCAATCCCAGCGGCTCAGGAGGCTGAGGCAGGAGGATCTCAAGTTCAAAGCCAGCCTCAGCAACTTAGCCAGGCCCTAAGCAACTTGGTGAGACCCTGTCTCTAATTAAAATATAAAAAAGGGTTGGGGATGTGTCTCAGTGGTCAAGGGTCCCTGGGTTCAATCCTTGCTACAAAAAAAAAAAAAAAAAAGATTCCAAGAGACACTGAAAGGGGCCAGACCCCAGGGGAGTGAGCCGGTTGGTGTGTCTACACTGCTGTGATTTGAAAATTGATTTGTCAAATCACAGCTCCATGGGGAGGGCCAAGCTCCCCAAGCACAGGGTGACGCTATTTGAGGGCCCATCCTCTGGCTCCCATGGTCCCTGGTCTTGGTTTTCTCCACTCATTTCCTGGAAAGGGAGCAGCAGCTGTAGTTCTGGGGAGAACAGGACTGGGTAGCAGTCCCTCGGGCTAGGACATTAGGGCCCCTCCAACTGGCATGCAGGCAGGGCAGGGTGGGCCATCCCGAAGGCCAATTCTCTGGTGGCCCTGAAAACAGACCCCATCAGCAGGAAGCTTCTATCTGGAGTGGAGGTGGTGGCAGGCTGAGGCTTCTGGGGAGGGGCGGTTGGTGACCTCCTGGACTCAGCAGTGCTGGGCGGTGCTCTTGCCTCCTGGGGCACCGGTCAGCGGCCACCTTGCCGCTCCCCAGCCGCCTGCCGTCCACCAGGACAGGGAGCACAGCCAGGGCTGGATTGAGCAGGTGGTGGGACCCAGGCCCTGGGTGAGCAGGGTGGCATGGGAGCCGCTGGCTATGGGAGCCGCTGGCCTTCACTTCCTCTCCAGGAAAGCCGGGAGGCAATGGGTTCGCCGTGGCACCACCCATCAGGGTGACCAGAGACAGACGCGGGGCTTTACTTAGCACCATCTGTTCACAGGGTGGAGAATATTTCCCAGAAATAAGGGGCTTTGCCAAAGCAGAGATTGGGCTGTTACCTTCTGTTGGTGGCTGATCAGGCCCAGTGGCTGCCCGGGGACCCTCTCCTTCCAACTGCCCCAGGACAGGTCCAGCCCACCTGCAGGAGGAAGCAGGCTACCAAATGGGAGGATGGGTTCCTTCCCACCCAGAGCCCTCGGTACTCGCTGATTCAGCATGAAGCTTGTGCTTCTTAATTTTGCTGGTATCACCTCAGGAGGCTTAAAAATCATGGATCCCACTTTCCAGAGATACTAGTCTAATTGATTTGGTGAACTATCCAGGGCATTGGAATTTTTAAAAATTCCTCAGATAAATTATATGAGCAGCTCAAGATGGATCCACTGTCTTGTGATGTCTGTGACCAAGATCTGGACTGTAGATAGAGCCTGCAGTTGGACACGGTTAGTGCAGAAAGATAGTAGGAATCCACCCCAACCAGGAAACAGCCAGGGGTAGGCCCAGGAGACAGACAGGCGGGAGCAAAGGGCGCAGAGCTGCCCGCCTGTCATCCCACAGCTCTGGAGGCTGAGGCAGGAGGATGGCATGTTCAAAGCCAGCCTCAGCAACTTAGTGAGGCACCAAGCAACTCAGGAAGACCCTGTCTCTAAATAAAAACATAAAAAGGGTGGGGGTGTGGCTCAGTGGTTAAGCACTCCTGGGTTCAATCCCTGGTACAAAAAGGGGGGGGGGCACTCTTGGTCACTAAGTGCCGTGACTTTGGCCTGTTGCTGGCCTCTTCATTTACTCATCTGGAAACTGGAGGTGCTGGTCACCCCACCAGCCCCACAGGGCTCTCCTGGATGTGAAGGCCGGGCAGCGGAAGCAGGTGCCGGGGTCATGAACAGCTCTCCTCTGGGGGTGTCCTCTGGGGTGGACACAGCTGGACAGCTTGCCAGGGTCTCCTTCATGAGAGCTCTAACCCGGTTCCTGAGCGCCGGCTCCACCCTCAAGCCCGGATCACTCCCCAGGGCTCCGCCTGCTAGTGCCCTCACCTTGAGGAGAATGGGGAGGAGATACGAACCCCGGGTCCCAGCGGAGTGAACTCCAGTGCGCTCAGCCAGAACGGAGGCCCACCCCTAGCAAGGCCCCGAGCAGGTCAGGAGCGCAGAGAGGTGGGGTGGACAGGATTTCTCAGTCCCACCCCAGGGAAGAGCTCAGATCCACAGTGAGGTGCAATGTCACAGGCCAGCCAGCTGCGCTCAGGGATGCTCCAGAACCTGCTTCTGTCTTCAGAAGGAGATACACGCTCTTGAGTCTTCTGATGTCGAAAAACACCTGGGAGCAGTCCGGCAGGTCACCCAGGCATCCCGAGTGAGCTCCTCGCTGCCCCAAGGGGGCAGGGCAAGCGACTCTTCCTTTGGCCACTTCAACTGCAGAGCAAAGAAGTCAACTTTTTCCCACTTTGGGAAATGTTGCCAAAAGCCCCATCCTTGTCCCAGGGGTCAATCCGATAACCAGGACACGGCTTTGAGAAAAGGGAAAAAGAGGGTTTATTGCTTTGCTAGCGAAAGAGAAGCACTGGGGACTCCTGTGCCAGAGGCTGGGATTCTGCCCCTGAGCAGGGACAGGGGGCTTTCACAGAGGTGACTCAAAGGCGGCTTTCCAGGTATCCTCTGCTGGAGGTGACACTCACTGGTTAATGTGGGAGAGAGTCGTTTCTGAGAACTTCTGGTGCCACCCCGGAATCACTTCTGCTCCGATGGTGGGTGTGTGCTCAGGGCCGGGTACCTCTGCCTGGGATGGGGCAGAAAGGTGACCCTGTTTCCCCTGAGCTTAGGGAGAGGGGGAGACTAGGGAGGAGCAGGGAGAGAGGAAGAGAAAGAGACAGGTCCATTTAAACGTCTCAGTGGCTCAGCAGCAAGGGCTGTATCCAAAGCCTAACCTGTGATGGCCCCTGCCACACGGAGGCTGATTCCAGCCCGTCACTGGAGCCCTGCTGAGGTTGCAGAGCTGACTAAAATCAACCAGAGAATCACATCCTTCTCCTTGGTTTGGCCTGGAGGCGTCTGGGACTGGGCATGGTGAGTGTGGCTGCCAAACCCTGGGGACACTTCTCCCTTCCTGGTTCAGCCTGGGAAGCAGATGCAGGTTAAGGCCCTGGGGAGGGGACTCTGGTGGGCAGCCCACCTGGCCTGGGTTTCTCGCTGCTGGTCGAGGAAGCAATCTCCAGGCTTTGTGGGGCCCTGTCTTATATTCTAAAGCAACAACAGCAAAAAGAAATCTCCGATTTTTAAAACTTGTGTGTAGTAACCAGGGAAACTTTCTTTTGCACACGCGTGTTGTAAAATCTCCTCGTGTGTGCCAGTCTGACTTACATGGTCTCCACTGGACTGCGGGCTCCCAGGGAGGGGAGCTAGGTCTTGCAGGGCAGCCTGAGAGGTGTCCGCCTTCCTCCTGCAGTGGGCAGCAAGGCCCACAGGAGGCAGCCAGAAAAGCAAGCGCCCATTGCCCACCCACATGCCGGCTTAGGAAGAGGCCGGGGGTGAGCAGGGTTCAGACAGAATCTCAGCGGCTCAGGAGGCTGAGGCAGGAGGATTGCACGTTTGGGGGCCAACCTCAGCAAATTTAGTGAGGTCCTGTCTCAAAATTTAAAAATAAATGAAGAGCTGTGGATGTAGCTCAGTGCCCCTCAGTTCAAAAAGAAAGAAGAAAAGGGAAAAGCCAGCTTGCCATTTCTGCTGCCCGGCCTCACCAGCTCTCGACATGTTCCTGGAAAGACCTAGACTGCGACCTGCGAAGCCACGTCGAGAGGCAGCCGGGAGCCAGGGACCCCTCCCCAGCTGCTGCAGAACAGAGTCCCTATCCAGGAACCTGGGCCCTCAGCTCACCTGGGTGAGGCCTTCTCTCTGGGCCAGGTAGACCCCAGGGGCGGCCACTGCCTGGCTCAGCCTGTGTTGGGGGGGGACATCCCAGGACAAGCCAGGTGACCCTATTGAACCCCAGCTCCCCTCAGCGTGCCATGCCTGGTGGAATGCTCCGAAGGGGTCGATTGGCCAGTTTTGCCATCAACGTTGGACATTCTCCAAGTCCTGAGCTTTTTGCCAACACTCTCTCCTTTCCCCCACTCAGCGGGCCTGCCGGGTAGAGAAGGTCACTGCCATTTTTTGGGGACGGAGCTGAGGAGCAAACGCAGAGCCTCCTGAGAGTCAGTCAGTGCTGCTCCCAGTGTGGGAGGAGCCCGAGGACAGTTGTGGCCAGCTGAGCCCTGCCCTGGGGGACGGAGACAGGAGGGCCTGGAAGGGACGGGGGAGGTTGGAATGGTCTCTAAAGGTGAGGCCTGGCCCGGGGAGTCACGGCCCGTGTGCGCTAAACCCTGTCACAAAGATGATGACAATGGCCCATCTTATAACAGGAACAGGGCCTGCAGGCCTGTCTCCAGGAAGTTGGTCCAAGCCCTTCTCAGAGGCAGCTGCAGCGTGGGAGGCTCTGCCCGATGGAGACTCCACCACAGACTCTGCTCCGGGGTCTTCCCCGGCTCCACTTCCAGGTCTGTCCGTGGAGCCCCCATTGTGGACCAGGCAGGAAGGTCTGGCTGCATGGGGCCGGCTGCCTCCCTTTCCCGGTGGCCCGTCCTCCCTCTCTGCCCCGTCTCTTCCCTTCCCTTCCCTGGAGGGAGGCCTCACAAGGCCTCAGCTCAGGCATCAGGTCCCGCCATGCTGGCTCCTCGGGACACGGGGGTCCTTCTGCTTCCCTCAGGGTCCTTCCCACTGTGCTCTGGAGGCCCAGGGAAGGCCGGGGCCCGCCTCCTGCCTCCCCACCTGGACAGGCCTGGCTCGCTGAGGGCTGTGTCCCACCCGACCACAGCTGGGGAGGCCAGGGGTGCAGAGGACGCCAGAGGGAGGGCAGGGGAGGGCAGGGGAGGGCAGGGGAGGGCAGGGGACGGCCTCCTGCCTCCGATGGGACCAGCTGCTTCCTACCCAAATCAGTGTCATTGCTGAGCCACCTTTTACTGAAGCTCAGGGAGGTGGCCTGTCCTGTCACACAGCAGAGAAGAGACAGGATTGAGCCTGTGTCAGTCCCCAACCCAGGCTCGTCCCTCTCCACCCACCCTGGGCCCGTGGCAGGTGCTCCATGAACAGGGGGACAACTGTGAGGGCGGGAACCAGCGAGGAGACTGTAGGGCAAGGAGCTCAGGTGGCACCTTCCAAGATGGCTGAGGGTGGAGCTGGGCCAGGCCGGAGGGAAGCGCTGAGCAGAGCCCGGGAGATGCCCGGGTGGCACGGAGCTGTGCGGGCAGAGTTGGCCTCCCCGGTAGCAGCAGCCTGGACAGGTGGCCTTCCAGGAGGGCTGCCAGGGCTCTCGGTGGGATGTGCCTGGCTGGTGAAGGACGCCAGGCCCGCCTGGTACCTCAGGGGCAAGCCAAGCCACTCCCACCCCCCACCCCCGCCTGGGGGGGCCTGGAGCTCTGGAAGAGGCTGAGAAGGGGTGGCAGGCGGGCAAGCCATGGGGCTGTATCGGTCCATTTTCTGTGGTTGTCACAAATAGCTGACTTGTGAAGAAAAGAGGTTATTTCACCCACAGACGGGGAGACTGAAAGTTCCAACAGGTGGCCCCGTCCATCCCAGCTCTAGCAAGGCCCCCTCCTGGTGGGAGTATGGCGAGAGGGAGGGTCACAGGACGGGGCAGATTCGGGACCAGGCTTATCCTGACAATTTGCTCTTGTGGGAACCAGTAAGGGTCCTTCGAGAACACCACGGGTCCCTCCAAGGGCACCGCTCCCGGTGACCTGACCACCGTCCACCAGGCCCACTTCTTTTTAAAATTTCTTTAACATTTTAAAAAATTTGTTTATTTATTCTAATTTGCTATACATGCCAGCACAATGCTATTCGATTCATAGTACACATATAGAGCACCATTTTTCACATCTCTGATGGTACACAAAGTAGTCACACCGTTCATGTCTTCATACATGTTCTTAAGGTAACGATGTCCATCTCATTCCACTGTCTTTCCTTCCCCCATTCACTCTCCCTCCCCTCCCTCTCCTTTGCCCTATCTAAAGTTCCTCCATTTCTCTCATGTTCCCCCCCAACCCTCGTTATGAATCCGCCTCCATATATCACAGAAAACATTCAACATTTGTTTTTTTGCAATTGGCTCACTTCACTTAGCATAATATTCTCCAACTCCATCCATTTACCTGCAAATGCCATGATTTTACTCTCTTTCATTGCTGAGTAATATTCCATTGTGTGTGTGTGTGTGTGTGTGTGTGTGTGTGTGTGTGTGTATCACAGTTTCTTTATCCATTCATCTACTGAAGGGAATCTAGGTTGGTTCCACAATTTAGCTATTGTGAATTGTGCTGCTATAAACATTGATGTGGCTGTGTCCCTGTTGTGTGGTGTTTTTAAGTCTTTGGGTATAGACTAAGGAGATAGCTGGGTCATATGGTGGTTCCATTCCAAGTTTTCCAAGGAATCTCCACACTGCTTTCCATTTTGGCTGCACCAATTTGCAGTCCCACCAGCAGTGTCTGAGTGTGCCTTTTCCCCCACATCCTCACCAACACTGATTGTTGTTTGTCTTCATAATAGCTGCCATTCTGACTGGAGTGAGATAGTATCTTAGAGTAGTTTTGATTTGCATTTCTCTAATTGTTAGAGATGATGAACATTTTTTTCATATGTTTCTTGATTGATTGTATACCCTCATCTGAAAAGTGCCTGTTTAGTTTCTTGGCCCATTTATTGATTGGGTTGTTTGTTTTTTTGGTGTTAAGTTTTTTGAGTTCTTTATATCCTAGAGATTAGTGCTCTATCTGATGTGCATGTGGGATAGATTTGCTCCCATTCTGTAGGCTCTCTCTTCCTCCCACTGATTATTTCTTTTGCTGAGAAGAGGCTTTTCAGTTTGAATCCATCCCATTTATTGATTCTTGGTTTTAACTCTTGTGATATAGGAGTCTTATTAAGGAAGCTGGAGCCTAATCCCACATGACGAATATTAGGCCCTACTTTTTCTTCTAATAGACGCAAAGTCTCTGGTTTAATTCCTAGGTCCTTGATCCACTTTAAGTTGAGTTTTGTGCATGGTTAGACATATGGGTTTAATTTCATTTGTTGCATTTGGATTTCCAGCTTTCCCAGCACCATTTGTTGAAGAGGCTATCTTTTCTTCAATGCATGTTTTTGGCGCTTTCGTCTAGTATGAGATAGCTATGTGGGTTTGACTCTGTGTCCTCTATTCTGTACCACTGGTCCACAAGTCTATTTTGGTGTCAATACCATGCCAATTTTGACACTGTTGCTCTGTAGCATAGTTTAAGGTCTGGTATAGTAATCAGGTTCCACTTCCCACAATCTACCTTTAACACCTCACTTGAGGACCAAACTTCCACACACAGATCTTGGGGGACACATCAGACCATCTCCAAACCACTGCAGGGTCACCCACCATCAGCCTGAGCCTCCGGTCTTCACTGTTGTCACACACTCCAACATCCCCACCGTCGACTCCCAGACACAGCCGGGTGGTCAGGGGGGGCCTGGGAAGTCTCATGGGTTCCACCCTAGCTTATTCGTTACCCAGTGACTGTACCAGTTCAAGTACGTGTTTTAAAACTACATAAGCCTTTTTTTTTCCTCACATATAAAATGGGATAATTTAAACAGAGATGCGGAGGAGGCTTTGGAGACACATTGGTTATAGAACACAACAATTTTACTTGAATAAAAGGGCTGGGTGTGGTGGCACACGCCCGTTATCCCAGTGACTCTGGAGGCTGAGGCAGGAGGATGGCAAGTTCAAAGCCATTCTCAACAAATTAGCAAGGCCCTAAGGAACTTGGTGAGACCCTGTCTCTAAATAAAAAATAAAAAGGGCTGGGGATGTGGCTCAGTGGTCAACTACAGTTAATGACAGCGTAGTGCATATTTCAAAATTGTTAACAGAGTAGATTTTAAGTATTTTCACCACAAACAAGATGATACATGAGGTGACACGTATGTCAGTTAGGTTGACTCTAGCCATTCCACATATTTCAAAATGTGTTTATGTGTATATATCAAAACAGGTTGTGAAGCCTGGTGGGACCTGAAGTGGTGGTGAGAAGGGGTAGAAGGCTCGGTGCCCTAGACATGTGGGAATTTCTGCAAAGAAGGTGGTGGCCATGGCTTGGGAGAGCCGAGACCTGGTTCTTTCCACCACAGGCTGAATTAGACCCAGGTGAAGCCAGATCCACCCAGATTCAACATGTCCTCACCATCAGGGCAGAGGGCACGGGAGCTGCTGTGGTCAGAGGCAGAGGACGGGGACCGCAGATCTCATCTCCCCAGAGCTTTTGCTCCAGGAAGACCGCAGTGGACCATGCCACCCTGAGGGGCTTCTGCCTGCCCTTGTCCCACCTTCTGTCTTCTGAAGACGGGTGGTCGGCCTGAGAGGAAGGCTCCCAAATGGGACAGATGTGCTTCGACCCTGTCTCATATATATATATATATATATCCTCGTATAGAAGATATGTCTCTTATTTGTATAGACCTTTTGTCAATTAAAAATATCCCAATTCTTAAATCAGGTTAAACACAGCCATCTCCTCAGTCATTTCTTTGTGATGGAAATACATCTACATCTATTGAAACATCACATAATACCCCATTATTATTTGTTTTTGTTTTTTATTATCAGTTTAAAAATAAATAGAAAAAAAACGAAACATTTAGGATTACTAAATGTAAAAAAAGTTAATTGTCCTACAAATAATAATAATAATAATAATAATAATAATAATGATGATGATGATGATGGATAATAGCTCGAAGTTCTTAGCCTCTTGCCTGACAGGTGGCGTCAGCAGGATTTAAGAATCTGGTCAGGGAGCCTCTTAAGTGGAGGCGCCTGGGGTCATTCCCCTGTTCCTGATTCTCAGCGTGGACATGAAGTGACCCCTGGGTGAGGAAAGGGAGGCTGGGGACGGTAAGGCCCAGCTGGGAGCTCAGTGCTCCCAGGCGCCTGCGCACCTGCCGCTCCTCCTCGGGCTGGGAGGAGCCTCTCCGTCTGGGTGCAGCCTCCGCAGGGCGCGGGCTCCCCAGGGCGCGGCCTCCCCAGGGCGCATGCCAACACTCAGCCACTTTATGGTTTGTTTGTTTGCTGCTAAAGACATAAAATCCAAGCTTATCAAGCCAGAGTCACACTTGGCCCTGCTGTCTTGAGAGGTAAATTCCAGCATTATCTGGGCACTTCAGCCCCCACAGGAACACTCAGTTCCCAGGGCGGCTGGCGACACGCTCCGGGGCTGACCTTCACTCCCCGCTCACCCCTGCAGCCACGCTCCCAGTCACGAGGCAGCCGGGTCACGGAGTCAGTCCGGCCAGTGCCCAGAGAACCTGCCCACGAGCTGGGCACCTTGAGGAAGTTTCTAGACCTCTCTGAACCTCAAGTCCAAGGGCAGCCCCTCCTCAAGAATTGAATGATACTGAGATAGGGATTTGGGATAAACAGAGATAGAGTCCCAGGGGAAACGCCCATGAGTCATGGAGAAGCAGAAAGCGCTCAGGAACAGTGAACCTCCAAGGTGACTGTCCTGGGCCCTTGCCCAAGGACAAGGCAGTGCTCAGGGGCTTCGCCTCCGGCCCGGGCACAGGCAGGACAGGCCCTCTGTAACTGCTGGACCCCGGCCCAAGCCAGGGCGGCTTCCCCTCCCAGCCAGCCAGCCAGCCCTCTGCCTGGAATGCCCAGCTGCTTCCCAGACGGACCTGTCTAGGTCTTTTCCTGCGAGGGCTGCAATTCTCTTCCCTCCCATTGTGCCCAGAACCCCGCGGGGCCTGAGTCAAGGCCCCTCCCCACTGGGACCTGCTCAGACCCTTCTCCAGAGACGTCTCCTCTCTGCGACAATATGAGAAAGTCTTTCTCCCAGTGCTTGGCCTTCAGGAAGTTGGGGACAGCATGGCAGAGTGGGCACAGAAAGGGGCTGTCAGCGGGGGGCAGAGGAGTGCTGGCTTGGACCCGTGCACAGACCAGAGCTGCGGCCCCCAGGTTCTGAGCTGGAAGGAAGGTGGGGTGGAGGTGGGAAAGGCAGACCCACAGGAGAGGGAAGGAAGTGGGTCTGGGGGCTAACAAGTGTGATCAAACCAAGTCAACGCCCCTACATTCAAAAACTCTCAGGGGTTCTCTTCATTGCTTCAGCCCCAATTCCCCAAAATCCCCAATGATTTTGTGCCTGGACTCCCCAGGGAAGGACCAGCCATGCCGGGGATCTGGAGTGGGGCTCCTGCTCATTCCGAGGTTCCCTGGAGCCAGGCTCAGCTCTGGGGGAAGAGAAGGTACAGGACATGACACAGTGCCAGCCGATCAGGACTTCAGCCTGGTTGGAGTGTCCTCCAAGGGGTTTCCACCTCCTCTTCTTGCTGCAAGCTCGGTCCTTGTCCCTGATGCCAATCCAATAACCAGGACAGGGTTTTGAGAAAAGGGAACAAGAAGGTTTATTGCTTTGCTAGCAAAGGGGAAACACAGGGGACTCCTGTCCCAGAGGCTATGATTCTGCCCATCAACAGGAACAAGGGGCCTTTAAAGAGGTGACTCAAAGGCCATTCCAGGTGTCCTCTGTTGGAGTTGACATCCACTTGTTAATTTGGGAGACAGTCATTTCCGGGACCTTCTGGTGCCTTCCCCAGAGTCTGGATGACTTGGTTCCTAAGGTGGTGTGTGCTCAGGGACAGATACCTCTGCCCAGGATGGGGCAGACAGGTGATCCTGTGTCCTCTGAGATGAGGGAGGAGCAGGGACAGAGGAAGAGAGAGAAAGGTGTCCCGCGGCCTTGGAAACATCAAGTGGACGCATTACACTGTTACTCTTCCATTGCTTCTGCCTCTAGGCACCTCCTGAGACCCACCTACCCCATCTCTCCTGGCTTCCTGGGCTGGGCATGGCGAGGCAAAGAAACCAGAGCACTCTGCTGGATGCTTTTAAGGGCTGACGCACAATTCCCCCTGGGCGTGGTGTCACATGCCTGTAATCCCAGCAGTTCAGGAGGCTGAGGCAGGAGGATGGCAAGTTCAAAGCGGGCCTCAGCAGCTTAGCAAGACCCTGCTTCAAAACAAAAAGTAAAAAAGGGCTGGGGATGTGGCTCTGTGGCTGGGGATGTGGCACCCTGGGTTCAATCCCTGGTACCATAAGTAAATAAACAAACAAACAGACTGTAGGGGAGTGAGGAAGAGGACCCAGAGGGCCTAAGGAAGACCAGCATTCAGGATGGGGAAGGGGGAGGACCCACGAAGCAGGACTAGCCAGCAAAGTGGGAGATGGTCCATGGCGGACACAGAGCAGAATGCGTCTGCAGCGAGGGAGCGTCTGCTGTGTCAAAGGACCAAGATGAAGGCCAAGAGCTGGCCAGATGGGTCACTGGCGACCTTGGCCGAGCATCTGGGGAGAGTGCTGGGCGCGTAGCCAGGCTTGGGTGGGTGCAGGAGGGCAGGGAGCTAAGGAAATGGATACAATGTGAATCCATCAGACTGAGAAGGCTGTCTCTAGAGTGGAGGATTCTGAGGGGCTGGAGGGAGGGACTGGATAAGGGAGGAGGAGAGCAGCTTGGCCCATGAGGGAGAGACAGGGGAAGCCAGGAGGCTCACGTAGCTGGAGGAGAGGCAGGAGGAGCAGGGACAGTCGGGGAGGGACGTGGGGCTGGGGTGGGGCAGGTAGGGCCCAAGAGTTCAGCCAAGAGTAGGACCCCTGGTAAGCAGAGGGGGCTGCAGGAGGGAGGCCTGTGGAGAGGGACGGGGAGCCCAGGAAGCGGGGCTGCGGGGACCTGGCCTGCTGGGCTGGGGCTGGACGGGCGCTTGGAGCCCAGCCTGGAGGATGAGACAGTCCAGGAGCCCTGCAGGACGGGCCTCTGAGGAGGGCAGGCTCCACGCCACCTGTTGGATGTGGCCGTCACCAGGGTGGTGGTGACCAGGAGGGCGGTGTAGCCCGTGAACTTGCCTCCGGCCTGGTCCTTGACCCCGATTGGGCAGCTGGCCCCGTGGCTCTGGGGCACCCCTGCCGTTTCTGACCCCTTCTGGATGTGTCACTTGGAGACTCTGCTGCCCTCTCTGGACCTCAGTGGCTTTGCTTGTCGAACGTGGGGACAATAATGTGTACCCTGCCTCTCAAAGTTCTGGGGAGGACCCAAGGAGACAGTTTAGGCAAAGCATCAAAACCAGTGGCCATTATGGTTAAATAGCCCTTGGAAGGAGTGGAATTGTCCCCACCCCCCACACCAAAGGACAGGCACGTCCTAACACCCTGGACCTGTAGGTGGGACCTTATTGGGGACAAGGTTCTTTACAGATGTAATTAAGTGAAGGATCTTGAGCTGAGACCATCTTGGATCATCTGAGTGGCCTTAAGTCCAATGACAAGTATCCTCATAAGAAACAGAACGTGGACACCGAGACATGGACACACACATGCCCACCCCCATGGGAAAGAAGCCACGTAAAAATGAAGGCAGGGATTGGAGGGACACAGTCACAAAACCAGGAATTCCTGGAAGAGGCAGAGAGGGTTCTCTCCCGAATCCGGAGCAGGGGCACGGCCTGCACCTTGACTTTGGAATTCTGGTCTCTGGAACTGTGAGTGGAGACGTTTCTGTTGTTTAAAGCCACCGACTTGGTGGAATTGGTTCCAGCAGCCATAAGAGAGTGTCACTGCCCCTGTGGGACTGAACCTCATTAACCCTCCCTGTGGAGAGCAACATGGGTCCCTTCCTGTGCCTGTCACACTGCCATGCACACACAGGGACCTTTAAACATTGCTCGGGCTGTTGATCACTTTCTTAGGTATCAGTAGCTCAGGTTGTTGGGATTCAGTAAGACACAGTGCCCCCAGTGATGAGAGACTGGCACAAACGTATGCATGTGTGTGAACTGTGACACACCAGTGTCCACCAGCATCTCTGGTGGTCATGCCAGAGGAGCGGGCAGTGCGTCCCCAGACTGCCTTGGGTCTCTGGTGAGGTCCAGGCCAGGGCAGAGGCTTCCTTTCTGCTGCCCATGCTCAGCCTGGGTCCCTCAATTTGGAAAAGTGGCCGTTCCTGGAGCTCAGCGTCTTTTGATAGCCCAACTCCGTCATCAGAACTGCCTTGCGGAGATGGCCGGGCCAGGCCAGGGCAGGCAGTGGAGGAGGAAGCGTTAGTGGCTCTGGCTGCCGTCAGTCAACACAGACCACGTTTTGCCAAGTCCCCAGGGGATCGCCTGCCTGACCATTGCTCTCCTCTGGGTCACCCTCGTCAGTGGTGGGAACTGGGAATCACATTCGGGACCCTCTGCTGGGCCAGGCTGGCTTCTGCCTGGGGTCCTCTTCAACTGGAAATTGCGAGGCTTCAGGATAACTTCAGTCACAAAGCAGGAAGGAGGTTCTTGGCATGCCAGGCCCTGTGGCACACACCTGGAATCCCAGCACAACTGGGGAGACCGAGGCAGGAGGATTGTGGGCTCAAGGCCAGCCTCAGCAACCTAGAGAGGTTCTAAGCAACTCAGTGAGACCCTGACTCTAAGTGAAAAATAAAAAGGGCTGGGACGTGGCTCAGTGGTTAAGCACCCCTGGGTTCAATCTCCAGCCCCCCATAAATAAATAAATAAATAAATAAAAAGATATTCTTGGCATTTAGGAACACTGGTGAAGAATTCTGTCTGTCTGAAACTGGAATTTTATTTGACATTTCTCAGGCAGAGATTAATTTATGTTATACAGAACTTCTGTTCTTTACAGGTTCAGAATCAGGAAGGAAGGGAGGGAGGGAGGGAGGGAGGGAGGGAGGAAGATAAATAATCAGAGGAACACGTCTCAATCTAGTTAACCTTATGGATTTTGCGGTTCCCTTTCCCCAGCCTTTTGGAGGGTCTACTGATGGACCTGGCATCACCGTCAGGGGAGGAAACACAACCTTGACCCAGCTTCATAGCTGTGAGGACGGTTTCGCCTGGGCTCCTGGGTCATCCTGAAGGCCCGGTGGTGTCCTCTGCGTGGCAGGTCTGCGTGACTCACCAGGCCAAAGTCCTTCGCAGCGCCTGCCTCTCAAGCATTTGTGCTTTGAGGTCGGGGGTCTGGAGGCGCAGGGTCCAGTCTGCCCGCAGGCCTCCATTCCCAATGCTGTGGCCTCCTGGGCTAAACGTCACCTGGGCTGCGCCCTCTTCTTCCCAGCCCGTGAGTCATCAGCCACACTGGCCACACATGGGGCTTGGTCCCAGGGACACGGGCATCCCCTACACCTGAGGCTCCTGTCTGGCTGTCTGCACTCCATGGCCTTGCTAAGCGGGTCAGTCCCCTGTGCTGGACTCAGGTGGGGTTGACAGAGCTGTGACCTGAGAGGTTGCCAAGAGCAGGTCCTCTGAGCTCTGAGGAGCAGCTCCCGGGGCCTCTCCCTGGTGCCATCACTTAGGAGGCCGAGCCCGGCAGCCCTGGGAACTCGAGGCTGACTTCCTCCCGAGTCTGGAGCCCCTCCTGCCTGTGCCCACTGGGTGCTGTGTGGCGACCCCGCCCACAGAGGACACGTGGCGGAAATGGGAGCGCTTTCACTCCCACCCAGCCTGGTTCTCTTTTGACTTGTGCTAGGGCGGCCATGGTCTGTCCCTGAGGAAAGAGCTCTGTCCTTCCCCAGCTGTCCTGAGCTGAGGAGGCAAGGCAGGCCTGCCGGTCACCTGGACACAGAGGAGGCTGGAGTCCTTCCCTGTTGCCCCGCTGCCACCCCAAGGCCCAGCCCCCCGAGTTCCAGCACAAGGCCAGCTGTTGAGAGTGCAGCTTGAGTCTTCATGCGTGCGGGTCAGGGAGGGCACCCAGAAGGGGCCATGGGAGCAGAGCCCTGGGGATGTCCAGCAGCCAGCCCTGAGGACCTGGGGTAGGAGGGCTTTAGAAAGGGCAGGAGTGGCAATGTCAGGTGGGAGTGAGCTGGGGACATTCCAGGAGGCCCATGTGGCTGTTCCAGGAAAGCGCCCCAGTGGTAGGAATTCATTCCCCCTAGTGTCATTTTCTGATGAGTAAGGGCGACTTCTGTTTTCTACTAGCCACCAAGTTCAGACAGCAGCCTACGTGCCCCAAATGCCCAGCCTTCCGGCTCCTTCACCGGGGCCTTGTCATTTGTCCTGAGGTGGCAGGGGGCGGGGGGATGGACTTATCCTCAGGATCTTGCAGGCACCACACTCTGGGCAGCAGGAAGGAGTTTAGAGGAAGCTCAGTGGCCCCAGGGGTCCAGGCAGGTGGGGCAGAGTGAGGGAGGAGGAAGGGTGTCATCGGAACAAAAGAGCCCCCCCCCCCCAGCCTGCCACTAAGGAGGAGACCTGCCATTCCAACAGGCTGTGTCCTCACTGCTTTTCAAAATGGCATAAAAGGGCCTGTCCTGGGGGCAAGCAGCCAGACAGACAAGACTTTCAAAGGAAGATGGCTGAGATGGGCTCTGAGAGGGATGGAAATGCCACTCACCCATCAGTGCTGGACCCACCAGGTGCCAGGCACCCTGGGGTCCTGCTGAGCAGGAGGGACATGGGCTGACCCTCCAGGGGACAGAGAGATGCAGTTTCAGATATAATTATTAAGCCCCCTGGGGGCACCAGGGCACTTACCTATAAGCCTTCGGGAGGCCCATCCCACAGAAAGGCTTGGAGTAGGCCGGGAGTGAACCGGGAGCAGCAGATGGGGGCGGGGAGGGTGGCCCTGGGGGGGGGAATTCCTGAGAGGGCCCCACAAAGGCCATTTCTGGGTGGGTCACATAGCAAACTGAGGTAGCACGGAGCATTTAGAGATAGTTGTCACTGTGAGTCAACATCTTGCTCTTTACCTACTCAGACCCGAAAGGTGACCCCAGGGCCTGCTGTGTGTCCTTCTGTTCAGGGGAGGGGGACACTGACCCCAGTGCTGACACCCCCCCACACCACGCCCCACAGCTGGGAAGGCAAGGGGGGATGCAACACCCGGGGCCTCTGCGCCCCCTACCTGGTCCTCTCCACCCTCCTGGAGCTCACAGCTGCCCCTCCTCTCGGGCTGCCCCCACCCCCCAGGTGTGTCAACAGGGCCCTGAGTGCCACAGCTGAGTGCCCGGGCCACCTCACCAGAACCAGCTGTGGCCTTGGCCCTCCGGCCACTCCGTCCACCGGCTGACCCTGAATTGGCAGGAGGCCCAGAGGCCTGCGCCAGGGCCAACTGGCAGAGGGAGCAGGGGGAGTGGGACTTGTTGCAGCTACACAAATTCAAACAGGCAGAGGCGCCTTCCCATGGCTGTCCTCCAGGGCACTCGCCCCGGCTGGCCGCTGATCTGTGGGGCTGCGATCGTCCCTGGGACTGGGGTCATCCCTGGGACTGGATTCCAGGAAGTCAAGCTCAGTCGGGCGGGGAGTCGCTCAGGAGCTTCTAGATCCACTGCACAGGAGGCCACAGGAGATACGGAGAGGTGGCATCTACTTGTGCAAAACCCCAGGAGAGAGGAAGAGTCCCCCCAAGTGCTCCAAGGCAAGGACCCCCACCCCCTTCCCTAGACGATGGACACTCAGTGAACATCCTGGAATCAACACATGGATGAGGGCAAGTCCTTCCAGACTCCTGGGCTGAAGACATCAGAATCCTTCGCTGACACTTCAATGGCACAGAAACTGGATAGGAGCTGATGGAAAAAAAAAACACCCCCTCTCCCTGCCACAGCCTTTCAAAAAGCAGCCAGTGACGAGGAAGCTTGGGTGCACACACTCTTCCTCCAAGGCTCCAGAGTTCAAGGTCATAGAATTTATTTACTTTTATTAAAAATATGCCACCTGGGGCTGGGCTGTGTAGCTCAGTGGTAGAGCACCTGCCTTGCATGTGTGAGGTTCTGGGTTCAATCCTTAGCACCACATAAAAATAAATAAATAAAAATGTTGTACCAACCACAACTAAAAAAATAAAAATAAATTAAAAAAAAAATGCCACATTTTCTACACCCAGTGCTTTGGTGTGAGACTTCTCAGAAGGAAGTAACGCAGGTTGGTATGAAGGTCACGGCTAGGTAACACCAGGGAGAGTTTCTGTCTGAGTCAGTCAGTTTGGAATCCACTCCAGGAGCAGAGATGGCTCCCTTTCCTGTTAGAAGGGCTTTGGGAGGCCCCGCGTGTCCTTGGAGGACCTACCCTTGGTAAACTTGGAGGCCGGAATCCCCAGCCTCTCCCCACAGAGGAGGAGCCAGCCAGGAGTCCAGCAGGGAGTCTGGGCGTGGCGCAGAGGGTGGGGCTCTGCCTTCTACGGGGAGCTTGACCCTGATTGGTTGACATGTGCCTAAGGGACTCAAGAAAAGAAAATTGGGGGGCTGGGGTTGTGGCTCAGCGGCAGAGCACTTGCCTAGCATGCATGAGGCACTGGGTTTGATCCTCAGCACCACATAAAAATAAACAAATAAAATAAAGGCATTCTGTCCATCTATAACTACAAAAAATAAAAATAAAAAACCAATAAGTTGAAAAAAGAATTGGGGTGGCCCTAGTTCTCCAAAAGAGCAGCAGTTGCACTGCGGGGATGGCCACCTGAGCCCCTAAGAGGCCCCCTGTGGCTCCATGTGCTGAGTGGGATACATGAGGGACCCAGTGATCCAAACTCTAAACCCTGCCCTCCACCAACACCCCAGAGCAGTTGTGCACCAGCATGAGAGACAGAAAGGGCATTTGTACCCAGCCCTGAGGTCCCAGGTCTTCCTGGCAAGAGTGGTGGGAGGCTGGACACTGGGGAAGCTCTGGGTTCAAAACATCTCCCTGTTCCAGGTCTGGGTAGATGTGAATAGGTGGGTGGGTTGGCTCCCAGTGGATGCCAACAAGGCCCTCTGTGCCTGGGCACATCATCCACACCATGTCATCTCTTTCCTCTATCACCTTTCCACTAGAAAACCCCCATTAAGATGGCCTTAAATATGAAAAAATACCTGGGAAGCTGTCCCTCCCCAATAGTGGAGTGAGTGGGGGGCAGCAGGGAGGAGGTAGAGGACCACAATTTCCCTTCTACAGAGCTGTTGGGGCAACTTGCAAATCAACAGGAACTTTTCAGGCTAGAGGAAGTGAAGGATTATACAGGAAGTATAGGACTAGACAGGAAGTGCAGGACTTGATAGGCAGTAAGGGACCAGAGAGGAAGTGTTGGCAGAAGTGCAGGACTAGACAGGATGCACAGGACTAAACAGGAAGTGTGGGACTAGATAGGAAGTATGGAATTAGACAGGAAGAGCAGGACCATATAGAAGTGAGGAACTATATAGGAAGTATGGAACTAGACAGGAAGTGATAGAAGTGTAGGACTTGGTAGGAAGTACAGGACTAGACAGGAAGTATGGGACTAGACAGGAAGTATAGGAGTACGCAGGAAGTACAGGATCAGACAGGAAGTACGGGATCAGACAAGAAGTGCAGGACTAGACAGCAGTGTAGTACTCGGCAGGAAGTACAGGACTAGACAGGAAGTATGGGACCAGACAGGAAGTGCAGGACTAGACAGCAGTGTAGTACTCGGCAGGAAGTACAGGACTAGACAGGAAGTATGGGACCAGACAGGAAGTGCAGAACTAGATAGCAGTGTAGTACTCGGCAGGAAGTACAGGACTCTACAGGAAGTATGGGACCAAACAGCAAGTGCAGGACTAGGCAGAAAGTACGGGTCCATACAGGAAGTGCAGAACTAAACAGAAGTATGGGAGTAGGCAGGAAGTAAGGACCAGACAGGAAGTGCAGGACTAGACAGGATGTGAAGGACCAGATAGGAAGTATGAGTCCAGACAGGAAGTGCAGAACTAGTTAGAATGTAGGACTAGGCAGGAAGTACAGGACTATACAGGAAGTACGGGACCAGACAGGAAGTGCAGAACTAGACAGAAGAATGGGAGTAGGCAGGAAGTAGGGGACCAGACACGAAGTGCAGGACTAGACAGAAGTGTGGGAATAGGCAGGAAGTATGAGACCAGACCCGAAATGTAGGACTAGACAGGATGCACAGGACTAAATAAGAAGCAGAGAACTAGATGGGACGTACAGGACTAGACCAGAAGTAGAGGACCAGACCAGGGTCCCACCATGAGCCATTGCTGAAGATGCAATGCCCTGGTGGTTGAGTGGCACCTGGGCCTGAAGATGCACTCTCTTGAGGTGGCTCTGGACCAGGCCACAGAATCATGTGTTCCTAGAAATCCTGGGACTGCTCCGAGGTAAGGCTGTCCCACAGCATCCCAGTGTAGGCAGACCTGGGTTGGCCCCCACCTCCTGCTCCAGTGTTGCTGGACCCCAAGAAGGGACCTGAAGAAAGGTGAGAAGTACATGCTGGGACAGAACTACACTGCCTCTGCTCACCCCAGGCTCTGCCACTGTCAAGTGTGGGATTTTGGGCGTGTGGCTTAAACTAACCCAGCGTCCCTGTCTGCACACTTGGGGTGGTAATGGTGGTTATTTCTCAGATGCTTTGAACAGTACCTCACACGCAGCAGATGCCCAGTGGTTAGTGGTCATTAGGGCCCTAGCCTACAATGGTGACAGCTGAGGGGCTGTCACCCCCAGTGCTCAAAGCTCCTGAAACAGCTGGCTCCCAGGGACCCCACTACAGAACTGCACAGTGGTCTTCCTGCTTGCTCACTGGGGTGAGGCCTTGAGGAACAGGCCTCTTGATAGGTCCTGACTTTAAGCATTTTTATATTCTGTCTGTACCTGGTGTGTGGTAGGGCTTGAATACTTATTTTTTTTTTTTTTTTTAAGGAAAATAAACATCTAAATACTAAAAAGTAATGGGTTGCTTAGGCTGCTGATGTCCCTTTTAGGCCAGCAAGTCCACAATGGAACATGACATTTTGATGATGAAATTTGACCAAAGTTTGATCTTGTTTCACCATCTGGATAAGGGTCATCGTTAAGAGAGAATTCTTCTCAAATTCGCTTTGAGGTGAGGCTCAGCAGTTACTGTCTTGCCTTCTGGGTCCTTCTGATAACATACAATAAAGTCGGAACTTGCTCAGGCACAAGTGTCTTCAACATGCCAAAGTATCTTCTCCAAGGTGATAAATTCTGAGTACTTGGGGCTTTCCCAGAAATGTCAGTTTCTAAGAAAAGGGGACCAATTGGTAGAAGTTACCCAACGAGGTAAAACAGCATTTTATCTTGTTACTTTCTATCTCTGCACAGCCCTGTTCTGCTCTTGGCACTGGGGAGTTCCAACATCAGCCTGTCACTCACAGCTTCTGAATACATAGGGTTCCTCAAACTTCTGCCAGTCTTTTTACTCAGTCCTTCTGACAGGCAGAAACGAGTCCACTAGGCAGGAAGTATGGTACCTAGAACTTACTGGCAGCGTTGCACCAGCTGATCCAGACCAACAGGAGCAGCTGCTGAGGCCAGGCAGCCGAGCATGTGGCCTGGGAGTGCCAACAGCCTCTGCAGCTGGGGATGCCACCTCCAGATGTGCCCTCCTTGCCTGGCTGGGTCCAGATGCAGAGTGTTGGGGAAGGGCTTCAGATGGGCTCCAGGCAGTGGCACCCAGAGCAGGGAGTTTCAAAGGCAGAGGGGATATTGAGTGGCAGGTGCATAAAGGGACATCTGGGGAAAGAACAGTTGGAGGCCAGATGATAGACATCCCCCCCCCCCCCGGAAAGGGCTAATGAGAGATGTGCAGGATTTTATGAAGAAAAATCAAGTGCACTAGGTAGATTAAAACTACCACACACCTTGAAAACGAGCAGAAAAATAAGGCGTCAATGTGTACTACTGCATACCTGTGACACTGTAGTGTGTGATACTGTAATCCCAGGTAAGACCCACAAAGAGCTTTGGAGAAGATTAAACTGATTCTAAAATGCATGTGAAAGAAAAAAAAAATGTACAACTGCCAAGACCATTTTGAAAAATAAGATATCTGAGGGTCATTTCAGGCTGCTGGAAGATGACTGGGCTGGCTATGGGAGGTGCGGCAATGGATTCGTACTGTGTATCACTAACAGAATGAATTCCAGGTAGGTTAAGATGAAGGAAAACTGTCCTGAACTGCAGGGTTATGTGAATAAAATATATTTAAAACTGTGTTTTAGAGAAGTTGTGTCAAATACAGAAACCTAAAATCAAGATCGGTAAATCTGACTTCTCACATGACAATTTCTGCATAAATATCCCAAGCAATTAAAAGACGTGCAGAACAAAAATATGCATTTGTGAAAAAGTGTATATTCACAGAAGCATATTCAGTGTTGCCTGCACTACTAAACCCTCAGGTGTCCATTGATAAGTCTGTAGACCAATTATGGCCATTTTAAGGCGATCTCTTACATCATGTTGTGCGAAAGAAACCAGACCCACATGGCCTTATGTGTGTGACTTCATTCATAGGAAGTTCAGAAACAGGCAAAACTAGTTGTGGTGAGAAAATACTTAGGACAGATGTCACTCCGGGGGCAGAAGGGAACTTTCTAGAGGGACAGTAATGTTCTCAATCTTGATAGGGGTTGGGTGACAGTCGTTTTCCTTGGTTGAAACTCAGCAGATGTACACTTAATGTAGATCTATATTTTTTTTTTATTAGTTACACAAGACAGTACAATGACCATGATCTGTATGTTTTACTATGTGTAAATTTTATCTACAAGGGAAAAAAATGTAAAAGGGATGGACTCTAGATTATAGATATGCTGGACATTTAGGGGCAAGGTCATTGATAACTATAACCTGCTTTGAAATGCACCCCAAAATAAGATGGATTAATAGATGGATAGATGATACTAATGTTATAAAATGTTCAAAGTCAAAGCTAGGGAGTCAGAGAATGGTTGTTATCTAGGAAATCCTTTTGACTTCTCTGTTTGAAAATTTTCATTATCAGATGTCCATGAGGAAAGGATAAGCAACAGACTGAAGAATAAATATTTCCAGTATATAAGAGATTTTTGTTCTCCATATATGCATGCATATACATATATACACACACACACATATATGTAATTTTTTTTTGTACCAGGACTGAACCCAGGGGTGCTTAACCACTGAGCCCCTTCCCCAGCCCTTTTATGTTTATTTTGAGACAGGGTCTCACTAAGTGGCTTAGGGCCTTGCTAAGTTGCTGAGGCTGAACTCATAATCCTCCTGTCTCAGCCTCCTGACCTGCTGGGATGACAAGTGTGAGCCACTGTGCCTGGCTATCTAAAATATATTAACAGCTGATCATCAATAGGAAAATGAAAAATTCAATTAAAAGTAAATGTAGCCCCCTTCAGAAAACAAGGTAAATTATCAACAGTGCCTGGAATGATTGTCCTACCAGCATTCAAACTTAAACCAGTCAGTCCCACTCCCTGCTCACCCGCCAGGCTGACTCCAGCATGACTACCTTGTGGCTGCAGGTGGTGTGGCCACTGGGCAGCATATGCAGGTGGCCAAAGCTGCCTCCACCTCCCTGGGCCACCAGCAGAGTGAGAGACTCCGGAGCAGACCTTACACCTGGCACCTCACACAGAGGTTGGAATGTGGCCACTCTAGGAAGACCTATGGCTGGAGTCAGAACCACCTAGGTGATGGTCTTTACAGCAAGTGCAAAACCACACACACACACACACACACAGTGCAATGCCACCTTGGTGAGGAGGTGGGCTTGGGGTGATGTGAAATAAATATAATTCAAAGAAAATAAGCTTTATCGACAAGACCATTTATGCATGAATTAAAACGAAAAGCATGAACACATTCTTATTTTCAGAGCTCAACACTTTCGCAGGACCTGTTTCAGAGTTGAAGTGGCAAGTCATGTACTGACTTATGGAAACCTGATGACTTACATCCCAAGATCAGCCTTTGTTCTCTTGGTCACCCCCCAAATTCAGCTACTGCAGCTGGGGCCAGGGGGCTCCGAGGTTCTTTTGTGAGAAGATGGTGGTCCCTTTACCCTGGGGCTGGGCACTTGAGACCCCCCAGGCTCTGAGCAGGGGCTGCTGGACAGCCCCTTCTACTCAGGTCACGTGGGACTTCTTTCAGGTTTTCTTCGACTGCAACAGGTCAGATGCAGACACACACCACTGCCCCAGGCCCCTCTACCCAGGGCTGAATCATGTTGGACTACAGGGCAGAACTAGCTGTTGTTCGTTATACCAGCCGACTCAAAATCAACTTAAGCTGTTTCTCCCCCATTCTTGTGAAAGCACCAGACAGCTCACCAGAACTAGTTGAAAGTTTTATTTATATAAAATTCATTAAGAACATAAAAGATTGAGATTCTTAAAAAAAAAAAAAATCTGCAGTTATTTACAGCAGTATTGCACAAGTAAAGTGGCGATTACCCTGTCAAAATTCATCAGTGCAAAACACAAGTCAGCCAGGGAAATTGCAATACAATGCTACATATGCTGGGTCCTAGGGGACGAGTTAGTGATGGGTCAATATACAGACAGGTCAGTGCTATTTATAAATGGGTACCTGATGAGTTCCGATACAGTAATGAGTGGTCACAGAACCTGCACATAAAACCCAAGAGAGCTCTCAGGGTCTGAAATTCCCAGGTAAAGTAGTCAAGTTACTCAGCTGTGAGCTCGAGGGTGCTTCTCGCACACAGCAGACCCCAGCTGGTTTAGTGACACACAGGGACGGCAGAACCTCCCTTGAGGGGTCACTAGATGTCCCTGGAGCATCCACAAGCTTTCACATCTTGACACCCAGCCCAGCGGGCCCCCAACCTCTCCCAAGGGGGATGAAGAATTGGGAAGAGGGCAGAGACCTGGAGAAGCAGGCTGACCAAATGCAGTGACCGGATGGTGAAGTGCCAGGTGCAGTTAGCTCCCGAGGACAAAGGTCAGTCCACACCTCAGCACAGGACCCACGGGCAGGTGCAGGTGGGGAGGAGCCATTCACACAACAGTTGCCAAGAAGGGCCTGGTGACTGGAGGCACCCCAAAGCAGCCTGTCTCTTGGTCCCGCCTGGCCCCTGCCCTGGACAACTGGGTCAGCAGTGCCTCTCGAGGGGACACAGTTTATCCACAGCAATGCTGAGTTGTCAGGTGAGGGAAATGGGAAAACCTGCCCACCTGCTGAGAATACTTTTTTTTTTTTTTTTTTTTCCCATTTTAAAAGCCATGGCCTGGAATTAGCAAATTTGCTCCTGAGAGAAGCCAGCTGCTCTGGACAGGCAGAGGCTGCTGAGTACTTCTTGGAGTGGAATTTTGTACACTGCTAGATTGTTGGTTTCTCCTGGGTGTCACATGCAAACTCCACCCAAAGGCGGCAGGGCCCAAGAGCTGACCACCAGGAACGGAAGCCAGAGGCCACCCGGGAAGACCACGCGGTCTGCAAGAGCCCACCAGTCACCACCTCCCGCCTTGGGAGCCGGCGCCCAGTCCCGGGATGGCAGGGTATGGGGGACAGGGACGTCAACACTTTCCAAACTTAACACATTAAATAAGCAGAAAATAAATATACAACATTTCTACAAGTTACAGCATTATAAAACAGTAGGCCACATAACACAGAAAAAGAATCTACAATATTTACAATCCTTGATTCTGAAAAAGATTTAGAAAAAACAGTGATTTTTTACTCATTGATACTGTACAAAATTTTACAAGAAAGGTCAAGGGGACATAATTGCACAGACATTTGGCTCAGTTGGTAAGAAAAATATGACCTAATCTAATAAATAGTCAATATATATACAACACAGAGAAGGGGGAACAGGAGAAAACTGCATTTCTCTGTACTTTACTTATAGAATTTTAAATTGGTTTTTCCAACCCTCTTACCCCCCCAATTCTTCATCAACTCATTTCTGGGACGGGAACTGGAAGAATCTCAGAGGGATCTTTCTGTTTATTGCATTTCAGTGTGAAGCCAGAGGACACTTTTTACACTTTTTACAAACCTCACATGGGAGAGGTCATCAAGGCACAAAACCCGCATTTTCAAAAAAAAAAAAAAAAAAAAAAGTGTGGGGGGGGCTAGGTAACTTTTTTCTATAAAAAATTAAAAAATAATTAAAAACTAAGAAGCCAAGGCGTGCCCACGCAGGGAGGCACACTTCCTGCGGGAGGCGTTTTGATTAACAGTACAGTACAGAGACTCCGCCATCTCTCCACGCTCGGGTGCTGGCATCCTGGTAGCCTTTGCCATGCACAGCCTCTCCTCCGAGCTGCTCCTGCCAGCCTGGAGGCCAGGTGTAACCCAGCCAGCACCAAGCATGCTGGTACCGCCTTGGGCACCTGTCCCAGGGAGCCACAGGGCTGAGGAGACATAAAATGCTCTGGTCCGAGAGACTGGCACATGAGCACAGAGACCTGGGAGGCGGGCGGCCCAGAACCAGATACATCTTTGGTGTGTGTGTGTGTGTGTGTGTGTGTCCAGCAGGGTCGCAGTTGCAATCCCCACCCCACCTTGCAACCGTGGGCTGCACGTGTGACCAAAGGGGGCTCAAGACACATCAGGAGACAAGCTGTGCTCCCACACAGCTTTCAAGATATAAAAAGGAATAATATTTGGAATCAGATCATCTCTACTTAAAGAAGAAAGCATATAGGCAACATATATATATATATATATATATATGTATATATATGTCTGTACACGTATATCTACACACATACACAAAAACCTGGGAAGTAACAGAAGAATGATTTTCCACTTAATTTAATGTGACCACACTGGTCCTCCACCTGGCAGAAGCAAGAGCAAGAGCTGTTGGCACTGCTGATGTATTTTGAAAACTCATCCACTCCTTTTAGAAAAGCTGTTTCATGATTTGAGATTTTGAAACTTTTAAGAATCCCAGGGATTGCAGCCCCACCCCATCTGGGTCTTTCCTGGGTCTCCCTGGTTTTCCTGCTTCTGAAATGACTGACCGATGGCTTCAGATGTGCTGTGATCCCAGGGGACAGTAGGGGCAGGCAGAGAGCATGCCCCACAGAGGTGGAGGCCAGGTGCACCGACACCGACCCAACTGGCCTAAGAAAACGGGAAAAGCAAAACTTTCAGAAGGCTCAGGGGACACGCTGGACTCTGCCCAGGGGTGCGGTGCAAAGCAGAATGAAGCTGCTCTTCCAAGGCAGGCTAGAAGGAGCAGGCACTGAGGCAGTACCACAGGCCAGGAGCTGGCCAGCAGGCAGAGCTGCATGTTGGCACGTGGCTCCCCTGGGCCCGATGGCCATGGGATGGCTCTCCCTCTCCAGGACAAGTCCCTGTAAACCAAGGGGACCAACATGGCACCCCCAGCTGGCCAGGTGCCAACTCCTGCTCTGACCAATGATGCTTCGCCTTGGACCAAACCTGCACATCAGTGTCCAGATGGACTGGGACTGCCTCACCGGTGACCAGGAAAGACACACCAAAACAGTCGGAAATGTTGCTGCAGAGGCAGCTGAGTTGAAGGAAGTAAATAAATATTTACAAAGCAGGTGAAGCCGGCCAAGGGACAGCAGGTCCCCTGCCCCCTGCCCAGTTCCATTTTATAAGAACAACTTTTGATTTTAATGATCAAAAAAGGAAAAAAGAAATCTCAAAGTCAACGGCAGGGGAAGGAGGGAGGGAGCCCATCACACCTCTCTCTGTTAAAAAATTCTGTACAGTATTTTCTAAAAATAAACTAAGGCAGCTTTATAAACTAGCTGGCTCAGTTTCCACTGCAAGGTTTAGATAATCCTCTGAGATAGGGAATAAGTTCTTAAAAATTTTAGTACAAAAAAAATCATTCACAAGTTGGTTAAAAAGTTTCCATTTCCTTTGTGAAAAAAACCTGTTCTTACTGCAGGAGGTGGGAAAGCCACGACATGTAAACACCCTTCTGCAGACAATCCTGCTCCAAGAACCACGGTTTCTGCATTAAAAAGGAATCCTCCCCCATTTACATTCACAGCAACTTCCACAGACACGCGCAGGCGCAGTGCGGAGCCACGCGATGCAAGGTCAAGTCCACCGGCGGACACAGGGTCTTCTGTGCTGTCCCGCCCTCCGCGCCACGGGAAGCACGCTGCACTGGCTGCACAGCGGGGTTGGGAACGCGGGGCTGGGCTTGGCCCTCCCTGGGAGCGAAGAGTCCGCGTGTGTCCGGCTCCGGAGACCCCGTCAGTGCATCCTCCACACCAGGCGGATGATGCAACGCAACAGGCGCAAGATAACCATTTGGGGGTGGTCTTCAGGTTGGTAATTATTAAAAAATACCTGAAACACAAAAGCAAAGCTTCTCAGTGTCCGTCTGCTTTTGGGTGCCGGTGTTGAGTGGACCGCCCGCCCTCCTTAGTCACTGCAAGGCCCCTGAGGGCCTCCTGGAGTGCCAACCCCCTGAGACGGCTGGAGGGCATTTCCAGTCTCTGCAGAGGATGTCCTTCATGCAGGGCAGGCCTGCCAAGTGGCCGCCTTACAACAGGAGTGTAAAGCAACGATCGCACACTGTGCTGGACAGCGGGGAAGGACCTCTGCGCCCTAAGACTGCCGGTGGCAAAGCTTCCTGCGGGGGCAGCTTGGAAACCAGGTCCTCTGAGGAGGGCACAAACGGTATTGGGTAGCCTGAGGAACCACGTGCACCTGTACATGGACATCCCATGTCACTCTCTCAAAGGTGAATTGCTGGTAGCTGTAATTTGTGAAACCAGTGATTTGCCCTAAGAAGCTAAATGAAGGGGCGCGAGGATGCGCCGTGCCCTGCTGCCCAGCAGCTCGATGGATAAACACCAACGCGGAAGCCCATGGTCAGATGCCAGGCCCACCTCCCACTCTCACCCAGGAGCAAAGACCAAGCGAGGACAGAAGAAAGGCCACTTGCAGAGGACACTGCAGATCACTTCTAGCCTCAGAGGCTCGCTCAGGTCTCCAGGGTGCCCACTCCAGGTCCATCTCTTTACAGGTGACCACGAGGGGCTGACACATAGCAGCCCAAGTTGACACCAGGAGAGGCACCCTGGTTCACATCCAAGTCAGAAAGTGGCCCTGCCCTTCCTAGTGACCAATCTTAGCAGACCCCACTGGCCCCACAGCCCCAGAAATTGCTTCCAGGGTTCTGTCCTGGGAGCCACCGGCCAAGAGTCAGGCTGAGCCGATGGCCCGCTCAGGACCCCAGCTGCAGGTGCCCGAGCACCACGGCCTGCGATAAGCCAGGGCATTTCCCGCTTCCTTCCATAACAAGACGGAGGAAATCAGCCTGTCAGGAGGCCTGCAGACGGCTCCATAACCACAGTCTGCGATTTTTATCACTGTACACACAGATTGCTTTGTTTTGATTTAACTTTCAAAATTACTTTGCTCCTTCTGTGTGAGAATAATTTAGGGGAAGGTTAATTTTGGTGCAGACTAATATTAATGAGTTGAAAGAAGCTTATTCAAAATAAAACCACAACTCGCTGACGGGAAGCACGCGTGCTGACAGGCTGGGCCATCTGCCCCGGAGGGAGCCTCAGGCCTACCTGGGGCCACTCTGTCTTCAGAGTGACCAGAGGATGGGCTGATGGGTGTCCATGGTCAAAATGACACCAAAGGGCCACCCACGGGCAGGCCTGACTGTTTACACTGGCAGGCTCCAAGTCCCAGTCCTGGCGGTATCTGAGGACAGGTGAAGGACGGTGGCTGTGACCTTGGGTAAGGAGTCACATCAAGGGCTATTTGGACACAGGTGGGGAGAGCCAAAGTATATGGTGGGGGGCATTTTGGTGACAGGAAGGCCCAGGTCCCTGACCAGCGAGGCCATGCGGCAGCCACTCCTCCTGCCCTCTGAGGAGGCAGGCACGACTCATGGCACACGCTTCCACAAGTGAGCAATTGCTCCTGGGTGATGTTCGATGGAGGAAGCCATGAGCACTGACTCACAGCGGTGCCAGCCCAGCGGCCCCGGACAGCTGGCACAGCACTGAAGTGCTGGCCCAGGTGTGGCCCACAACTGGCTCAGGGCAGGGGAAGGGGAGCTGCAGCGGGTGAGGATGAGAACCAGGTCCCAACTGCTCCAAGTCCTGCACGGGCCCAGCCATGCAGCCAGCGCAAACCCGCACACCTGCGTGAGCTCCTGCAGCTGCGGCTGAGCCTCAGTCTGGGTGTTGGAGGGCGAGGAGTTCAAAGCCATGGACAAACCCGAGGTGGATCGCACTAGCAGGAGGTTAAGGCATATGCACCCCTGGTTCTGGCCAAGGCAACAGCCCCGGGCTGGAATGTGCCTATGGGCAGGGCCTGCCAAGCACCGCGTGGTGGGGCCACCAGTTAAAAGCCAACATGGCGGTGGGATCTGCCCTGCGACCTGTGGAGCGATGGCTTCTGGTGCGTGGCGCAGGGCTGGAGGACAACAGATGCACTGAGAGAGAATAGCAGGGCCAGGTACCCTCCCTGGGCCGAGTCCATGCCAGCCTCTTGCATGGCTCTCAGGAGGCATCTGAGTGCTCAGCACAGGTTGAGCTTCCTCTCATAGCAAGGAGTGTCAAGCCAGTTCCCAAGGTCCTGTGCGGGGTGCCTGCAGGCCTGACCATGGCCCCTGTTAGCACGAGGTAATAAACAGGAAGCCACCCCAGGACATCATGGGGGTAAATGAGATGACAGAGACATTGGCCAGGATGACAGGGCAGCCAGGACAGAGACCAGGTGGACAGGGCGAGCAACAGGGCACAAGGAACAGTGTTGGCTTCTCATAATGAGGGGGGGAAGGCTGGGGCAGGGCTGCCAGCTCTTCTGGCCAGGGGAGCACTGCGCCCAGGGATGCCCAGGGCAGCCGGCATGGCGAGGAGCACAGACCTGCAGACCCTGCCTAGAGCCATCCTCCAGCTGCACCCGAGCAGTACCAGGGCATCCAGCTACACCTCCTCGTGCAAGAGCTGCCCACACGCCAGTCCTGCAGACTGTGTGCCCGGTCTGGGGTCAGAAGAATTGCTCACTGCCATCACTGAAGGAAATGAGTCTTCAAAACAATCCTACGAGGCAAGTAGCACTCCCCATGCTGCAAGTGGCCGGAGGTGGCAGAGCAGGACAGGACAGGTGCCTGGAGCCCTCTCTCCTGCCATGGCACAAGCCACCTAGGACCACAGCCAGCTCCCACGGTGGAGAACAAGGATGCTGGCATGCCCAGGCCAGGAGACAGTGCAGGGTGACCCTGGAGCCAGCCAGCCCCTCTGGCCACACTAGGAGCCTGGTTTTGGGGAGGGCGGCCAGGCCTTGGCCAGTGACTGAGTGAGGATGGAAGCCCACCAAGTGACTCCGAGGACTCAGCTCAGACCTCAGCAGGACCAAGCCCACCAGGCTGTGCTCCAACGGCAGGGCCAAAACCCACTGGGCCAGACACTCAGAAAGTGCAACATACACGTACATTCAGCAGGCTTGGGTGGGGAGAACGACGGTAAAACAGACACAGATGTGCACAGTGAAATGAAAATAAAGTTTAAGAGATCAGAAATGACATCAGGAAGGGGAGACTTACCCCAAGAACCAGAGCAAGGTTTGTGGCCCCAGAGCCTGAGGTATGAATTTCCTGGCAGTCAAAGGAACAGGGGAAACCTGACAGTCTCTTCATCGTTGAAACTGACCCATTCAAAACTTGCTTCTTATGCAATTTCAAGACTAAATGTCTACAATGTCCTGAACCTACTGTTTTTTGTTTGTTTGTTTGTTTGTTTGTTTTTAATGTATTTATCTTGAAGCGTCAACATGTTATAGGGGACCGGGTTTGGACTGTGAGACCAGGAGGGACTTAATGGTATCTGACCTCCAGACTGAGAATGAGCGTCCGGGAGCCTGAGAACGTGGGGCCTTCAACAGCACCTTCTAGGGCACAGCGGCACCACCGTCCCTCTGCCTTCCCATCACCCAACAGTCAGTACTTGACCCAGGAGAAAAGGGCTAGCGTGTGAGGAGCAACCCGAGGGCCTCCTCTGCATCTTCGGGCTGAGAACCCTGGTCCAACGCCATCTCTAGTTTCAGGGCCGCTGCCACAATGTATGTGAAGACCAAACTCACCATCTGTCACCAAGGAAACGGGCATTTACATAGCTGGTGCCCAACAGCTGAGACAGCAGCCCTGCGGGGGAGGCGGGGGGCCCAGGTGGTGTCACAGACTGGAAACACTGTGAACCAACTCTAATTCTTTTCTGATCATCATTTAAAGAAACTCCTCTGGCTGCGGCCTTTCTGCAGCTCAGCCCGGGGCTGCCCGTGCTGGACGCTCTTCGGGCGGCAAGGCCTTTTTTTACTCGGTGGTTTCAGCTTACTGGAGCCCCCAGGGCCAGCGCTGGCCAGATTGGACGAGCCACCACCCCCAGGTCTGCAGCAGAGAGAGCCAGAGCCAATTCTCACAGCTGGCTGTGAGGCTCCAGTGGGTGAGTCATTCGATTCAGAGCATAAATGCACCGTCCCGAAGGCCCAGCCTCAGAGAAATGCCAAGCGAGACGCAGCGCACGCTGACCACAGTTGGGCCTCTGGGCTCAGGTCGAGGAGACGCGCAAGATGCTTCTTCCTTGTGTCTGCAGAGGCACCAAGCCTTGCTGTGTATCTTCATTTCCTCCTCCAGAGATTAAAAAATGACCCCAGGGAGACTCCCTCCAGCTCCTCCAGCACCTGCATCTCTGCACGGTCATGCTCAGCCTGAGGTCCCCAGTGCCAGGCGCCCTGCAGGTGCAGCAACTGCCTGGCTGAGGGGACCAGGCACACAGCGTGGTGCTATGAAGCACTTACTAGTGACGTCCAGGTGCCCTTTACACACCCCGGCACCCATCTCCTCACATCTGCCCACAGCAGGCATGGCCATGCAGCAGGGCCGAGCACCCACCTGCTGCCAGAGCAGGTGCAGAGCTGAGGCAGGTGGAGGCCACCCAAGAGGTGTCAGAGTAAATGGCAGTGATGACAAGGGACGCTCTATCTCTAAATGTCCCCCTTGAACCTTCTGCATGATGCACACCCAGGCCTCCTTCAGGGAAGGGGCGTGCCAGGCTTGAGATCTGACCCCTGAGCCTGAGCTTCTCCAGGAGGGGGCTCCCCGAGTGGACTGTCCCCAAGTCACAGAAAGCCTGTGTTCAGCAAGGCAGGGAAGGACCTGTGCTGAGTACCTGAACAGCTCTTCAATGTCTCGGGGAAACTAAGTTAAGTGCTCGTCACCTTCTTGGCACTGCACTGCCAACCCTGGTGCCGTGTCACAGGTAAGGGGCAGCCTCTGCCAGGAACCGCAGACGCACACTAGAGAGAGCAGCCGTCTCTGCTTCCAGCCAGGTGGAGTCTGCATGTCAGAGCTCACATGCGGACCGTACGTCCTGCTTCCGCAGACAGCAACAGAAAGCAGCCCTTTTATCAGACCCCAGTGTTTAGTAGAAGGCCTCCAAAGCACGCTGCCCAGGACACACACCCCTCTGGTCTGTCCAGTGTGTGACTCACTGCGCAGACCACTGGGGGCCTCTTCCTGCACCTGATCTTCAGAGCCACGGATTTCCAAAGGCGGGAGACAGCATACAGCATCTTACTTCTTTGAAGGTGAGTGCACCTTGATGTCAGGCTCACACCATCACAGGGGGCCAAGGCATGGACATGGCAGTCAGACTTGCTCACTCAAAACCGCCGGCGCCCCTCCCCCCGCCCCCGTTCAGGGCCATACTCTGGTCCTCCCCACAGGCACAGGCCCAGACGGGGCATAGGCAGTGAGAGCCACACACCCCACTGCCGTGGTCAGACCCCAAGGGCCTCTGCTCCCCGCCCCTCTATGGAAGCCATCGTCACAGGTGTCCACTGCAGCCCACTGTCCCCAAGTCACTGCTGACACAGTCTCCCTGCACAGGGACTCTAGCTGGACAAAAATCAATGTGAGGCACAAACAAAGTCACAGGGGAGCCAGGCACGGTGGCACACACCTGTGATCCCAGCAGCTGGGGAGGCTGAGGCAGGAGGATATAAAGTGCAAAGCCAGCCTCAGCAATTAATGAGGCCTTAAGCAATGGGGGAGACCTGTTAATAAAAAAGGCAAGGGGCTGGGGCTCAGTGGTTAAGTGCCCCTGGCTCAGTCCCCAGTGCTGGGGGGAATCAGCCCCAGGGAACACAGAGCCAGCTTCAGCGCTGGGAGGGGTGGGCAAGGCTGGGTGCAGTCCGGTCCAGTGACTTCAAGATCAGTACCTTCATGCTCTGCGGGGCCCAGCACCCCTTGACACCCTTGGACTGCAGCCTCAGCCCATAGCTGAGACACCCATCAAGTGGACACAACTCCAGAGGACCACGTCCTGCAGGTGAGCTGGCCACAGGCTCAGTTTCTGGCCAAGGGAGGAGCCAGGGAAGGCTGTTAGAGGACAGCAGGACCAGTCTTGTGTGATGTTCCCACCCACAGGCGAGGAGGCTGAGGAGGCCAAAGAGGGAGAGGCGCAGGCTGTGGACATGCCGTCCACGGCACCACTCTGCGAAGGCCAAGACACTCGCGTCCCCACAAATTCCAAGATACAGCCGGCTCCTCTAGACGTCTCTTCCCTTAGGCCCAGGGACAGCCCTGTGTCCCTGGCTTCTCTCACAGTCCTGGTTGAGTCCCGTCTGTGAGTCCCCAGCGCCTGCCTCCCTGCGGTGTGGACCTGGGAGCAGGGGGTCACACAACACGTGGGGGCAGCTCGCTGCGTGTCGAGTGCCTGTCAGGAGCCCCATGGCCTCCCCGGGGCTCAGGCTGTGCCACACAGCATGGCCACCAAGGCCCCAGACTGCTGCCTCGGCCCAGTCACCGAGAAGTCGAGCTTCAGGCGTAAAACCCACCAGGTACAACCAGAAGCCACCAATCGAGACAAACTAAACAAAAACATGGGAGAGCCAAGTTCTGTCACTTGACACGGTCTCTGCTCCTGTTAATGAAAGTTCTCCCTCCGTAGCAGAAGACACCCTCGGACCCACAGCATCCACCCCAGAGCCGCACGGGGACGGTACACAGGGCTTCCTCAGAAACGCGAAACCAAGCCTCACAGCGTGGAAATGCCAGGCAAGCCAAATGCCGGGATCTGTGAACCAGAACTGCCCGACCCTTCTGTCACGGGAGGCTGAGGAGGGCCTAAACTAACGAAGCCGGGAGCTGACACAGAAATCTAATGCAGGATCCTAGAACAGATCCAGGACTGCAGAATAGCCTATGATCTGGGGGCGGGGAGGCAAGGCTAAAACGACGTCCTTGTCAGGACACCTGACCAGTCCACAGTCCAGCACTGAACAGCAGCACCTCCTGACCACAGCCACACCCTGCTCCGTGGAGAGTGCTTCAACTCTGAGGAAGCGTGCTCAAGAACAAGGAGTGGGGGCAGCAGCATCACCCAGGGAACAGGGTGCTCGGGAATCCAGAGGGAGGACATCCAGGCCACCAGACCAAGGGCTCTTCCTGGCTCCACGGTGGCAGACCCCCAGGGCTCTGTTTCCCCTTTTCTTTTGGTACCAGGGATTGAACCTGGGGGCACTTAACCACTCAACCACATCCCCAGCCCTTTCTAGTTGCCCCAAATCCCCATGTTGTGGAGGTCCAAGGGAAGGGTCGGGCGCTGGGTGCAGGCTGACCTGTGCCCGGCCTCACCTGCAGAGTTCCGCTTCACAGCTGCATTTCCATCCCCACTCGCCCCAGGACCACCCCTGCACCTCTCCAACAGAAGAGGGTGGAGGCTGGCTCAGCAAGGCCCTGCACCACGACCAAGGCCTGAGAAAGGGCACACAGGGCACCGAGCCAGACAGAACCAGGTGCTCAAGGAGCCCAAGGCCAGCGAGAAAGCAACGGGCAGCAGCCGGCCAAGAGGCCAGGGCACCCCAGTGGGGATGGCGGGGAGAGCCCTTCCGGCTCCCCCCACCGACGTCTGGCAGGCCTTCAACAGCGGCCCGCTGGGCGATGGCAGACAATGGCTGTCTTAGTCTGACAGCTACCACTGCGGCCAGCTGTGGCCCGGGGTCACTGTGTCACTGTGCAGTTTTGGAGGCTGGTGTTTTGAACTGGCTATTCATAAAACCTGGAGAACATGCTAGCCCTTCTTTAAAAAAAGTTAGATTGCAATCAAGAAACTATCCCTACTGTACCCGACATCCCAGCCCCAGTGAGAGTCCTTTCTCAGCGACTGCTTCATGGCATGGGGTAATTAAGATGTGCAAAATAAGTGCACGGTGACAAAATCCTGCAAGCAGTGGGACACGCCCACTGTAAAGTCACTTTATGACAAGCAGGAGGGCAACAGGGCACATATCAGGAGACACAGCCCCTTTAACACACTGGCCCATCAGAATGAAGGGCCCTGGGGGGGGAGGTGGCACCCATGGCAGGTGCTGCCACCACCTCCGTGGTGCCAAGGTGACAAGGACGACCCCACAGCCCGTCTCATTTGCACATGAGTCCACGGCTCACCTCCAACAGCCTTTGCGGGGGATGGCCACGGCGGCACTCTGAGGCCCCACCTGGCCCGGCGTCTCATCATTGACCCTCACGGTGCCCTGCAGAGGCGGGCATCTGTGCCCCAAGTTTAAGAGACACCTCCACGAGCGCTCCTGAACACACTGGTCCCCAAGCCCCCATCCAGCCGCAGGGATGGGAGCCACGCTGGCTGTGGCTGTCCAGAGCCCCAGCACAGCGAGGACTCCCAGGGCACCAGGGCCAGCGCCTTGTCCCTCAGTCGCCACACCCAGGTCAGATGCGGCCCCGAGAGCATTTGCAAGCCCCTATGAGGTGGGGGAGGGGGACAGACACGCATGAGGCTGGTTCATCACTTGGGCACAGAGGTGACCCCAGGCCCATTAGAAATGACCTAACACAAGCCTAGAGTCAGGACTGGGGGGTATCCAGCTACCCTCCGGAAGGGACCCCCGTCCTCCCCTCCTCAGCACGAGGACCGCCTGCGTACACTGTGGCCCAGACGAACACAGCAGCACCAAAATGCCTTCAGAGAACACGTCAGAGGCAGACTAAAACTACTTTAAGGACACACTGCTTCTACGGAAGATACGCGGTCCAGTTTTTCTGTAACTTGGGCCACTGATTAATGGCTTCTCGATATCATTTCAACAAACAAGCTGGTGGCGGATGCCTGTGATCCCAGCGACTTTGGAAGCTGAGGCAGGGGGATCACAAGGTCGAGGCCAGCCTCAGCTTATGGAGACTGTCTTAAAAAACAAAAAGGGTTGGGGATGTGGCTCAGTGGTTAAGTACCCTGGGTTCAATTCTCAGTGCCCATAAAAAAATAAACAAAAACAACGTGCAAGGACAGCAACGAGGGTCGAGAGGACAACGCTTCCTGCTGTGATGTAGGCAGCTGCAGGTCACAGGAGTCTTTGATGGGTGCTGGCGCTGTTCCCCAAGACCAAGCACCGTGGTGCCAACTGAGCTCGACTGCGACCCAAGCTGCAGAGGGAGTGCAGCAGCTTGGCATGTGGGCTGGCAGCTCCATCCCCCGGGAGCTGGGCCCCGGAGCTTGTGACCCTCAGCTCGGGGTTGTCGGGTCTCTGCTCCTAACACCCCTGCAGCCCACATCTGTCTTATGTGTGGCCATCACCGAGTTCAGCCTAGAGCCAGTGGCAAGCAGGAAAGGAGAGCAGGCAAGACGTGGCAGGGCCTCCACTTCCAGAGTCAGCGGGGCTCCTGTCCCACTCAGTCTTTACACGTAGGGAAGGGACAGGATGGGACGGGATGGCGGCCTTACCCTCCGTGGGTAATACAGGTTAAACTCATCTCCAATTCGCCGCAGCTCCTGCGCGATCCAGATCTCCGGGCGCATGTCTACAGGTTCTGCCTGAGACTGCCGCATGGAAGCTGCGGGGACAAACAGAACAGAGTCACACCGTGCGCGGTCCTCGTCCCCAGAATGCAAGCCCACCCCGTGCACTCTGGAGGCTCTGGACTCTCTAGAGCTACAACACGCATTCCGGATCACAGCCACAAGTCTGCTGCGGTTTCAGCCAAGGCATAAGAAACGCAGAATACATTCCTGTCGTATAACTGGAAATTCAGATTTGCAGCAATTAAACACATCCAGGCTCATGCATGCAGGCTTCATTGCAGGAGGATTCATGAACACCAAAGAAATCACACTGAGGGCGCAGCAAGGGGCAGCCTCGCCCAGGATGCTAGAGGGCCCAGGTTCCCTCCCCAGCACTGCAAAAAAAAAAAAAAAAAAGAAATCACACATATACACACACACACACACACACATATACACACTTCTAAGTATATAAAAATAAATACCCTGAAAACAAACTACAATATAAAATCAGCATATCAGTAAGATGACCGTTTTGATCTTAAGGTAAAACTCCCAGGAATGTGTCAGCCACCACCTGAGAACCCAGCTGCAAGGGCTGTCTCTTCCAAAGCAAACCAAGGGGACACCAGAGCTGGTGGGCTAGCTGTCTGGAGGGAGGTTGGTGACACAGCAGCCAGACCCCCACCGCACCACCCAGGGCCAAAGGAAAGCTCCTTGGTCCCGTCTCTACACTGATGCAGCCAATAAAGCGGGTCCGGGTGTGCAAACACCGCGCGGGGGAGGGAATGTTTTGGTCCAGGAGCAAAGGCTTTCTGAAAGGAGAACGGCAGAGGGCGGGTGGCCCTTTCATTAAGCTGTCACTAACATTCACACCCAGCACATTCATCTGCTGCCTAACGTAACCATCCAGCCACCAGCAGCCAAAGGCAAGAGCAGAAACGGGAGCCGCCCCAGGACCAGCCATGCCTGTGGAAGGTGTTTTCCTTGTGCCCGCTCAGAGAGAAGGCTCCGGGAGGCCGCCTGCAGCCCACAGCCAACTCTGTCCCTGAAAAGGAGCACACTGCACTCCAACGCAACGAGAGGCATGCAGTGTCAATGACCTTGGGTTTCACAGTAACACTAAGCACTAAGCTTTTGGCTCTGTGTTTTGGTAGAAGGTCCACAAAACTGATACTGATTCCCAGATCTACAGAAGCACAGAAAAGCCCTAAGTTTTTCTAGTTCTTAAAATCCTTGCCCTACAACCCTGTCCCAGAGCCCAGCTGTGTGCACCGACCCACGATCCCACAGAGATGAGGCCTAGGAGAGGCAGGCCCTCTATGTGGAGGTCACAGAGCCCAGCCCATAGCCATCTGCACTCTTGGGCAAGCCAGAGGATGCTGTCAAGGAAGCCCTGGCAGGGAATGCCAAGGCCCAGGCCGTGGGGAACAGGACAGGTGCGGTATGGCCCTGCCACCCACATCCAGCTATGCAAGAGTACTTAGCACTTATTCACACAGATGTTCCCATGTTTATCTATAAAGTCCATTAAATGAAATTTTAAAACAACTCAACTGGCAAAGGATGAACTTGAGAGTGGCCATGCTACTGGGCAAAGAGGCTGCAGGTCCTGCCGTTCCCTGGGGGTCAGCCCTTCAGGGGTTGATGCCCACACCCCAGCACTACTCAGCTTCCCATCCCATCAGCATCTGGGAAGGGCGGTGCTGACGCTGAGCCTCTGCAGCCTGCCACCTCCCAGGGATACTGGCAAGCAGACCCAGAGTCAAGCCTGTCTTCTACCCTGGAGTCAAACAAACGCCAATTTCATCACACAGTCAGTGAAATATTCGCACACAGCACGAAGTTGTGAAGCATAAAAATGCTACTCAGTGTTTACTACATGGAGAGATTGGTGACACCCAGTGTCCACGTGCTGCAATCGTTATTGGGTACAGGGACAGAGGAGGCCAAGCCCTGCTCCAGAGTTAAACACTGTTTCAGCTAGCTGCCAGGCACCTCTGGACGAGGGCATTTGTACTTTAGAGTTCTTATATTGCAAAGCAAAGCAACCTCCCCTTTGACTTCCTGACCTGCAGACAGGCGACTCAGTTCCACCTAAGCCATAGGTGAGGTTCAGAGGCTGCAGAATCACACCTGGCTGACAACTCAAAGCACTGAAGAGCGCATGTGTGTCAGAAGTCGCTTATCAAGCTGCACTCCTAGCAAATCAACCAAGCCTGCAGCCAACTACAGCCCACTACAGCTCCCCAGGGGCCAAATTCAACTTGATCATCTTATAGATAAGTGCTCTGCTGCTTTTTGGGAGAAAGAGATAAGCAAATGGCTTGTTCTTCCACAGAAAGGAAATTTTAGTCACTGTTCCTCAGCTCAAATAAACACAGATGTAAACAGATCCACGAGGTCTGGGTCTGGCGCTGAGACCCGGAGGGCAAGAGTAGCTGAGAGGCCCAGGGCTGGTGCTCTGTGCCATGTGCAAGGCGCAGCCCCTGAAAATATTTCACAAAGGGTGAGAAATGATGGGGACACCCTGGGGCCCCTGATTTGAGTCTTCTAAGAGCATTTAAGAGTAGGAAAGTTGTATTAGCCAAAGATGAGGGTCTACTCCAGGCTTAGCACAGTTTCTGGCAATACCTATGGTTTAGTAAGTGAGCCACCAAGCATCCTGGGGTGTGATTTTAAAAAGGTTAGGTAGAAATTCACAACGTAAATAACAATCTGTAGAGGGAACGTATCTATCTGGGTTACTCTAACATAGCACGTATCATTGTTTTTAGTACTGTGGGCTGAACCCTGGATCAGCACTGGTAAGCGCTCAGCCACTGAGCTGCATCCCTAATCCTTTTACTTTTTGAGACAGGCTGGTCTTGAGCTTGCAATCCTCCTGTCTCAGCCTCCTGAGTAGCTGGGATTTCAGGTGTGGGCCACTGTGCGCAGCGACTACCTGTTTTTTTAAAGCTTTGGTTTTGTTTTTTGGTGGTGCCAGGGAGGAAACCCAGGGCCTTGAGAGCCCGAAGCAGTCTGCATTGAGAAGCAAATATAGTTCTTATTTCTTGACTCTCTTAAATCTAAAATCACAATGGCCCACATCCTCTGGTGCCCAGGTGACACGGTAGGAGCTGGATACCAAGCACACTTGAACTGCAATCCAAGTGTGTTCAAGGCTTCCTACTCCTCTACCTACGGTCCAAAAAATGGACCTTTATCTGAAACTCAAGCTCTTAATGCTAAGTTGGAAGTTGCGTTTTTAAACTCAGAAGGCGATTTTACCCGTACATACAAACTGCAAAGGGGAAATTCTGCTGAGGTGCGTTTTCACCCCCAGAACAGGGAGTTTCTAAAAAAACACTTGGCTCCATAAACCTGGCACTGAGCCTTCCAAACAAAAACCACAACAAAATATCAAGTGCTTGTACCGTAAGCTCATCAGCCATAACCTGCAGCCCCAGTGCCGACCGAGAGCCCCAGGCTGAGCCCAGGGAACTTCCAGGCCCCGGTTCCCTTCCTCCTGACCTGTAACTACAGCTACCAACAAAATGCAAAGCGTGAGATTCGGGCAGCTCTGGCGAGAAATGTCATGTCAACTGAATTTTCACCTAAACGAAAAATAATTTTTTTTTCTGAAATCGTGAAAAGTCTGGTAGCATCATTTCCTATGGCAAAATAGCAGGAGGCAAAATCAATCCACTTTCCTACACTGGCGGGGTGAGGGGCGGGGAGAGGAGGGGTGGGTGTTTCCAATGCCAAGGGCCTTGGTGACTCAAAGATGCACCGACTTGGTTAAAGTGTTCGGGTTCAGCCACAGAACTATTTTCCCAACTCATAACGTAATTTAAGATCTTAAAAGCTCAGCAATTGAAAAAATTAATATCGTGGTTAAGTGGTTGATAGTGAAATCAGGCTGGGGCTTTCGCAAAGGGCTTTCTGTAGCGCTGCCAACCAGGGCAGGAAAATAAAAAACAAGACCGTCAATTCATAACGAGCTCCACGTCAGCCATGCTAAGCCTCTGACTTCTCCAGAAGGCCCAGCGGCTCCACCACAGGTGTTCAAAGGAGCTGAAGTCACATCTGATGCTCACTGCCACTCTTTTACCCAGAGTCCTGACTGCGAGGTGCCGAGTAATGACACCAAGAACCTGGGCGTGCAGGCCGGGCGTGCTCACAGGGGCAATGTCTGGAGCAGGGTTGGTGAAAGCCACCACTTAGGGTCCGTCCCCTGCTGCTGGCGTTTCCAGTGCAGTGGACACCAAATAAAATTCAAAGGCAGGCACCCGCTGCACTGTCCGTGGTCAAGACTGGACTTTAGCTTAACCGACATGCATTAAACTACGGATTAATATTCCACTTCAACAGAGAACACACTCGGCCAAACAGGCGTGCGCTCTGCCTGGCACGTGGGCTGTGGGCTCGGCGTCCATCTCTACTGCCCAGGGAGATTCTGAGCAAACCACCAGGGGCACAAAGGACCCTGAGAAAGACCATGACCCAGGGACTCCCACCAGCTCCGTACACCTCCAAGAGACAGTCACAGCTGCTCAGGAGACGCTGGCCCTGCAGGTGACTCTGAAGCTCAATGTTCACTGGAGATAAAAATTCTGGAATGTTCATTCAACTCAACCGTTGGTTTACTGAAATACCTTCCTTGACTCAGTGCTAGCCACAGGCCACCAGAGGAGGGAAGCAAGCAGTCAGCCCATGAAGGTGGCCTGATCAAGCCTCTGGCTCTCCCACGGGATGGCTGTCTTGTCCCCATTCCCTGTCGGCCACCAGAACCTCCTGTCTGAAATCTGCACCTCCCAGGCTCTCAGGACACACAGGCCAGAGCCGGTCCCTCCGGTCCCCACCCGGCCCACTCTGACTGTGGCAGCTCACTTCTTGATAGAGCCACCCGCTTCCCTCCAGCCACGGGATGAAATCAAAGCTCCCGGAAATACAAACAGAGCTTAGGCAGGACCAGAACCCAGCGTGTCCCCCATCTGCCCTCCCCTGGTGCACATCGGTCGGTGGCAGACCTGGGCTGTCGCATGAATTCAAGCCTTAAAAACAGGGGCTAGGACCGAAGGCCACCAGTCCCGCAGCGCACCGGGCAGAGCTGGCGGTGTGTGCTCACCTCTGGCTGTGCAGCCCGGAGCTAGGAACCTGCTCCCACCAAGCCCAGCGTGACCGTGAGGAAGTGCCAGTCGCCTGGCTCTGGAGTGGGCGGAAGGGAAACCAGCACTCCTGGGAGCTCCTCCCTCCCGCCCACAGCTGCTCCGCGGGCACCAGACCGGGGCGCTGTGCTTCCATTCACTCCTATCCACACCAGAAGGCCCAGCCGGCTGTCCACCTGGGCTGTCCCCAACACACAAGCTCGTTTACTAGAAGCTGAGGACATGCCAGGAGCACGCCCATATCCGTGGGCAATGCCTGTCTCCAAGGACATCCCTGACCAATCTATGAGGGCTGACTCAGCACCTGGCACCGCCGGAAGCCCTGGATGGGCAGCCTCCACTATGGAGGCCTGGTCTCCCAGCCCTCATGCCCACTCACAGGGCCAGATGCCTCTCCTCAGGGCTGCAGTCAGCACTGAGAGGCAGGGCATGCACTACCACAGGGAACAGGAATGTCCCCTTCACCCCATGCCAGTCGTGACTCTGCCCCTAGGACACGCGGCAGCCCATAAGCCCTCTGATCGCCAGCCCCCTGCACAGCTGCCTCCACATGCCCCAGGAAGCCCCTCTGTCACCATTCTGCCCCCCACCCCATGCACTCCACGAAGCACTGTCCTCAGCAGCACTAGGGGATGACTTCCTGCACTGAGACTGGACAGGGCAGGACTTGGCATGCTGCTGCCCCTGGTTTCTCTGCACTCCCCCCAGTCCCTGGACACTGGCTCACGCCTACAGCCTGACAACACTCAATTAAGAGGGTGTGATCTTATTTGGAAAAAGTGAAAATAACCTCCAGACGAAGGACAGGTGAAACTCGACCTGAACTCGCTTCAGTAAAGATGGGAGCCCCATGTCCCCTCTACTGACACAGCAGACAGTGCCCCCTGGAAGATACAGGTCACCGTATACTCCACCAGAACCACACCCATAAAGAAACGGCTTTGGAGACCCTTGGAAAGGAAATGTGACTCCACACGTTAGTTCACTTGAGGTGATTCCTGAGGCGCCACGTTCGTGAGAATCAGGAGTCACCACCTCCAGTGACTGTGAATCGTTTCCAGCCAAAAATCAGATCCCGAGGGAGGAGGGAATGAGAATCTAAACTACAGTGTGAAAACGTCTGACTCCAGAGGTAAGCGTGCACTGTGGCACACTCACCTACAAAAATCTCACGCCAGCAGCAGCCAACAAGTGCCACCACCTCTTCTCCTAAATTCCCGGTGATTTTAATGGGACTGTGTCTTCCTCTCAGGGACAGTGAAAACTGAGATGTGGGTCAAAAGCAAAAACAGAATTCTCAAAAGCCAGGCTTCACTGTCCACATGAGCACGGGGAAAAGCTCATCACCCCAGACACAGGCCAGAGTCTCTAATGGCCACATACAAAGAAGGACCCATTCCACCTGGGTGAGCGGCCATCAACGACAACACGCCGCGAGGACAGTGCCATGAAAACCCTTCACAGATGACAGCTGCCTCTCCCTCCTGTGCCCTGCACGAACGCCGACCCTGACTCCAGATACCGCCGTTCAGGTCACAAAGATGCTACCACTGTGTTTGGACGGTTAATGGCTTCAACAGTTGTCCACAAAACACGCCTCTGTCCCAGTGAACTGATGGCTCCTGGGATCCCCTTAATGAGCACCTCCAGGACAGGTGACGTCCCACCACCAGGAACACAGGTGAACACATGCACCTCGGTGACAAGAAGAAATCTTCTGGGAACTAAATAAACACACCTTGAAAGCGAGAAGGCGGCTTTGAGCAGGATCTGCGAGGTGTACAGAGCTGGCCGGCCGAGAGCAGTGGAGCCGCGGTACCAACCTGGCACAGCCTGAGCGACTACCTGCCTCCTGACCAGGCCAGCCCCAGGCCTGATCTGCAAATCCCAGATGTTAGATAAATGACGGTACCAAGTCCCCCTGCAGGCGACTTCTGTTACCAAAGGGAAAGAGCAGAAGAACCACCTTGGGCTCAGACATGAATGCAGACCTTGGGTTCCGAGAGTGCGTCTCCTGTGGGCTCCATCCATTCAGGAGCCACCTCCCTCCTGCTTCGCCCTGGGGCTGGACCTCCAGGCAGACACACAGCTGGCCAGCTCTGCGGCCTCTAGGGAAAGTGGATGGGCCAACCCTTCTTAGACACTGCTGTGTGACACAGACAGGCCTGGAGTCGCGAGCCCACTCCCCACCTGCCCCAACACTCCTTAGACCGCTAGGACAGTCGCCAACACCCTCCCATTTCAGGGAGGACTGGGTCCCCGGCTGGTCGAGGGACTTGCCCTGGGGTACTAATAGCACCAGGACTGAGACCAGTCAGGCCACCTGCTAGAACCTTCCACCCAAAAACTTCCTATCACACCACAGGCAGAGAAGAGCACAAAGGTAACCTGGTTCAAGAACTGCACCTCGCTGGCTTCGCAGAGAGCACCATCCTAGGAGATGGATGCACACCCCGACTTCCACGCGGAAACAGGGTTACACCCAACCCACCGTCCCTTTGCCAGACCTGAAACACCTATGAATACTTAAATACAGCACGAATTATGTGATTACGCAACAATCACATAATAACTACAGAATCAATAAATAACATTAGCTCCAGATTGTGGTTTCAACCTATTTTATGCACCTGTGTCAATTTTATTGAAATGTTTCCAGAATAGACACTGGGGACTTCATGGGTAAAATATCATTTGGTTCTCTTTAAAGAGACTCCCTGCACCCCGTTATGTGCCGACCTCTTTCTGAAGTCAGTGACTACTTTAGCTGAATCTACGCTCAAGTCTAACAAAAACTAAGGTCTAAATGCTCAACGTATCAGATAGCTGAACCCAGAATTCATTTCCAGACTTCTTTTTGTTTTCAAAAAACAGACAAATCAACAGGAAAAGAAACCTCCTTTTACTGCTTTTTTGCAGTGCTGAGGATTGAACCCAGGGTCTCGTGCACGGTAGGTGAGCACCAGGGTTTTCCCTCCAGACCAAGAAACCTACTGTGGTCCTCTCTCTTCCCGAGGCTCACCCCCACTACACACCTTCACATACCCAAGCTCCTGAGGAAAACAGGTCGCTTCCTTCTTCAAAAAAGTCCCAGATTACTCACTAAGTCTTTCACAAGTTGCTTACATTCAAATGTTTTCGGAATGGAAGGGGTCATGCTCCTGTCCCGGAACATGACATATTTGGGGAGAGACAAAGCCCCAGAGCAACTGAGAAGTTGAGAATCATCACACTAAACCTGCTTCGATTGACACTTTCTCTCTCCTGAATCGAGAGTGTCCCTTTTACTGCTTCGAAACCTCAGCTTCAAACCCATTTCCACCACTAAGGAAAGGCAGCAAAGTCCGGATGGACCAAGCGTCAAGTGCCGTGCAGGGGCAGGGAACCAGTGCCAACTGCCACAGGCCCAGGCCAAGGCCAGGCTCCAAGACTGGACAGAGCCTTGACCCAGCTCCCAGCTCCAGGCTGTTTCCTTGCTGTGAATATAGTAAAATCCCCACTCCCGAGCCTGCAAGCACATACCATCCACTGGCAGGTGGCATCTCTGAGCTCAAATGTGTGGGCCAGGCTCCTCGGAGGGCCCAGCTCCTGCCTCCCGACCAGGGAAGGGGCAGGAAGTGAGGCAGAAGCTCCGGCCAGCAGCTCTTTCTCAGGACTTCCCTCCTGTCCTGTCTCCGCAAACCAGGCTCGACTCAGGAGCCACGGAGATCTGGCCCAGGGGACAGAGCCCAGAATGCAGCCCCCGCCCCGGGCACCAGGACACCTACTCATTCCAAGGGAAGCCTTACACCGGGGAGGCCTGCCACCAGGTGGGTCCTGTTGACACTGACTGTGGCACAGGGAAGAACACAGTGACCAAGGAGAATCCGCTCGCTCATAAGTACTGCCAAAGGTCAAGGGAATGGTGACTAATGCTGTTGTTTTCTCACCAAAGGAATCTGACTGTCTTGGGGAAAAGAGGGGACCTGTTTTAGAATTCTTGTTCTGTCTAGGCACTGGACATAACCAACGAACAACCCAAGGCCCTTGATTTTGGACAAAAAAAAAAAAAAACTAAACAAAACAGAACTTTGGACGGCAGGGAAAGCGCTTCTCTGCCTCTCCACACGTGCATTTCTGAACTCCAGCTACTCTGCCACCTCTAATGGGCGGTGGTCTCCTGCGGGGTCCCACTGACTGAGCCCACCCACAGCTGGGCAGCAGGCGTCCCCTGGTGTCTCGTCACGCTCTACAGACTTGCCAACGAAGCCGAGGTTCTTCTCAGGTGATGTTTGGGTTCACCCACGGGTGAGGGGTGGGTTCAGACCTCCCAGCCCACCCTCGCCAGCCCCTTCCTAGAAGAGACTTTCCTTTCCCTGAGAGCAGAGGGGATGGATATGGTAATTTCCAGATGAATTCACTTCCCTGTGAGTTCCCCACGCTCCTGACTTGACAGCCCCCGCAGAGAACAGGAGAGAGCCCTACAGAGTAGCCAGGTCTGTGACCTCGCTAATGGGAAAGCTCTCCAAAGACACTGAAGACAGACTACATACCGTGCTGTCCACCAGCCCTTACGATGGGCGCCAAGGCCCTCGGCCCTCGCGTGGGGGGCGAGGAAAGAGGAGCCCAGACAGAATGACAGCCCCGCCAAGGGCCTGGGGAGGAGGGCAGACAGGACCCCACTGAGACTCCAGGGAGAGCGTGGATCCCACCTGATGAGGGACAAATCTGCTTGGCTAAAATAAAAAAGGTAGACTCGCGAAGAGTGAACGAGGGGAGCAGCTCTAGGGACAGGCCAAAGGCCTGATGTCACCTGCACGGAATCCTCACCGATACAAAGAAGGCAACGAGGAGTGAGCATGCCCAGTGATGGGCGGGCGGCGGGCAAGCCAGGAACAGAGATGCAGGCCACAATGTCACCCACGGCTCACCCCGACTGTGAGCTGTCACCACGAGCCTGCAAGTGCCCGGCGCACAGGAAGCACCACCCGACCCGAGCCCGAGCACCCACAGCACAAGCCGCCGGTGTGTCTCCTCTCTGGTGCACAGGGACTCTGCTACCCCCACACCAGGCTGCCCTCAACCACCGCATTACCTTTCAAACTTAATGTGATGCCAGGAACATGTCCCTTGTGCCATTATTCTTCTCTGTACCATGAAACGCACCAGCCTGTCAGAAGGAGGAATCAGCCTCCCACCCGTCCGGTTAGGACCCTTGGTCTTCTGCGTGTCTAAGTAGTGCTGAAGACCCCTGCACACCTTTCTATTAGCATTTCTTCCTTCCTTCCTTCCTTTCTGGTACTGGGGATGGATCCCAGGTGTGCTTAACCACTGAGCTCTACCCCAGCTCCTCAAATGTTTTACTCTGAGACAGGGTCTTGCTAAGTTGCTGAGGCTGGCCTCAAACTTGTGATCCTCCTGCCTCAGCCTCCCAAATCACTGGGATTAAAGGCATGTGCCACTGCACTGGGGACAGTCAGTATTTTTTGAAAGAGAGTCTGAGGGTGTGTAGAAGGCAGAGCCCCCAGGGTGGGCGGAGTTTTGGAGGATGCTGGCCTGTGCCAACAGTGATGGGACTTCCAGAGAGAAGTTAAAGCAGTCTGAGGGTCACAGCAAAGACCCTGGCTACTGACCAACAACCACTGACCACAACAGGACAGTGACCAGGCCAGACAAGTCATCACCCAGGAAGGTCAGGAGGCCCAGGCTGGCCCAACAAGAGGAATGAAGATGACTTAATTCTGGCATGGGAGGTGGTGACAGGATAGCAGGTGACCAGAAGCCCTGTGCCAGCATAGGCAGGATGACCACAGGCGGGGTTGGGGGAGGCCAGGCACCGGGCAAGGGCTGCAACCCTCCAGCTTCACAGTGGGTCAGGTGGCAAGGCATGGCTCTGTCCAGCCCAGCAACAACCGTGGAGGACAAGGGTCCCAAGCCCACGGCCTCCCGCAGAGCCCAGGGCCTCCACTCCCCTGCAGAACTATGGGTTCTCTTAAGCGCAAGTCCCCCTAAGGACCCGTAAAACCAGACCCGGAGGGAGGTTTGAAAGCAGCAGAGCACGCCCAGCGGACTCACCCCAGTGTCCCACACAGCAGGTGACAACAGACACTGGTGATCATTGCTTTCTACTGTTAAACGTCTCTCATGCCTACAGGGAGTGGGAACGAGGGGCGAAAGAGGGGACTTCTAAGGCCCTCAAGCCCCTGCAATACCTCTACGTTCTGCATGTCTGTGTCCCCCAAATCCAGAAGGTGAAGCCCAGCCCGAGGTGACGGCACTAGAAGGTGGGCCTTCAGTGTGACGAGTGCCCTGACAGGAGACTCCAGGGACCCTCACCCTTTCCGTTCCATGTGGGGACACAGCCTGAAGCCTCCATTAGTGACCCAGGAAGGGGACCCGCCCAGGGCTCAAATCTACCTCACCTAGGACTCCTGGCCTCCAGAACCGGGAGGAGTGCATTTGGTGGTTTATAAGCCACCCAGTCTGGAGTCGTCCACGGGGCCTGAGTGGACCTGGCAAATGTAGCCATGAGCGCTGAGAACCTACTGCCAAAGAGCTGGAGGGGCACCCGGCCCCCAGGTCTCCCTCTGACCAGGCAAAGGCCTCCAGGTCGCACGTGAGGAGGTACAGGAAATCCACAGTGGGAAGGAGGCTGCGGGATGGTCGGACGGCCTGGGCCTCCTCACCTTCCACTCAGCCCCCACAGGCACAGAGGGAAACGCTCCCAGAAAAGCCTGTCACCCTCACCAAGGCCAGGGACCCCACCCACTCTACTACAGTGAGTGTGGCCCAGCAGGCAGCCCGTGCTCCAGCTCACCCAGGCCCAGGCAAGGGGGTGCTCTGCAGGGCGACCGCCCAGCCCCTGCTGGGCAGGAGCAGCAAGGCAATCTCACTGCCCCGTCAGAGTAGCTGGTATGACAGTGTGGCCAGCTGTCCTCCATCCACAGCCAGTGGACGCTGCAGTTCCCCTGCCAGGGTGGCAGCAGTGAGGGCAGACAAGCCAGCCTTCCACCCCCTCACCCCCGCCAAGTGGCAAGGAGCAAAGGGTAGCTGAGGTCAAGTCTGGCCTGCAGGAATGAGGAAGAGCGAGGTGGCCCCACACCCGCTTTCCTCTCTGGCAGTCAGCAGAGGCTGGGGGAGCCCAGCTCACCACACCCACCTGGACATGAGGAAGCAGTGCAAGGCAGCCCCGCTTCTGCCAGGAAAGCAGCCACAAAGCCAAGGAGGCTTTTGAACTTCCCCCTGACTTGGCAGAAGCAGGCAGAAACCTTAGAATTGAAATAGACAATTAAACATAATTCCAAAAACTCACTGGCCATTCTCACTAGTAGAACGGAAATGACTCTAGAATCCATGAACAGCAGGGCAAATCAATAGAATTTACTCAATCTGAACAGAGCAAAAACAGATTGAAAAGATATGAACACACAGTCCAGGGATCGGTGGGATCAATAAAAGTACTAACATCGCTATCAGAGTTCCAAGACAAAGGCGGGGAACAGAGAAATATTCAAAGATATAACAGCTGAAAACTTCCCAGTCATGACAGAACAGAACACTGCAGACTGAAGAAGCTGAGCAACCCCCAGAGAGGTTGCAATCTAAGGATGGCAAGGATAATAAAGCATTGGAAAGACAAAGACAAACCTTGAAAGCAGCCAGGCAGAAATGGCCCGTAACTTATGGGAGGCCACCCGTTGGAAGGACAGCAGATCTCCAGGGAACACCAGAGACCAGCAGGAAGTGGCATGCCCTTCAGGTACTGAGAGGAAACTGCCAACTACAAACAACACTAAACGGCAGCGAAGGCACAGACAGCAAGCTCTGGTGGCGCTGAAAGGAGAGGCAGAGAGTCTACTACTACAACTGGGGACCTCAACACGGCGGTGCCACCACCCTCAACAGTCGGCAGAACCACTGCACAGGAACCAAGGACTGGGGAACCCAACACGTCAACCAGTGAGACCCGATGACACGGATCATGAGCCCACCTGGCAGATCCGAGGTTTCAAGCACCCAGGGAGCACCCCCCGGGCAAACCACCCCCTCAGCTGAGAAACAAAGCTCAGCCAGTTTGAGAGACTGAAGTCGCGCAGCTCAAGTTCTCTGACCAGGATGGACTGAAATCAGACAGTAACAGAAAGACAACAGGACCTTCTCCACACACTTGGCAAGGAAGCAACACACTTCCAAGAGCCCGCAAAAGGGACATCTCACAGGAAGCAAAAACACAGCTCAGTGAAAGTGAAAACTCAGTACACCAAACAAAACAGGTGGGGCGTGGCTCAAGCACAAGTGAGGGAAATTTCCAGAAAAGTGATCCCATCAGAACTGGAGGTCTCAAACACCACCCCAAGTCCTGATGAGAAACCAGAAAGAAAAAAAAAAAAAGATGGAAATAAGCAAAGAACCTGAAAACAGGAAAAGAGAAAAATCAATAGAACTAAAAGCTGATTACAAAAAAAAAAAAAAAAATCAAGAAAGCGCTAGACCTCTGAGATTGATAGAGATAAAAAGACACAAGTTACCTATACCATCAAAGAGACAAGATCCTGAATCCATTTAAAAGGGTAACAAGGGATACTACAAATACATTTATACTCATAAACTCAACAACTTAGAAGAAATGCGCCTAGTCCTAAAAACCCACATACTATCAAAACTCAAACTAAGTTGAAACAACCTGAACAATACTACAAACACCAAGAAATGAAATCTGTCACCTAAAAGTGACCCCAAAGAAACCTCCCAGCCTAGATGATTCCATTAGATGCTACAAAACATTTAAAGAATTAATACTAACTAATCTCTCCAGGAAAACAGAAGAGAAGGGAACACTTTCCAAACTCACTGTTAAGGTTGACACATCAAAACCCAGACAGACTTCGAACAACAAACCACAAGAATCAAGGCACAAATATTTAACCCCACCCAAGTAGGATTTATCCCAGACACCACAAATCATCGTAATGCACCATTTCAATGTTAAACATAAATAAAATCATCTGATCATATTAAATACTATAAAATCTAACACACACTCCATTTATGATAAAAACTCTTTTTAACAATCTAGGAATAAAGGTAAAACTTCTTCATCCTTTAAGAATTCCCCCAAGAGTGGGAACAAGGGAAGCATGTACCACTCCTATTCAACATAAGTAGTGGAAGTTCTAGCCAATGCAATAGAGCAAGAAAAAGAAAAATGTGCAAAGAAAGTGGGGGAAAAAACAAACCCCAAACTGTCCCTATTTTCAGATTTTATGACTATATGCATAGATCAAGAAATCAACAAAGAAGTTTCTAGAATTAATGAGTTCAAACAAGGCTATAAAGGACAAAAATTACTCTCCTTATAATATAGTAAAGGTGAACATGTGGAAACTAAAATTAATAGAACTGCTCCCAAGTAAATGAAATATTTAGGTATACATCTAAATAAATGTACAAGTTCTGTGTGTACAAGTTCTGTGTACTGAAAACTAAAGGATGATAATGAAGGAAATCTAAGAAGACCTAAAGTTGGTCTACTATACTTGGAGAGACATACCTACCCAAGGATTGTAAGACTCCATGACAATTCTCCCTTACTCACCATCTGATCCAGCAATCCCACCTCTGGGTACATATCCAGAAGAATTCAGAGCAGGATCCTGGTAAGATTTAGCATACCCATATTCAAGGGGATACACTCCACAATAACCAAAAGGCAGAAGCAACCCTAGTGTCTACTGGTGGATGAGCAAACAGATAAACAAAATGTGGTGTGGTTTTGCACTGGAATGTAGTACCGCCTTAAAAAGGAGGGACATACGTCACAGTGCAGATGTCATTATGCTAAGTGCATTAAGTCAGTCACAGAAGGCTGAACACTTTGATTCCACCTACAGAAGTAGTCCAAATTACACATGGAAGGGTGAATGGATCTGCCCATGGCTGGCGGTGGAGAAAACAGGGATTTATTTCATGGTAGAGTTTCAGTTTTAAAAGATGGAAAAGTACTGGAGACCGGCTGTATGGTGACAGGAAAGCTCCTAACACTACTGAACCGCACACTTCAAAACAGTTAATATGGTAAATATTTTATGTTAGTTTTTTTACTACTGTAAAATTATATTTTATTTAACCCATGAATTCAAAATATTAATAGGTAACCCACATGAAAATAATTGGCATTTTATATTCTTTTTTATGTAGCAAGTCTTCAAAATCCAGTGTGCACTGATACCAACAGCACAGCCTGATTTTGACCAGTCCTAGGTCAAGAGCTCAACACACAGGCAGCTCTCTCCTCCTGGGAGTACTGAGCTAGACTGCACCTGTCACCCTACGGGGCCGACTTTATAGTTGGATCCTGGGAATTAATCATACATAGAGGGTGTGGAAGGGCATGTCCTTATCTTGCTACCTATACTTTAAAAAAATTCTTACTTGTCCTCAGTTAAAAACTCCATGGCAAGGCAGAGCGAGGTAAGGAGAGCACATGTGCAAGGGCCTGGGTCCAATCCTTAGCATGGCAAAACCAAAACAAAGCAAAACTCCAAGGAAAGAGTAACAGGCTGGGCTCGGGTCCCTTTGAAAAAATCCTGGAATTCTCCTGTCAGGCTCTCACTTGGATCTGCAGGACATCATGCCTCCCACAGGAAGCTCTCAATCTAGAAGAGGGGTCAGATGATTACCAGCTGCAAGAGGTAACACCCCACAGTATGCTGAGGGGTACAGAGGGTTCAGAAGACCATTAACTTCCACCTGAGAATTCTGACATACTAGAAGACACTTTCTAACACAACATGGCGAAGCTACTGATAGCCAGACCACTCTAAAAGGTACGGGGGTGAACCCACAGGCATGGGTGACTTTTATGCAAACTATCAGTTACCCACTAAGAGAACATCTGTCAAGCTAATCCTCCCAGTGTACACACGAAGGAAAAACTGAGCGAGAGTGTACAAACCATATATGTCTCCTCATGATAAAAATGTTCTTCCAACACGTCTTCAGAAAAATGGAGGAAAACATGAAGATGTTTGTAGGAGGAACATCTAACTTCTATGAATCCCCGGTAATCCTTCACTTTGTCATCAGATCAAAGATACAAGTTCAAAACTTCAAGACGCTCGGTTCTCCACCCCCAGTCGCTAGACAGAAAACTACTCTGTGGCTGGAGGAGCCCTGGCTAAGCCGAACTTCTCTGCAATCTCACATTTGTTCCAGGAGCTCAAACCTATCACACCAAGACCATTTTGTGAAAAACAGATATTTCAATAAAATTATCAAAAGGGTCACCACTAAAGATCTCAATGGAGATGATGGAGCAAGGAATATTAAACATGGCCAAAAATATAAGAGAACCACATAACAGCACAGTGTTAAGTGGCCTTCATTCACGGAGCTGAGACTCTGAGGTTGGCCAAAAGAAAGAGGAAGTTAGAGGCTATAAAAATTATTAATTTAATCTGTCAATTTCATAAACTGACATCTGGCTAAGTCCTCTCCTCGCACTAACTTATCCTCTCCCACAAATCTTCTAAAACTTAATACTGAAAACTTACCTTGGCACAGTAACTTTAAACAAATTCCTTACAACTTACCATTTACTCTGCCACACTAAATTCTAAGCTCTCACACCAATCTACTAAAATGGAGTTCATAGTACAAAATAAAACCCTGGGATCCATTTCTTTACTTCACCGATAAGGCCACTAACTCCGTTTAATAATCTGGATTGTGATCTTTAAAGCTCAGTATTTGTCATCTGAAATAACAGTGCTAACATTATAATTAGCTTGCTAACAGTATTTGTCACCCTTGCCCCCCCCACCAGCAAAAGCATGCAATTCATGTCTGTCTTCACATTTAAAAAAATACACTCACTCATCCAGCTAACACTCTTCCTAGTTAATGAGGCAGGAGAAACGACTGCCATGCCTTAGCCACACCTGCAGACTCCGCTACAAAGGCCTGCAGTGTGAAACCATAACAGCTTCCAGAGGGTCTTAAAATAAACAGGTTTTCAAACATTCATGCTACAAAGCCCTGGCAACTCCGTTAGAATGTTGTAGGTCCACATATGCACTGGAATATTTTGTGGGAAACAAGAGTTCCAAGTACCAGGAACTTCCTGAACTCAGGAGCAGAAGCACTGGCAGTGACTAAAGCAATAGCAACAATGAAACTTCCAGCTCCTTACATAATACAGTAACTGTGCCCCAGCATTTGGCAGATGTGCAGACAGCATACACGGCTACTGGAATTTTGTCATTTGTGCCAGGTCAGGTGTGCCCCACCCCTGACAAGTGTCACTCTCCTCTGAGGTTCTTCCCATCTCTGTTACATGGGGACAGACCTGCCCAGAGCTGCATCATATTTACAAATACAAGGTGTGTCATTGTAGTCGAGAGTTTGATCCCATGACTTTTATTTAGCCTTTGGCATGGCAGGTACAACCTAATCTTGGTAGAATCTATATTAGATTTCCTAATCCATAACATTACCAATTTCAGAGCAGGCCAATGTGAACAAATGTCAAATCTAATTTTGGTGAATGATGATCAAGACAGGAACTTTTTCCGTTAGTGAAGAACAGCCAGTTGAACCAACCTAGACTCCTCCCTTCACCAGGGTGACTGGACATTCTCAGGCACAAACTAGAGGCTCCAGAGTCAAATCGAGCCTGTAGATGTTTCAAAATGGCTTATGCAATGTTTTAAAGAATGTGAGTTGTCAATGTTTAAATGTCAGAATATGAGGCTCAAAATCTACATTCCAGGACTATGTTGCAAAACTAGAATACCTGCTACTCTGAGACCACATGCCCTCAGGGCAACAATCAGGATGGGACTAGCAGAAGGGGCAAGTGCTGTCCAACTTGCCACAGTTGCCCTCACTGATAGGACTCTCTGGGTGTTTATGTTTGCCACTCCTAGTTCAGACACTAACACTGCTCTGAATCCCTGACATAAAGTCTGATTCCCCAGCTCATTAGTACTATGTCCAAACTCTTGAGTCACCAATCCAAGGGGAAATATGCCCATAAAACAAACCACCTTCATGGTTCTATGTCAGCACTGCTATACAAACTAGTTCAATTTCCCCACATGTCATTTTTGAAAATGTTTGACTTGCAAATCTTTCTTTACTTTCAGTTATGTTATTAAGCTGTTTGAAAAGGGACACCAGGCAGAATTCTTTCAGGCAGAATGTCATTAACAGGTAAAACCCAGTGGTTCAAATACCGTGCCAGGGTTATGTGCTTTAGCAAAAATTCAAGCTTTATAGCCCTGAAGGCTCATGCCTGGACTTCACTCATGCCGCAGACTTCATGAATTAAAACAAACAAACAAACAAACAAAAAAACGCTGGCTTGATATTTGACTTTATACATCCTCTGTGCCCATGAAAATACAGATTAAACCAGTTGAAGGGCCCTAAAAGGGGACTTTCAATGCTACACACAGCTTTGAAACAGATATTCCAACAACCACACACCACTGCCCCTTACCCGGGCATTGCTTACCCATTGCACTCAGATAATGGTTGAAGGCCTGGCAAGGAGGACTTGGGGTTTGTGTTGATTTGTCACAACTCATGGGTGCTGGGCTCCTGTCTGTGTCAAAAGAGAAATACCCACTGGAGGATCGCGACAGCAGGGAAGATCTTCTCACAAAGATGAAAAGCGGGGATCTGGTAGCAAAAGGGCCAGGGCTGGCCGGTGGGGCCAGCGGGCCCTGTGGGCTGCCGTGGGGGCAGCGGTCCCCTTCGCCTTCGGGATTACCTTGAGGCTCTGTCTGAAGGGAGGTAGGGGCCCCCGGCCTGAGCTGGGGAGGCCTCTCTGCAGGCTGCAATTGTCCACCTTCTCTGTCACACTCAGAACTTACATCGGAAGGTTGCTTTGCCATTTGGTCTTTTTTTCTGCAAGAAAGAGAAAAACTAAGATGATCTTCGGCAAGATAACGATTATAATAAATGAATAATAAAATAATCTTGCTTACACCTATTCATCAAAAATGCTTGAGTCTCCAATACTTTAAAACTAAATTGTTTACTTTTCTGAAAGTCTCCCCCCTCCAAATGCATCTAACATAACAAAGGTGTGCAGATCTTTCTCTCAGGGGCGTGACTAAACTTCATTCCACCAAACTAAACAGTTGTTACTACAATGTCAACTACTGGTGGAGCTGGTGCTCTTACACACATTATATATACACACACAAGTTTCAAGAGAAGCGGCTCGTTTGAAGCCTACTCGCATGTGCTTTTTGCTCTGGACACACTTGCATCAAGTCGGAAGCTCCCAGCGGGCTCTGACTTCCCGGGACCCGACTCGGTGCTGGAGCACAGGAGCGGGCGCAGATGCAGTGATTACAGGCGGCTGGCCGCGTTCCCTGCTCCGGCCCCATTGTTTGCCGAAAATGCTGAGGGCAGCAAGTCTGGGGAAGGTTTGGCAGCGGCCGTCAGTCGTAGTAAGTGCGTCACAATAGAGTTTGTAACTCAGAGAGCGGATCGGCCGGGCTCTGTTGCTTTCCGCCTCGGTCCCTCTAGCTCCTGGCCCCGTGCGCCACACCAAACCGGACAGAACTCCTCTTGGGTGCAGCCGTATTGTTAAGTGCACCTTCCCAAGTGGGGGGCCCCCCAGCGAAGTCCACAATTTCAACTAACTCCGCACGCTCGGCGACTCTGGGCGCGCGGATCCCTCACTCCAGAGACCCTCCCCTCCGAAGGCAAGCACACCGAACTCACGTCCGCCCCTTCCCTTCTGTGCGTAGCGTCCGGGCCCGCGCCCCGCGGCGCCCCGGCGCCCCCAGACCGTCACCACGGAGGCACCGCAGGACACAAAGCCCCGCGCTCGGGTTCGGAGCCCCCCAGGCCGCACAGAGCCTACGCTTGCCCGCCCGCCCGCCGTCGTGCTCCGCCAGGCAGCCCAGGGCTTCGCGTGCCGCGCCTCTGGCCCGCGCTGCCCCGGCCGCCGCAGCCGGGAACATCCTCCGCCTCCGCCCGCTCCTCCCCTCGCGCACTGCGCCCGCCGCGGCTTGCACCGCCGGCCTCCCCGCGCCGCTGGCGCCGGTGCCCGCGCTCCCCATTGGCCCGCGCACGGTCGCTCCGCGCCGCAGCCAATGGGCGGCGGGGGCGGGGGCGGCGCCTACAGGTCCGGCCGCCAAAGGCTAGGCGATTGTTGACAAACTCGCCTCCGAGCGCTGCTCGGGCGGCCGCGGCGGCAGCCCGGCACCTCCGACACCCAGCCCCGCCCGACCCCGACACCGCGCGCGCCTCGGAAGTTTCTCTGCTCCGGGCAGCCGGGCACCTGGAGACAAAGCGAGATCTGCGCTCTCACGGGACCCGCTCGGCCGTCCTCATACCGCAGTTCCTGCCACCCGTTCTCGTCCATGCCAGTCAGGGCGAGAGCCCCACGGCCTCATCTGCCCGGGCTGCAGCACCCATCCAACTCCAGCAACTTCCGATCACCTGTCTCCCTGTGCGCCGCGGATTCGCACCAAATCTGAACGACCACCATCCCAGGCCACGAGCGTGCACATCCACACCCCAATCCTTGGCGTCCGAAGAGCCCTCCACCAGCAACTCCAGAGCCCCAGGGTAAACAGGCCACCTAGGGCACGGCGCCGCCAGCCTGCACCGCCAACGGACCGGGGTGGCATAGGGCGCATGGGAGCATCCAGGACAACCAAGCTCTACGGGCCGAGCAAGTTCTGCGGGCCGGGGCTCGTCCCCGCAGTGGCGCTGGCGGTCGACGAAGGCCCTAGGTCTCTTGCTGCCAGTGAATCGCGCGCTGGCACTGTCCGCAGGGTGCCCGCAGACCGAGCAGGGGCCCCAGGCACTTTAAACAGAGCAAAACTCTAGCTTGAATAAGTTTAAGGAAAATCCCGGGCTCATTATTTAAATCACCACTGCAGTTCCGCAAACTCCCCCCAAGAGTCCGTGAGCCCAAGAACCAATACGCCAAACCCTCTGGAACAGAGTGGTCACTCACTACTCCAGGCCGCTGGAGCCAGCGGCGAGACTTCCCGGCATGGGTGCTCGGCCCGGTGCCGCGGAGCGGGTACTCCAGCTCCTCGGCCGGCGGCAAGAGCACGCTCTCTTCCAACCTGGCCTGCGACGCTGCACAACCCCCGCGCGCTGCATCCCGATCCGAATCCTACTTCAGCTAAGTGCCCGAAGCTTCAGCGCCGACGACCCTTCCCCAGAATGCCCCAGCCTGGGAAGGAACCCGACCCACACCAATCGCCGCCTCCCGCCAGGCGACAAGCGGAACGAATGGAGCGTCTCCGCCCGCACGTGCGCGGAAAGCGGGCACTACAGGGAGCCATACCGGCTCCAACGCCTGTTTTCCAAACGTCCCCGGCCCGCTGCTTGAGACTCGTAGGTATTTACCTTGCGTTTCTCAGTCCGAGAATCAGAGTCAGACATTGGGGGGACAAGAGCCAAGGAAGGGCGCCGAGGTGGTAGAGACGGGAAACGGCACGAACCTAGCTGCCCGAGGCGGTTCTGACCGCAATGGGGCAGGGCTCACAGGCTGGCTGCAAGAATCCCGCGGCGGCGGTGGCGGCGGCGGTGTTGGCGCGCGGACGCAGCCGCGATACTACGAGCTAGAGACCCAGCGGCTGCGCGGAGCGAAGTGAAACCTGCGCGGCCCTGCAGCCCTGCTCAGACTGGCGGCCCCACGCCCGCGCCAATCACCGCGGGCCCCGCCCCCGCTAGGTCCCGCCCCGGCGGGGGGCGTCAAGTCCCGCCTCCGCAGCTCCCGGGCCGCTGGCGCGTGCAGGCCGGGGCAGGTAGAGGCGGGGGAGGCCGGGCCGGGTTCCCTGCCGCGCGCGCCGCCAGCCCTGGCGTGTTTACCAGAGTGACTCGGCCTGCTAACGCTGCATGCGCGCCCATCCCCCACTCCGAAGTCTACACTCCCCCCACCCAGTGTCCGCTGTGGCTAGCGCGCAGAACAGAGGGGGCGCTCGGGGCACGGTCTGAGCCCAGCCTGGCTACAGCCGCCAGTGAAAGCCTCTGGAGGCGCCCCTGCCCCTTACTGTGCAGTTTCTCCACCGCTCCGGCCAGCTTGGTGACAGGATTGGTCCTTGAAAACTCGCGGATGCGAGGCTGGACGCTGGGTCTTCGAGCTCTTCCTTCTCCAAGAATCTGGGCCTTTGTGGGGGGCCCCAAATCCACAAGATGTTCACCTCTCTCGCCCTGCCTTGCGCGGGACTCTTAGGGGACCTCCTGTCACCCCGCAGACGCTACGCAGCGTTTGTGGGGCGCTCAATCTCCTAAAGAGACAGAGCTCATGGTGGGAAAGAGAGTTGAGAAAAGGGCAAGGAGCGATCCCAGGAGGAGCATTCTCCGCAGCCTGGGTGCGAGGGTACGCAGAGTAAATCAAATAGGGAAATGGAAAAAAAAACAAAAAACAAAACCTCAAATAATTTTAAGAAAATAAAAGGACATAAAGAAGAGTCTCGAGACGAGAAAAGGTGGTGCTTGCGCTCTCTTGGGACCCCCGAAATTTGCTGGGGGAGAGACCTGCCAGAACCATTCCTCAGCGGGCTAAAGCTGGCTCAGGCGGAACAGCGAAGTTCTGGCCTCACTGAAAGAGCCGCATAGGTGTCGCAATATCCCCCGAACCTCCTCCTTTCGCGTCCCCCCCCCTCCTCCTCCTCCTCGAAGTCCGTGGCCCCAACTCTTCCCTTTCCCCGGAGACCAAACTCCATCTCCCATTGCGCCTCTGGGTCTGCACCCCCGCCCACCCTCGCGGCTGGTGACCAGGGCCTTCCTGCCCGCTCCCGGTGGCTTCTATTCCCCAACCCGAGGCTTCGAGGCAACCGTGGCGGGGTAGTGGGAGGTCGGTCCGGAAATGGAACATTCTGCAGGCTGCTAGGTGGGGACTGAGAAAACTCCATGTAGGGACCTCTCTCATCCGCAACCCCGCGGACGGGGAGAAGGAGCCTCCTGCGGCTTAGAGGAGCAAGTGAGGAGGCCTTGTCTTGCCATCGGGCCATCTTGGTCCTTTTTGTGTTCAGAAGCAGGTCTAACGTCAGCGTGACGCAGCACAGTCTCAGGTTAAAGTCTCCTTCTCTGGTGAGTCCTGGGCTAGGTGAGGAAAGCCACGGGTTCCCAGAGGGTCTGGAGGACGCGCGCCGGGTCCCGCCCGGGGATTTCGCTACAAGAGGGAAATGGCAAGGGCGTGCACGCAGCGAGGTAGACTCCTAGGCCGAGGTCTGTGCTGACCCGGGCTAGGAATTCCCGCCCGCGGCTGTCGGTAGCTGCCGGAGCCGCCTGCGGCCCGGCCACTCCTTGTCCTACCCGGGGGAGAGCTAAGGCACCCGCTCCTCTCGCCGAGAGCCCCAAACACGCCACACCCCGGCGTGCTCGGCGCTCCTGGCGGGGTCGGGCCACGTAGACCCGGCCGGAAAAGAACCTCGCAGCAGAATGCGGGGTTGCCTGTCCTGATGTAGCTCCACCATCCCTGTGTCGCCGGCTAGTGTGACCTCGTGAACACTGTAAAAAAAAAAAAAAAACAAAGGTTTCTGGGAAAGCAACCGGCTAAGCACCCATACTTGGGGCGCCACGAGGAAGCCGGCCTGGAGGCGGAGGTTCCTGCTTTGCACGCGACCCAGACTGTGCTGGGCGACTTGGATCAGGTCCCCCGCCTCAGGTGACCGCGAGCCTTTAGGGCCTTCTGGTGTTGGGTAGGGAGGTCCTCCCGGAACTGGGCTTGAGCCCAGAGAAGGGCGGCGTGGAAAGGGCCGGTGGGTGTTGGATTACCCGTCCTGGACGTCGCTGTCGCCGCCACTGGCGGGTCAGTGTGCCTGTCGCTGTCATGAGGAGTGAAGGGAGAGACGAGAGAAGATGAGTTGGATGGAGAGAAAGAAGAATGAAGTCGTGCAACTGGGATTTGAGAAACGAGAAATCCACGGACCGCAGGCGCCGCCTGTGTGGTCTCCCAAGTTCCGAAACCAATTTATCGCGACGTATTCCCCAGACCCCCTCCCCCGACCTCACCGAGCCGCGGAGTCGCCTTCCCAGCACCCAGGTTCTTTATTAAACTCTGTGTCTGTGCTCTTCTAAAGAACAGATTACAGTTTCAAGTGGCAAAAATGTTTTCCGCGCGTTGTCTTGCGGTCCGGAAACCGCCCGCCTGGGAGGACCAGCCCAGGTTCTGACTTTGCTCAGAGCACAACCCCAGGCTCAGCTCCCCTCCCCCTGCCGGTGCGTTCCTCGCCGAGCCCCAAAGGTCGGTTTCACTGGAAAAGCCTCAGTGGCTGGCTAAACCTTTGCCCACGCCCGGAGTGGATGGAGCTTTTTTTCTTTCTCTTGTTTCCTTTCGCCTGAGGGTATTTGATTTTTATGTTTTGATTTTTTTTTTTTTCACCCAGAACCAGAGTTTTTCGAAATCACTGGGAATCTGACTCACCGCTGACAGCAGATCTTTGGCGGCACCCGTCTGTGGGGTGCGCTCTTGGGGGAGCCCACCCTGATTGTCTCGGGGGATCTGGCGCCAAAGCTAGACGAGGTCGCGGCCGGGCCAGGCGGGGTTACAGGAAAAAGACCAAGTGTTTTAGTTCCCTGGCGGCCGTCTAGGCTCGCTCTGCCCTACAGCCAACCGCGCGCCTCCGAAGCCTCGACTGGACCTCTGCTCCGCCACCCAAATCCCCGCGGGCGGCGGCCGCGCACGTGCCAGCCCGGCCTCTGCCCCAGCTTCGGACACCAATGAAGGGAGTTTGGGGGCAGCTGCCGACTGGCCGCTACACTTCCGTCCACACGGGTTACAGCTTGGCTCCCAGCTTGGGCCGCCGGGACCGCTCCCCTTCCCCAGCCAGCGGCAGAATCCGCGCAGGGTAGAAGGCCCAGGCGGCGCGCGGGCTGGGGATCCCGGCGATTGGTGCGTGGAGGCTGGTGTGTGGAATGTTGAAGGCAGAGACCACCCTCAGGGCATCATCCTTCACCGAGTCACACAAATCCAGCAACTGCAAAACATGACACAAAGGGGACAGGTCAGATGTTGACGCACTCACAAAGACCTAGTGCCAGCAACTTTCCGCGCACCCCAAAGCACCCGCGCCCTCATCGACTATGGACACCAATTTCCCTTAAGAGTCTAGAGACTCCGGAGGGTACAAACAGTTGGTCCGAAAGAAAACCCTCGGAAGCCTTTTTTTATCGAAAAATCCTAACTTTCTGACACCTAGTTCGGCGGAAGCCTAGGGTTTTTCCGTAGGGAACGGGGGCAGGTCTAACTCCGAATTAGTTGGGGAACTACAGTCTCAGAACTGACGTCCTCCTCTCCTTCCTCCTTCTCTCTTTCCTTCTCTCCCCACCCTTCCCCTCCCTTTCCCTCCTCTCCACCTCTGGAGTGCCTGGGGTGCCACCATCTGGCGCGCGGAGGCAACTGAACAAGAAGAACCTCCAAACAGGTGAACCAGTACAGACTTGCCCCAATCTCCCCAGACTAGCGCCTCCAGACCCCGGCTGGACGGAGAAAGGCTTCCTGAAACTCAGCGCGATGTCCGACCAAAGCTAGTTATTGGCATGTTTGCACCGTCCACCTGCCCAAATCGACCTGCAGTTACCCAAACACCAAGGAACCCCACAGACACCCTCGGTGTTTTTGACAGTCACTGGAGGCCTGGAGGAAACGTCCCTGGCAGAAGGGAGGAGGGAAAGATGCAGGCCAGTTATTTGGAGAAGCTGCCCTGGGTGGATTTTTATTTCATTTTCCATTCTTCAGGTGCCAGCACATATTTTTTTTTTTTTATTCCCGAAGGGGAGGGGGAAACAAGCTACCAAAACAATAGATTGTTTTTCCAAAACTGACAGGGTAGAGGATTGCTTGCTTATCTTTTCCCCTAACCAGCTATGTACTGTATTCCTCCATTTTTCAAGTTTCCAGCCAGTCCTAAATCTCTTTCATTCCCCAAATCTCAGTAAACTCCCTGGTATCCTGGCTTATTCTTTGGTTTAAAAAACATCACTTAACATGAGCGCCCCCTCCCCCTGCAAGTAGCAGTCATCTCTCAGCTAATGTTGTTAAGACCACAGTTTCTTTTTGTAGTTGTCCAAAATGCCATTTCAGGAGTTCAAAGAAAAAAGAGAGCCCAGAAAATGGGGGTGGGGGACAGGGAGTCTGAGTGGGGTGGGGAAGAGCATGGGTGGTTGATGTCCAAATGTGCATCTTCCCTGCGAATGTGCTCTATGACATCAATAATTTCTAATGAAAACCTTCATTCTCCAACCTTGTGGTTAAGCATCATCAAATCAGTACTGAAAAGACTTTGATCATATTTGCAAGATGCACTGAGATGAACTTTCCCTGACCAAGATTTCAAAGTTTGTAATTAATACTCTTGACAAGTCCCTGACTAATCTGTCAACTCTCGGTGTCTCTAACCACACAGTTCAAAACCACGAGATGCTGTATGTAGCCCCCGAACTGTCCACATATTGCCATGTAACTGTTCAAGGTAATGATCCCTTTGGGTTAGCATGACGCAATTCCACCAACTTTTGTCCTATGTTCACCAATGGGGGACATTCAGTTTGACGAAAGGTTTTGTGGAAGAGAATATAGATTTGGTTTATCTCCTGCTAAATACAGAATTAAGGGTCAGATGTTGAAATTACAGAAGGCAGATTTCTATTCAATATAAGAAAAACTTGTTAATTTTTTTAAAAAAATGTATGTATATATGTATTTTTGGGGTGCTGAGGATCAAACCCAGGACCTCGCCCACACTAGGCAAGCACCCCCACATTGAGTAGAGCCTAGGAAAACTTTTTAAAATAGAAAATTAAACAGGAACCCAGTGGCTGGCAAAGAAAAGGGTTACTTTACTCATAAGTGTTCAGAGGTGACCCTGCCAATGACATCCTAGGGAAGGACAGTGAACTGGTTGGAGAGACTAGATGTTGACTGCCAAGATTCCTTCTGAATTAAAAGTTCTGGGGGTTCTAAATTAATCCTCCTTCTCACTTTCTTCATGCTTCATGAACTTCAACAGGACCCTGGAAGCCATTCAAGATCAGATGTAAGGATCAGGCCTTGGGTGGTTGGTGGACTGGTTCCAGGTGTTCACGCCCTCTGTCTCTGCCTGCCAGATGCGGATCATCACCATCATCATTTCATCCATAAAGGACGTACTGGAGTCACCTGTGTCAGGGGCCAAGCTGGGCCTGGAGGACTTGGGGGTCCACACTGCAGGCACAGTGTCTCCTGCATCATGAATCTTGTTGCATAATTTTATAGACTTTAAAAAAAAATATGGTCACCTTAATGCAAAATACTCCTGAATAGCTAATATAGTATTGATTATTGCATTTAGAGTATTTTTTTTTACTACCATGGAGTATTTTTATTTAGGCCTAAGCAATCTATGATTAAGTATAGTTTATTACCAAACATATCCTTTTATATTATAAACACAAAACTGGCACACATTGTAGGGGTCTCCCTGACCTGCCAATTTATGACCCTTTTATATTGGAGAAAGTATCCTAAATTTTACAAAGAAAATTCACCAGCTTTTGGGAACACACACACACACACACACACACACACACACACACATCAAGAAGTGCTATTTAAAAACCAACCAACTGGGGCTGGGATTGTGGCTCAGCGGTAGAACGCTGCTTGCTTAGCATGTGCGAGGCCCTGGGTTCAATCCTCAGCACCACATAAAAATAAATAAACAAAATAAAGGTATTGTGTACAACTAACTAACTAAATAAATATAAAAAATAAAAACCAACCAGCAAAACACATAAACAAGTCATCAGTTTTTGCAGAAAAATTTTCAAAGGGAAGAACCCAAAGGTGAGTATTGCCCCACAAATGATGAGATCGTGAGATCTACTGGGGTGGGGAGGGGAGAGCCAGCAAGTGGAATTTGAGAAGATCTACTTTAAAGAAGCGGAAGTTCTCGGGAGCCCTCCAGGGACTGGTGGAGAGCATGTCAGTCAGTGGATCTGTGCAGGGAGGTGCTCATGTCAGTCTGGCCCCCCAGCTCCGCCTACCTGCCATGTTTTCTTCCTTTGCCTTCTTGACTCTTCCAGCACTTTCCTTGTTCTGGTTGGTGGGGGAGGATGGCTAGGATGTCCATGGAGCTCTCCAGCCTCCTGAGCCCTTTACTGCCACTGCCTGGTCTTCCTCACAGCATGGAGGCTGACCAACTGTGAGCCACACTTGCAGTGACTCCCAGCCATCACCCGAGTGCCTTCGCTTGGTTCTCTGTCTGGGTAAAGTTTCTTACCCCAACTTGAAATGCCTCAAGAGATGAATGCCCAGCCAGGACCAGCCCCTGTCTTGCTTGGGCACTGTGCTAGACACTTTTTCTCCATCTCTTGTATCTGAGAGGACTTGACTTGCTTTGCCAATAGAATATGGAGAGAATTCCGGAACATAGGCCTAAGAAGCTTTGCAACCCCTGCAACCCACTTCCTCTGCCGAAGCCCAGTCTAGGCTGCTGGAGGATAAAAGGCCAAGTGGACAGGGGCCAATGTACCTTGGCCAAAAGCCAGCACTCACTGCCTGAGGAGTCGGAGGCCAACTTGCACACCCCAGACTGCTGAACCCAGTTGACTGTAGCCCCAGGAGTGATTTGAGGTTAGACTAGCCAAAGAACTGCCCAGGTTGCCAACCCACAGAACTGGTATTAATCACTATTGCTGGTTAGCACACACAAATGGAAACTTTCAACCTTACTAATGGAAACAACAAAAAAAACCTGCTATAAAGTTATCAGTTGTACCTCATCTTCAAAAGGAATTTCGATGCAGCCCACTCCTGCTTTCTAAGAGATTAATAGATGTTGGTGGGCGGTGCATATAATTTCCCATCCGTTCTTTCTGAGTTGACTGTGTTGTCTACCCAGTCCCAGTCAGCATTCCATAGACTATTGTGCCAGTCTTTGGGGAAGAATCGATCTCTGCTGTCCAGGGTTGTGCTTCTCACAATATCCCTGATGGCCAGGCATGGAAAGGCAACAAGTACAGAAGGGAGCTACTTGGCTGCCTGGCCTTGGAGGCTGCCTGCATCTCTCTAACAGTGCCATGAAGTCAACGTTGGTCTCTTTCCACACAGAGGTTTTCTGCTCTGCTCTACATTGACTGACTGGAATTTAATGTACATCTACTGTGGGCCAGATTCCAGACGAGGTCTTCACCTCCATGGACTCCCTCGGTGCTCCTCACAACTCTCCTGGGGACCCCTCCACTTTACAAGTGAGGAAACCAAGCCTTAAAAACATTCAGCATGTTGGTGCAAGTCACCACCCTGGTGAGGGTGCCAGTGGGTTGAACCCAGAAGCTTCTTTCTACAGCCCTGTCTACCCTGTCTGCTCCGTCTTCCTCCAAGTGCTCGCTGTTTCCAGTTTTGGAGGCCGTGGGTGTCACACTGAGGATCACCTCCTGTGTCACAGCCAGTGTGTAACTCTTGATACTCCACCTAAGATGTTCTGTATGCCCAGCAAGAGCACACGGGCCTGCCCAGCCACACTGGCTCAGATGTCCCCAGAATACCATGGCCATAATGGCGCCCAGTGATGATCTGGCTTCAGAACCAGCTGCCATGATGCAAACGGGTGTCCAGAACACACTGGATTCTCTTCCTGTGCAGGGAGAGACACTTTCTCTGCAGATTGTTCTTTGGGAAGCTGGGAGAACTCCTCTGCACTGGTCATTGTCCCCTCCCTGGTCCTCCAGCTCACCAACTTAAGCCAAAACACAAACATAATTCAAATCCCTTCCAAGGAGCAACATGTGGACCGCCAAATCATGGCCCGGCCGGTGAACACTGCCAAGTCAAATAAGTTGCCTGCAGCTAGCAAAGACTTCTAGCAAAGACTTCCAAACTCAGGAATGCACAGAGGCTTTGGCCTGACTTATCCCCACCTATTCACCTCTCCCGAAGGACCGCCTATGCTTTATAAAGACAAATGTTGGTGGTAGGTGATGTGGCTAATGTGCCACCTGAGCCCCTATTGCCTGACCAGTGATTAACACTTCCTGTGGCACAGTCTCACACTGTGCTGTGATTCTGTCTCTCTCAGTTCACTGCTCCAGGGTGCTCCTCCAGGCAGGCTTGGGCCGTAGCTTGCTGGGCCTCCCAGTACCCAGGAACAGGTACATTCTCCTGGTTTCCTTGACAGCCAAGTTTTGATAGCATGAAACAAAACTCTGTGGTTCAAACAATAACCAGGACTCCTAATTGATATTTCTTCAGTATCAACTTAAATTATATCTTATGTTGATTAGCTCTTTATCTAATAAAAATATTTAGCATAGTCTGATACAACAGAACGGAGAAACTGTCCTCTTAACCAAAAAGCCACACCTTCACTTAGCCTAACTAGAGAGTTTTGAGGAGAGTCATATTTTACCTTTAAAATGTTCTTCCTACTGCAATGTAATTAAACGAATTAATCAAGTAATTTGGTACCAGGGACTGACCCCATGGGTGCTTAACCACTGAGCCCATACTCAGCCCTTTTTTATTTTTTATTTTGAGACAGGGCTTCCTTAACTTGTTTAGGGTCTTGCTAAGTTGCTGAGGCTGGCCTCCAACTTGAGATCCTCCTGCCTGAGCCCCCCAGAGTCACTGGGAGCACAGGCATGTGCCCCCACACCCAGCTTGCAATTTATTTTTTTGACTAAAGAGTACACAACTCAACTATTTACTAAGTATTACTGAAATGCCCATTTCTCTGAAGGAAAGCAGCTCTGGTCCTTGACATTACCACTCCTCATGATTTCTTTCTCTCTAAAATGTAAGGATGAGGAGAATCTGGCAGAGGGTGAGCATTTATAAACATTGTTGCTATTTTCCTCCTTCCTTTCTTTGGCTATGCTGCAGATTGACCAAGGGCCTCACACACCCTAGGCAAACCCTGTCCCCTAAGCTGCATCCCTAGCACTATTGTTATTATTATCCCGTGTTCTCTAGTTAGTAATAAATGCAATTTCTTTACAACTCTGGCATTTCCTTTACAAAGTCTGCTTAATCATCATTACCTAAGACTAGAGTACTGACACGAAGCACCAGCTTTAACCACTTAATAAGAACTTCTGACATTTATTCATACTAGAACTGATTCATAAGAGGAGAAGTTTAGAAAGAAGACAACTGCACGCTGCCTTCCCTTTAGAATACAGGAAACCATATGAAAGTTTTGGCAATGGAATTAAAGTAACCACAACGCAGCTCTTGGTAGCACTTTCTACCCGTGAAGGCAGTGACATGAAGTGAGAAAGAATATTCAATTAGGTGGTTATCAAAGAGGTGCCATATTAGCTTCAGACATTTTCCTACAAAAGAAGATGACATTTTAATTAATGATAGTTTAGCCTGATTAGGACACACCCAAGAAGAGTGACTTTTCAGTCAAACGTTTCAAGAGGCAGAAGCCCTGCAAACTAGCTGGACGTGGGGGCAGATTCCTGGAATCCCAGCAGCTCAGGAGGCTGAGGCAGGAGGATCACAAGTTCAAAGCCAGCCCCAGCAACTTAGCAAGGTCCTAAGCCACTTAGTGAGACCCTGTCTCTAAATAAAACAAATTTTTAAAGGGCAGGGGATGTGGCTGTTCAATCCCTGGTACCCGCTTCTCCCCAGAAAGCCCCCCAAATTGCCAGAACTCAATACAGACATGCTTCAGTGCAGCAGAGGATAAATTCCATAGGACCCCCACAACCTGCTGCAGATATCTCAATCTGCCGATGCCCAAATCACTCATCTAGGATGGGGTAGTATTTGATCCACGCACATCCTCTCCGATGCTTTTTATCATCTTTGGATTACCTTACGCAATATAAATGCAAATAGTTGTTATAGCATATCATTTAATCAGCGCGTTAACCCCTGATGGGATCAACCGGGTAGACTGTAGTGGGTGGGGTGTGGCTGGAGGAGTGGGTCACTGGGGGCATGCATTTGGGGTTTATAGTTTATCCCTGGTGATTGTAGCTCTCTCTGCTTCCTATGATTGCCATGTCCTGAGCTGCTCTCCTCATTCGCCATGATGTTCTGCCTCCCCTCAGGCCGAGGGCAATGGAGTCTAAGGACTGAGACCTCTGAAACCACAAGCACCAAATAAACTTCTCACCCTTTAAAATTGTTGCCAGGACTTTTGGTCACGATGGCAAAAAAGCAGACTAAAACAAGAGCCCACAAATATGAAGGGCTGACTGTGCAGTAAGAGTCCAAAGTTATTATGAAAAGGTCTGTGTCCTGGAATTTTTATTTCATGCACCAAAATGATTTCAAAAACAGTTTGGGAAGGCTCCCACTTTTAGTTAGGATATAGAAGGAGTTGAGAGAACTTTGCTGCCATGGTACTGGGGCTTCTGAAAAGTACAGTACCTAAGAAAGGACTACAGAAGTCATTCCAGGGAGAAATGAGGTCTTTATAAGTAAGCAGAGAGCCATGCAAGCTTCCCAACATGAGGGTAGGTGCCCATTTTGGGTGCAGGTAGACAGAGGGTGTGCATATTGGACAGAGGAGAGAATTTGAAGGGTGAGAAAAGTGGCCAGATGGAGTGGAATTGGGAAGAACTGAAGCACAACACAGACTCCTGGCCTGGACATTTTGAATGCCTAATCCAGGATTTTTGCGGCACAAGCAGCATCTTATGGAGGCTGGAGAGCGGAGGAAACTGTGCAGTCCTGTGCAGCCTTGGTGCCTGGGTTGAGGACTGTGCTGGAATTGAACTCAGAGGTGAGTCCAAGGTGCCTGAGACTGCAGTCCAGCCTCCATCCAGCTCAGCTGCAGACAGGGCCCGAGGCAGCATGGGCTGGGGTACAGCATGGGCTGAGCACAGTGAATATGCACTGATTAAAGCGGCCCCTGGGGCGGGGGCACTCTGGATGATCAGCCCTCACCCTAACAGCCACACTAAAGAAACAATAATAAAGGAAAGAATTAAAATCTGTTGTATGAAATGTCTGGAGTACAAAAATAGAGAACAAAGAAGCAGAAAAATGTGCCGCATTCCAAAGAGAAAGCACAATCAGTAAAAGCAGACCACAAGATGATCAGTTACTGAAATTAGCCAATGAGGATTTTTAAATAACTATTATCAATGTGTTCAAGAATTTACAAGGAAAAGTGGGTATCATGTATTACAATGGAATATTTTATAAGAGAAATGTAACTACAGAAAAAGAATGGAAGGAAAATTCTAGAACTGAAAAATGAAATATTTGAGATTAAAAATTCACTTGTGGGTTTAAGAGCAGAATGAGCACTGAAGACCAAAGGCCAGTAATCTTGAAAATGACCCAGAAGCAGAAATTATTTCAAGTGGGGCTTGAAATGAACAGAACCTCAGTGCCCTGTGCTTTATACTAGACACACGTGTGCTCTTATAACCCTAGATGTCAGAGAGAATGAGATCCACAATACTTAGATATGTAATGGTTGAATGTTTCTGATTTTTAAAAAATATTATTTATTTTTATAGCTTTAATTAATTAATTAATTCATTTGTGTGTGGTGCTGAGAATCAAACCCAGTGCTTCATACATGCTAGGCAAGCATTCTACCACTCAGCTACAACCGCAATCCCTCTCATTTTGATATGATAAAATATCTTCCACATATTTAAGAAGTTTAGTGAGTACCAAGCAGTACCCCACTTATGCATGTAATAATGAAATTTCTTAAAACCAAAATTATGAAAATTATAATATTAGTGAGAGAAAAGTCAATCTAATGCTTGGGAAAATGGTAAGAATGACAGCTGAATCCTCATCACTACAAAGCAAGGCAGCTGACAATGGATTCAGTGCAAACACAATCAAAATCATAAATACCTCCTTTTCCCCAGGAAAGGCCTAAGCTAGTTCCAACACACAGAACACAAGATAGTCAAAATCATTCTGAAAAGGAATAAACTATCTCGAGGAGTTGTATTATCTGGTATAAGATCAACTACAACAATCAAGGCACAATTAGCAAAATAATAGACAAATAAATCAATGGAATTGATAGAAAGCCCCCAAAACAGATGATGACCACCTGATTCTCCATAAAGAGGTCAGACATTTCAACAGAGGAAGGAAAGCCTTTCAACAAACCGTGCCTAAACCCTTGGATAACACGGAAAAATCAACTCCAACCCCTACCTTAGACTGTACTCAGAAATAAATTTGAGATTCAAAGTAGACTAAATGTAGAAGCAAGAAATGTAAAAAAAGCTTCTAGGAGAGAGCAAAGCAGACTACCTTCACAACCCTGAGTCAGGCAGAGATTTCTTCAAAAAGGCACAAGGGCGCTAACAAAGTTCATACATTGACAACTTTAAGTTTGTTGTACATAAACACGTCTGCTTGTCAAAAGACATTGTTAGAAAAATTAATAGGCAGGCCACAGACTGGGGAAGATATGAGTAGCATATCCAAGATGTATGACACACTCTTACAACTTAGCATTCTCTCTCTCTCTCTCTCTCTCTCTCTCTCTCTCTCTCTCTCTCTCTCTCTCACATACACACACACACACACACACACACACCACACTGGGGTAGGGGTCATAAATAGGCAGAATATTTAACCAGATACTTTACAGAAAGAGACATACGACCAACAATCACTTGAAGGAATGCGCAACAGCATTAGAGATCCGAGAAATGAAAATCCACACTCAGTGAGATAGGCTGCACCCCTGGAGAATAACTGACGCTGGAAGGCTGGCGACAGTGGAGAGGCTGTGGAGCCGGGACTCCCTCACCTGTTGCTAGTGGAGGTATAAAATTGGACAACCGCATTTGCAAAAGTGCTTATGGCAGTTTCTTAGTTCAACAAATACCTCCATATGATCCATTAATTATAAGTGTTTACCAACAGAAATGTCCAAAAAAATGGATACAGAAATTTTCCTGAAAACCTATACATAAAACCATCAGTCTATGAACACCCTATATGGTCATTAGCAGGAGAAGACATGATTTTTCTCAGCATAAACTATTAATGCAAGAAGAAAAGTAAGCCTTGAGTCTCTGTTGTTGTTTTCTTTCACCAGTGAATGCTGATAAGACACTATATTTTAATACCTGATGCACTTGAAGTCAATAAGCCAGTTCCTGGGGACAATGACATACCAGTGGCCCAGAAAATTGAGCATTTGCAAGAGGGAAAGGGTAAAGAGAAGCCAGAAAGGTCTATACCAGGGAATACTGTTTAGCAGTACAAACAAACAGACCACTTTTGCACCCAACTATATAAATGAATCCCCAGAAAATTACGCTGAATGGAAAAGCCAGTTCCGAATTTTACATATTATGTGATTCCATTTATACCACATTACTATTATTGTTGTCGTTGATGCAGTACTGGGAATTGAACCGAGGCACTCTACCACCAAGCTGCACCCCCAGCCCTTTATTTATTGTTTAATTTTGAGGCTGGCTTCCAACTTGCAATCCCCTGCCTCAGCCTTCCTGGTCACGGGGTTATGGGTGTGCACCACCGCGCCCAGGTATACAACATTTTTTAAAAGACAAAATTATAGAAGTGGAGAAGAGGTTAGTGCATGTGGCCTGGAATTGAAGAGGGAGAGAAATGGAAAGATGGTGTGGCTATAAAGGAGCCACAGAGATGATGATGGGTGATGCAGAGGCGGTGTACCCTGACTGTGTCAATGTTATTGTATCAAAGTCCAGGGTGTGATATTGTTCTATAGTTTCTCATAATGTAACCAAGAAGGGAAATCAGGCAAAGAGACCTGAAAACCTCTCTGTATTCTTCTTAAACTGAATGTGAATCTGGGATTCTCTCAAAATAAAAAGTTGATTTAAAAAATAAAAGCCACAAATTAACCACAGAATAAATTTTAAGTTAGTTTAAACAAAAGGGATTCCTATAGCCACCAAATGACTGTTTCCTTTTTCTTTTTATGCTTTTTAGTTGAAGCATAATGTTCACGCAGACACGTAAGTACAGGGGCTTGCTAAATTATCACAAAATGAACACGTCCATCTATCATGCAGATTAAGGAACAAATGGAACACCTGCCTCCCCAAAGACCCTGCGACAAGCCACATGGTTGTGCTGGACAAGTCACCCACACCGGCTCAGCAGCGGCCCAAGTAGGCCGCCAGAACCCATGCCTGGGGTTCAAGCTGGACTCTGACGTGGGTGACCAGCATAATGCAAAAGGCCTTCTGATTCCCACAGATGTGGGTTCAGACAAGTAAGTCCTGTGTCTTTTCTGTGCCTTAAAATGGGGTCACCGTTCCATGTTGTCTTGGTGTCATCACTAAAGGTGCTGAGTACTTGGAGGCCTCCAGAGGAAGGAGACACAGAAGTGTCTCATCGCCCAAATCCAGAACAAAAGTGAAAAACAGAAAAGTGAAAAGCAACTACAAACACATTTTATTTTATAAAATATACTAATTTCAAGCTAGAATATGAACTTACACCAAAACGCCTAGGCTGGGGATCATTTCTGTTTCAAGGTCAGTGACTTATTTAAATTCTTGAGATCCTGGTCTAATCCACCCCGTCCTTCACCGTGACTGGCTGGACTCAGCTGAATTCTGCGTCCCGAAGGTCCCTGTCGTGTAACAAAGCTCCTCTTTGGTACAAATCCCACTGTGAGAAGTTCTGACTGTGACACTTGGGTCACAGGCCTCAGCCCAGGGACACTGCCTCAGCATCTCCCCAAGGAGCCCAGGCTGATGCCAGAGGAGAGGGAGTTCAGCCCTCTCCCTGAGGGCCACAAGTCACCCTTGAGGGAAGGAAATGGAGTGACCCCTCTTCACTTCAGGGACACAAAGCTCTACTGTGGGACAGGAGGGTTCCCCAGGTGGCTGCCATGCGGAAATTGCAGGGGTGGGGTGACCTCGCTGCCCCTTTTACTGGCCAAACTGAAGAAACCAAATCTCACTTTTTCCCCTTAACCTAGTGGCATGGCCTGCATTATCAGTTCAACTAAGCATTTTATGTCACCGAGGGGCACACAGGAATCAGGAGTCAAGGGGAGGGGAGAGAAGAGGGGCTCCCTTTGCTTAGCATGCTCATTCCCCAGCTCTGTTTTAAGGTTTTTGTTTTGGGAAGAGAAGACCCAAATTCCCATCAGGGCCTGCTGTCCCCTAGAGGTGCACCAGCAATCCTACAGAAGCGACAGCAAATTAAAGCCAGTTCAGGTGATGGTTTCAAATCAAAGAGGATTTTTAAATGTGGCCAGTTCTATTTCCAGTGTGACCCTTCCAATCGGGCTCCCTGACCTTGGCCGCCACAGGAGCTGTCCTTCCCACCCCAGCAGCGGAAGTCCCCACTCGGCCTGGAGGACACAGCCAGGGAGGGCTGCCTGTGGGCAGCCAAATCAGATGGGCTTTACTTTTCACTAATTCCTTACAAAGAAAAGCAAAAGCCTTGGGCAGTAGGGAGGCTGAGGGACAGAGAAACCCGTCCCCTTTCCAGCCCCTGTGAACATTTTCAACACGCTCTGCCTGAAACCTCAGTGGGTGCTGCTTGGATTCTGACATCCCAACATCTGCGAAGCTGCCTCCATCCAGGTGGTTTGAGGAAAGGGAAATGAAGGCTGGGAATTGTTAAAAAGAGATGTTCAGCACAGCGTGGAAGACAGCCGCAGTGCGACTGTAGGAGGGAGGGTGCATGCACCTTTCCAAACCCCGGGTCCAGATGTGGACTACAATCTGCGAAGCTGAGGTTTAAGGAGGTTGATACTCCAGCACCGTCTTTCCACTATAGAACTCTTCCCTACATTTTTTTCCCCCTGTAATGTTTCTTCCATTGTAAATATGTTGCCACTAAATAATGTCTGCATTTATGTTCTATGTTTGGTTCAAACGAATAATTTGAGTGAATAAGCATAATGCTGTAACATAAGTGAACAATAATAAATAATGTAAATAAATGTAATAAATGAGCATAATCCATCTTATAAACTAAGGGGAGCCCAGCAGCATTCTGGTTTGGGGGCTGTTACCTGCACACCTTGGCACATTCTTACTTCAAGCTACCTGTCCTAAGAAAACAATAGGCCAATGGCCACATCTATGCAGAACTAACCGAAGGACCCATGCGTCAATGGGCTGGCATGATTTTTCCTACTCAATGATCCAGCCATTAGATGGACAGAACTAAAACCAAAACTCAATTCCCAGTGTCATTTTAGATTTGAGCAGACGCAGCGGAGGAGCCCAGGTTGCAGGCCGTCAGCTGACTCTTCCCGGCTCCAGCTGCCGCTGGGTCCTCAGCAGCCTGCTCAGGCAGGGGAAGATGAGTGGTCTCTCTCAGTGGGTCAGACCAAGGCTTCTGGGTCTCCACCTGTACCCACCTACCCAGCAAGGGTGCCAAACAGGATGTGGGCTTGTGCTGGTGAACAGGGCTTCACCTTGCACATCAAGGGGCACATTAAAATGAAAATGTAAGGGGTAAGGGAGAAAGACTCCGGTGAGCGCCAACAAGGACGCTGTGTCGAGGCAGTGACGGGTCATGATTCAAACAGGACACGAAGGCAACAACATTCAGATGAAGAGCTCAGAGTTGTTGGCACAATCTAAGCAAATATGGAGGAGAGTGGAGATTTCCCGGGCACAGGCACGATTGGTATGTATTTGTCTTTTTGCAATGGATGGATTTGCTGCTCTTGTAGGCCATTTCCCATGGTCCCCAGGGGCAGGAGGGGGTCTGCTCCCAGCTGTGCCCATCCTCCTTGCACCCTCCCACCCTCCCCAGCAGGCCCTCCACACCTGCAGTCCACATACAGTGCCATTGTTGAGTTCAGGGCAAGAAACAGAACCTGATTCAACGTTTAGCTAGGTGTTCTTTCCACCACACTGAGTAGGGTCCTCTTTTGATTTGCAACCCACAACCAGGCTGTGGTTCCTTCAATACTCATAGACTGAAAAGCTTCCTCCTGTGTCTGTTTCTTGGTGTGAGCTGACCACATGGCCACATGTACTTGCTTCTTCTCCTTATGTCATTGAGAGCCACATTCCAGGGCTGATGGGCATGGACAGGGCAGGGCAGCCGTGCCCAAGTGGACTTTAAGGGAAGGTATAACATGGAGACTCCAATTATTCATTTGCATTAAAATATACCAATTTAAAAGACTTGAGATTTTTTTTTTTTCCCCCAAGCAAAATCAAGCTGGTTTTAGTGGAGATGAGCCGCTGTGAACCGTTGGGTTATTTTCTTCCTGAACATGAGCCTCAGTTGAATGTTAGTCTAGAAGGCTGATAATTATCTGAAGCAAAGTAAATAGCCACCTAGGTTAATGATGACTGAAATAGAATAATGTGGGTACCTTGAACTTTCCAAGAACATCAAACACAATTATTTTATTCATACCCCTGCAAAAACGCAGAATGGACAAGACTTGGGTACCTAGTACTTGGGAGTGGTGTTGTGACGCATCCAGGGCTCTGCCCCTGGACCACTATGAACCTGGGATGAGGGCATCGTGGCAAGTAGTTCCTCCTACTCCTCAGCTCTGGGGACATGGGAGCAGCTGGGGACACTGGAGTCCAAAACCCACCTGGGAAGCCTCAGCTTTGAGGCTCACTGATTAAGAAGTGAGTTGACCTCGGATTCCCAGAAGCTGAAGTGCAGTAAGAGCTGATCCCATGGAAGGGTGCTGCAGCCCAGGGCTGAACGTGGACCTGCGCTGTGAACACTGATGTCCCAGACAGAAGAAAGGCAGGGGTGTGGAGGCTGGGGGGCGGGGCTTGAATAAAACAAATCCAACTCCAACCCCTCGACTTCTGGGCACTGTGCTGCTTTCTGAACTTGTGGATGGATTTCGTCTTCTTTGGGACACCAGGTGGGCCTTTGGGAAAACATCTGAACTCCTCAGGAGAGTCAGTGCTCTGCAGGGCTCCAGGTAACAAGAGGATGAAAACTGGATGAGGCCAAGAGTAGGGGTTCAGGTGTTAGGCTCACCTGGGGCTGTGGACAGTCATTTTTGTTTTGTTTTTGTTGTTGTTTTGTTTTATACATGGGATTAAACCCAGGAGTGCTCAACCACTGAGCCACCTCCCCTGCTCCCCCTCTTTAAAAAAATTTAAATTTTGAGACATTCTCACTACGTTGCTAAGGGCCTCATTACGTTGCCGAAGCTGGCTTTGAACTCGTGATCTTCCTGACTCAGCCTCCTGTGCTACTGCAATTCCAGGCGTGTGACCATGCCCTGCCTGGTGCATTTCTATTAACTAAACTATAGACTTACTCAAAGTTCACCAATTTTTCTGCCAAAACCCATCTCCTGTGCCAGGAGTCCATCCAGGGTACCATGTTGCAGTCAGTCTTATTTTCCCAAATGAGAAAACTGAATTTTTCCTCAAGGCCTTTGCCATTTTAATTGACACCTGATGGTGGTTGAGGAGGAGATAGGAGACGATGACAGTAAAAACCCTCCTTGGTCCCTTCCGATCCACGATGGTTTCTGAGTTTTTCATGCATTGCTGGTTTTGCGGGTGCCGATCAGGTACTGTGTGGACCATCTTCCAGTCTGGCTCTGTCTGCTGTGTTCTGATGGTGACTGGACTTGGGTTATAAGCATGGGGAAGAGGGAAGTGCCCTTCTCACCATGTGACATTGGGGGGCCCAAGCTGTGAACGTTTCCTACAGCTGGTGACACCAACCTTGCTCATTTGGTTGAGGTAGGATCTGCAGGGTTTCCCCTCCAGAAAGTAACCATTTCCCTATTCCCATGCTCTCTTCTTTAAAATACAAGCAAGCCAGGGTTCAAAGGAGGCAGGGGGCAAGTCTCATTTCCTGCAGGCAGAAGTACCCACACGGATCATTTGGAATTCTTCTGTAAGGACTGCTTGTCTTTCCCCTCCAATTTTTTTTTCACTTGTTTACTTATTTTTTTCCTGTATCATTGTGGACTTGTGTTTAATTATTTTATACTTTGAGTTATGACCTTATACTACATGGTTTATTTAATTATCAGATTGTTCTAGCTTCTCTCAGTTGGCTTCTTCTTGCATCTCTTGAGTGTACTCCATTATTACAGGTTTTGGGTTTTGTTTTTGTTCTAGTACTTTCTTATTTTCTGGCAGGAGACAACCCTCTATATTCACTTCCTCAGCCTTAGAATTAGTCATTTTCCAAGAACCCTGGTTCCTTATATTAGCAAATCATATTAGAAACCAAGAACTGGTATGCTAGTTGGCTTTTTGTGGCAGCGACAAATACCTGAGTAAACACTCCTTGCAGGAAGAAAGATTGGTTTTGGCTTCAGAGGTTTCAGTCCATGTTGGCCTGCTCCATTGCTTTGGGTCTGAGTTTAGGCAGGACATCAGGGTGGAAGGGTATGGAGGAGGAAAGCTGCTCAGCTCATGGCAGCCAGGAAGGAGAAGGGAAGAGAGAGAAATGACTGGGACAAGAATCAACCTTCCAGGACACCCCCCAGTGACCTACTTCCTCCAACCACACCCCACCACCTACAGTTTCCAATTCCTCCCAGTAGTCCATTCTGCCACCTATCGGATCCATGATATAATCACCTTGCCAAAGCACCACCCCAGAAGATTGCTGCATTGGGTATAAAGCCTTTGACACAGGAGCCTTTGGGGACACTGTAGAATCAAACCATATCAACTGGGCAAAAAGCATTCTTGTTTTTGTGACTAATGTTGATTATTATCCATGTAAATTAAATGGAAAATATTTGGAGTCAGAAAGATGTGGGTTTTACCCAGCTGTGCTGCTTTGGGCAAGTCCCTTTGCCCCTGACCCCAGGTTCTTCATCTATATGTAAGAGCAATGAAAGTCATGCATGGGTTGTTGTGGGATTGTGTGGAATAACATCAAAGGGATTTTCTGATGTTTTTATTTTGTTTTGGGTCAACTTTTCTCTTGAAAATAACCAAAATATTTAGAAAAAAATATGAGAAATATCTTCAAAGCATTAATAATCTGACAAAACAATAAAGTCAAAATTGAAACCAGTGAAACTCCATGTCATATATAACCACAAGAACGGGGTCCTAATTAGTCTAAGTTAGACACCACGTATGTATAATATGCCAAAATACACTCTACTGTCATGCTTATCTCAAAAGAACAAATTAAAAATTTTAAGAGAAAATGGGTACCTAAAGAAATGAGAAGACTGGGCTGGGTGCTATGGCGCATGCCTATAATCCCAGTGGCTTGGGAGGCAGAGGCAGGAGGCTCCTAAATTCGAAGGCAGCCTCAGCAATTTAGGGAGGTACTAAGCAATTCAGTGAGACCTGACTCTAACAAAATATAAAATAGGGCTGGGGATGTGGCTCAGTGGCTGAGTGTCCCTGAGTTTAATCCCTGGTACTCCCCACTTAAAAAAACAAAATAGAAATGAGAAAACCGGAGTTCTCCTGAAGGCCTTTGCCATTTCTAACATTCTAAACATTCACTTTGAGAAGGATAGGGGACAGGGGACGATGACAGTAAAAGTGCAGAGTCAGCCCTGAGTAAGAAATTGAAGAGACATTATTGGCTGGGAAGCCAAAGAACTATAGTTCTTGGGTGGCTATAACTTATTACCTTATTGTAAGTATGTGAGTCTTTGAAGAAGCTTCAAGTCCTGAATTTGGGTTAAGTGGATCTAAACTGGAAGTGCCTTCAGAGGCCTTGCTAGGGAAGTAACTTTAATTTGGCCTCATAGAAATCTTACAAATCATTTTTCAGAAAAAATGACTAGCACACAATAAAAAAAAAATGACTGGCACACATATAGCAGAAGCAACAGATTAAAAAAAATAAATAAGCCTATAAAGACTTAAGATATTGAAATTATTTGCTACAGATTAAAAAACAACTATATTTCAGTATATAAAGTAAAAAAGACAATATAGAATAGTTTTTGAAAACAGGAAACGAAAAAAATGGCATGGTGATTTAAAAAAACAAAACAAAACAAAAAAACAGAATTTTAAAAATAAAATTTCCAATGACTAGAGTTCAAAATTGGGGGGATGGGTTAATTAGCATGTTAAAGGCAACCGAGGAAAGACTCCGTGAATGTGAAGAAATACCAGGGAAAAACACGTAGACCACACTCAGGAACACCAGTCACCCTGTCTCTTTAATCACTCTTATTGAGCATCTTCAAATTACCAAGCTTCCCACGAATTTTAGAAAAGTTGCTAAAGCTTTCTTGAGATTCCTTCAATAGGGTGTGGTGGATGTCAGAAAGGAAGGATTTGAGCCATCTTACTAGTACTCTCTTTCCTTTGGGGACGATAGAAAAGCCCAGATAAGGGGAGAGTGCCCAAAGTTGTCCAGTCTGAAATCTGACAAAGAGGACTTTAAAACATTCTATGGGCTTGAGCAACCCATCCCCATCCCCCCAGATAAAGCTGTTCTGGAGAAACTTGCTCTTACGCCCTATCTCCTGAGCTGCTTGGAGGAGCCAGGGAATAATGAGTGTGGAAACCATGTTGCATCTTGCACCCTCTGGGAATCCAGCCATCATGAAAACACTGGCCCACCCTGAGGCCATGGTACAGGGAGGAAGCTCAAGCAAGGCCACATGGAAGGGGACAATTGCTCAGCAGCCCACATCTCTTCCTGCAGCCCCAGCTGGGGTGCAGCACTAAGAGCAGGAAGCCATCTTGGACACTTGGCTGTGACAAATACCATACTGAGCAGAAGAACTATCCAGCTGAGCCCTGTCCAGCTTGCAGAATGTGAGAAATAATGTAGGGTGATTGTTTTAAGCCAGAAGAGTTGGGGGTCATGGGTAACTTGGTAACACATGACTGAAACAGCATTACATGTACTTTTCTCCATAATTGAAGTTTTCCTCAAAATAAGGAAAAGATTTTTTTGAGGTTCTTCAGGTCCACTCTCGTTTGCCTTGCACAAACATGTCCAGATTTTTCTATCACTGGAGACTTCATCAGCCTTGTCCGGGGGGTCAATGGCACTTCCCCTCCCTAAATGAGTCACCTCCCCCACTTTGCCTTCAAGATCTGCACAAGGTGACATTCACTCCTGGGACATCCTTGCCCTGTACTCTGGACTGATTCTTGTGGCCAAGTTCATTGGAAAACCCGCACTTCCCTGTGAGGGCCCTTGGGTGTTTGAAGTTGGTTTTGTGCCTGCAGGCAGACTGGGCAGACTTGCGTGCGAGCTGCCTTCCAGCAGTGTCAGCAGGGTGCCCACAGAGGTAGGGCTGGGTGGTACTGAGATGGGCTTTACTGATGGCTACGCTGTCTGGTACTCTTGTTCTTTTAAAATTTATTTATTTTTTAATTTGTTCTAATTAGTTATACATGACAGTGATTGCATTTTGACACATCATACATGAATGGAGTATAAATGCTCATTCTTCTGGTTGTACACGATGGAGAGTTTCACAGGTCGTGTAATCATGTGCACACATAGGGTAATAATGTCTGATTCATTCTACTCTAATTCTTACCCCATGCCCTCCCCTTTCACTCCCCTCTGTCTAATCCAAAGTACCTCTATTCTTCTGTAGCCACCCCCACCCCATTATTGTGAATTAGCATCCACATATCAGAGAAAACATTTGGCCTTTGTTTCTTTGGGACTGGATTATTTTGCTTAGCACGATAGTCTCCAGTTCCATTCATTTACCAGCAAATGCCATAATTTCATCCTTCTTTAAGGCTGAGTAATATTTCAATGCATATACATGGCGCAATCTCTTTACCCATTCATCTGTTGAAGGGTACCTAGGTTGGTTCCATAGTGTAGCTATTTTAAATAGGAGGTCCTGGAATAATATATACCAAGCTCTGAAAGAAAATGGCTGCCAACCAAGAATTCTATATCCAGCAAAATTAAGATTCAGATTTGAAGAAGAAATAAAAACCTTCCATGATAAACAAAAGTTAAAAGAATTCACAACTAGAGGTGTTGGAGGGGAAGGGAGGAGGCATGGGGTTATAATTGGTGGTGGAATGGGATGATTATAATTATCCAAAGTACATGTATGAAGACATGAATTGGTGTGAATATACTTTATATACAACCAGAGATATGAAAAATTGTGTTCTACATGTGTAATAAGAATTATAATGCATTCTACTGTCATATATAAATAAATAAATAAGTTAAAAAAAAATCACAACTAGAAAGCCTGCACCAGAATATTCTCAACAAGATATTCCACCAAGATGAGAAAAAAAAAAAATGAAAACCAGCAAAGGAAGGAGCTACACTAAAGGAATAGTCAATCAAAGGAGAAACTAATTCAAATTAAAAACTAGAAATATAAACCAAAATGACTAGGAATATAAATCATATCTCAATAATAACCTTGAGTGTTAATGGGCTAAATTTATCAATCAAAAGACACAGACAGGCAGATTGAACTAAAAAAACAAGACCCAATAATATGCTGGAGACTCACCTCATAGATAAAGACATCCACAGACTGAAGGTGAAAGGGTGGGAGAAGACAGATCACGTTATTTACACATGGACCATGTAAGCAAGCAGGGGTCTCTATCCTCAGAGCAGATAAAGTGGACTTCAAGCCAAAGTTAATCGGAAGGGACAAAGAAGGTCATTTCATGCTGCTTAAGGGAATAATACATCAATAGGACATAACAATCGTAAGTATTCATGCCCCAAACAAGGGAGCATCTGTGTATGTTAAACAAACCCTTCTCGATCTCAAGAACCAAACAGACCAAACACAATGGTCCTGGGTGACCTCACCACCCCTCACACTGGTACTCTGTCTTTAGAGGAGCACTTGGCAGTGCGTCCCTGGCTGCACCTTCGATTTCAGGTGTTTGCCGGCTGTCAAACTGAATTCAGTTGTACTACGGACATAAGAATACCACCGAACTTTCTTCTGAATATGAAGAATCAGTTAATAGGTTTGGGGAAGAAGTAGAAAAATAAAAATAATTAATGCTTTTTTTTTTTTCCTTAACACCAAGGTAAGAAGAACACAGTTCCCTTTTCTGTTTTTCATGTCAGAAAGTTCATGTGTGGTGAGTCATTCGCTTGTCACTCAAACCCCAAAGCCTAGTGTGATCGTGGCGGGCAGTGAAAACGTGCATGTGACATCCCAGAGGTCTATAAATCCACGAGGGGAGATGATCAAAGATTGGCAGGACTGTTCCCTAAGAAAGCAAAGAGCCAGGCAGATGCACGAAGGGTTTCTTCTGCACCGCGGGAAACTTACCTGATTCCTGATCCTGCTGCTGGCCCTGGGAGTCAGGTATTTCTGTTCTAAATACCAGGCCCGCTCCTGGAACACCAGCTTGGTTCCATATAACAGACAAAACTGAGGCGGGAAGAGGGAAGAAATGGATAAAAGTAATGTATTAGGAAATGCAGACTCAGGAGGCAAAAGGGAAATAACACCATATCACATTTCATAAAACCATTAAACAATCTCTTAATGTAAAATGTCCACATTTTGGATGTGCAGTATATGTTTTATTTTTTAAAAACAGTCTACGGAACATTGAAAGCAGATATAAAGTAGAATGGGTAGTATAATGAGCCCCCTGGACCAGTCCTCCCAGCTTAGGGCATATGAACCCAGGAATGCATTACAATCCTTATTACACAGGTGTCTACATCTATATCTATATCTATCTTACTTTGTCTAAGACTTCATTCTGTTCTCCCCCACCCCAACCTATTTAGAAATCCATATAAAAATTCTTTTAAAATATACATGTAGTTCTGTTTTCTTACCATCTCATTTGATGAAGGACTGACTGACCTAAATGTACATTCTGAGTAAGACCACCTTGATATTTTCCATAGAGCACGGTTTGATTAAACTCTCATAAATAACAGCATTCCTCATTTACATTTTGTTTCAGTACGCTTTCCCTACTACATTTTTGGGACACACAGAGCTCCTGTATGATATCATGGGCACCCACCAAGCAACAATAAATAAATTTGACTGTAGAAAGCAGTGACTTTTTATTTAATTGCTTACTCACTTAATTTTTCATATTCGATAACCTTAAATCACACAGCAGTGGGCAGCGTATTATGATGGACCAGCTCCATCTCCATCTTCCACAGTTGTAATCCATGGACAACTTGTTTCATCTCTACTCTCCATTGTCCCTTCTGTATTACTGTGGGGCAAACCTCAGTTATATCATTTCATCCATAAGCATCTCACTGCATCTCTCTAAAAGCCAATGACTCCTTAGAAGTTGAATAATGTCCATGTCAAGTCAAGCAACAACAAACCCCTCTTGTTTGGAGGCCTCCAGTGGAGAAGATCTTCAGGTCAGAAGACAACAAGTCTTCTACGGATGGTCAGACTCAGGAGTTGTGTGCCTCACAGTCCTGTGGACAATATGGTCCCTCTTTCCTTTCTTGAGGTTCTGGGACATCCTTGGGATGGGGTCATTATGAAGAGCCTCAACCACTGGGTCTTCCTAAGAAGTGTCAGGGTGGCTTAGCAGCCCTTTACAAAATGACCTTGCCGTGGTCTGGGTGTGGTTGCTTTGCTAGTGACAGCAGGGAAGGTGTCACCTCACCCTGCAGACACCATGAGAGTCACTGAAAGATACTGCCTTCATCCCCCAAACAGATTCCTATAAGAACAATAAATTGTGTACATTGTGTGGCCAACTGAATCACAAGTCTCCCGGTGAACTTCATACACACTCCAGAAATATCTGCTAGGGGATCCTAGATGTGGAAAATTCACCCTTGTCACTCCGTGAGGTGGGTGATAGGAAATCCAGGGCCACAGAAGTAAGTGTAAGGCTTCTCAGAAATCACCTCATTCACCTCACCCAATCCAGAATCCTGCATCTGCCAGCGTTTAACAACAACAACAAAAAACCCTACACATCCATGTTAGGATCAATGAAAAAGAGCTTAATAATTTCTTAAAGTATAGGCCAGATGTAGGAGAGGGACATGCAGAACCCGGAGCTGCTACTGAAAATCTTAGCAATATTTTCCACATCTTCACGTGGTCTTTCTTCCTTCATGATTCTCAACCTTGGTAGAGTGTCACCTTCCTGTCACCACACAATCTCCGTTCTTGCACCATCTTGGACCTGGTAGCTCCTTTTAGATGTTAAGTTTTCTTCTTCAAGGGAACCCAAAGAGGCAAATGCAGTGTCAGATTTCTCATGACTGCTGGGTTTGCAACTGTCCTGAATTTGAACTCTGTACTTTTATATGCAAAGTAAGGTGGAGTTTGCTTTTATTGTTGCAATATCTTTTTTTTTTTTTTTAAATAAATGAGTGTAAGAGTATCATGGATATTTGGTGTCTATCAAACATTTGATCATCTGACATTCTCACTAAGCCTGGACCCTCTGAACTGTTTTCAACTTATGTGTGTGTGTTTATAAAATTCATATATCTATATCTATATTTATAAATATAGATAGATAGATATAGATATAGGTATAGACATATATGTATTAGATAATCCATATATAAATATATATTATATGCGACATAATTATATGTCACATATACATATGTATTATAAATCCACACACAAACACAAACATCCCTAAGGGGAAGATCTTAAATTTGTTCTTTTAAAGTCATCTTGTTGATATGAACTACTTGAACCCCTCAAAACCTCTATGAATTGTGATGCAGTCACCTGCTATGTCATGTCATTTACAAATTTGTCAAGACTTGCCCACCATTTTACGAAAACTCCACTCTTTAAATTTAATAACCAGGTTACTCAAAGATACAGTCCATGGGTTCTGGTTCTGGGTGACATAAACTAGATAACTTCCCTCATTTCCTTTATTGAATGCAGCCACAACTCCTAAAAAGTGTGTGTGGAGAAGCTACTTGAGCACTCTAAAAAATAAACAGTGGCAAGCAGATCAGAGACGAAGACCAGAATTCAATGCACTGCCCAACTGGAGGTGAGATTTTCCTTTTTCCCTCTAGTCCCCGTGCTGCTGTCCTGTAGCAGGACAGGATAACCAACCCCAGCTTTTACTTGGAGAATGGAGGAAAAGAGCCCCAAGGAATCAGACAGTACCAGGGAGGTCATAAAAGCTGGTGACGAGGGGAAAGGAGTCCCATAAAGTTGTTTATGAACTTCTGAGCTCAGCTCCAGGCCTGTAAGCATGAATTTGTTGCTAATTAGCATGTAGAAGACTTTGAAAACTGAACTAGCAGACAGATGAGAATCCAGATGCCAGTCTGACTGGTGAGTGCTGCATACCCCGGGCGATCTGAAGAGTGGTGCCAGGGCTTTAAAGAGGAGACGGACATTGCAGCCATAGAGAGCAGAGGGGGAATTGAAACCTGCAGCCCAACACAACCAAGCACACCACCTACTGCAGCATTTACACAAGATACAGAATCTCATATGTTTTTAAATGTCTTGGAAAAATCCAAAATTTTTCAGCAGATCAATAAAAAGAAAAATGGAACTTGCGTGGGAAAAGGCATCAACAGCAAAAGGACACAAGATTATCTGGTGAAAACTTTAAAGAAGCTATTAGGGAAAAAAATCTCCAACAATAATCTCACACTCTTTTGGAACAAATGTGAAACAGTATGTCTCAGTAATGAAACAGAAGATATAAGGGTGAACCAAATAAAAAATGTTAGAACTGAAAATTATGATGATCAAAATAAAAGTGCAACAGTAGAACAGAGGAGACAGAAGAAAGAATCAATGAATTAGAAGATAGAGAAATAGAATCTTAGAAATTACCTGATGTGAACAACAGAGAGAAAGTAGACTGGAACACCCGCAGCCTTGGAACCAGAAGGAAAGGTTGAAGTTCCATGTCACTGGAATCATGGGAGGGTAGGAGAGAGAAGGCGGGACATGAAAAGCACCGGAAGACATAGTGCCCATGTGCAGACATCAGAAGTTCAGAGAATCCAGAGAAAGTACAAAGGAATCCACATCCAGACACGTAATCCAAGATAGGGAAGCTGAAAATAACGCTGAACAGCAGAGAAAAAAAAACCATGCCTTAACTCTAGAAAAACAATGATCTGAATGAGCAGATTTCTCACCAGGAACTACAGAGGCCAGAAAGAAGTGGCACAGCATCTGTAATCTATGGGAAGCAACAACTGTCAACCTAGAAGTCTGTGTCCAGTAAAAATGTCCTTCGGAAATAAAGATGAAATAAAGAATTTGCCAGTGAAGAAAAACAGATTTGTCACAAACATCCTGCTTAAAAAAAAAGGAAGAAGGAACAGAAATAAAAAAAAAATGTCTATCAGGAATGAAGGAAGAGAACAGAAATGGTAAAAAAAAAAGTGAATATGATAGACGATTGTTTTCTTGAATTCTTTTAAAGTATGATTGAAAGCAAAACCTATAATGCTGTCTGCTGTGGTTCTCAATGTATGGGCTCAGAAGATACCTATCATGTAAGGAGGACAAAGGAACTCTAGGGTGGCGAGGCTGCCACCTTCCAACTGAAGAGACAAAGCGTTGACTCTCGCTTGACTATAAAAGCTAAGTATGTGCATCATAATCCCTAGAACAACCACCAAAAAGAGAAAGGTAAGTACAAAGGGATGTGGAGAAATCAAAATGATATTCTGAAGATCTGTTGAGTAGTCCAAAAAAAGGTGTGTATCATAGACTGAAAAATAGTCACCTACAGAGATCAAGTTATAATGTTTGGAATCTGCAAACATTACTTTATGAGGAAAGAGATATTTGCAAGTGTGATCAAGTTAAAATTCTTCAAGTGGAGAGGTTACTCTGGATAATTGCGTGGGTCCCACTGTGAACACATGTGTCCTCATGGACTCTAGAGGAGGTGGCAGTGTGACCACAGAGACTGGAGAGGGCTGCTCACAAGTCCAGGATGCCAGCAGCTGCCAGACCCTGGAAGAATCAAGGAAAGGATTCTCCTTCAGGGACTTCAAAGGAGGCAGGATCCTGCCAACATGGTGATTTTGACCTAGTGATACTGATTTCAGACTTTTGGCTTCCAGAACTATGAAAGAATAAATTTCTGTTTGTTTTATTCCACCAACTTTATGGTAATTTGTTAAAGCAATCAAGCAATCATAGAAAATGAATGCAACATGTTTAAAAAAAAACAACAGAAGAATGAAGGAAGGAAACAGACAGAAAATAAACAATAAAAAGGCAGTCCTAAGTCTGATCATATCAGTAATCATGCTAAATGTAATTAGTCTAAACATATTAATCAAAAGACAGAGATTTTCAAAATGAATCTTTTAAGAACTTAAAAAGTTGTATTTAAGAAAAATCACTTCAAATATGATGGTAGAAGCAAGTTGAAGGATTGAAAAAGAAATATTATGCAAAAACTAATCCACAGGAACTTACATCAGATGAAGCAGGCTTCAGAGAAAGGAAAACCAGACAACTTCCGTAGATAAAGAGTGAATCACAAAATGATAAAAAGGCTACTGATACAAGTAGTCATAGTAAGGCTAAGTGTGGATGCACACACAGATTTAAAATCCATGGTACGAAGCCCAGACAGAACTCAGGGGGAAAGTAGACGAGTCCTCCAGTGTGAGTGGAGGGGTCACTATCACTCACCTGTAGAACTGAGGGTGCCAGCTAATAGTGCTGATGGACAGAATGCTAGCAGGACACAGAAAAACTGAGCAACATCATCAGCCAACTTGATTGGACTGATACTCCACCCAACAACAGCATGATACTCATTCAAGGGCACATGAGACAGTCACCAAAACAGACCATATCCTGAATCATAAGAAAAATTTTAACAAGTAAAGAAATGTAAATAGTGCATGTTATGTTCCATAATTATAATAGAACTAAACTAGGGCTCAAGAGCTTAAAGATAACAGGACCATCTCTAAACACTTGAATATTAAACCACATAATTTATGGATCAAGATAAAAGTCTCAGGAGAAATTAGAACTACTTAAAAATAAAAACACAGCATATAAATAGTTGTGGGGTGCCAGGAAAGTTGTTCTCAGAAGCAATTTATAACAGGAGATGCTTAAAACAGTAAAGGAGAAAAGTCTAAAATCAATAACCTAAACTCTCACTTCAAGAACCTACAAAAATAAGAACAAAATAAAACCAGAACAATTAGACAAAAAGAAAACAAATATAAGAAGAGAAATTAATAAAAATAAAAATAGAAAAAAATAAATGAAAAAAACAAAGCTAATTGATAAAATTCTAACGAGTTTACAGAGATAAAAATAGATACCAATGATTAATATTTGGAATAAAATAGGAGAAAGCTCTGCAGCCCCAAAGAGACCAAAGGATATGAAGGAAAAGCTATGAATAATTTTATAAACTTAGATTAAATGAAGCAATTCCTGGAATACCATGTTGCTAAGAATCATACAAGATGAAATGCATGACAAAAATAGTCATAAAAATGAAAGAAGTTGAATTTATAGTTTTAAAAGTTTGTGAAAAAGAAATCACTAGGCCTTGATGATTTTACTGAAGAATTCTACCCAACATTTAAACAAGGAATAACACCAATTCTATACAATCTCTCCCAGAAAATGCAAGAGGAGGGAATCCTTTCTAATTCATGTTATGATCCAGCGTTAGTGTAGTAACAAAACTAGACAGATAGTACAGAAAAGGAAAACTAAAGCCCAGTGTTTCTCATGAACATAGACAGAACCCTGCCTTCAAACTATTAACAAAATGAATGCAACAATTTAAAAAAGAATAATATACCATATGGCCAATTGGACTTTGTTTTAGAACTGCAGGATAAATTGTATGCTAAAAAGTGCAACATTGTAATTCATCATGTAAACAACCTAAAGAAAGAAAATAAAAATATTATGATATCAATTGATGTAGAAAAAGCTGGGCAGGGGTTTGGCTCAGTGGTAGTGCACTTGCCTAGCATGTGTGAGGCCCTGGGATTGATCCCTAGCACTACATAAAACTAAATAAACAAAATAAAGGTATTATGTCCATCTACAATAAAAAATATTTTTAAAAATTTCAACATTCATTCATCCTTTAAAAATACTCATAGGAAAACAGGAATAGTAAGGAATTTTCTCAATTTGAATAAGGATACCCACAAGAGTAAGAAAACATACACATACACCCTGCAGATAAAACAATACTTAGTGGCAAAAACAAAACAAAACAAAACCTGAGTACATTCTGCCTAAGATACAATTTATGTTATTGATTTCTAGTGTCAATTCTCATCACTTTTATTCAACATCATACTGGAAGTCCTAGCCAATGCAATAAAACAAGAAAAAGAAAAGAAAAGCATAGAAATTGGAAAGAAAAAATTAAACTACTCATAGACAACATAATTGTTTGCATAGAAAAGTCACAAGAACTCTCCCCTCCCCCCCAAAAAAACCACCCCAAATCCTCTAGAATGAACAGTGAGCTTAGCAAAATCACAAGACATAAGATTAACACATAAAATATCATTATGTTTCTAGATACTAGCAACACACAACAAGAAAGCCAACTTTTAAAAAAATGTACATTTTACAATAACTTCCCCCCAAATAAAATACTTAGATATCACTCTGGTTTGAATACAGTTTTTCCCCTTCAAAATTAATGTTAGAGTTTAATCCCCATTGTGAGGTATTACAAAGGTGGGAACCTAATCTGACTGATGGGCAGAGGTGAGTCCTTTGGGAGGTGATTAGGATTAAATAAGGTTGTAAAGGTGATGACCTCATTATTGAACACTGGTGGCTTTCTACGAAGAGAAAGAGAGATCAAAGGATACACATACACAAATGTACTCTCTATCACTTACAGTGCTCTGTGCTTTTCTGGAACTCTACCAGCAAGAACATACCTCACAATGGGGATTAAACTCTAACATTAATTTTGAAGGGGAAAAACTGTATTCAAACCGGATGTGGCCCACTAACCTAGGACCCAACCATGAACCCAAATCAACCTCTTTATTTATAACTTACCCAGACTGTGGTATTGTGTTATTAGCAACAAAAAATAGGCTCATATAGGTTAAAAATGCTTATGAAAGAAATCAAAGAACCAACAAAATGGATTGTAAGTTGCTCTAGTACATTTGTTAATTATCCCATAGATTTGACATAATTCCAATCAAAATCTGATCCATAGATTTGACACAATTTGAAATCAAAATCACAGCAAAATTTTTTTGCTCAAACATTCAACAGAAATATAAAATTTATATGAAAAAAAAGGAAACTAGAATAGCTAACATTTGCAAAATAATCAAGTCAGAGGAACTACCTTATTTGATTTTAAGGATTAGTTTAAAGTTACAGTTATAAAGATGGCATAATCAAGGATTGGATACATCAATAAAATGAATAAAATAGAATAGGCCCACACAAATAAGCCCAAGTAATTTTTACAGCGATGCAAAAGGAATTTAATGGATATCGATGTTGAAACAATTGAATTTCAGTAGTTAAAAGATGAGCAAATCTTGACTCACACTATGAAACTTTTAGGAAAACATGATAGAAAATCTTCAGGGCCTGAAGTTAAACAAAGAATTCTTAAATATGACATCAACAGTATAATGCAATGCATAGAGTAGCCCCCACAATAAACTATCAGTCCAGAATTTCAAAGCTGGATGTGCCAAGTGCATTAGTCAGCTTTCTGGGACTGTAACAAATACCCAAGATAATCAATTTATAAAGAGAAAGGGGTTATTTGGGCTCATAGTTTTGGAGGTTTCGGTCCATGATTAGGTGGACTCATTGCTTTCAGGTCTCTGGTGGGGTGGGGAGCACATCATGGTAGGAGCCCATCATGTAGCAAAACAGTTCACCTTATAATTGGGACCCAAAAGAGAGAAAGAAAGAGACTAGGGTTCCACAGTCCCCTTACCAGGGTGTGCCCCCACCCCATGATCTAAAGCCTTCTAATAGTCCCCACCTCTCAAAGTTTCCACCACCTCCCAGTAGCACTAAGGAGGTCTAAGTCTTTAACACAGAGGGACATGTAAGGTCCAAACTGAGGTGCCACGGTTGAGCAGCTCTAGTCTGGAGAAGTGAAAGTGTGTGTGTGCATATAGCAACCTGTGCGCGACACCTAGGGCAGCTCTGCTCAGACAGTCAAGCTGGACACAATCAGCACCTTCCATTCCCAAAGAGATAGAACTAGTGATGGAGACCTGACCCCAGGGTTTCCAGGGGCTGGCAGAAGGGGGAGAGGGTGATTATAAAGCCTCCACATTAAGCATTTTTTTTTAGGATGGCTTAGTGGCATGGTGTTGTGGTTTGGATGTGGTGTCCCCCAAAAGCTCATGTGTGAGACGATGCAAGAAGGTTCTGAGAAATGACTGGGGTCTGAGAGACTTCACCCAATCAGTGAATCAGTCCTTGATAGGAATGAGCTGAGTGATGACTGAAGTGGGGGGTGTGGATGGAGGAGCGGGGAACTGGTCGTGGCTTTGGGGTATATATTTGTATCTGGGGAGTAGAGTCCCTCTTTGCTCTGATCACCATGTGAGCTGCTTCCCTCTGCCATACTCTCCCGCCATGATGTCCAGCCTCACCTTGAGCCCCGGGGAATGGAGCCAGCCTTCCATGGACTGAGACCCCTGAAACCATGAGTCCCTAACTAAACTTTTCTTTCTGAACAGTTGTTCTGGTCTTTCGGGCCCAGCAGCAAAAAAGCCGACTACGACACATGATATCCTGATTGTGGGAGTGGTTACGTGAATCTACACACGTCAAAATTGATAGAACCAGACATCTCTGAGAAAGGTCAAAAACTCCAAGTCATGCGCAACCTAATGACATTCAGACAACAACAGACCACATGTGGTCCCCTATGTGGATCATAAACAAGCTGGAAAACCCCATCACCTAGGGACACTAGAGACACCCTAACACAGCCTCACCCACACAGTCACGGTGACACTGCTGTAAAACCCACTGTGCTGCCAGGCACAAGAGAGCATTGTTTTAATGAGCCTTTTAGTCGCTGCGATCAAAAGACCTGACAGGAACAATTTTAGAGGAGGATAAGTTTATGTGGGGGCTCACGGTTTCAGAGGTCTCAGTCCATTGACAGCCGGCTCCACTCCTTGGCTCTTGGTGAGGCAGACCATTATGAGGGAAGAGTGTGGCAGAGGGAAGTGGCTCACGTGATGATCAGGAAACAGAGACTCCGCTCACCAGATACAGAATCCATACCCCAAAGGCACGCCCCCAATGCCCCACCTCCTCCAGCGGCACCCTTCAGTTACCGCTCAGTCACTCCATCAGGGGACTAAGGCACTGATTAGATGAAGGCTCTCAGAACCCAGTCATTTCTCCTGTAAACCTTCTTGCGTTGTCACACACATGAGTTTTGGGGGTACACCTGATATCTGAGCCATAACAAGTATGTATGTGCCATTACGTACAGTACAAAACACTTGATCTTCCTAACAAATGACTGTTGCTGGTTAGGTACCTACTGTTCTATACTTTCCATCATTATTTTAGGAAGGAATGCATTCCTTCTACTTACAAAAAAAACAACAACAAAAAAAAAACTGACTGTGAAACAGTGAGGCCGGCAGCAGGCTCATGAATCTCTTTGATTGCACAGAGAGCCACATGGAGTGACTGGATTATACGATCTAGGTCTGTGTAAGCAACTCTACGATGTTTACACAAAGACAGAATTGCCTAACAATGACTTCTTAGAATGAGTCCCTCCTGCTTAAGACGACATGTGACTGTATTTGGAGTTTATGTGTCATCTTCTACGTCGTCCAATCTCCACCTTCTTTTTTTTTTTTTTTTGGTATGGCAAACTCTATCTGAAAGGGTACATTCTCAGAGGGCCTCCGTATTGTCACTTTGTCCCCATCCCCCTCCACTGAATGCTGCTTCTTCCCCTCTGGAGTTCCCATACTTGGGTGGTTCATGCTCGCCTGTGGCTGTGATTATTTGGCCACGTGACTTCGTCCTTGACCACAACCCGATCAGGAAGGCAGGAGCGGAGGCTCCTGCATCTTGGAGTTCCCCATGCCTAGCTCAGCATGGCAGGGAGGGGCTCAGTTTACACTTCTGGAAATGAAGAGTTCAGAAAGCCCTGCTTCCCCGGAAGCTGAGCCCACTGGGACCACCACAGGAAGGGAGGTTGCCTGTGATTTATGCCGAGCAGGCAGCCCACATCCACAGCCCGCGCTGCATAATAAGTTGGAAGATGGAGCCAAAGGACCGAGTTGGTCCTCCAGCGTCAGACAAGATGAACAAAGCTTATTACCGCCTGGACAGCCCAGAGTGAGAGCAGGACGGGTTTCCCCAGCAGCAGCCGGTTCCCTCGCAGTGATGAAGTGCCTGCCTGCGACTTCAGACCCGGGCCACTGGGGAGCTGCATTACTGCCTTAGAAAATGGATGGGCAGTGGCGCTGCCTCCTACTTTCAGGAGTTTCTGTCGGCATTAGCAAAAAAGTATCGGCTTTGCAATTTCTCAGGGCCTTCTCTGCCACGGGGCAGTGACTGGGCCCGACCTGAGTCGTGCTCCTCTGTGGCTCCCCTCCCAGTCCTCAGATCCAGGTGCGCCCAGTCTCCCCAGGTGAGGTGGTCCTATTGATATTTTACCTGAAAGCAGGGCAGGGGAGTATCAAGTTTGGTGGCATTTCCTCTGATCCCCCAGGAGGTTGCTCAGGATCAAAGTCTCTTTGTCTTCCCAACTGCCTGGTGATATTTCCCAATTAAACAAACCCATCCCTGTGGTATCTCCAGTGTCTGTAGAACCCCTCTTTAGGACTGTCATGGGGTGGTGGGTGTGCAGGAGGCAGGAGAGCCAGCCAGGAGGGGTTCTTGGACCCCGAGGAGCCCAGGCTGGCTTCTCTGTGCCAATGTGTTCTGCAGCAGAGTTGACTGCTCCTCCTCACGGGGAGGTGATGAGGGCCATATGCACCACGGGCCACATGTCACGGGGGATCAAACACAGGGCTTGGCAAAGGGCAGGTACAGGTCAGAGACAGGCAGACCCATGGCTGTTTCCTGCCCTATGAAAAACTAAATAGCTGCATCTGGGCCTCCCTAGATGGTGGGATGCAAACAGCACAGAGAATCATCCGCAGGAAGCAAATCAACAAGCCCCAAGGAGACAGAGAAATGTCTGGGGAAGGGAACCCAGGACCTCCTTTTATGGCATACTGAGTGGGCTTGGGCAGAGGGGACAGCTGGGCCTTGATGCTCTGGACCCTGAGGGAAGGTCCACAGGGCAGTGCCTTCCTGTGGCTCGAGGATCACACAGCTGGCTGCTGAGGCCTGTGCTGCCATGCTCTGGCCTCGCCCTTCTCCTGTGGTGTCAGGGTGCACAGGCCTCGCCTTGTTCGGTGGCCATGAGCAGGTTCAGGAAGCACAGCTTGGCGGGTAGGGACGGGGCTCCCGGGGAGCTCCTGCATTGCCCACTGGGTAGATGGGTTGCAGTAGCTCATATCTTCAATGCCCCCCAAGGCCTATGTGTTGGAGACTTGGTCTCCAGCTTGGCACAGTTGGGCGGGGCCTCTAAGAGGAGGGACCTAGTGGGAGATCCTCTGGTGGGATGCACCCTTGAAGCAGGTATTGGAAACCTTGGCCCTTGCTCTTTCTCTCTCTTGCCCTGTCTTTTCCCCCCGCATAGTTCTAGGTCATGTGCTGCTCCCCCACAAAAGGCCTAAAAGCAACACATCTGCCCAATCTGGGACTGAAACCTCCAAAATTGTGGGCCAAAATCACACTTTTCTCTTTATAAGTGGATTTACCTTGGGTGTTTGTTATAGTCATGGAAAGCTCACTAAAACACTGGCTTAGCGCCACACTCCTACTGTACGCCAAAGGCAAGGCTCTTGGGAAGAGCGTTCGGCCAGGTTCTCCCTGACTCATTGTTTACAACCCAGTATTGGGTTGATCCCAACTCAACTTCCTACTAACTCTAACGCCCCCTCCGTGCTTGGTTTCTTCCCCTCTCATTTTGCCTTTGGGTGTCCAAGTACTGCAGTGCCATTTGTTGGAAAGGTTATCTTTCTTCCATGGGAATTGCTTTTGCCATTCCATCAACAGTCAGTTGGGAAACATCTGTCTGCGCCTGTTTTGTCCCACTGGTCTATGTGTGCATGCACCTGCCAGCATGGCTGTCTTCTTGAGACTGGATGGATTGATGCTTTATTCTTTTTCAAGATTGTTTTAACTATTCTAGTTTCTTTGCCATTACATATAAATTTCAGAATATTTGCCCACAGCAATAAAGAAAAGTCTTGCTGGGATGTTGACGGGAATTACATTATTATTGATGTGGGGGAGAAGTCTCATCCTCCTCTGCTGATGTCCCCAGGTGATGGCTGAGAGATGCCTTTCCCTTCATACACATCTACTTTGATCAGTGCTCCCAGAATTTTGTAGCTCTTTAGAATTCAAGTCCTGCGGTGTTTTGTTAGATTTATACCTAGGTATTTAGTTTTTGAAAAATTATCTTTTTAAAAAAATTTGGTGTTCATTACTAGTAAATGGAAATGTAATAAGTCTTTTCGTAAAGTCCATCTTGTGTCTGTGACCTTCATGAACTCGTTTACTAATTCCAGGAATTAATCTCCTTCCCTTCCTTCCTTCTTTCCTTCTTCCTCATTTTCAGGGAAACAATAAATTCCCCTCTCAGCACTGTTTTAACTATTATCCACCACTTTGATATGTTGTACTTTAATTTTTTATTCTTTTTGCTGTATTTTTATTTCCTTTGAGATTTTAAAAAAATTGTTTGAAGTTTTCCTTATGTTCACGTTAGAGTCTGTCTTGACTTATGTTCCACGGACACTTGAATATAGAGTCGACTGCTGCTGTTAGTTAGAATACTCTGTAAACGCCAATTAGATCTTGTGCATGAACACATTTTAATCTTCTGTCTAGTTGTTCTATCAGTTGGTAGAGATGGGTGTGAGTCTCTATGATGTGGGTTTCTGTTTCTCTTTTGAGTTCTATCAGTTTGAACTTGACATATTTTATAGATCTCAGGTTTGATGCACACATTTAGCATTTCTATACTTCTTGGTGGATTGACCCTTTTGTCATTAGGGAATGTCCCTCAGTCTCTGGTGATTTCCTTTGTGATTTCTATCCACAGAGCTACTCTTGCTTTTTTTTGATTGGTGTTTGCATGGTATGCCATTTTCCATCATTTTACTTTCAGCCAAACTCATCCTGTCGACAGCACATAGTTGGTTCATGTTTTTAATCCACTTTGATCAACTCTGTTTTTAACTTGTTTCATCGAGAAGATTTTGAATTAATAAAATGATTGAAATGGTAGGGCTAGGGCTGCCCTTTTTTCTCGTACTATGTCCTTCCTTCCTGTTTCATCCTCCTTACGCTGCATGACTTTCAGAATTCCATTTTTTTTTTATTATCCATGCTATTTTGTGGCACATCTCTCTGAATAGTTGTTTAGCAGCTGATGTAGGTGTAACATTGTATATCCTTAAGTGACCACATCTACTTTTCAACAGTTTGAGCACAAGGTGAAAACCCTTATTACCATACCATCCTATTAGCCTCCCTATTTACAAAATAATTGTCCAAAACTTTCTCTTAGAATCACATCTATACTCACTTAGAATCACACCAGACAGTATCATAATCTTCATTTAATGGTCAAACACAATTTAGAAAACCCCAAAGGAGGAGAGCTTACTGAACACACTCTTGGTTGATTGTGTTTTCCTTCTTTTCTGATTTCTTCTCTCATCAGGTTCCTCTTGCTTGAAGGACTTGTATCCACTCCTGTAGTGGAGGGATCCTGAAGACCAATTCCATGAGTGTTCCATCATCTAAAAACGCCAGGATTACCTCTTAGTTCCTGAAGGATATTTTCACTGGATGGAGGATTCCGTTGACAGTCATTTTTTTTTTTTCTTGATGCTTTAAACATGTCCTGTCATTTTCTTCTGGCCTGTGCAGTTTCTGATGAGAAATCTGCTGTTCTTTGAATTACTGTCTCCTATGGGCAAAACGTTTATCTCATTGCTTTCAGGAGTTTTCTTTGTCTTCAGTGTTCAGAATTTTAATTATGATGTGTCTTGGTGTGATGAATTTATTGGGGTTTATCCAATTTGCAGCCTAGTTTCTTGAATCTGTAGGCGCCTCGACCAGAGCGGCCAAACTAGCAGGTTCCCATGAGGGGTGATGGGAGATTGGAATAAATAAGACTCACATATGCAGATCCTGAAAAAAACAGCTGGGATTGGGTGGAGCGCTGCTCTCTGATGGAGAAGCAGGTCTCAAGAATTACACCAGCAATCTTTATTATATATGTCTCATTAATCAGACTGAAGACTGCAAGCATCAACCTTTGTATTCATGAAAGTTCCAGAGTTACAACATTCTGCAGCCATTTCCTCAGTTACATTCTACAGTTGCACTTCTCTCTGAATAGTTGTTTAGCAGCTGATATAGGTGTTACATTGTATATCCTTAAGTGACCACATCACATTCAGTGTGCAATGTTAGGAGCATTGTGTAGCTCTCAAGGAAGTCCCTTGTCTAAAGTAACTGTCAGGTGGGCAGGTTCAGGAGCCCAGAACTGGTGAAACAGTGGCTGTCTTAGCAAGAGAGTGCCTTCATTCCTAGGAGCTGTGTGCCTGAGAGCAGGTCAAGACTGATAAGACTCTAGCACAGAGCCTCCCCATGAAGAGCATCGCCATAGCCGCCAGACATGCTGCACCTTTGCACAGAGACTTTCCCAGGCACCAAGCATGCCACAGCCATGAAGTCATCAGGGACCCCAACCTCAGACACCAGTCTCCCAATCACTGTCACCGCTCTCCACAGGTAGGCATAGGTGTTTTATCAAGTTGAGGTATTTAAGGAATTATATCTTTGTACTGTTTAGACTCACCTCCTTTCTCTTGTCCTTTGGAAGCCTGGTGACACAAATTTAGATCTTTTGTTGTAGTCTGTTAAGTCCCCAAAGCTGTCCTTTTCTTTTTCTTTTCAATCTCTTTTCTCTTTCTTATTAATTTCTACTGTTGTATCTTCTGCCTCTCCATTCTGCTGTTGAGATTTTTATTTTATATTTTTTCAGTTCTAACATTTCCATTTAGTTGTTTATTCTTTCTTTCTTCCTTCCTTTCTTCTGTTCTTCCTTTCTTTCTTGTACCAGGGATTAAACTCAGGGGTGCTTAACCACTGAGCCACATTCCCAGCCCTTTTTATTTTTTATTTTGAGACAGGGTCTTGCTAGGTTGCTTAGGGCCTCACTAAGTTGCTGAGGCTGGCCTCTGTGATCCTCCTGCCTCAGCCTCCTGAGTCGCTGGGATTGCAGGCATGTGCCATTGCACCCACCAGTTGTTTATACTTTCTATTTGTCTTCTGAGACTATTTCTTTGGTGATACTTTCTACTGTTTTCCAAACATGTTCCTAATTACCCACTGAAGTATTTGTATACTGCTGATTTAAATTCTCTCAGATTGTTTTAGCATCACTGTCATCGTGGTGTTGCTGTCTGTTGTCTTCTTTGCATTTGGTTTGAGATATTCCTGGATTTGGTATTACGAGTGATTTTGGCAGACATCTGTACACTTTGGATATTCTATGATGTGATTGTGTTCTTGTGTAAGTCTTGAGCTGGCTGACTTCTGGTGCTTCTGCTCCATCAGGAGGAGGGAGTCCACCGCAGCCGCTGACAGCAAGGTGGGGAGGAGGCACATGACTTCTGCTGACACTGCCAGGGAGAGGCCTCCATCACTGGGAGGAGGGGCTTGTGACTGCTGGGTAAGAAGTCCAGCTCTGCAGGTGCTTCCCAAAGACACTGTAGTGGGGCAGGGGGTGGGAGGTCTTGCTACTGCCAGTGGAGATAAAAATTCCAGCTCCCTTTGAACTTGTGATCCTCCTGCCTCAGCCTCCTGAGCTGCATGAGCCACGGCGCCCAGCAGTCTTTATACTCTATATCTATCCTCTGAGACTATTTCTTTGGCCTCCTCTGATACAATCCAGCATGGAGTTGCATTACTTCATTGTAATCCTGTGAGTGTGGAAGTCCACACTTCCCACCTGGCTTTTCCTGGCTTGGGTGAAAGCGAGGCCACAGATTTCCTGTGGTGTTTGGCTAGACTATAGCAGTTACTTCTCAGAAGCCTTTGTCTCTTTCCTGTCCCTCTCCTTCTCATTCTTTCCTGTTGTGTGCAGTGTCCTTTTCCAGGTCGCCGGCTCCCTCAGCACTTTAGGATTATTCGAGGCAAACAAAGAACTTCTTGCTGTGTTGTTTCTTGGGACAGGAAGTTCCTAGCTTATCTATCTTCTAATCTCTGCCTTTAGTCTTTTTATATTTGAGATGGAGCCTCACTCTGTTGCCCAGGGCGGGCTCAAACTCTCAATCTTCCAGCCTTGGCTTCCTGAGTAGCTGGGACTACAGGTGTGCACCACCTTGGGCAGCGGCCATCTTCTTAGGGATGAGCGTGTCCACTCTGTCTCCCCGGCAGCTGGTGCCTGCATTTTTTAATACGTACCAACCATATAGATGAGTTTCATTTTTTACCCAATCCAAGGGTCATTTGCTTTTAATCTTCCCTTACTTATACAACTGGCTTAATCCTGTTATTCAGGGCTATCTTTACTGGGAAAGATTTTTCAAAATGTAAAATATTAATCCAACAGTCATCAACAGGCTACTCCTAGTTGTTCCCTCCTCCTCCCATCCAACAAGGAACGCATCAGGTGGCCTCATCCCCATCCTGTCATTAGACAGTCTACAGAAGATAAGGGAGGACAGGTTTCCCCAAAGGTGAAAATGCTCCTTCGGGAGACCCTGGAAGAGACAGTGGTTGGCTGGTGGGTCTTCATGCCGACCATTTTCCTGACATCTAATTGAGACTAGTTTTCCCCTTCCCCTCCTCACCTCCTGTGTGCCAAGCATTTTCTGGGTTTTGGCAGAGGGAGGCCGTTGACCTGACCAATCTTCCTCTTTTCCCCCATCTGTAGTTGGTATCCATGGTGTTTTGCTTTCTTAAAAAAATACATGTTTGAATGTTGTAAAATTAACCAAAATCAAAGCACCTAACATTTAGTAAGGACAAGAGGAAGAGTTAGGCAGGCACAGAGAGCAGAAATTATCCACTCTCACAACATCTCCGGTTTTTAACTGGAGTGTGATGTGGCTGGTTGTGTGTGGAGAGCTGCCTAGGGTGGGTGCTAGGTTCTGCACCTTCCCAGCCCGTCCACATGACTTCTCGTGTGACTTCAGCACTAACATTCTTTCCCCTGAGTAGCTGGGACTATAGGTGTGCTGGAAATGTGTCTCCCTTTGGCCACTGGGAAGGCTGCCAATAATGTCTGGTAGCCTGGATCCACACCTGGTGAAATTTCTCCACCTGCTGAGTGAGTGCAAAACAGGTGCCCCCTGGGCACTTCAGCATCTCCATCTCTACGAAGATGGGAAAGTTGACAAGTGCCAGACAGGCTCTGTTCTCTCTTCCCACTAACGATAGTCTCTTAGGGCCAAACTCCACCCTCTGTTTCCTATACCCGATGTCCACCAAATTCTACTGATTTTCTTGGGTCTCCTGACATTTCCTCCTTTCCTGTCTTCAGCCTGAAATTAAACCTGGTCCCTAGATCTGTACACAGAGCAAACAGGGACAGATGTTGGGGAGGCACAGCCTCCACAGGTTCTGCAGTCACTCCTGGGCAGGAGTTCCTGGAGGAGTGCGCCCTCTATGCCTAGGGTAGGTCACTGCATTTCCAAATATGAGGACCTCTGCTCTCCAGCCAGCTCTCCACGTAGGCAGGGATTTAGATGCTTGAAGACGAGGTGTCAAGGGTCAGAGCAGATGTAACGTCCACACATACTGCTGCCACCGTGTGTTCATGTGCTCCCCTCTGGTGACCAGATACCTGAAGGCCACTCCACATGGTGGCCCACTTCTCCTGACAAGGAGAGCTTTATGGAGGAGCAGGAGGGAGTGCAGAGTGTCCCACAGCACAGCAGATCCCCTTGTCACAGACAGGAGACCTCCCTGCCTTTCTTCTCCCAGGCCTTCTGCATCCCTCCCCTTCTCCATCCCTGGCCTCTTGCCTGGAGGCCATACTCCCAAAACAACCCCAAAGCAACTCTTAGCTGACCCTGGTTTCTGGTATTTGCACAGGAAAATCAGAAAGTCTTCCAACCCAAGGAAGGAATACTGAATACTGCAGTTTCAAGATTTCTATAGGTCAGTTGGGGAAATGCACAGAACAGGGACGGAAGCTTCTGGAGAGGCAGCTGTCTGAGACCCCTGTTTGGGCAGTTGGCTCTCAAGGCCTGCATTGGTACATCGGAAACACTCTATAAATGGAAAACTCAGAACTCACCCTGTCACATCAACACCTCTGCTAAGTGCCATGGAACCCACCCACTTGGTGAAATTGAATTTCCTGCAGAGACGTGGAGACTTAGCTCAAATGCCGCCTCTCTGCAGAGCCCTCCCTAAATCCATGTTGAGGAGGGTGCTCAGTTGGGTGTTCCCCTAACATCCTTAAGTTCCTTTCTCTGTGCGCTTGGCCCACTCTGAGGTGCTTGTCTATTAGGATACAATGATGTGTCTGTCTCACCTATTCATCAGGGAGTCACCTGAAGTCAAGGACCATGTCTTAGGATATTTGCTCCCTAGTACCCAGCACAGTGCCTGTCACCTCATAGGCACTCATAGATGTTATGATTAGAGCAGGTGTAAGTAAATCTTCTGTCTATTGATCATGGAGCCTGACATTTGACCATTAGATAGTCTTTAGAGTTAAAAGTTAGTTCTATACACCAAAGACTCTTGCCACAATGATTTTGGGGGTGCTGGTTTGGGTTGCAGAACCTTGGCACTTATGGAGAGATCTCCAATTGGGAAGAGGGAGACATTCCAGCGTCCCCATGTCAAGGAGGTTCAAGAATCATAGAGAACCATTTGTTCCTGCACGGCTGGGTCTGAAACTTGATTTCTATGGCATCAGTAGCTCCTTCCCTTATCAAGAACACAAACACTGAACCAGAATTCTTTGAGTGAGCCCAGGACTAGACAAACATTCCCCAGCACATAAGAGATGCTCAGCCAACATTTGTTGAACACCTGCTCTTAGGAACACCACCAGCCACACACGCTCTTCTTTCTGTGTACCTCTTGCTTAAAAGGAATAAGAAGGTGATGGGGGGAAGGGATGTGTTTCAGCACCACATACCCCGACCACCTTGACCTTCTGTGTCTACAGCATTCAGAACATGGACTGGCTCTTCACTTTGGATCAGGTTTGGAAACGTTGTCAGGCTTCAAATGAGAACCCTTTTTTTCTGTGTGGGAGGCATGATTCCATGACCAGCTACACAGAGGCCTGACTGGTGACCCTGGCCATGCCTGGGCACATGCAGGCAGCCCCCATGGGCCTCGGCTGGAGAGACAGAGGGAGCCTTGGCTGCCTGGGGCAGAGGACCCTCTCTAGGGCCCAAGGCCAAGATGGAGTCCTTGTACGTGCAAGGGGCTGCCTGCAGAAAGAAGGCCGTTGCAGTCAGCCAGCGTGTGACGGGAGGGATTTGTTTTTAACCATTGGTTGCTAGGTTTGCTGCTTAAACTAGCTACCACCTACACGTGTTGAGAAAAGGAAGAGAGAGCAGTTAGAATGCAGGAGAGAGGGAAAAACCCACCCCGCCCACCTGACAGGCTCAAATGGCTGCTGCTCCTCGCCTGCAGGGCTGGGACAGTCCCCCAACGCCCTGCTTGGAGGTTTGGTGGCTGCGGCGGCGAGTGCCCTGTGGGAACTGGAGGCACTGAGGCCTCCTCTAAATAGGAGGCCGACAAGGGGCACCCTGTGCTGGGCACCCAGCCGCTCGATGGCCATTCCTTGGCCTGGTGACATGGGGGGTGGGGGAGAAGGACTTTGGGAGAAGTGAGGCAGAAGGAATCTTTGTGACAATGACAATTGAAGAAAACTAGACGACCAGCTTGCTGGGTGCCTCCTCGCCTCCTGAGCGGGGTGAGGCAGTGGAGCGGTCATGCGGAAACTTCCCCTTCTCCCCAGCCTGCTCCTTCCGTGTAAGGGGGGGCGTTGCGCTCCCTGGGAAGGCCCTTGCTCCAGACAGGATTCCGCCAGCCAGGGAGACGCCTGCTTCTGGAAAGGAGCTGGGTTGGGTCACCTGGGAGGGCTGAAGGGTCGTGGTGGGGTTGCTTGGAGTCTTGGTTGGACAAGGACTTAGCCAGGTTGCCTGGTTGCTCAGAACATCCTGAGACAGAAAAACGGCTGCGTGGGGTCAGGCGATGGTGGTGAGAGACTCGTGGGAGGGAGGCCTGGGATCCTCCTCCCACATCTGCCCAGCTGCCTCCATGCATCTGGGGCAGCACTAATGCTTGTGGGTGGGAGGAAATGCTAAAGAAGCTTCTGGCGGCTTTCAGCCCTCCACATCCCAGGGGGCATTGATGGAGCCTCCCCGGGGAACCGGGGCCTCAACACCTGGTGACCAGGATCACCAAGCCCAGTGGGCCTGGCACATAGCCCTGGTTTTCCTATCCTAGCAGGTAGGAAAAGTGCTCCACATGTCCCCTCGGGCCACAGTATCCTGATCTGGCCACCAGCCAGGCAGTGCTCTACAGGGAGCAGGCTGAGTGCTCGGGTGGCAGCCCCGCTGCAGACCTGCCATTTTGGGAGCAAAGTTGTGAGAGAGCAGGCTGGGCCAGGCTGGCTCGCTACCTGCTTATTTGCTTCCTTATTGTCACAAGCAGCTGTTTTCTTGCTGTTTTCCACAGTAAGTGTGGTGTGATCTCAGAGGCACCTCCTAGAACGCCTACCTTCACCCTCATGGGCTGCTTCTGGCCAGAGGCCTTGGGTAGTGTGGCTGGGCTGGGCCTCCACCCGAGCTGCAGCGTGGGAGCATTTGGGGCCCTCCCCCAGCATCATTGGGGCTAGAACCTGGCTCTGAGCTGGCCCCTGTGCTACTGTCTTGCTCTAGGGCTCGCACAACAGCCTAAGCTCCCTGGGCCCTACCTCCTGTTGCCTGAGCTGGGGGAGCAGCATTCACCAGGAAGGGCCACTGTCCCCAGGCATCCTGCTCACTTCTCCAGCTTGACCCAGGGAGGCAGGGAGGCCCGGCCGTGAAGATCTCTGATAATGATAATGGTAGTTCAACTGAGGGCCTCGCTCCACCTGCTGTCTCCTACTCAGATCGCAAACAGCTGCTGCCAGAAACTCCCAGATGAGCAAGAACAAAAGGAGGAGATGCCGTCGTTCATGCTCAGTTTAGAGAACGGGAGTCCAGACGCAGGTTGGCACTGAGAGGTCCGTCTCCCTGCCCACTGCCAACTTACAAAGAAGGTGCAATGAGGAGGAAATGACCCTGGTGGGAGTCGGGGCGGGGGGTTTGGACCAAGTGCTGGGAGAGAAGCCTGAGAGGCAAAGTAGGGCCAGATGATGGAGGGAGGGATTCTGAACTTGACCCAAAAAGGGGTTGACCCCAAAAAGGGGTTGGCCCCTGCTTGCCTGGAACAGTCTGGCCTAAGCCTGCCACCCAAGCTGAATTTTTAGTGACAGTCCCTTCTACTCACAGAAGTATACCTGCTTGGAATAAATTATTCAATAATTCTTTCCAAAGGAGAGATAGTCGGGGCCATAAATGAACCCAGAAAGTGGCATGTAGGACTGAGGCTCCCAGTTCACCTGGCAGAGCCTGAAGAAGGCAGAAATCAGGCAGAGGTGACAAGGTCGATTCTGCAGCACACGGAGAGTCACAGGTTGCAGGCAGCTCCCAGTCATGTATTTTCAGGATGTGGAGCTGGGAGGGTCTTTAGGGTCAGCTACATGCCTTCTCTTTGTATCAAAAGAGGGCACAAGGCTGAGGGAGATACAAGTGACCTGTGCTCAGTCCTGGCCAAGTGGAGCCTCGAACTTGCCCCAGGGGATCAAGTCCAGGGGCTCTTTCTGGGACGGAAGAAGAGGGATGGCTTTGGAAGGTGCTCAGGGGACAGCTGCACACATGGATCTGGTGCAGCAGTTCAGGACGGGAAGGTGCCATGGGCCACCCTACAGATCCGAGGTGGGGGACGGGAGCCCTGGGAAGTGGGGCAGGGTGCTCCATGGCTCCAGTGGGGTGTACATGTACTGAGCACACCTGGATATGGCTGGACCATGGGTGAGACCTGCAGCCAGCGGGAGTGGTGGGTGGAGCTGAGGATTGATTAGCAGGTTTGCCGGGACAGGGAAACCTGTCCCAGGGGCCAAACAGACTGATTGGCATAAGGACCACGAATGAGGGAATAAACAGGAAAGGATGGGGATAAAAGTGAATTGGACCCAGTCAGTAACTTGTGGAATGGAAGTATTTTCTATGGTTCAAATAATAAGTCTTGCAGGAAGGCAGCCCTAGTGACACCAGGCTTGCCCTGCAGGACCTCTTCCCTAGCCACTTCCCCGGATGCAGTGGTGGGAAAAACCTCAAGACAGTCATAGACTTGACCTCTGCTTGGAAGATGGGGAAGCTGAGTCCCAGAGCAGCAGGTATTCTGGGAGTCCATCCAGCAGGACCCTCAGACCAGGGTGTGACTAATAAGCTTTGCATGGTTCACAGCCACCCGAGGCTATTACCTGACCACACAGGGATGTGACAATATGTATGCAAAATATAATTTTAAAAAATACCATATTTGGCCCAGCGTTGTTTTTACTGCCAACAGGTTCTCGTGAGGTTGAGTTAGATCTTAAACTTATTACAGAAAGTCTGCAAAGTGCACTGGAGCCAGCACAGTGGACAGTAGGTGACTGCGGTCAGAACGGCCTACTGTCGCTCCAGTGCTCTCACATACATCTACAAAAATCCTGCACACCACTGTCCCACCCACGTGGTGGCCTCCCAAAGGTGACATGAAAAAAACCTCAATCTCCTGAAAAAAAGCATGAGCTGGTTTCGGTCTATATGAACTGAGCACACATTTTGCTCAGTGAAACTTCTTTGATGATGCCTGTTCAAGTATCTGCAAATACTGTGAAAACACCGGAAGACATCATCCTGGTGACCGTGGTCCCACGGTCTGCAGAAACCCACGGGGAAGACACAGGCTACTGTATGTCATGTACATCCCAGACGTCCCAGGCCACCTTAGCTTCTTCTCCCAAGCCCTAGCTTAGTCTCTAAACAAGTGCACAGGGCAGCATGAGGGACAGGAGGGCAAGACACTGTGAGAGGAAGAAGGGCCCTTGGGTGGCATCTGCTTGTACCCACTCCCTCTAGATGAGAAGACACTCAGGGGGCTGCAGCATCCCAAGTAGCGTAACCACAAGGACACTTAGAGGCACGTCCAGGGTGAGCTCCTGAGCCAGGCTGTGGGTTCTGCTCTCTGCCCCATGCCACCTCTGAGATGCCCACGTAACATTCAGGTGGGGCTCACGGTAGTACCAAGCCGGGCACAGGAGTTTCGCCTCCTGAAATTGGGACTCAATGGACAGAAAGAGCAGAGCAAGGACAAAGCACGAAGGAGCAAGGAGCAGAAGAAATGCTGGACAGGATGGGAAGAAAGAGCCAAAGGCCTGTGTTCCCATCGCCTTGAATATGAGTGGCCGGAAAGAGGGGAAGGAAGGAGCACAGGGCAGGGCATGGAGAGCCTGGTGTGGGACACCTCAGAACAGCAAGAAATGCCCACATGCCGAATCTCTGCCACGCCAGCTCCTGAGTCGGACACCCAGGACTGCCAAGTGGGCATGCTATGACGTCGGTCTCCTGGAGGAACCCAGAGCTTAGGACCCACAGCCCCTCTTGATTATGAAATTAGCATCACTGAAAGCTTAAAAAAAGAAAAGAAAAGAAAAACCTGACCAAAAATATCACATCTTAGGCAAATGAATTGAAAATCCCTTATGGTGACACCTTATTTTTTCCACTCATTTCTAAAGTCAGAGGACACCTGGCAAAGAAGCTGGTGTTTGGGTGAAGAAATTCAATTCCTGGTGCACACAGCTTCCTGATGGCGTGAAATGGAAGTGACCTCATGGAGACACGGGTGCCCAGTTTCTGGGTGAAAATAGGCGCCTAACAGCTCTACACTGGGAGGGCAGCTCTACACTGCTCTCTGCTTTCAAAGACAAAGCAATGATGAAACTCATGCAGGCCACTTGCATGCCCAAGCATAGGTGGCACCCACACCTCTGCTCCCGTCATTTGGAAATAGTTGTCACCGAGAAGGGAAGAAATCTGTCTTGCGCTCACGGGCAAGGGAGCTCTGGCTCGAGAGGCCCATCCCAACGGCTAACGTGAAGCATCTAATAGCAAGGAGGTGGCAGACTGGGAATGGAGGGAATCCTTTGTCTTAATTAAAAAATACAGAGGGAGACATGGAATTTGGCCAAGCCTCATAAATCTGCTAAAAGAATCAAGACTGTCAGATGAGTTTAAATAGACCAGTGGGGCCCTCTGGAGAATTCAACAGCTTCCCTGCTCGTAGGTGACACCCACTCTCCTGTCACGTCTGCACTCAGTTGTGCTCATTAACCAGCAGTCCTCCCACCCGCAGATGACAAGAGTATCCCCACGGAGCACAAAACTCAGAGATGATAAATTTACTCCCGCTTGTGAAAACAGAACCCTCCTCGGGGTGACACAAATGCTAGAGGCTTTAAGGAAATCAGTACTTCATCTGGTAACCTACCTTCATTAACAGAGCCTGGTCCTGTGGGTCTGGGCAGCGCCTCACTGCCTGGGAGAACTGCTCCAAGGTCACTGCACGGGGAGAAAAGACAGTGAACGACCCTCCTGCAGACAAGGATCAGGGCTGGCCTGCAGGAGAGTTCATGGTCCTGACGGACATGAAGGCAGGCTGCTTCTGCCCTTCCTCGTGACATGGCGGAACTCCTGCCTGCCCTGCATGGGTCAGGGCCCACACGCAGAGACTTCTCTGCCTGGCTGGGATGAGTCCATCAGAGCACAAGGCCACGGACCAGCAGCCAAGCTCCACCCCAAACAGCCAGAGCTCCTGGGTTTAGCCACAGCCTGGCCATTCTGTCCCCCAGAGATGGAACCCTTTCCCAAGTCCTCCACGGGGAGGGCCCCCCTGCCTTGGAAAACCTGGCAGTGCTGAGCTTTTTAATTCCACCTTCCAGCCCAATGTCCATGGCTCCAACACTCCAACACAACAGGGCCCCACGTATTGGCTTCAGCAAGTCCCCCAACTCCCCCAGATGTATCAGCCATCTTTCCCCCACCAGCCTTCCAAGCAGAATGAGGAGGGAGGCCCAGGAAGGTCCACAAACAGCTGCTTTAGTGATCCTTTGAAATGGGCCAGCAGAGCCCTAGACCTATGAATCTAGAGCATTTCCATAAACCACCCTTCCCTTCTCCCTGTTGGTGGGACCCAGCTTTCACCAAAGTCCAACTGGTGTCCTGAGCACCAGTTTTTAATTAGGGTCTAAATAAGAGCCCCAATACAGACTCTCATCCCCAATACAGCCCCAATACAGACTCTGAGCCCCCATGATTGCTCTGCCCCCTCAGGTTTCAGCCTGTTTCTTTGGACAGGGACAAGAGTTTTTTACCGAATCAACCTGTCTGGATCAGCCTCAGAGCCGTGCTCACCCGGCAGGCCCTTCTCTGCCACTCTGCTGGCCACAGCCCCAGCTCTTGCAAAGCGCAGCCCTGCACCTGAACCCCTCGGGCCGCCCAAGCAGTCTCACACAGCCCTCAACCACCCCAGGTCCATTCGACCTCACACACCCCTGAAGGCAGACAGAGCTACACTGCCTCAGGACGGAGGGGAGCTCTGAGTCCACTGTCTTGGCCCCCAAGGAGGTCTAGATGTCACGTTCACAGTCGCAGATGTTTTAAAGAGGATTATACCAGCAATAATGCATTTCCATCAGAAGAGCACTGTCCAGTGTGACCTATAGAACCCAATTCTCCAGACTGCTTCCGTCATGACGCTCGGGTGCGACCCATCAACTCTCATGTTAATTATTTCTTCCACGTCCAATCACCTGCTCTTACCCAACCAAAGTGTGCTCAGAACCAACAGAAGGCTCCCGTGCCCTCGCTGGGCCTCCGGGTCCTCGGTCACTTGTAGAGTCGGTGCTAGCCTCTGGGGTTGGGGTGGGGACAGAGGGAGGGCTGGGCATAAGAGAACAGTGCAGGGCCCAATGTCACACCAGCACCTCCTGCTGAGCCTCGAGGAAGCTCCCCTCACTCTCCAGGTCACTCTCTCTTCCCTGGTCCACGCCCTGCAGTGCCACGCGGGAGACTGGGTTTCTCTTTTGGGATCAGTCTTTGGTGCTAGATGGACGTGGTGGCCTTGGCTCAGGAGAGCACTCAGAAGACAGGCCTGTGCCTTGGCTCAAACCCCATTCCACCAGCGGCATGTCCCCCATGCCCAGAGCCAAGACCCCACCTGTGGAGCTGGACTGAGGTGCCTTGGTGGGAACCCAGGGCCACACCACAGAGGGTTCCCTCACGGGGTGGCTGAACTTCAGGACACAAGTACCTGGGACCCTCTACACAGAGGATACCAGCCACCCTGGGAGCAGAGGGGGAGCAACGCATCTCTCAGTCGCTTCCCTTCCCTTAGAGGTCAGTGTGACACCTGCTCTCAGGCCGATGGCAGGCTTTTCTCTCACCTCACACCACTCTGGTGTCCAGCAAGTCCCCAAAGCAGAAAGAATGGGCATGGGCACTCTTGGGCAGCCCCTCTCAGCCCACGGCTGTGGGCTGGGCATCACTGTTGACAGGTTGACATGCCCTGTCCCCTCCTTCCCTTAAAGAGGAGACACCCCTCAGAATGAAAGCGTCTGTGGTACCGCTGTCCCTCCACCTGAAGAGGCTGGGTGCCCAGTAAGAATGAGATGGGCCTCAGGGTAAGCACCCACAGCTCAGGTCTGTCGGGGGCAGTTTTCCCTAAGAGACTGCAGGCCGACGTGCTTCCTTGACACCCATGGCCCCTGGGGTCCGCAGGCTGCTCAGGTCAGCAGCGGGCCGCGAGCCTTCACCTGGTGAGCAGAGTCACATCCTCCTTGGTGGAGCCTCCGTCCTTGGTGGGGGGAGAAGGTGAGCCCGCAGAGAGGACAGAGACCTTTACAGAACGAGTGGCCTGGGGGGGGTGGGGAACATAGGGGAAAAGTGACCTAATGCAAGTGAAGTGTGGTCCCGTGGGAGAAAAAGCGTATGGCCACGCGCTGCAGTGGGGACACCAGCTCCCCCCAGCCATCCCTGCCTTCGTCATTTTTGCAGGCAAGGCAGGACCTTGCCCAGCAGGACGTGCCTGACAGGGAAGTGGATGTCAGGAGTAGATGTCATCATGACTCCTTGCTGCAAATCAGGGGGACAGACACGACAACCCACATGGACAAGGCCATCTGCTGTTTTCTGCTTGAATATTGCTGGGGAGACTGGAAGTCCCTGGCTAAGTAAGGAGGCACACCTGACCCTGGCATGTGAACCACACCTGCTCCGAAATCCAATCTCACAATGTTCTCTTGGCTTCTTTCTCGATCCCTGTGCCAGGGCCTGGGAACAGGAATTCTTTCTTAGGCTCTCTCTCTCTCTCTTAGGCTCTCTCTCTCTCTTGGCCTTTCTCCAGCTGCAGCCTTCTCCATGGGCTGCCTGGAGGGCCACCGGAGCCTGCACCGCGTTCCCCTAGGTACCCCAATGCCGTGCCTTCCTGGTCCCAACAGTGGAGGCCTCTTGTGGGCAAAGTGCTGCTGATGCTCAGCCATGTCTAGAGGTGACCAGGTTGGCCAGGGAAGAGCTTGGTGTCCAAACTGAAGAATTTACACGGTGTGGGACAAAGTTGCAAAAAGAAGGGGCCAGGCAGAGGTGGGCGCTGCTCCCCGGGCTGCAGAGGTCCTAAGGCAGGCGGAACCCGAGTTAGAAATTCAAAGCTGCCCTGGGGGTGAATGAAGCCGCTCACATCCAGGCAGCCCGGAGCCAGTTGCCTTCATGTCTTCAAACTGTTTTGTGTCCCTGTCCTTGGCCCTGCATGGAGCAGCTCCTGTGGGAGAAGAAGGACCTGGCGCCACAGCCAGCCAGCTCCCCCTGGGGACCCAGACCCTGCTTCCCCAGGGAGGGGGAGCCAGGCCCGCGAAGGCTGCATCCAGGCGCAAACTGGGGTCTCACTTCAGCCAGCTGCAGAGGGAGCCAGCCCCTCTCAGGATGGTAGAAATGGAGGCTGAAGCTACCCCAGAGGGCAGTCCCAACTGGAGGGGTCATGACTGGGTGCCTGGGGCCAGGCGGCCCTCTCTAGTGGCAGGGGCCTCCCTGTGTCCTCACCAGGAGGCCCCTGGCTGGCAAGTCCTGTCTTCACTGATTCTGGAGCAGGAGGCAGCAACATGGCCCCCATGGCTCAGCCCCCTCCACTCACCTGTGTGTGACAGCAGTGCTCTCAGTTCAGTGGCAGAGCTGCGGCCCCAGGCCTCTGAAGTCCCCCGCCTACCTCTCCACAACATAAGGAAATGGTGAGGGAGGGAGGGAGGGAGGGAGAGGGGGAGGGAGGGGTTTCATTTTTCAGGGAAAACTTTGTTTTGTTTTCAAAGCAAAGGGTCAATGGCTTTTCTCTGACATTTTGGCAACCAGCAGTCATGGTGGCTCCAGTGTCCTGCCCACTGGGATTGGGTGAAGGGGTGGAGGTGACCCTCAGAGATCTATAGGTGTGGTGAGGGTGAGGGCCACTGCTGGCTTCTCCATCCTTAGCCTGTTCTGCACCAGCTCATGCTCTCAGTTCTGGAGAGTAGCCGAGCTGTGCGTGGCCCTCCCTCTCTGACCGCTCCTCTGCCTGGAACCTGCGGGCGCAGGCCCCTCTGGCCCTCATCTGTAGCTGTTTCTGCAGGCTCTCCGCCCAGTTCCCAAGGGGCAGCCTCCTCCAGCACAGTGTCAGGGCTCTTGCTTCTCTGAAGCAAATCCTCCTTTTGGTCCCCACTGCCACTAGATCCTTGTCCCTTGACCTCTTGGTCATGCCTACTTGCTGACATCTTGGTCCCTTTCCTCAAAGCACATGTCTCTTAGTGCCAGGACAGTTTCCTCCAGGACGCCTGGGTGTGCAGGTGGACCCTGCTCAGTAGGGACAATTCCCAGCTTCCCATGGCCACCCAGCAGAGGCCAGGCCCCAAAGGCATTTGACATGCCCATGACCACCCACCTTGCCGGGCTTGTTCCCTCAGTATTCTCCCCTGGCCTCTTCTCCAACACTTCCTTTCTGACCCCATGGGAAGCCACATGCACCCCATACCTCATTGACTTCCATCTCTTTCCTGTTCTCCCAGGGCACCTAGCCTCAGGCAGCTCTTATTCCAGTTCTGACCAATGCCTCTGGGAAGCAGGGGCTGTTTCTTCCTGAATCTTTTAAGACTAGAACTTAACAGAGTCCCCATCCCACGACAGTCCTTCAAGAAGTGGATGTTGGATGGGGTTGGGTAGACACAGGAGCAAAGAAAGGGTGCTCCATGCCAGTACTGCCTCTGCAGGCCAGCTGAGCAGATGCTGCATCTGGGTGGAGCATCTCTGTGGTCTCAGTGCTCATATGGCCACTGGAGATGGAGAATGGAGAGAGTTTCAACGTCTCAGGATGGCTGCCATCTCGGTCCCACTCCTGAGGCAGTCCCTCAAGGCCATTCTTCAGGACCAGCATGGCTTGCATGCTTCTTGTAAGTGGAAAGAGCAGAAGAAATGGAGGTCAGCTGCTCATGGCAGCCACTGCTCCTGTACAGCCGGGACTTTGGCATCTCTGAGGCTTACGACAGAGCTGAGTGTTTCCTTAAATCAGCTTCATCAGCAACCATTACCATAAAAATTCCACGGTATGCAATGCTCTGCTATGTTCTGTGTTGTAGACTAACTGATTCATTTGATTCATGATCTGCAATCCCCCAGTTCACAGTAAGAACCATTTAGGAGCCATCTCTACAACAGTCCTCTAGCTGCACAGAAGAATTTTCATTATAATTAGAAAATTTATGGGAATTTCTTGATTATGCAGGCTGCTATTTGAGAATTTCTGAGTGACTTCTGGGGACAGGGTCAAGGAATTGAGCTAGCTTCACCAATTTCTATTTACGCTGGTATTAAGTAAAATTTCCCCGTCAAGTTTGATACCCACTTTGATATGCAGAGCAGGGCTTCTAAGTGTCAGTGGATGAAGCTACTGGTGAAAACCTCACCCTTAGTTATCTTGTGATCTTCCCCATGTAACACTCTATGCCACTTGAAGCAGACAGTGAAACTTGTTCGGTGATTAGATCTGAGGATGAATAAACTGCTTTTATTCTCCCTCTCTGGTTCTCACATTTCTGGGGAAAAGCCATCATTTTCAAGTTAATAGAACATTATGTTTTCTCTGCAAATAAAATCTCATAAGTCATGGGCAGGGAGAGAGGTAAATTCATGAGAGAGAGGACACAGTGCTGTTTTTCCTCCTGGCATTTGGGATCTATGATAAGTTAAAAATGATGTTTTTATCTCTGGTGATTTATCAAGCTTGAGATTTCACAAAAGATAAACAGATGCACTAAAGAAAGAATACATCATCTTAATGCCTCGTTTTGACACTTTGGGTATCTAAAAAGCATGTGTCTTAAAGAGCTCCCCTCCAAAAACTTAATAGTTTCCATGATTTACACATTTAATTCTTGTCTTTTAGACACTCTAAAGTGAGAACATGCCGTTTAAGAAAATGGTCAGATGCGAAACATACAGATTATTTATAGATGAAAAACTCAAGAGCTGAAAGAAAATCTGGTTGTCAACAGACAGTTGCTTTTTCTGTTTTTTTTTTTTTTCTGTAGTTCATTTTGGTTTTTGTGTGGGTGGCTCATGTGAACTCAAAGGTTATTTGCTAAATGTTTTTGAGATTAGAACATGTTGTCCCTTAAACCTAAATTTAAATTATATTTATTGCCAATGTGTTTAACTTTACAATATGTGGTATAGGATAAGTTTAAAAATACAAAATCTTATTTAGAATTACTATGATAAGACAAAAGTGCCTCCATTTCTGTTTGTACTCACAGTGTAGGTTTTACTCTGAACACTAATGGCAATGGAAAACTCACAGTCTACAGTTAATCAGTGTGAATTCATTTTTGTTTTTTTGTAATTTTTGCCCATCAATGTGGGTATCAGTCAAACTTGTTTTGAAATAGGTGTCAGAAGATGTCAATCCAGCATGGAAATTCATCATGCAAACTACGATTTTTCAATCACATGAAAATAAAGGAAAAAATATATATAAAGTGTGTATGTGGCGCGTGTTTCTCTTGCTTTTTTTTTTTTTTTTTTTTTTTTTTCAGCATTTCTGAGCTGGAAGAGTTAGACTCAGCATGAACTATGGGCCCTGCACAAGAGCAGCAGACCTCTGGGATTGCAATCTTGCTTCTGTCCGATGCACCTGTGTGATCCCAGGCACCGTGGCCAGCCTTTCAGGTGCCTCGTGGACACTGTGGGGTTGTTATGGAGATTAAACAAATGACAAGAACCAAGCACTGAATGTGGTTTGGGTGCAGAGCAAGCACTTGTAGATAAGAACTGCTGGGATCATTTCAGCCCACCAGGACACCAGGCCCAACAGATAAGTGACATCTCATCAGCCTCTGTCCAATCCCAGAGGTTTAAACTCTGTTCTTAAGGGGACTCCACAAAACAAATGACCTTCAGGAGTCAGACTTTGCCTTTTTTTTTTTTTTTTTTTCCTTCTTCTTCCCGGTGCAATGGTCCTTGGGTCATTTGTGATAAAACTGCCTCATACACTGTCACTCCCTTCAAAGGACAGCGAGTTACAGTGTCTAAGGACAGCTGTCTTCTGCAACCAGCTCCTGAGCTTGGTTAGGGTCCTTGGGATCTCCATCTTGGGGAGGGTGCAGCCGTGGCCCTTCTTAGAAAGCAGCACTTGGGAGTCCTGAGGTCCAGCAGATCTGAAGTACAAGTTCACCTCCGGGGTCAAGGGGAGAAGTGAAGCTTTGAGAAGGAAACCCCAACCCCCAGAGGCACCTTTCGCTTCACAGGAAGTGCTCAGAGGTCGGGATTCAGGCGCGTGACTGAGATAGAGAAAGCAGAGCCGGGATTTGCCTTCTCTTCCCAATGCTGGGGCTGCCAAGATTCTGGGTCTGCCTCGATTTGGCAGTGAGTTCTGTCTGCCCATACTGGGCTCCCTAGACCTTCTGGCAGCTCTCTTGGCTACATATTTAATGGGAGCTGGACAATGGAAGAGGTCAGTGTCAGGGACAGTGGTACCCACAGCACTCCCCCTCCCTCAGGCCACCAGTGTGGGGTCACACTGGCTAAAGCTTGTCCTACCAGCAGATGGGGGCCAGTGGGAAGGGAGGGTACACATCGCCACTGTCAACTGGTCCCTCTGGTTCCCTACGCCCACCTCCAGCAGCAGAAATCCACTATCCAAAGAGTGGGCTGACTTGCAAACTGTAGGTCCATCAAGGCCTGGACGGGAGGACTCGGGACTCGGGGGACTCTGGTAGTTGAACACAAGTACCCAGACCCACAGAGCACCTCCTGTTGAAGTCCTGGTATTGAATGTTTCTGAGCTCACATAGTATAGGGCACAAACGCCAAAGCGAAAGCCAGGTGAATGCAATTATATAAAGAATAACCCCATCTGCAGTTGGAAGGGACATACTGATTCCGTAAAGAGTACCGAACAAGCACTGTGGGATCAAACAAGGAACTGAAATGTCAGTAATGCATGTGATCACGCTTGCAGTTAATAAAGTCTCCTTGCAAAACACAAACATTGCCAGGGGTTGGGGGTGGGGGTGGCATACACCTGTAATCCCAGCAGCTCAGGAAGCTGAGGTAGGAGGATCATGAGTTCAAAACCAGCCTCAGCAAAAGTGAGGTGCTAAGCAACTCAGTGAGACCCTGTCTCTAAAAAAAAATATATAAAATAGGGCTGAGGATGTGGCTCAGTGGTCAAGTGCCTCTGAGTTCAATCCCTGGTACAAACAAACCAACAAAAATAAACCCCACAAACATCCTTAAGAGGAATGTGAGATTAATCCTCAGTAGGCAGAAATCCCTACCTGTCCATGTTCTAATATAATCAAAACCTGCTCTTAATGTGGACATTTTAAATTATTAGGCACTTTATTAAGAAAAAGTGTCTTCCTGCTCCATTATGAGAACTCCTCACCAGCTCTGAGGGCAAGAAAAGCAAGAGACTGTTCTGGACAGAGTTGGGAAAGGCTGGCTGCCATTATTTAATAAAAGTGCTTAGTTTCTCTCTCTCTCTCTCTCTCTCTCTCTCTCTCTCTCTTTTTTTTTTGCTTAGGAACTAGTGAGCCCTTAGGGGTCAGACGCCACCAGGCTTCAGAACTGCTATTTCTAGGGCAAGATAAAAATGGGTATTACAGAAAAATAACAATTCATCATTGTAACCGTTCCATGCCACTAGAAACCACTGGGGACCGCTTCACATTTTCATTTCAAACACGGTTTTCTCCAGTCCTCAGGTGACAAGCGGAAGCGAATGCCAGAAGGCTTTCCCCCCATTTGTTCCTAATAAAAATGGCTCAACTCTGGGTGTGTTGTCATGTGGGTTGACCTGAGGTCTGAGCTTTAACAGGCTGAGCCTCTTCTCCTCTTCCCTGAGCGCTTCCTTTCCGAAGTCTCTGAAGGCAGGATCTGGCTGGGTCACCCGAGATAGATGGGCTCCTCGACTTCCTCTCCCACCCCCCGGGAGACCCTGCGGGAGGGCAGCAGGCTATTGAAGGCACCATCTCCATTTCCCTGGCTGGTGCTGCTCGGTAAGGTCTTATCCTTGGACTCATTATGTATCCATAGTAGCCTCCTTGGTAGATGGATCGTTCTGTTTGAGAATGTTCCTGGATTTTCTAAATGCTGCCATTGAACTAGTTCTTATTAATCTCCTCCTTTTATTTTATACACCCAAACATTCTTCATCTGACCTTGAACCTGGGGCTCATTTCCTGAAAGCAATCACTTTGGAATACCAATGAAAGTTTCAGAATCGATTTGGATTTTCTTTTCAAATCCTTGATGCTTCCTCCTGGTGTTAAGACCTTGTGCACTGAGACTAAGATGCTTCATCTTCCTTTTTCCTTCTTCCTCTTAAGGAACAAGGTCTACATGGTCTACTGCGATTCTGAGAACTAAGATTTTTGTACTGATTAAAAGTGATACAATTTTTTATTAAACACTATGAGTCAGGTGCTGCAGCAAGGAACTTTGAGGATCATTTAGTTTAATATTTCCAACAGTCCCATGATGTAAATACCACTCTACACATCAGGGTGTAACCGAAGCCCAGAGAGGCTGAGTGACTTGCTCACAGCTGGTAGAGACAACGCCAGGATCTGAGCCCAGGTGACTTGACTCTGGAGCCCACATCCTCAGTCCCCACACCAAGCACAGAGATGCTCTCAACGAACAGACTGAGCTGCCGAGTTTCTAAGGTGAAGGGATCTGTGTCTTGATCGCTGGAACCCTCCCCTTCTCAAACACAATCCCATTTCTGAAAACCTGGAGTCCACAGGGCTCATCCTTGGGCTCCAGGATTGGCAGTGTCTGTGGTCAGTGCACAGAAGCTCAGGAGGAACCCCAGCATCTGGGCCCCAGTACCCTAGGAGTGAAGCCAACAGAAGTATGCACACTTGGAGGGGAAGCCTGGGGCATGCCTTCCTTCAGTGGGGGTGTCTAGAGCATGGCTTCATATCTCAGATAAATTTCAGTCTGATTAACAAATATGAAAAACAACCCTCCAATAGAGAAGCGGGGTGTACATACACTCTGAGGGGTGAGGCTGGCACTAGGCACCAAGCCAGTCTAGGGATGTACATGGCCTGCAGGGGATCACAGTGGACACTCAGGTATCCAGCCAGGCCCGAGGGCATGTGCTACACAGATAGGGTGCCCGTGAAGGAATAGACCATGTGCCCGTGACTTGGCAGTTGGGTTTGATTTGTGAATAAACTGACATTTCTGGTTTATGCATCAGTCATTTCTAAGTTCAAGCAAGATGACTCAATTTCCCTGAGTCTGGCACAGTGTGGGTGTGCAGATAAGACTTCTGGATCTGCAGAGGAGGGAACCCAGTCCTGCATCTTAATAAACTGAAGGGAAGGGAAACTTCTACCCTGCCTCTTCTGCTCTTCCCTGTCGCCCCAGGGTGTAGGCAGTGGAGTCCAATCAGAATCAGGAAGGTTAAGATGGCCCTGGTTCTTCCATGGTGCAGTCACTGTGTGCAAAGGCCGGCCCTCCGGTGGCACTCCTGGGGCCTCCTGCTTCCCAAGGAACCTGTCTGTGCTCCTGGCACATTCTCATTCCTGTCCTTTCTCTTCTGTACCATGAGCCTCACCCCTGGAATGGGACCACCCCAGAGCTGTCCTTGGAGGGAGAGAAGAGGCCAGGCTTGGTCTGAGCCCACACCATTCCCTCCAAGCCAGCTTCCTGCAGAGCTCTGCAGGAAGGGGCTGGCCACCGGATCACGTGGCACTTCATCACATGGCACTCGGCTCTCTTAGAACTTCCTGGTTGGGGAGAGAGGTGGTGAGCAGGCTGGGGCTGGATATGATACAGGCTCTCCTGGGTTCTGCCATAACATCTGTCCTGACTCTCAGCAGGAATTCCACCATGACAGTGTCCAGACACACCAGGAGCCAGGCCTCTGCAGCTGTGGAGGTGGACCATCCCAGCCCTGCCCTTGGGGCCAGCAGTGGCCCAGGGTGGTGGAAACCCCCACATAGCACACGAGCTCTTGAGCGTCTGGACTTTCTCTTTTAATAATTCCCCATGTCTCCAGATCCTGATGCCGAGGGAAACAAATGATTCTTGAGATTAAACAAGAATTTCACTGACCCTCCACCATGGACCTTACTCATTGTTAATGTTTCATTGTATTTTGTTATTTTGGTCTTTTGTAGGCCAAAATGAAGATTCGAATTCCTCAATCTCAGAGTGACGGATGTATTAGGTCGGAGGAGTCTTTGCTGTGGGGGTCTTGCCTGCGTCCTGTAGGATCGGCTTCCACCCACCATCTGCCCATAACACTACCCACCCTCAGACAACCCCAAACATCTCCCAGCCTTGCCAAATGCCTGCCTCGGGGGTAAAAAGCCCCTGGTTGAGAACCACTGACTTAAAAAGCTGACCCTGTTGCTTGTGACCTAGAGGACGAGGTTGAAAAGTTAGTCCTGTGCTTCTCATTCTGAGGCAGTGGCCCTATGAAAACACCCTTGCTTTGTCTGGTGTGCACCCTCCCATTTGTTTATTTAGGAGTGACAGTCATTGTGGGGCAGAGGTCATTTCTGGGGAGCGGCGTTTTGCCAACTGGCTGCTGACTGGTGCCATCTGCCATCATCAGGCTCCAGATGTGTTTAGGGATGGGTTTGTGGGTGTCATCTAGTCAGTGTTCCCACGGGGCTGGGAGCTGATTTACCATAAACTTCACGATTCTTGGTCTTTAGGGCCCTAAGTCCCACGTGAGGCTCAGACTGGCGTGAGGACTGCCTTTTCTCTGGAAAGCCACATTCCCAGATGAACTGCAGAGCCCTGGGCTGCCCAGTAACGAACATTCATCCCAACTGACCTCTGTGAGTGTGTGCCAGGGACAGGAGAGTGATGTGGTGCAGGCACGAGTTCCAGGCATGGAAGAAGTCCTCTTTCTTGGTCACCACCTGGTACATTGACAGAAGAAAAACAGCCACTGAGAGAACTGAACTCTGGAACAAGACAGAGGGCGAACATCCAATTTTTAATATAATAATAAGAAAGGGCAAGGTCTCTGGTGGGCCGGCCTCCATGATCAGAAAGGGGCTCATTGGACGGGTGAACGTCATCAAGGATGTATGGTGAATCCAGGTCCATGTTTATGGTAATTCCTCACATGTCGAATATGGCAGCAGCCACGGCCAATTCTTGAGCAGTAAGAGACATTCGAGAAACTTGAAGGAGAAGGCAAACGCACAGATACAGTGGACTGTTTAATGGGGGCACTCACACCTGAAGAATTCTAAAGATTAGAACTAACTACTTAAATCTAATCCTCAACGTGACCAGTCCACCTTCTCTCATCCCTCCCTCCCTCCCTCCCTCCCTGCCTTCCTTCCTTCCATTGTAATCAGGGGCTTCCATTTGATTTCAGATCACCTCCTGAATTCCTGTGACGTCCCAAGCATTGCTCTTTGGTAGCGTCCACATCTGACATGTGTGGAGGACTGGCATAGACATGGAAGCAGAATGCACCGTATGTTGTGATACTGTTTCAATCAACGAGTCACTTCGGGGGATCTTCACTGTATTAGGTGGTCTTTCGACCTCCTTATTGAAGGGCACCTTTTTTCTTTTCATTTTTCATTTGAAGGGAAGTGAGAAAACATGGCTGGAATAAAATAAGAACGAAGAAAATACGCAAACAAGAGAAAGATGCTGCATCAGGAAGCCGAGAACTGGAGTCACTTCAGCGGAGCAAAGGGCAGATTCTTATCTGAGCAGAGAAAAGAGTTAAATTTGGCACTTCTGACTTTTCTTTGTTCCTTCTTGCCTTTCTTTGTTTCGAAAACCTAATGGCTTGATACTTAAACTTGTAGTGATCTTTTTGCTGCTCAAGGAAATGACACTCAAATAGAAAGTTCGACCTGATCTACCTACTTCCCATTTGTTTTAACTCACGCTCCCAGGAGCTCTCTCGGGTGGAAAGCACTCTGCTTTCCCGTAACTCTGCAGTTTTCTTTGGGGCCTGGAGGTCTTGCTGGGGGAAATGCTTCTTACAACAGAAGGCTTTGCGTCCCAGTGGAAAAACAGCACTGCCGAAAGTCGCTGCCCATGTATAATTTAGCCCGATCACCCAGGGCGGCAGGCACGGCTCGGAGAAGACGGCTTTGCTTCCACACCTAACTAGGCGTCTCATGACACTTGAGGGAGAGGACAGTGTCTCCTCACTCTCTGGATCAATGCATCTCTGCATTGGTGTCACAAATACAGCTGAAAAGTTGTGGCAGAGACAGGTGACTCTCAGGGAGCAGCCTGCAGATGGAAGCGCAAGAAGCAGCCAACCATTCCCAGAAGTTCTAGGAGATGCTGAAACTACCCATCATGCCATAAAGAAGAACACCAGGAACTCGTCCAATAGGCTCTATTCACACGTACCAACCACCCCCTCCATTGCAGGGGAGTCAGAGAAGATGAATAAAACACTGCAGATGGTACACATAGAAACAAAGGCATTTCCTAATAATAATAACAACTCAGTGTGTGGAATAAGTGTTTCACGGCCCTGACCAAGAGAAAACCAGGACAGACAGCTGGCTGGACAAGAGACTTCAGATGGTAAAACCTCATAGAGGGCTCTTTGCATACCTGCTGGCATGGAAGGCTTCAAAATGTCCCCAGGAAAAGGCAAAGGCAAGGTCAAGGAAAGGGAAAGATCCTGGAAGGCTTGCCAGCCAGTTCAAGACCTTTTCTCATACGTCATCATTCTGGTACTGATGCTGGGGCAGGCTCAGTATATCCTCATTCCTGCTGGCAAGAAGCCCCCTACTTACCTACAAACTCACCCTGGGCAGGTAGGGGCACACCTAGGTCTTGGAGCATGTTGACAGAAAGGCAGCTTTGCATGGCCAGACATGCAGCAAAGCAACAGACAGAGAAGCTTCTGTCCCCTTGAAATATAATTTGTTGGCAGGAAATAATAAGATGAAACCAAGTGGGACTTCATAGTGGTCCGCACACACTCAGGTGGGCTGATCCAGGAGCCACATGAGACTTCATTCCAGCCCACTGTCAAGAGGTGAAAGTGAACAGATCAAAAAGTATACTCTGGCTCGACCTCCAAGCAAAGTGACAATGTTCACTTCAAGTGTGTCACTGCCTATAACTATAACCCTTTAATTTTCTATGCAATGCACAAGATTTTAAAATGTGCTAATTGTGCAAACAATGTCTTGAAACAATAGAAATCAAGTGTACCACCTTAAAAAGCTTGAGGTGAGTTTTCAGGAGAGAGGACTTTTAAAGCGATATAGTTGCTCTTTACTTCAGGCAGTGAGCCTGCTACCAAAAATGTGGGTGCAAATTAGGTGTATGCAAACTCACTCCTCATTTAAATGCAGCAAGCAACTGGCAACTGTTTTAAGCATTAATTGCATCTGTTCATTTAGTCTTCAGAACCCCTGGTGTTAGGTTTTATTGATATCTTCATTTTGCAGGTAGAAAACTGGCAGAGAAGGTTGAATAATTCTGTACAAGGTTGCAGAGCTGAACTGTGTCTTGGCTCCCAGGATTCCTAGCCCATGTTCCTAACCACAGGCCACCCAGCTTCCCAGTGGAACTGAGGATAGGTAATTCCCTGCAAAATCTGCCCCTCCCAAATAACATTGTTTGCAAAGACACATTATCACACACAGTACCATTAATAAGTAATGATATGCCTTTAATAATTAATGTGAACAACAGCCCACCCTTAAAGTGTCTAATGAAAAGATATGCTTATTTCCCAATAAGTCAACACACAGCTGAGACATGTTGCTGACATATAAAGAAACATCTTCTGTGTGGTAGATGCTCATATCCATTCCCTCCTTTTCTGTAAAAACCTCAAACAGATTTGGGCAGCAATATAGCCAGTTAAAATTACTTCCCCATAGAGGATCTACAAAAACAAAGAACCCATAGTCAACATAATAATCAGTTGTAAAAGGCTAAGTGCTTTCCCTTAAGGAAAGGAAGACAATGGGGTCTTAGAGCACATTGGCAGAAAGGCAGATTTACTAGCACAAATACCAAAAAAGCCACTGACAGAAAAGCTTCTTCACAAATTATATTTATTGACAAGAAATAATAGGATGAAGTCCACTGAGTGCGGGGATGTCCATCATTACTACTTTTCTCAACATGGTGCTAGCCAAAGTAATAAGATAAGAAAAAAATTTAAAATATCTTCATTCAAAGATACACAATTGTTTAGAAAATCCTAAGGCATGTATAAGAAAGCTATTAGCACTAAGTAAATTAAGCAAAGTCACAAGGTATAAGATGGACATTAAAAAATCAGTTGCATGTTTATATTTCAGCAGTGAACAATTGGAAACATAAAATAAAAATGCTGTTACAATTGTATAAAAATATGAAAATATTTAGGAATGCATTTTTAAAAATATGTGTAAAATCTATACCTGAGAACTAAAAACTATTGTGGAGGGAAATTTAAAAAGAGATTCTGTTTTCATAGATCAGAAAACATGATATTGCTACAAGTCACCTCTTTTCATATTAATCACATATTGATTCAATGCAAATGCCATTCAAAATCCTAGTGGATTTTTTTTGTAGGAAAAAAAGCCAATTGTAAGCTGATTATAAAATTATGTAGAAATTTGTATAGAAACTGTACAGACATGTAGAATAGTCAAAATAATTTTGTGGAAAAAAATTGGAGGCAGTAGTTTCTATCCTCATATCAGATAAAGCGGACATAAAGACAAAGTTAATCAGAAGAGACAAAGAAGGACATTTTATACTGCTTAAGGGAATTATACATCAACAAGACATAAAAATTGTAAATATTTATGATCAAACAATGGAGCATTTACATATATCAACCAAACCTCTTAATTTTAAGAATCAAATAGACCACAACATAAAAATGGGTGACTTTAACACTCCACTCTCACAACTGGATAGATTCTCCAAACAAAAACAAAGAAGCTATAGAACTAAAAATATAATTAATAATTTAGACTTAACAGACATAAGTGGAATATTTCATCCATCAATGACTGAATACACTTTCTTCTCAGCAGCACACAGATTCTTCTCTAAAATAGACCCTATCTCAGGCCACAAAGCAACTCTTAGCAAATACAAAAAACAGAGATAATACCTTGCATTCTATCATATCATAATGGAAAAAATGAGAAATAAATGATAAAATAAAAATAGAAGATACTCTAACACCTGAAGACTAAATAATATGCCATTGAATAGCCAACAGATAGCAGAAGAAATCAGGTATAAATTTTTTTTTAAAAAATTGCTTATAAGTAAATGAGAGTAACAATATAACACATCAAAATCTCTGGGGCATTATGAAGGCAGTACTAAGAGGAAAATTCATTGCATTGGTCTCATTTCTTGAGAGAGGAGAAAGTCAACAAATAAATAACCTAACATTACATCTCAAATCCCTAGAAAAAGAAGAACAAATCAACATCAAAAGCAGCAGACAAGAAATAATTAAAATCAGAGCTGAAATCAATAAAATTAAAACAAACAAACAATCCAAAAAATCAACAAAACAAAAAGTTGAAAAAATAAATAACACTTGATAAACCCTTAGCAAGCTAACAAAGAGAAAACTCAAACTACTAAAATTTGTAATGAAAAAGAAAATATCTCAATGGACACTAGTGAAATACAGATGATAATCAGAAACTATTTTGAATATTTATACTCCAATAATATAGAAAATCTTGAAGACATCGACAAATTTCTAGAGACATATGATCTATCCAAATTGAATCAGGAATATATACGCGATTTAAACAGATCAACTTCAAATAAAGAAATTTGAGACACCATCAAAAACCTACCAACAAAGAAAATCCAGGACCAGACTGATTGTCAGCCAAGTTCTACCAGAACTTCAAAGAAGAACTAACCAATCCCCCTCAAATTATCCCATGAAATAGAAAAGGAGGGAACCCCTCCAAACTATTCATGAAGCTCATATCATCAAAAACCAAACTAAAGACACATCAAGGGAAAAAAACTTTAGACCAACATCCCTCACGGACACAGATGCAAAAATTCTTAAAACAAAAATACTGGCAAATCGCATACAAAAACATTAAAAAGATAGTGCCCCATGATCAAGTGGGGTTCATCCCAAGGATAAAAGGTTCCAACATATGGAAATCAACAAATGTAATTCATCACATGAATAGACTTAAAGACAAGAATACTATGATTATCTAAATAGATGCAAAAGAAAAGCATTTGACAAAACACAACATCCATTCATGTTCAAAACACTACAAAAACTAGGGACACTAGGAACATACCTCAACATTGCAAAAGCTGTATATGCTAAACCCAAGGCCAACATCATTCTAAATGGAGAAAAATTGAAAGCATTCCCTCTAAAACACTGGAACAAGACAAGGATGCCCTCTTTTACCACTTCTATTCCACATAGTCCTTGAAATTCTAGCCAGAGCAATTAGACAAATGAAAGAAATTAAAGGGATAAGACCAGGAAAAGAAGAACTCAAACTATCCCTATTTGCTGATGACATGATTCTATATTTAGAAGATGCCCCCCCCCTTAAAAAAAAAAAAAACCTCTACCAGAAAAATTCTAGAATTCATTAATAAATCCATTAAAGTAGCAGGATATAAAATTAGAACCCATAAATCAATTGTGTTCCTATACATCAGTGATGAATCAACTGTAAGAGAAATTAGGAAAACTATCCCACTCACAGTAGCCTCAAAGAAAATAAAATATCTGGAAATAGATCTAACAAAAAAAGGTGAAAGATCGCTACAATGAAAACTACAGAACACTAAAGAAAGAATTTGAAAGAAAGAAGACCTTAGAAGATGGAAAGTTCTCCCATGTTCTAGGATAGGCAGAATTAATATTGTCAAAATGGCCATACTACCAAAAGCGCTACACAGATTTAATGCAATTCCTATTAAAATTCCAATGATGTTCTTCATGGAAATAGAAAAAGTAGTTATTAAATTTATTTAGAAAAATAAGAGGCCCAGAATACTCAAAGCAATCCCTAGCAAGAAGTGTGAAGTAGGAGGCATCACAATATCAGACTTTAAATTACACTTCAGAGCTATAGTAACAAAAACAGCATGGTATTGGCACCAAAAAAGACATGAAGACCAATGATAGAGAATAGAAGACACAGAGACAAACCCACATGAACACAGTTATCTCATATTAGATAAAGGTGCCATTAACATATTGGAGAAAGAAAAGATAGCCTCTTCAACAAATGGTGCTGAGAAAACTGGAAATCTATATGTAGCAAAATGAAATTAAACCCCTATCTCCCACCCTGCACAAAACTTAACTCAAAGTGGATGAAGGACTAGACATTAGACCAGAGACCCTGTGCCTACAAAACAAAAAGTAGGTCCAAATCTCCAACATGTTCACTTAGGAACCAAATTCCTCAACAAGATGCCTAAAGTGTAAGAAGCAAAATCAATGATCAATAAATGGAATGGTATCAAACTAAAAAGTTTCTTTATAGCAAAGAAAACAATCAAGAATGTGAAGGGAGAGACTACAGAATGGGAGAAAATCTTTGGCACCTGCACCTCAGATAGAGCATTAATCTCCAGGATATATAAAGAACTCAAAAAACTTAACACCAAGAAAACAAATAACCCAATTAATAAATGGGCAAAGGAACTGAACAGACACTTCACAGAAGAAATATGATCGATGAACAAATACATGAAAAAATGTTCAACATCACTAGAATTAGAGAAATACAAATTAAAACCATACTGAGATTTTATCTCACTCCATTCAGAATGGCAATTATCAAGAATATGAGCAACAATAAATATTGGCGAGAATATAGGGGGAAAGGTACACTCATACATTGCTAGTGAGACTGCAAATTAGAGCAACCACTCTGGAAAGCAGTATTGAGATTCCTCAGAAAACTTGGAATGGAACCACCATTTGACCCAGTTATCCCACTCCTCGCTATACACCCAAAGGATTTAAAATCAGCATACTACAGTGACATAGCCACTTCAATGTTTATAGTAGCTCAATTCATAATAGCTAAGCTATGGAACCAACCAAGGTGCCCTTCAAACAGATAAATGGATAAAAAAAAATTGTGATACTTACACACAATAGAATATTGCTCAGCCATAAAGAAGAATGAAATTATGGCATTTGCCAGTAAATGGAGGGAACTGGTGACTAAGTAAAATGCTAAGTGAAATAAGCCAATCCCAAAAAACCAAAGGCCAAATGTTCTCTCTGATATGCAGATGGTAACCCTCAAGAGGAAGAAGTAGGGGTGGGGGATGGAGTGGAGGTTCATTAGATTGGACAGAGGGAGAGGAAGGAAGGGAATTGGAAGGATAGTAGAATGAATTGGACATAACTTTGCTATGTTCATAGATGAATACACAACCAGTGTAATTCCTCATTGTGTATATTCCATGTATGTATGATATGACAAAATACATTCGACTGTCACCTATAAAAGGAACAAAATTTTTTTAAAAATTGGAGGATTCCCATTTCCTGATTTCAAGACTTTTATAGAGCTACAGTAAACATAAAAGTACAATATTGGATAAGGATAGAAATATAGGTGAGCAGAACAAAGTCAAGAGTCCAGAAACAGAGGCACATATATGTGGTCAACTGATTTTCTACAAAGGTACGAAGATAATTGATGGGGGAAATAGCCTTTTCAACAAATGGCACTGAACAGCTGATAAGCCACATGCAAAAGCAACCAAATGAACCTCAACTCTCACTTCATACCACATACAACAATGAATGCAAAAGGGATCACAGACCCGCCGAAGGTCAGAGCTAAATCTACAAAACTTTTAGAAGAAAACATCAGGGAAAATCTTAGTGACCTGGGGTTAGGCCAAAATTTTGAGATGAGACATAAAAAGTTAAAATGTTATCAAAATTAAAAATCTCCTTTTTAAATACACTATTAAGGAAAATGAAAAGGCAAGAAATGGATTAGGAGAAACTCTTTGCAGATCACAGGTATAGTGAAGATCTTGTATCCACAATTCACAAAACCTCAATATTAAGAAAACAAAATCCGAGTTAAGCGAACGATCAAGAGATCAAGAAATGTGAGCAGACACTTCACCAAGGAAGATAAATGAAATGGAAAATAAACACATGAAAAGGATTTGAGAAATGTAAATGGAGACCACAATGAGATACCGCTTCACACCCACTGCGATGGCGACAATGAGTAAGACCGGCAAGACCAGCAAGTTCGAGTATTGGCGAGGATGTGAAACGGCCGGAAAAATCATTGCTGGGGGAAATGCAAACTGTTGCAGCCACACTGGAAACAGCTCGGTAGCTTCTTTTAAATTTAAGTTTATTTCTTTATTTTCTTGGTACCAGGGTGCTTAACCTCTGAGCTACATCCCCAGTGTTTTTGTTGTTTTTAAAATTTTTATTTTGAGATAGGGTCTTGCTGAGTTGCTTATGGGCTTGCTAAATTGCTGAGGCTGGATTTGAACTTGGGAGCCTCCTGCCCCAGCCTCCCAAGTCCCTGGGATTACAGATAAGCGCCACCAAGCCCAGCTGTCTAAATGTAAACATGTTCCTACCACAGAGCCCAGCCACTCCTCTCCTAGGTATTTACGAAGACAGGATCGTCTAAGTAGAGAATCCCAAAGGATACACAATAAAGCAGTTTATGTAAAGATATCATGTCCACTTAAAGACTTAGGAGAAAATGTTCACAGAAGCTTTATTCATACCAGCCAAAGCAGAAATCAACCCAGCAATGGGTTAGTGGGCAAACCCATTATTTTCAGTCACACAAAGGAATACTAGTCCACAACAAAAAGGCACAAAGGACTGACACACGACCACAACCCATAAGAACCCTCAGAAGCCCTCTGTTGAGTGACAAAGGCCAGACACCAGGAGACTTCCATGCTATATTATCCTATCTTCATCAAGTTATCCCAAAGGCTAATCTACAGCCAAAGAGCCATCGGTGCTTTTCAGGATGCAGGTCTGGAGAAGGAACTAACCGCAGAGCAGCAGGAAGGAATTTGGAGGGATGGAAGCGTTTTATTGTGGTTGGGTTCTGCGATCATATGCATTCACCCAAACTCACTGATTGTGCACTTGGAATTGGTAAATTTTAAGATATGTAAATACTGTGTTTTGTCTATACATACACATCATGAGTGTGTGTGTGTGTGTGTGTGTGTAAGCTGAATTTCTAAACCACGCTCACCTCCCTGTCTGCCACTGGGTTGGACTGTCATCTCTGTGGCCCCCGAGAGCAGGCAGCTGTGAAAGCTATTGTTCCACTGATAAAACGAGGCCACCTGAGCCAACTGGCACATCCTTTTTCTCTGTCCTTTCCCCACCTACTTGCTTGGAATGCAGCCACCCAGTGCTGTGAGAATCAAAGGCTACGTGAGGAGGTGAACTGGCTCCCTCGGGTCCCTGTCCTCCATCTCCAGATCACCTTGGCTTGAAATAGCAGAAGTGGTTCTTTCACCGTTTTGGAGGCCAGAAGCCCTAGATCAGCATGTCAGAGGCTCCTGGGTGCCTCGCTGGCTCCTGGCGGTGGCCGGCAAGCTCTGCCATTCCTTGGCTTGTGTCTGCACACCCTGATCTCTGCCTCCCTTGTCACAAGGCCTCCTCCCCCCTGTCTGCTTGGCTCTCCTCTTCTCAAGAGGACACCAACATATTGGAGCAGGACTCACCCTGTAGGACTTCATCTTAACTTGATCACATCTGCAAAGAACCCCCACCCCCCCACACACACACACACACCTTTTTTTTTTCCAACTAAGTTCACATTCACACGTCCTGGGGGGTTAGGACTTGAACATTTATTTTGGGGACACATCATTTAAACTCACACCATGGGGGCGGAGGGGAGGGACAGGAAGAGCTGCCGCAGGCCCAGGGCTGCACACTTCTGCCTTGTCTTAAGCCACTGCAGTTAAGCATCATGGCCAGGACACTCCCTTCCTCTGCTATTAAAAGGGCACCACAGTTGCGTACTGACCCAGAAGGAGGGCCACACCAGCAGAGCGCCTGGCCAAAGGACAGTGGCTTGGGTGAGCAGGCGCATGGGTCCTCCTTGGCCAAGTTCTCTTGATGCAGCTGCGCCCCCTTCTGCCATCTCAACCCTGCACTTTCCCTCCTCAGTCTGCGAGGGCATAGGTGCCCTGGCTTCCCCAACAGCGGCAGCTGCAGGGCAGTTCCCTCCTGCTCCCCAGCCAGGTCCACCCTGAGGCCTGGCACCCTGCTCACCATCTCACTTGCTGAGTCCCATTGATTCTTTCTGTTTTTTACTTCTCCCACGTGTTCCCACAGGCATCCCAGCCCACCCCTCATGCCCGCCTGGCCTCTAGCCCAATACTGCCTCCAGGGGCTATGGAGAGACCCACTTGGACATTTTTTTTTTTTTTTTTTAGGATGGTTATATAAAAGCCTGAGCACAAGATCTTCTGCCAAAATGTATCCAGTCTTTTCAGTGTTGTCACCCCTCTGTATTTCTGCCTTCTAGATCAGTTAGGCTAATGTCTTTGGAAGTCTTTAAAAAATCCCTCCCTTTCTACCCAATCCCAAATCCATTTATGAGTCACCTGAACTACTGTGCTTATTCTTGAATCTTCTCTACCTTCTCCTCTTCCCTGTGGATAGAGGTGAAATCAGAAGGAGAGAAGAATTGGGTCTTGACCAGCAGGGGTAATCCGGACTCCGTGCCGCGTGTCTTACGTGGTACCCAACAAATACCGACTGCAGTCCTCTGTGCAGCGATTTCAAAACTTTTTTATGGGTAAGTAAAACCCGGTCAAACAGTGACCCCGCCCCCCCCCCCACTTTCTGCTCTTTGCCCTCAGGACAGCCACACCTGTCCCCAGTGGCCCATGGACTGGACTTGTAAGCCTGCTCATCAGGGGAGAGGAAGCCCTGGAGCGGCCACCTGACCACCACTTCATACAGTAACAGGAAGTGTGGCGAGCCAGATGTCCCAAGCCACAGGGGCTTGGTCTTTCTCCTTCGCCTCCCTGCTCTTCTCTTCTGTAGTAGGTGCACCTGGCCTCAGCGCCCTGCTCACATCTCTGCGCCTCCCACCAGCCCTGGCAAGGAAGGCCCTGGGGGTCTCTCTGGGTCCCGCCCACATCTCTCCGTGATGACACTGGCAGTCTCCCTCCAGAGTCCCCGCAGCCCCCTCCTATGGCCTTGCTGGCCTCAGGGGCATCCTTGCAGATTGATGGTCACCAGGCGGGAGGGACTGTTCCTCCCCTATTTGCCCCATCGCCGCCTTCCTGTCTCTCTTCCTGCTTGACTTTCTGTCTTCCTTGTGAGTGTGTGTGTGTGAGTGTGTGTGAGTGTGAGTGTGTGTGTGTATGTGACTGTGAGTGTGTGTGTGAGTGTGTGTGAATGTGTGTGAGTGTGAGTGTGTGTGAATGTGTGTGAGTGTGTGTGAGTGTGTATGTGAGTGTGTGTGAGTGTGAGTATGTGTATGTGAGAGTGTGTGGTCTTTGTGTATATTTCTGCCTTCTTGTATTTTTCTTTCTGTATCTTTGTATTTTTTTTTTTTATTCTACATTTCTTTCTCTTACACCTCAGAGCCATTATATCTGTCTTTTTTTTCTGGGCTTACTTAACCACATTTTTTTTCTTACATTTTAAATTTTGCTGTGTTTTTCTGCCTTTCTGTATTATTTATCTGCTTTTTCTTGGGGTTTTTCCTCTCCTTTTGGATTTTAATTTCTGTATTTATCCCTCCCACCCCTATATTCTACTTTCTTTTTCATGGGTTAATTCAACTGTTTTCTTTTTTATTCTTCTCTCATATCTTTGACCTCAAATTATTTCTCCTTCTTCCTTCTAGTCCCCCTCCCCCCAGTTAAGGGTTTCCTCTGCTCAGCCGTAGCAAGACGAGGCCTCCCTCTCAGCCAGTGGCTTCTGTGCCTGACCTCTCCCCTCTCCAAAAGCCCATGTCCTCTTGCTCTGCTGACAGACAGGTGCAGGGAGGTCCTCCACTAGCAGCTTCCTGACATCAAGAGCGGTTGGGGCCTCGGGCAGTGACTCTCTGGACACTGTCTGAACTGGGACTGTGGGGTGCTTGGCCCCTTTGCCTCAGCTTGGAATCAGAGTGCGATTCCAGGACAGCAGATAAAAAAATCTTCCTCAACATCCTGCCACATAGGAAGTAAAGAAGACTCGGGAGAAGGCACCCACCTCTGCGCTCTAGCTTGTTTCCTATGGGAAGGGGAAGGAGGTGTCCTGCAAATACCCCAGACAGACTGCTAGGCTTACACTTGGTTGTCAGCTTGACTGGATTGAGACGCCTAGGTGTGTCTGTGAGGACACACAGAAGAATCCAGAGATGACTGGCATGTGGGCCAGTGAACAGAGAGGCAGACCTGCTTTGAATGAGGGTGGCACCATCCACTAGGCAGGGCCTGGGTGGAACAAAAATTGGAAGAAGGGAAAGTGTTTGCGCATGCTCAAGATCCACTCTTCTGGAGCAGATGAATTTTTGCTGCTGCCATCACCCATCAACATCGGATTCCAGATTCTTCAGCCTCTCGATGGGCCTTCAGCCTTGGACTGGGGCTGCATGGTCGGTCCCTCTTGTTATGAGGCTCCCAGCTTCTTAGACTGGGCAGCTCCTGGCCTCCCCAGCTGTCCAGCCCGCTGGTGGGCATTGTGGGCCAATCTGGCCCTGATGGCTGAGCCACTCTGATAAATTCCCTCTAATGTTATACACATGACCACTGAAGTACCTAGAAATACCTCAGACAGGCTTTGGTGGCTGGAGGGAGGGGCAGCGACGGTGCTTGACCTCTGAGGCCCAGGGACATGCTGGGCCTGGTCAGAGTTTAAGCCCAGTGTGCTCTGCCCTGCGCCATGCTCTCCCTGCCCAGCCCTGGCCTGGGTCAGCTCTGCACCAGCCTCACTGCACCACAGCCTCCTGTTCTCAGCCTCACTGCACCACAGCCTCCCCATTCCCAGAAAGTGCATGTGGCAACGGGGGTAGAAAAGTGGGACGACCCTTGTCTGGGGAGGCACCTCCCAAGCTGTGGGGCTGGAGTGATCCAAACATGTTGTCCTAGAGAAACACAGTGCCAAAGGTCTGAGCGTCATGATCGTGCGGAGGGACCTGGCACCTGGGCCATACTGGGCACAGCCTGCATGCAAGCATGTGCCCTGAGGGGCTGGTCACTTGCAAGGAAGACTTTCCGATTTCACAGAAGGGCCCCAGAAGAATCCAGCAAATCCAGCAACTGTCTATAGAACAGACACAGATCTCTGTTCTATAGATAGGAGGGAAGTCCAGAGTGCAACCTGCCTGGGAAGCCATGCTGGCCCCTCTTCCCAGGGCACCACAGCGTGTGCTGCTGTTCATACTAGTGTCTCCTCAGCCTGACACACTGGTCCATGGCAGCAGAGCCACCTTCTTGCTCACAGGGCTTGATACAGGGTACGTTCTCAGTAAGTGTGCAACTCAAAGACACACTTGCCACTGTGGAGGAGCATACCTGTAATCCCAGCTACTCAGGAGACTGAGGCAGGAGGATCACAAGTTTAAGGCCCCCAGCTCAGGCAACTTAGCAAGACCTTGTCTCAAAACAAAAAATAAAAATGGGCTGGGGTGTAGCTCAATGCTTGGGTTCCCCTGGGTTCAGGCCCCAGTACCAAACACACCCCATGTGCATACATCTCTCCCCCTATCCTGATGTGCACCCGGTTCAGGACACCTGCCACCTCTCTTGCTTCAGATAGTTGAACATGCCTTTCCCTCCATCAGAATGCCCTCTGCCTCCACCTAACTACCTCCTTGGGCTTGGAAACATGTCACCTCCTCCAGGAAGCCTACCCAGTGTGATTCTGGTGCTCTCTATCCACCCATGAAAGCCCTTATCACGTGGTGATGTGAGCAATGCTCTGACCAGGGCAGGACGGTCACCACCATGATGACCACATGAAGGAAACTTCCACGAGAGTCAAGGTGAGGGCCCTGGGTGGGAGCCAAAAAGAAACTGGACTGAGAGGGAGGAAGGGAGAGAGGAGGGATGGAGGGAGGGAGGGAGGGAGAGGGAGAGGGAGAGGGGAGAGAGAGAGAGAGAGAGAGAGAAAGAGAGAGAGAGAGAGAGAAGAGAATGCACGGGGTCTGTCGAGTCTCTGCAGCCTTCTCTGTACCCACACTGCCCACAAGCTCTGGTTGGGCCCAGCACTGTTAAAGACAGAGAGCTGTAACCACTTATGTCCCCCACAAGAGTTCCAGCAGTGGAAACCTGCACGCCCCGAGTCTGACCTGGTTCCTAAGAGCTTCCCCACCGAGACTAACTGCAATTGTCAGGACACAAAATCAATATGGCCTTGGCAAAGGGCTGCTATAATTGAATATATTACCTCCTAATTTTCCTCCTTTCCCCCTTTCATGTCCAATGAAGACCCTGCTTCTCATTACTCAGCCTTCAGGAATAGAAGATGACTGCTGGGCCGTGCATTCTCTTTGGTCATTTAGTGTGCGTTTGAACTCTGCACTCCTGAAAGTGATCTAGATAATTTCCAACAGCAGATATGTAAATAAATGTATGATACCATCTCCCTTTTTTAGCAGCTTCCCTATTAAAATTTCCTCCTTCACTCTTCTAGTGGATGGAGGAATAGAAGAAAGAAGACCAGGAGGCCTTAAATAGATTTTACAGGCACCAAAGTGCATTTGGATTCTGGTCAGCTACAAAGATCTTGTTACAGTAATATGCTCTTGGCATTCAGCAGAGACAGTGTTATGGAACCTGACTGCCCTCAGCCACCGCTTACAGCTGACAGAAGGCAGAGAAATGTACATTTAATATGGGAAGGAAATTAGGTCTCAGGAACTTTGTTCCTTGAATCTTTGCAGAAGCTCAGCTGGTGCAGGGCCCAGAGGCAGGTGGGGGAGGCATTTTGGGGATCTTGAGTGAAAGGCAATGGGGACAGCTTGCCAAAACCCACCCAGAGGGATCTGGGCTGAGTCTGTGACGGGACTGGCATGGACAGCAGCAAGCCTACTGCATTGGGGACTCCTGGGGACTCTGAGATTCATCTCCACCAACAGCATCCTATCTTCTCAGGGTGCACCTTTGACTCTATCTTCAGCCCCAGTGGCCCCAAATTCTACCACCCATCTCTCCAGCCTCTCTGCTGCCACCACGGCTCACTTCCATGTTGCTGGTGACTGTGGCTTTTGAGTGTGTCACTCTTTTAGCACTGATCACAGAAGGATCTTCCTATGACACCTGTGTGATCATGCCACTGCCTTGTCCCCAGAAGGGAAGGTGAGAAGTCCTCAGCCCCCAGGACAGGTGCACAGGCTCGCTACCGTGGATCCTCCAGCCACCATAGTCACCCCCTCTCACCAACCCCTCCAACCTGTGACCTCGATGCCAAATGGCTGGGTGTTCAGGGATGAGAGGAAATGACACGCTGTGCCGTTTATCACTCTGTTCTCACAGCAGCCTGTTCCCCTGTCTGTGTTCCCACAGACTGGGCAGCCCTTCCTCGGCTCTGTACCCTCTCCCAGCATAGGGCTTTTGCCGCCCGCCCCTGGCAGGGACAGGGATCAGGTGCTAGTTGCCTTTGCAGCCCGAGTCTCTCAGAGGGCCTGGCACACAGGAGTCACTGGGAACAGCGGTTTCCAAGAAGGACCCAGTCAGTAAAAATGTAAATGGCTTTGTCTTCTTTAGCTCTACACCTGAACTTCCTCTAAGCATTTTGATCTCGTCCAGTGTCATTAAATGGCTTATATTTGTGGCTCAGCCTTTGGGAATTTTAAAGCCAGCACGTACTTCGGGACTTGGAGGCAACTTGTGAGCTTGTATGCACATAGAAGGGAGATGGGTTTGATGGAGCTGGGGTTGTGGCTCGGTGGTAGAGTGCTCAACTTGCATGCCTGGGGCACTGGGTTTGATCCTTAGCACCACATAAAAATAAAATAAAGGTATGTGTCCACCTATAATTGAAGGGCGATGGGTTTGAGATGCTCGTGAATAAGAGGTGAATGCACCTAACAACTGGGCTTAAACAGAGACCTCACAACCAGCCTACCCCAGCTGCCCAAGGTGCTGGTGAGCAGGCGCAGGAGGGAGGGTGGCAGGAATGGGAGCGGGAATTTTAGGTGGGGAGTGGCCTGTCACAGGTCCGGAGTGTAGCCCCTCCTGTGGACGACTGTCATCATGCTCTCAGGATTCCATGGGGCTGGCTGGCCCGGGCACCCACCACCAGCACCTCAGTGTGGCTTTGCAAGGTGTCTAGCCAAGGTGGCGGGTCAGGCTTGAGTTAGTGCTGCCCTCAGAGTGGGCCAGGCCAGGAGGTGTGGAGCCTGGGCAGGACCATCTCACCCACTTCTCTGCACGATGTCGAGTGCTGATGCCATGTGTCACCGGTGTGCTCCATCCAGAATGCCTGGTCCCCACAGAGGCCACTGCTCCAACCTGGCCTGTGGGGCAAGTTTTCCCACCCCACTATGCTGCGGGAGGTGGGAGGGCCAGCTGCCACCACCAGCTGGCACGGAAACCACGAGGGCCTGTGGTCTGACCGCTTTATTGGTTCCCTTTTCCTAGTCCCGTAAGAAGGCTGCTGGTTCTGTGGTAAGGCGCTGGGCTCCAGGCTGCTCCTGATGACATCAGGAACTCAGCCAAAGCCCATGATCTTCACTGGCCACAGGGTCTGTCACTGGCCCTGAACAGGCAGGCTGAGATGGAAGAGCAGGCTCAGGCTTGTGTGGCCACCTCCAGCAGCTCTAGCGAGTTCACTCCCCATGGGGAGAACTTTGAGAACCTTGGTGCAGTCACTCCAAGTCCAGCACACCACGAGTTGGCGGACCTTAAGCTGGAAAATGCCATTTCATTTCACTAGTGAGCTCTTCAATTGTAAGCCTAGAGTTTGGCACGGGTCCCCACAGACCTGCCTATCTCCAAAACTAAGCTCTGCCTGTCCCTACATCCTGTCTCGGTGACTTGTCCCACCGTCCATGACTGGCTACTCCTCACTGCCCCCCAGAGTCCTGGTTCCTGAGGTCTAGCCTCCCTGTCTGGACTCCTGCCAGCCTTCAGGTTGGACCAAGTTCTCCACAGCTCCCTGACTTCTGTGACCCTGGCCACTAGCCTGGGCCACCACCATGGCCTCCTGGCACCATGCTAGTTTTCAATGTGACTTTGCAAAATGTCTAGCACAGAGCCTGGCACACAGTGGACCCCTGGTGAATGCCCGTTGCTGACACCGGCCAACTTATTTCTTCATCCAGTCGGTTTCAAAACCCAACAGCCGCAGCCTCCTGTTGGACTTCAGGTTTCTAACTTCTCAAGTGAAAAGATAAAGTGCTGGAATGCAGACAACCTAACTGCTGTGAGGCTCTGTTTAGTCAGACCTTGATGTCTTCATCGAGAGACGACACACTGCGTCAGACATGGAGCATGCAGGTGTCTTAGTTTACAGCCGATGGCTTCTCACAGGTGCACCCACGGAACCAAGCTGATCAAGATACAGAGCACCCCAGACCTTTCTGAGATTCCTGGGCAGCACCACCCTCTCTCTCTGATCCTACCATTATATCACCATTAATTAGTTGTGTCCCTTCTTGAATGTCACATCAATGGAGTGGCCCAGCATGAGCTCTTTGGTGTCTGACTTCTTTCACTGAAGAATGTCATGTCAGTACAATTCACATACCTTGTTCCATGAAGCAGAAGTTTAAAACTCCTTTTTGTTACTGAGCAGCCTTCCATTTTATGAAATAAACCACATTTGTTTAATGTAGTCTTTAACTGATGAACACTTAATTTCCAGTTTCCAGTTTGGGTTATCATCAACAAACTCAACCCACATTCCTGTACAGTCTTTAGGTGAAAACACACTTTGATGTCTTTTGGCCAAATATCTAGGGAAGGCGTTGGATCATAGGAAAGGTATTCATTTAATCCCACAGGAAACTCCAAACTGCTCTCTCTAGAGTAGCTCTGACCACTTTAGACTGTCACTAGAAATCACAAGAGTTTGGATTGCTTTGCCTCATCACCAGGCCAGTGGGTGTTGAAGCACTTCACTGTGGTTTTCACTTCTATTTCCCTATGACTGATAAGATTAAGCAAAGTTTCATGTGCTCATTAGCTATTCTTTTATCTTCTTTTGTGAGGTGTCTTTTCAAGTCTTTGTGCAATTTTGCTTACACTGTGACTTCTCATTATTACATCGTGGGAGTTCTTTATACATTCTAGATAAAAGCATTTTGTCAGATACACATATTACAAATACTTTCTACAAGCTTATGGTTTGCCTCTCTGTGTTCTTGTTGGTGTCTTTTAGAGAATGAATTTTTTTTTCCTCTTGGAAAAAAATCCAGTTTATCAATATTTAATTTGATGATTGCTGTCTTTTGTGTCTTCCTATGAAATTTTAGTTTACTCCAACTTCCAAAGACATTCTCCTACATGTCTTCAGACAATTTTAGTTTTTCCCTTCTACATTTAGGTCTATGATCAATCTCTAACTTTTGTGTCCCATGGGGAAATGGACTGCAGTTCATTTCTTTTCCATTCAAATGTCTAGTTGATTGTCGAACTACGAAAAATCTGAGCTTTTCATCATCACACTTCTTTTATGTTTGTCAAAAATTGAGTGAATAAATATGTGTGGTTTGATTTCTGGACTCTGTGCATTAATTAGCCTAAGCCTTGAAATCCGGCAGCACTAGCTCTTCATATGACTTCAGCTTTTTGTCCAAGTTATGTTGGCTATTTTAGGCTGTTGCATCTCCATATGAATTATCAAATCAGCTTGAGAGAGCTATAGTAACAAGAATTACATAAAAACAAACACATGGACCACTTTTACAGAATAGAAGACACAGAGTCAAACCCACCCATCTTTCATCATCTGATCCTTGACAAAGGTGCCAAAAACACACATTGGATAAAAGACCCTTTTAAACAAATGGTGCTGGGAAAACTGGTTATTCATATGTAGGAGAATGAAACTAGATCTTTATCTCTCACCTTGCACAAAAATCAACCCAAAATGGTTCAAAGACTTAGGAATTAGAGTAGATATTGTAACTCCTGGAAGAACATGTAGGCTCAAAACTCCAGTAGAGAGGCACAGGCAATGACTTTCTTGATAGGACCCTAAAGCTCAGGAAATAATGCCAAGAGTTAATAAATGGAATGGCATCGGACTAAAAAAGCATAAGAAACAATTAGGAATGAAAAATCTTTGCTAGCTACTCTTCTGACAGAGGATTTATATTTTTAATATATCAAGAATTCAAAAAACTTTATGCCAAAGTACCAAAAACCCTATTAATAAATGGACAAATCAATTATATAGACACTTCTCAAAAGAAGCAATACAAATGGACAACAAATATATGAAAAAATACTCAATATCTTCAGTAATTAGGAAAAGGCAAATCAAAACCATGCTGAGATTTCATCTCACACTAGTCAGTGGCAGCCATCAAGAATATAAATAATGTTAAGTACTAGAGAGGATATGGAGAAAAGGAACACTTGTGCACTGTTGTGGACCATAAATTAGTATAATCACCGTGGAAATCAATATAGAGACTCCTCAAAAGACTATTCACAGAACCCACCACATGACCCAGCTATACCATTTCTCAGTATTTATCTTGAAGAATTAAAGTCATTTTTATCTACAGCAATACATGCATACCCGTGTTTATTGCAGCACAATTCAAAATAGCCAAACTAGGGAACCAGCCGAGGTGTCCATCAACACATGAATGGATTAAGAAAATGTGACATATATTTTGTCTTTAGATGACTGATGGGATTCAACAATACAATGATATAAACATGGAACTTTCTTTGTAGGAATGTTTCTTGACAAGTTAAACTCATTTAATAGACATTTTAGTTCTTTTATTTTTATTGGCTTTTGAGAATTGTGTTTTTACAGAAATTTATTCTAAGTTCTTAAATTTATTTAAGGTGGGTTATTCTCTTAGCATATTGCAATGTTTGTAGTGTGTGTTAGCATGTCATGATGGCCCCTCTTCCATCCTTAATGCTGTTCATTTCTATCCTCTCTCTATTTTTTTTTTTTACCAGTACAGCTAAGGATCAATTTTTTAATCACTTCAAAGAACAAACTTTCAAGTCCATCAATTTTCTCTAATTTGTTTTCTAATTCATTAGTTTCTTTCTAATGTTTATTTTTAACCTTTATTCTACTTATTTTGCTCTTCTTTTTCTAACTTTTTAAGGTGAGAGCTTATATAATTTATTTACAAACTTCTCATTTTCTACAATAAGCATTTTAAGCTCTACATTTTCCTCTAAGGACTCCTTCACTTCACAAAATTTGAAATGTTGTATTTTCATTGTCACTCAGTTTGAAATATTTCCTAATTCCATTTGTTATTCTTTTTTTTGATTCACAGTATATTTTAAGATGTATTGCTTAATTGCAAAATGTTTGGGAGATTTTCCAGATATCATTTTGTTATTGTCTCTAATTCAATTCCATTGTCAATAGAAAACCACTCTGTACTATTTTAATTCTTACAAAGTTATTAAGACATTTATAGCCAACATGATGGCTCTGTACTTTTCAACAAAAACCTATAAATGTCAAGAAGGCTGCACTGAAGAATAGTGTTATTCACATCTTCTATAGTCATGCTGAAGTCTTACCTACTTATTTCATTGGTTACTGGATTCATCCATTTTTCCCATGTTTCTGTCAATTTCTGCTTCATGTCTTTTCAATCTCTGTTATGGTATATAGCTATTTAGAATTATTCTGTCTTCTCAAGTGGCTCTTTAATAGTCATGAAGTGACTCTCTTTCTCCCTGGCTATACTTTAGTCTTAAATTTTGATTTAACTTATATCAGTATGAGCTCTTTGATGTTCTTGAGCTCAGCAGTTGCATGCTATATCTTTTCCTGTTCTTGTCTTTACATTTAAAACATTTGACCTTATTTTTAATATCCTATGACAACATCTGCCTTTTAATTAGTATACTTATGCCATTTACATTTAATATAATTATTGATTTTTTGGGTGTAAGTCTACCACATGGCTACTTGTAGTCTGTCTCCTTCAATTTCTGTTCCTTCATCCATGTTTTCTTTTGCATTGACAAAAGTTTTTATTTTTGCCCCAGGATACTTTCTTCTTTTTTAATATTTAAATATTTAATTGTGCTACATAAATTGTCAGAGAAGGAAGTGATGGATAAACCACTGATGCACAGCCTTGAGGTAAGGGTATATTTCACAGTACCTGGAGATAGGAAGCTATTTCAAGTCAAGAAAAAACAGCCTCAGAGAATGGAAATGATTTAGGTGAGTAGAAATGCAACACAGACTGATTTTTTTTTTTTTTTAATTCTTCGAGCATTTTCAATTCTAAAACAAAAATAAACAAAAGCATGAAGTGAAATCAGCAGAGATCTATCAGAATCTGCTTCTGGAGGGTTCTCAGGTATGAGACCTGTCCCCTCACAATAGAGAATCTCTGGACACATGACAAAGGGTTTCATCTTAATTAAATGGGAGATAGCACCAATGGGTTTCTGTGAGCAGAAGAGCAAGATTTACAGTGATCTGGGAAATTATGTGAAGTGTGCACTAGAGAAGGGATGTGAGTGTCAAGGAAGCCCCCAGAGACCAGGTGAGCAGCCTGTGTCCCGTACCATGAAGGCGCTATGGAGAGGGAAAGAGGAGAAAAGAAGGGCTGATGCATGGTGAAGAAAGCAGAATGGCCCAGCATGATCATTTTCTGGTTGAAGGGGATCAATGGGCATCTAAGTAAGGCTAGTTTAAGGACTTTTAGGACTTTTAGGACTGAGGACGAGAGCTTCAGTTAACAGGGAATTTGAGGGTGAGGAAGAAGATGACTATGGTGTCATGAGCTTAAGGAAATCCAATATGTAAAAGCTCCAATGAAGGTGAAAGTGTCACATTATAGTTTGTATAGTGATTCAGGGTGGTTCCGGTGTCACTGAGTACAGACAGAGATAATTCCTCCCCCACAATTGAAGTCACCTTATTTTGCTGTGTCCGTTTCTAAGACACATGCAGGAACATATGTTCATACAATTTTTTTTCCTAAAATTGAGCTTAAAAAAAACATATTAGAATTCAGATGAGTAAAAAAAGAGAATGAAGAATATGCTGAGCTTAGTGGTTGACATTAACGAAGCTCTGGAAGTCACAAAATAAGGATGAGAATGAGGGAAGACTGCAGAGCCAGCTCAGAGGTGTTACTGCTGCCTCTAATGCCTTCCCTGGCCGCCCAAGTCTGAATACTCTCTTGAGACACACTGACTGAATCAACACCATACTTCATGTGTAACACAGGGACCTTAGAATAGAACGATTCCATTTATACAACAGCCCATACTTCATGACACTGTTGCCATATATTTCACTTTTAAATATGTCATAAACCCTAAATAATTATTCTTGCTTTAAACAACCAATTAAATTCTAAGAAATACTGCACACTTAGCAATTTAAGTGTTCGTTAGTTTAGATCTGAATTTTCTTTTAGATCCATTTGCTTATAGAGTTTGTATAGTTTTTTCCTTAGCATTTCTTGGAGCTCAGGTCTTGTATATGTTTGGGTTGAGAACTCTAGATAGATTTTTTTTTTCCTTTCAGTAACACTATAAAGATATCTCCCTACTGTCCTCTGGCTCTGCAATTTCTAATGGGAAGTTGACTGCCATCTTGGTTATCATTACTTTCTGCACCTAGTGGCATTTCTTCTCCAGTTACTTTTGAGACTGAACTTGGTCTTTGGTTTTTAGCAGTTGTACTATAAGGTGTTCCATGTCGATATTCGCTTTTAATCCTTTCCTGCTACAAAGTTGCTAAGCTTTCTGAATTTATATACTGCTATTTTGATAAACTTTAAAATTTTTAAAAATTCTCTGCCTCTCTCTCCTTCTAAGACTCTGATTGCACGTATACCAGGGTGTGCGATCCTGTCTCTCAGGCCATCGATGTTCTGTTTATTTTATCCATTTTTTTCCTCTTTGGACATTAGTTCAAATGATTTCTGTTGAGATATCTTCAGGTTCACAGATGTGTGCAGTCTCTGTTGTGTGCAGTCTGCTGTTAATATCATCCACTTAATTTTGTATTTAGAGGATTTTTAAGTTCTAGATTTCCCATTTAATATTTTTAGTTTCCAAAGTCTTCTGAAACACCCTTTCTTCTTTCATTGCATCCATATCTTCCTGACCACTTTTTAATATATTTACTCATATTTTTTAAAAGATCCTTGTCTGCTGCTAAGAGCCACAGCCAATTAATATGATGCATGGCATTTTTGATTGAAAGGTGATGCCAGCTAGCCATTGAGATGATATGATTATGTTAAAAATTACATTCATATGGATACCGGACTCCTGCTGTTTACCTCTGCCTGCTGCAGGACTCCTGGAGAGTTCCCATTGGTTGGGAAAGTGCAGTAGGAGGGAATTCGGGGGGGGGGGGGGGGGGGGGGAGGAACTTGCTCTGGGGTTCCGGGAGGAGACCGGCAAAACGCCACGTGGGTGGATCGGGAATCTTCCCAGGCGCCTAGTGGTATTGGCGGTTATTTCAAAAATAAAGTTTGTTCCTCGTGATCTTGTGCCCAGCCAGACTGCGGCAGTCTGCTACATTCAACATCTGGGTCATTTGTTGCAGCCTTTGGGTCTTTTACTATTGACTGATTTTTCCCTTGACTAGGAAGCACATGTTCCCATTTCTTTACATGTCTATTATTTCATTGTCAAGTGGATGCTGAGGTAAGACTGACTTGGAATCTTGATATCTTCCTTTAAAGACTGTTGGTTTTATTCTAGCATGCAGTTAAACTGCTAGCAGGTAAACTTCAACTTGCGGAGGCTTGGTGTTCTGCCTTGTCAGGAAGAATATACTTTGGTTTGCTTTGGTTTCTTTTAGCTTCAGCGTTAGTCCTTAAGCAAATCCCTTTTCCTGGGACATCATTTTACTTCTAAGCTGTGACCCTTCTGGCATTTCCATGGAAATCCTGCTGAGTGTACCGTACTTCTCTAATTTTTCAGGATTCCAATTACAAACTTGACTTCTGCATGAGGGGCTGCATTTCTTTAAGCTTTTCCAGCTTAAAACTCCCTGAGCTCCTTGTCATCGTCCCTGCCCTTCCACGGGTATTTCAGGATTGGTCAAGGGTCTAAATGGTGTGCATACCCATAGTCTGAAGGTTCCCTTTGTGACTTCTTCCTGTTTTGGGATGTTCCTCCTCAATTTTCAGTCGCTTTGGCAATTCCAAACTCCATCTGCTGACTCTCCAGGTCATTAATATTGAAGCTCCCATGAGGGGAATTCATCTTTCCTAAGGATGGGAAAGGGTTTCTGATTGTGAGCTGAAAATCCAAAGACTATAAAAAGCATTTCTGCATGGCTAAAAGCACCATAAATAAAGTCCAAAGACAAACTTCGAATTGACAGAAAACTTTTGCATTATGACAAAATGATCCTTCCTGTAGAAAGTACTCTAAAAACTTGATGGACAAAATACCAAAACCCTGTGGAGAAAAGGGAAAATGACGAGAACCAGCAATACGCGAACTGTATGTTACAGTGACCCCCTCACAGCTGGAAAACCGCTTGTAGTCACTCTGTTGAAAGCAATGTGGAGGCACCACTTCTCACCTGCCAAACCCAGAACTCAAAAGGCACAAGAATGGATGCTGCGGAGGAGACTGACAAATAGACGTGGCCAATGCCACCCTTTCCCTCTTGCTGGAGTTTCAGGATTTCAATCTTTATCTCTCACTGAGAAAGGGGAAAAGGTTCCCCGTTACAGGACTTTCAAGCAGCATTCAGAGGGAGGGAGCCTCACATTTCTCTGAGGGGGAATTTGGCAATGTCTATCCCAACGACAAATGCACTTACCTTTAGATCCAGCAATCACATCTCTAGAAACCTGCCTAAAACTTACAATTCCAACGATGCCAAAATTTATATCCATAAAGTTTTTTTTTGTAACATTATTTATAGTTACAAAATTGAGGGGGGACTGAACACATAATTGAATACATAGGATAGACAGTGAGCAAGCTCTGCAGTTTTTATAAATAAATAAGGTTGATCGCTATAAACTTATTGAAGTGATTTGCAGGACATACTGTTAAGTGAAAAAAAAAAAAAAGAAAGGGAGTAACACAGTGTTCTATCCTCCATAGGAGAAAGAAGGAAATGTGAGGAGACTTACATGCGTCTGCTCATTTATGGGCAAGAAATCCAGGAGGGATAAACCAGAAACTAAAGAAACTTGCCACTTAGTTGAGGAAAAAAGGAAAGAGATGGAAATGGAGTGGCTAGGGTGAGAAAGGACCTCGGGGTCCCTAAAGGTACTCTCTGTATAGCAAACTTAGCGATGTTTTACATAGCCAAGAAAACTCATGTGGATGTAGGGGAACTCAAAGTGGAATACACCAATAGGAATGTGTGTTACAAATAAATAGCATAGGGTTAGGGCTGTGGCTCAGTGGTAGAGCGCTTGCCTACCACATGCGAAGCCCTGAGTTTGATCCTCAGCACCACATAAAAATAAATAAAATAAAGATATTGTGTCCAACTACAACTAAAAAAAAAAAAATTTAAAAACCCAAATAAATAGCACAATCATGCTGACAGGGGGAAGAAAAAAATAATTAAAGATACTTTGGCAATGCTGTTTGGAAGGATAGAGTCGCAGTGGAAAATACTGAATTCCATTTAGCAAATGTGTCTCTCACAGGGGCATGAGCTGGCGATTCTGAAACTACTTCATGTGCATGCCAGGAGGAGCCGATAAGAAAGAGGGGAATAGACAGTAAAAGCCAGGTTTCCACTTTCCCAGAGAAAAAGGTTACAGAGAGGACAGGAGGTAGGTGATGAGCCCTTTGCCCTGGACACAGAGCCATGAGCACAGCTCATGATTCTAATGTATGTGACTTCACAGACACACAGGTTGACTTCCCAGCTTTGGACAGTCCCCAGCAGTGACAGTGCTGTGACCATACGTTGGTTTTTAAATACCATTCTCCAAGAGAAGAACCCAGGGCTCCCTGGAGACACGATGGATTACGGGGCTGGCAGGTACGCTGCATAAAGAGCCCCAAAGTGAGAAAATGATCAAAAAAGGCAGGGGCACCTGCATACTATTACATTAGAACACAAAGTGCAAGATGAATATCTATGGATACATATTGATGTAAATAATAATGGAATGCATAAATAATTGGGGGAGAAAGAACACCTCTTGGTTCTAGTTAATAAATGTGGTAGGAAGGAGGAAAACAGAAAATTCTTGGTGGGCGAACACCAGGGGGTTGACCCAGAAAGATCCACCGATGGCTGCTAAAAACAGTGGGTGGAAGTTTGAAGAAAAATAGATATTTGCCATCTGCCTAGTCAGAGCCCTGTCCCACCTTTGCCCTGGGTGACTGTGATTTGGGAGGAAGCCCTCCTCAGGCTGAAGGCAGGTCTGACTCGATGGCCCCAGGGGTCCCTTCCAGCCCCACACTCCCACAGGAACCCTGTACCTCCAGTGTCATGATCAGGACTGTGACTTCTTTCCCTGTCCCTTACCTTTACCTCCATCTCCTCCTTTCTCTTCCATTCCCTTCTCAATACTTCTCTAGAAAGAGGATTTAGGGCTTTCTCTGTGAGAGACAGATGGAGAGAGCTGGAAGTGAGGGGAGCCCTGGGAACCAACGGGGGCGTCAGCCTGCCTTGGGTCTCCCTCTTGTCCTCTCCTGGGCGAAGACCATCACCTACTCCTTCCTGGGCCACCATGTAGCTAACCAGGACATCACCCCTTCCCTGTCTCAGGAGGGTCAGGATTTGAATCTGATGGCTCACTGAGTAAAAGGAACACCTTCCACATCCAGGACTTTCAAGCACCCGTCAGCAGAGAGGAAGCCTCAGTTCTGCACAAAGCGGCCTCTGCACAGGCAGCTGATGTGCCCTGAAGACACAAAAAGTTCCCCTCTTTCAGGCCAGCTTCCCTGCCCTGCTCTGGCCGGAGAGTGAGAAGATGCATCAAGCTCAATGCAAACTGTGAGCTCAGGAATTTGGGTTCTAATCCTTTCTCCTGTCTTTGATGATCAGAATCTGGAACAAAGTTCTTGACATTTCTGTGCCATGAGATTTTTTTTTTTTTTTTTTTTGTAAAATACCTGCCTTTCAGGTTGTTGTATTGGTTTTTAAGAATTGAACAAATGCAGATTATTGGAAATGTAATTTTCTAATAACTGGCTACTACCACTCTGTCCCCCACTCCTACCCTTAAATTCTCCATGGAATACAAGCAAATCAGCTCTAGACTTTCTCTGGGTTCACCCACAACAATATGTTTCAGCTCCCTCTGCATCTACCAGCTACCCCCTGACCAAGGCTCTTAAGGACTGATTGAAGAATGTTCCAATGGCCTTTTTCTTTCACAAGCACCATGAATGTACCTCTAGCTATCAACACAGACATCTTGCATTTTCCACAAATGAGAACTTAGATGAACTCCCAAGCCCAGCCAGATGAGCTAACTGAAGATACCGTTGCTACAAAGACCGCCATTTCAAAAGCACTGTGGTTTTAATTATGTTTTAAAGATCTAAATCAAGAGCTTTAAAGTCATGCACACTCAAAGAGTAGTCAGGTCGTCCACTGGCCACAACAATAACAACTGTAGGTGACAGGAATTTTTCTAAATAGAAGGCAGAATGTTCCATTTCTGATCATCTTATTGCCAGTCTCCACCAAATCCCCATTCACATCTAGAAACCTGAATAAGGAACAAGCCCCTGGGTAGTGGCAAGCAAGCCAGCACACTCCCCTGGATTTCCATGATAATTTGTGGTGTTCGTTGACAAGCCCCTTCCCTTTCCCCTGCCTTGTGATTCAGCCTGGCAGGGTGCTGAGGGTATCCTGCTTCAGGTGGCTGTAAGAGACCCTTCCCAGGGGACTCTCACACATGAGTGAGTAGACAGACGGATGGGAGAAGGTTCCAGGAGATGAAACAAACACGACTCCGCCCCTGGCTGACTGGCTGTTTTCTGCCATCCGCTGCCTCATCCTCTGTCTGATTCTGTCATGCATATTTGAAAATAAAATCATTGGCTAAACGTATTGATTACTGATCACCTTTTCCTGGGCAGATTTTCTCTGTAGAATGACAGAAGTCCCTGCTAGGGTGTTCTCAATGTGATGAGCCATGGGTCCCTCTCCCCCATCAAAGGGAAAGTGATGCAGCAGCCTTGATGAGAAGGAGGTTTGCAGACAATTTTGGAAAACGAGAGATGCGTGCTTCCAGGGAATCCAGGGAGGGCTCGCTCCAGGGCCACCAACAACCCCAAGGGCAATCCTTGGCCCCATTTTGAGTGACACTCTGACTCCAAGGGGGAAATGCATTCTCAGAGGAGTGCAAGCTCATATTCTTTGGTGGGGACCAGGTAGTTCCTCCAGAATAAGTTGAGTTCTAGAATGTTCTTTGAAGGCTGACCCAACTTCTCTAAAGTGAAATGTGCTTTTGAAGAAAATTCCAGAGGATTACTGAAGAGCTGAGAAGAAAAGCATATTTCTGAAGCCCATTCATATTTTTTTTTGCCTCTTTTATTTAAAGATTCTGAACTAAATCACAGGGTTATTTTTAGGGGAATGTGGAATTCCAATGAAATCACCGTTCCCTGGACAGCACCCAAAGACTATTGTCCAGACTCTGTTTGGGCCAGATGTTCAAATGCTAAACAGAATCATTTTATTTCATGATGCTCCAAAATAATACAGGTGGACAGATGCCAGTCTATAGCTAGCTGAGCAAAAAACTGGGCCAGAAATATACACTAGAATATAGAAGTGCACATTCTTTCTCTAACTTTGCAGGTTTTATCTTAGAACCTATTTCATTTTGCCTTGGGCTAAAACTAGATGTGACCTAGCTCAGGCAGGAGCCTTGCTTAACAATGTCAGCAGTCTTCCCACACCCCTAGCCCTAGAAAATCCAGCTCAATGATACTTAATTGCAATGACCATAAAAATGGTTACATCAATGGCAGTAACTAAAAGAATTAACATGAGCGTAAGACTTATAGCTTTTTTAAAATAGTTTTTTACATGTTTCATCTCATTACATCCATGCAGCAAGTTTGTATTATACTCATTCTTCTTATCCCAAATTATAAAGGAGAAACTGCAGCTCAGAAGTGGGAAATCCTCGTTGATTCTAAAACCCTCACTTTTTTCCCCCCACCACACTACATGCCTAATGTTTATTTTATACTCAGAAAACATCCATGTGTGTGTGAAGGTTTTCTTCTCTCCGGATTACAAAACAGACACTTAGGAAAAAATAAACAACTCCTCTGGTAGGGAAAATTTATAGGTAGAAAATATACTTCTGAATATTTCATTAGTTCCAGTGAGCATCCAATACTATGCTGAAATAGAATTAAAGCAGATATTTTACAGTGGATCCATTTTTCTAGTATGGATAACATGAACATATGAAAAGAATATGATAGATTCCTGAATACAGAATGTTAGAGAATGTTTTAGCAAAATAAGCATGGAGAGATTTAAACCCTGATATGGTTCTAGGAAAATACAATTTGGTTCAACATTTGTAGAGAACAATTTGGCAGTATATAAAGTCTAAACACTGTGCTGTTGAGGATTCAGTATGGCACAGTCCATAATTACTGAAAAACAAGAAGTGTCAGAATCCAATGCAGTCATGTTCTTTTGGCATAAAAGGGCATTACACTATATTATTGAGTGGAAATATTGGTTTAGAAAAAAAAAAAAAATATATATATATATATATATATATATATATATATATATATATATATAGTTTGTTTTGAAAAATGTATATCTTAATACTAATCTTGAAACATTTTTTATTTGGGATGCTGTATTTGTTATCTATGTCTATGCATCAAATTATTTCCAAATTCAGCATCTTAAAATTAAAAAAAAAAAAGACTCATTAAGTCACACATTGTGTCTCAGAGGGTCAGGAACCCAGGCCTGGCTGGGTGCTTTTGGCTCAGGCTGTCACGTGAGCTGTTGTCAAGTTGTTGACTGTCCCAGTCCTTGTGGGCTCTGAAGAACTGACTAGGGCTAGAGGACACTCTCACAGGATCATTCACAGAACTTGGGTAAGAAGTTTCAGTTCCCTACTACATGGGCTGCTCACGACATGGTTTCCCCCAGGATGAACTATGGAAGAGAGAGGGAGAGAGGAAGAGGTAGAGAGAAGAATAAAAAGAAAGGTAAGAGGAAGACAGAGAGAGAGGAAGAGGAAGAGAGGAGGAGGAAGAGAGAGAGAGAGAGAGAGAGAGAGAGAGAGAGAGAGAGAGAGAGAAACTAAGGCACAAGCCACAGTATCTTTTATAACCCGCTCTCAGCAGATACCCTCTCATCTGTGTGCTCTATTACTCCCACAGACCAACCTGTGTACAATGTGGGGACGATACAAGGTTTGACTCTCAGGAGGAAAGATCTCTGAAGGCCATCTTGGATCCTGGCCATCCTGGCCCACCATGATTCACATTCCTCCAAAAACACATTCACACCTTCCCACGAGGGTTTTATACCACTCTAGCGTTGGCTCAAATTCCAGAATCTCATCATCTAAACTCAGTCAAGTGCCACTCCTCACATAGGATTCCTCTTGTTTTGAACTAAAGAGTCAAGTTACCTGTCCTCCACATGGCCAACGTATAGTGGTGGGACAGGACAGGATAACTGCTCTTGTTCAAAAAGAAGGAACATAGGCATTAGTGGTCTATAGAAATTCTGAAATCATGCAAGAACTCAAAAAGTCCTAGTGGTCTTTTTGCAAAGGACCAGATTATTGTCCACTCCTCAGATGATATTAATAGTATTATCAGCCAGTACTTTTCCAAAATAACTAAATTAGTATTATATCCAACTAAATGGAGATTGGGGACATCTTAGGATGCCAATGGCCACAAAACATAACTGAAGGTTTGGTCCCAATTCCCTAGTTACAGAAAGGAGGATCTGATTGGCCCAGGCTGATCCAATAATGATCATCTCTGCTCCAATCAAAATGGACACCAAATAGCATAAACATGACTCCTGTGCTGAGAAATGCGGAAAGCACATCTATGATAAGAACAGTGTATGGATTTCACTAGGTGGGGGCAGAAGAGGGCTAGCCTCTCAGGTCATAGAACTTCTGGGCAAGTCCACAGAGTTTTCACAGCAGGCATTAAATGAGTCTGTCTCTTTAAGAATCAGTGGGATTTTAATCTGTTGATATAAAAAATAATTTTTTTTTTTTTTATTAAAACAATCTGAACACAGCCAGGCTACTTTCCCTAGTTAGGCCTCACTCCTACTTGAACTCAGGGGCAATTTCTTCTCTATGGCTCTTGGCTCCACCCCTGGGCTCTTGGTTCCTCCTTCTGAGGCATCCTTCCTTTTTCACATAAGGCAGCATGTATTCATGGCTGGATGCTTTTCTCCGTCTGCTTCCTGATGGTGGAGGCTTGGTGGCTCACAGGCTCTATTCATTTTGTCCTGTCTCAGCCCCTGCCAGCACGAGCTGAAAGAGGCTTGGCTGATACAATTCTTTTAAAAACTTTGTGCATCTCCTGTGAATTTTATGGAGGTTCAGTCAATTAGACAAGAACCACATCACAAGTCTCTTTGACATTACACCATTGGTATATGAATAAAGCTTCAGATAGTGGCCTTAACCCTCCTAGAAGCTCTGTAGTTTGAGAGGGTCTGTGAAGCATATCTTTAATCTCTTCAAAGGGCCTTTTGCCTGGCTGAAGACCCACCTTTGACCCTTTCTCAGTTTTTTGGAAGATTTTACACTCACACTTTGGGCTTTATCTTTAGACCATACATTTCTGGGAGTGCCTGAGATTATATTTTTTGCTTTGAAGCCATTTAAAAAATGAACATTGTTGCTATTGGATAAATTGTATCTTCCAAAAAGACATTTTGAAGTTCTAATTCCCACTGCCTGTGAATGTGACCTTCTTGGCAATAGGGGCTTTTCCTATGGCATCAAGTTAATTAGGGTGGGCCCTGATTCAATGACTGTGGTGTCCTCGTAAGAAGAGACACCAGGGGTGCAAATGCGCAGAGGGACGGTCATTAGAGGTAACAACAGGATGGCAATCTTCAAGTCAAGGAGACAGGCCTCAGGGAAACCAACTCTGGACCTCCATCCTGGACTTCCAGCTCCCAGCACTGTGAGAAAATAAATTCCCAGTGTTGAAGGCCGTCAAGCCGGTGGCACCGCTAAGGCAGCCTGACCTGACTGAGACACCAACTTTCTGAAAATATCTTGTTATTGCCCAATATGTATTTACTCATCTTCTTTTAAAAAGTATATTTGAAAATTATTCTTGTGATATATATGCCAATGTATACACAGCCATCATATTTGCTGCTATTCAGAATGTCTGTACTTAGATTTGTTTCTAATCTCTGACAGTAGGCACTTTTCCTGAGAGGACTGACACCTCTTTTATTTCACATTGTAGCCCATTCTAAACCTAATCCCTACCTTCCAAGGGTGGGGGCTGGAGGGATTTCTGCCTTTCCAGGATGGAAATGCATCAAAGCTTCCTCTCCATGGTTTACTGTGGACTGAACCAAGGGATCATATTGTAATGAAGTGTTGTTTTCCAGGAATGACCAGATCAATGCAGTCCCAGATCAAAGCGCTAATCTTCCAGGGCCAGGGAGTGGGCTACTATACTGAGCCAAATTAGAGACAAAGGCCGTATCACAATTAATGGGAAGCAGATCGGGAAGCAATCCTGGAGAAGTTCTCTAGCCAAGGATCAGCAGTGGGAACTCTTGAATCAGCTCTGAGGACACGCTTTCTGGGCTGTTTTTTGCAACCCCTCTGATTATATGAACTTCTGGCCACTTATTTATCTTCTTTGCTTCGTCTTCCATGGTGATTTGAAAAATGAGTATCCTGCGTTCAGTATTCATGTTAGTTTTCAATTTAATGAAATATATATTTTAATCTGAGTTCCTCTGATTATCACAGTCAGAACGAAACAAGACCTTTCAACTACCCTGCCTTTAAAATAAGAAATTCAGCATGTCTTCACTTTACTTTTCCTCTTACCTTTAAAAATAGAATAGATCCAATCTATTGCAGAATCAGTTACTCAAGTTTTTTTTAAATTCATTATTTAAAAAAAAAACTTTTAGCATCTATATTAATTTTGTCATTATTTAAAAAAAACACATGTATTGAACCTTATTATTGACTTGATTTTGATTCTTTTAAATGTTCTATGGAGTAGGTTTTTGAGTGATTGTCTAGGGAAGCCATGTGAGTGAAATTGCATCTGATCACTCTTTTTGAGTAAACTATCATTCTAAGTCTGTTGCTTATATGATATTCTCTATTCTGGATTTCAGGGTTTTTCCACTAACATCTGGGATGTTTATACACTAAAGAAATATTTTCCATTATGGCTGTGATAATCGTCTCTGCTCCCTTCATTTGGACATTTCAGGGTACGTGCCACCCCTAGGCTGGCTCTGCCACAGTTTCACTCTGTGTCTATTTTCTTCTCTTGCTGTTTTAGCTCTGGCTCTCCTTCAGTCTCGGGAGGCTAGTTTACATATTGCCTTTTCTTTTTTATTTTTCTTTATTTTTTTTCTTCTTTTTTTGATACCAGAGACTGAATCTAGGGATGTTTAACCACTGAGCCACATCCCCAGCCTGTTTTTATTTTTATTTACAGATCGGGTCTCACTAAGTTTCATAGGGCCTCGGTAAGTTGCTGAGGCTGGCTTTGAATTTGCAATCCTCCTGCCTCGGCCTCCAGAGCTGCTGGGATTACAGGTCTGCTCCACCATACCCAGCTACCCTTGCCCTTTCTCCATTGTTATACGAACTTCTGCCACTTATTCATCTTCTTTGATTTGTCTTCCATGTACTTCTCCAAGTACAGCATTTTTGCTTCGATTAAATTCTTCTCTAATATTTGGCTGGTTTAATGTGTGATAAGGCCAGGGGACATGCAGCCACTTGCATCCATCTGATTGTGCCCTTGTGGTCTGGGAGAGCCTCAGCTCAGATGGATGCCTGGAGGGCGAACTGATTTGCAAGCCCATAGCCCCGTTCTCCTCCAGTGTGATTCTGTTCCACGAGGATGAGTTTCAGCCCAGGGCTGCTTCCAGGACTCTTCTGCCTCTGGAGTATTTTCTGAGAGAACACCTAACCCCAGGCATCGCCTACCCTCTCCTTCCTACCCTCTCTGTGCTGGGAAACAAGACAGTGTAATTGATATAAAAAGAGAGGAACCAGAGCAGAAGAGTTGCAGGCACCCGATTCTGACCCCTGGGTACCTAATTCCTGTGCAGAGGGAGAGCAGCAGCCTGGTTCTGGCTACAGCACGCTAAGCCCTGGACACAGAGCCAAGACAGACAGCCTTCTCCTAGGGTCTCCTGGCTATTTATGCTGGGTCAGAGGACAACCGGACTTTGCCGGGTGGGGTGACCTTTCCTCAGACCAACCCTGCCAGTACTGCACATGGTGGATATTCCCTCTGGATTCCCACCAGTGCTTATACAAAGGACGATGCTTTGCAGATTCATAGGAAAAAGGGTGCGTGAAACTAAGAAGATGCTAATCTTTAAGTTAACTGATAAACCTTTTCCTTGTTTATTTTCCCCTTCCCCTCACAACTTCTTATATGTACTTTTATATAACATTGAGGGTCTCCCTCCATTTCCATGCAATTTCCCTTTTCTCTCCCTTTCCCTCCCACCTCATGTCTCTGATTAAGATGTCAAGAGCTTTGTAATATTTTGAACAACCAATAAAAAAAAAACACAAATAAAATTAAGGCATTCTGTCCATCTACCACTACAAAAAAATTAAAAATAAAAAAATTAGAAAAAATAAAAAATAAAACCTTTTCCCCCAGAGAGCAATATATTTGTCATTCGTGTGGAACAATGACTTTTCAATTCAATAAGGCTTTAAAAATCACCCCACTCGTCACCTCCCAGGGCAGCGGAATGACACTGGTAGATGGACCATAAAAGACACGCAGGGGTTAAACAGGGGCGCTGGCTCCAGAGCCCGGGCTGCCCGTGCTGGCCCTTCCCAAGCCTGTAATTAAGCTGACTCAGCCTCTGCTAAATTTAGCAGCTAGCTCACCAGCTAGGAGGGCCTCAAACACGAGTCAAAAGGAAGAAATACAACATGACTGATCTTTACCTTGTAATAAATTCTGGCCACCAAACACCTCTGAAGAACCCTCTCGCGGAAATTCACGGCCTTCAACAGAAAAACAAGGTTACCAATCGCGTCCGTATTAAATGCCAGGAAACTGGAAGAGAAACACAATGGCCATCATTATTATTTTGGTTTCACCAAAGAATTTCATTTGAAAGAAATCGTATTTTCCATTTTTTTTTCTTCTCCGTGGAGAAAGCAGTGTAAATACACATCCTCTCCCTGTCCCTTCTCTCACTGATTATACATGTGTTTCTTTTTAGTATTTTTCTGATAAATGGTTGGTTCTAGTTTATTCTACATTTTTGTTTTGTGGTATAGAGGTTATTTGGTTTTCTATTCTTACCATTAATGATTATGGTATAAGTAATGTTCAATACTTGGTATAGTCTATATTAACAGCTATATAATTTATATCAGGTGATAATATATTCAATCATTGATAAGTAAATATTGCAATTGAATATGAACAATCAAATATATATGTCTAGGTCACAAAGCATAACATTATAAAATACATATCAGGATCTGTGATAAGTATTGGCTGCTAATTTTTTGACAGTCTAAAAATTCTCAGATGTGGAGTTATTATCCAACTTATAGCTTGTTATGGTTTGGATATGAGGTGGCCCCCAAAAGCTCCTGTGTGAGACAATGCAAGAAGGTTTAGAAGAGAAATAATTGGGTTACGAGACCCTTAACCCAGTGAGTCAATCCCCTGATAGGGATTACTGGGTGGTAACTGTAGGCAGGTGGGGTGTGGGGGAGGAGGTGGGTCACTGGGATGTGCCTTTGGGGTATATATTTTGTTGTAGCGAGGAGAGCTCTCTCTCTCTCTCTCTCTCTCTCTCTCTCTCTCTCTCTCTCTCTCTCTCTGTTTCCTGGTGTCATGTTCCTCTAACATGCTCTTCCAACTAGATGTCCTACCTTACCTCCAGCCCCAAGGATGGAGTTGGCCATCTACAGACTGAGACCTCTAAACCGTAACCCCTCAAATAAATTTTTCCTCTTTAAAATTGTCTTTGTCAGGTCTTTTGTTCATAACAGAAAAAAAAAATAAAGCTGAATAGAACATATCCCAAGAAACTGAGGCTCAGAAATACAGAGTAACCTGCTGAGAGCACAAAGGCAGGGCACCACCAGGCTCGGGCCTGTCTTGGGGAGCCCCAGTATGGAGGGAGAGGAGCCCTCCAGGGCTTGGGCAAGGGCAAGTTAACGATTCATGGTGTGACTGTCAGCAGGGCACGGTGGCACATGCCTGTAATACCAGCAACTCAGGAGGCTGAGGCAGGAGGAATGCAAGTTCAAAGCCAGCTAAGCAACTTAGCAAAGGACCCTGTCTCAAAATAAAATATAAAGAAGAGCTGGGCTGTGGGGCTGTGGAGCTGTGGGGCTGTGGAGCTGTGGGGCTGTGATTGAGCACTCCGTGGTTCAATCCCTGATACCGAAAAAAAAAAAAAGAAATAAAAAAGAATGATGTTACTATCTTCATCAGGTAGTAATTTCCACTCTCCCCATTTAGCGAATTAAGAAACTGAGTCACAGGGAGTTAAAAGGTTTAATCACAAACAGACTCAAAACTGTCACCCCATGGGCTTTTGCCCATCAACTCTGCCTTTGGGCTAATTTTGTGGCCCTCCCCCTGAACCTTGCAGATAACTTCTATAGAAAGGTAAGGGGTTAGTTCACGTAGGGTCCCCAGAGCACAGCCACGTCTGGCCCTCCCTTTCTCCCCCATTCGGGGAAGTAATTATTATTATAGTACCCAAATAACTTAGGTTCCCAGTCATTAAAAATTAAAGACACAAGTAGCTGTTGTTGACAATCAGAGGCAGGAGAAAAACTTCAAGAAGCACTTCTGAGACGCTTTTGATATAGTGCTTTGGAGAATGCCAAATCCTGAATTAATAATCACCCATTTAGACAGGGAAGGCAAGTAGAAGTTATCTATGTGCAGTTATCAGGAAATTCAAATTACTGTTTGTGAATGCTTATTTTGAATCTGGGCTTCAGACGGTTCAGTTTCTGCTTGTCTATTTCTCAGAAGGCAGAAAGAACTCTTAGTTAATTGAAAAGCAGGCTTTAGTCTTTCTGGGACTGTTACTATGAGACCTGGAGGCTGTCAGTGCTGTTGTTAGGACTGCCTTTGTGTCTTGGGATGCTCGCTGCACGCCAGCATCTGCCGACCTGAGGTTACAAACTGCTGTGCGACAGGCTCTCGCCTACCGGCCCTCCGAGTCCCGTGTCAGGCCCAACCACACATGCAGCCCTAGGAATTCGTCTAGTGTGAAAAATAGGAATATAGCTAAAGGCAACCTCCTCGTCACTGTGTTTTATAAGGAGGTGAAATGACTCTATATTTAAATAAAATTTAGATTATATGCAAATGTATATTATGGGTCATGAGGGAAATGCAAATGAAAGCCACAGTGAGGTCCCAATATACATATACCAGGATGACTAATGACACGGACGTCCAATGTCGCTAGGGATGTAGAGAGACTGGAGCCTCACACCTCTGCCGTGGTAAAGCCCTTCAGGAGAAATTGTCTCCGTTTCTCATACAGCTAAACAAATACCTATGCTATAACTAGTGATTCCACACGTATTTGCCCAAGAGAGACAAAACGAGTGTTCACAGAGGCTTACTAGAGGTGTCCATGGCTGTTCTACTTACTGTACTGGAACACCCAGTGGGAACATTTCAGGTGTCAACTCATCATGAGAGAATGGAAAACAAATCCCAGAGAATCCATGAAGTAAAATACCGCTCCTCAGCAATCAAAAGGACAAAGACACATGATACCACAGAGAATCTCCAAAAGGATCTTGTGGGGTTCCTGAGGCCACCGCAAAGGAGGTCAGACTCTATGTTCTCCTTATGTGAACTTCTAGGACAGGAAAATCTCACCTGCAATGGGAAAATATCAGAGTGATGTCTTCATGTGGGGTGGCGGTCATTGAGAGTACAGAGAGAACTTTCCGGAGTGATCAGTGATAGACTGGACCGTAACAGGAGTGTTGGTTACAGAGAGGTGTGCATTTATCAAAACTCAGCGAATGCAGAACAAATGTACATTTCATTGCATGTAAATTTTCTGCAGAAGAACAAAGAGAACCACAGCCAAATGTTGAACTTGAGTGAATGATGTTCCTGCTGGATTATTTGGAGATCTGGCCATGCCTGCAGTTTACCTTGAAATGCGTCAAAAGGAGAAGGAGAATGGACACAGGAGCCAGGGACTGATGCATGGAGAGATGGTCATGTGCTGCATGAGGACATTTCAGCCAATGACAGACTGCCTAGCTGATGGTCCCTTAGCATCAGTGGAGCTGATTCCTGTGGCCTAGTGATATCACAGCCATCAAAAGGCTGCAGCACATCCCTCACGTGTGTGGGGACACTGGTGTAAACACATGTGCCGCCTGCCGGTCCTTTGAAAGCACATGTTACCATGTGCAGTACCCAATCCTGGATCCTGGTGGGAAACCTCTGGTCCTGGCTTGCGGACTTGCTCTCCTGCGTTCTCATGGCTGTCTGGGTGCACCGTGGAAAGTCAGCTGCTGTGTGTGCAAGTCCCATGAGCAGGGGCCTCCTGCCTCTCGCTGCCCCAAGGCCACTGCTGGGTCCAGACCTACCAAAAGGTTCACACAGTGCCCCGCTATGTTCACACTACGGCAAGGCTGCCAGCTGCCATGTTTCTCAGTGCACATCCCTGTCATTGAGTGGCACGTGACTGTGCATGTGTGTTGGTGGTTTGGCAAGAACAGTAGTGTGCTCACAGTAGCCTCTCCATGACAGGTTCCCCACAACACCCAGCGAAAGACACACTGTAAAAGCCTTTCAACTTTGCTGAATATTTGAAAATATTCATAATATGGAAAGGCCCAGGAGTGCAGGACAGGATCTTGACTTTGCTCAGCACTCACGACCTCTTTGGGATCCCTGGGCTGGTGAGAGCAGTGAGGAGGACAATGGCAGGCTCCCTGGGGACAGAGGGAGGCCGCATTCCCTGGGATGAGCAGGGGTGGAGTGGCGCTGTCTGCAGAGCCAGGGACTGCCCTCTCAGGTGCCAAGCAGCACCTGGTCTCATGGGGTCTTTCTAGGACAATGACTAATCCCCTCACAGCCCCAATGAGGGGGTAGCCTCTGGGTGGCCCTGCAAAGGGCTGCTCACTTGGAGGGGTTTCAGCCCGGGTCCTGCTGTGTCCAAGTGTGGGGCAGTGGCCAGTGGCAGAGAGAGCTGGAAATGTGTCCATGACAATTCCTTCCTTCACGTAAAAATCAGGGTAACTAAAGTGTGGGGATTTAAGTAGATAAGCACAAAGGGAGTGAATGAGCAGGACCCGGATGTGTGGGGGAGCCATGTGTACTGTTTTGGAGGTTAATAACTGAGACAAAAATAAATGGGCTAGAACTTTCCAAATATTTACAATTGGAATACTGCCTTTGGCACATCTCAAATCTGTCCTGGAAAATTTGCTAGGAATATAGATTTGCATATGTGTGAGAGTACGTCGTGCTTTCCAAATGATGGAAACAAGCCCTGCTCTGCTCTCTGGAAAAGAAATGAAAGAGCAGATGATTTGTGACCAGTTGGGGAACAAGTTTCCTGAAAGGAAGAAACCGACTCTGCTGGAGAACTGTGCGAGTCCTTTGACTCCTCCTACACTGGAAAATTTTCAAACTAATAAGTTGGAGAGAAAACCATCGGTGCTATACAATGCCCACTCAGGACTAGAAATATCTAAAAAGATGCACCGAGTTGCTTCAGTGTGCAAGAACCAATTGAATCGTAAAGCTAACAGAAACTTCAGCAAAATAGTCCAGGGATGTGGGAACTCGGGTTTTCAAGCTTTAAGATAAACCATGATTGGAATAAACAGAAACCTGAGCAGCAACTTTTTAAATAGAAAGAAGAGAAGGGACTACGGATTTCTAAATTTCACTTCGCCCCCATGGTTACAAAAAGTCCCATATAAACATTTATTGTATTTTCCATGTTTTTAATCAGGACTGCATTATGGTATTGTCTCATGAATAGATCCTCTGGAAATTAGCTTGATACATTGGGATTGAGAGAGTAATCATTTTTTATTTGCTCCCAAATAAAAAATAATATATTTTTAAAAACACACCAAAGAAACACAGTAAGCTCTCCAAAAGTAGAATAAAAGAGATGACATATTTATAGATATAAAAAGATGAAATAGACAACAAGGTACAACCGAGAGGATCGACAAAGGGAACAGTTGGTGGTGTGAAAAATAATAATAATAGTAACAATAAACCAACACTCATCTGGTGATACTGAGCAGCAGCAGCAGAGAAAGGAGAAGGTGCTGGAGATAATTCTATGGAGGACAAAGGGGACGTAGCCACAAATCCAGCAGAAGTTCAAAGGATAATCAGAATAGTATGAAACCCCTTGTACCAAGTGGATAAATTCCCAGAAAAGTACAATTACTAAAACTTACACAAGAGGAAAAGCCTAAACAGTTCTAAAATAATGACATGAATTAAATTGATAGTTTAAAATATTCCCCCAAGTGCAGATCATTTTCAAATAATTGAATTCTTCCACAAAATGAGAAACCACTCCCAAACTAGCTCCAGGAGACTAGTAAAACCTTGACACAAATCTAAACCAGGGACATTGAAGAACGGAAAATTATGAGCCAATAAGTATAAAACCACTCCCTTTTGAACAAGCCAAGTCCCAGGAACATGAAGATGATAACCCAGCCTGAGAAAGCCAAAGATCTCCTCAAAATGTCAGGGTAGTTCAGCACCAGGAGACTGACAGGTCATTTATCAAATTAACAGAATACAGAAATATAGGATCATTTCAATAGATGCAAATTCATTTGAAAAAAAAATTATCATCTAGTAATAACACAAATATGTTAAAAATAAGAAATGGAGCTTCTCTAGGATATCAAGCGTGTCCGGCAAAAGCTCCAGCCAACATTTTCAACAGTGAAACTCATCTTTTTAAACCGGGAACTAGACAAACACACACCTCCTGTGTCTACTTCTAATCCAATTACACCAAAGTTCCTGGCCTTGCAGTAAGATGTGAAAAGGATAAAAGAAAAACAACTGAAAAGGAAGAAATAGAAAATCATGATTTGCAGATGATATGATTGCCTGTGTGTGTGTGTGGGGGGAACCAAAGAATCTACAGATACATTTAGAAGAAAATTTTTACAGTCAGATTTATTTAGAAAAGCCAGCTGCAGCAAGTCATGGTGGCACTTGCCTATAATCCCAGTAGCTCTGGAGGCTGAGGCAGGTAGATCACAAATTCAAAGCCAGCCTTAGCAACTTGGAAAGGCCCTATCTCAAAATAAAAACTAAACAAATAAAAAGGGCTGGGGATGTGGCTCAGTGGCTAAACGCCCCTGGGTTCAATCCAGGGTACCAAAAAAAGAAGAGAGAGAGAGAGAGAGAAGAAGAGAAAGAAAAGTCAACTGCAACAGCAAAAATAGAGTTTAAAAAATTCTCTTAACAACAACAAAACAATGATAAATCTATCAAAAGGGGACTGGGGTTGTAGCTCAGGGGTAGAGTACTTGCCGTGCATGCATGAGGCACTAGGTTTGATCCCGGCACCACATAAAAATAAACAAAATAAAGGTATTGTGTCCATCTACAACTGAAAGAAAAAATTTTTTAAAAAGATAAATATTAAAAAAAATCTTTCAGAGGGTATACTACGAATGGGTAAAATTGTACAACCCTAGAAGATTCTTAAAATCTTTGAGAAAAAATATCTGTTTTATTTACAAAATAAATAATAAAAGTATTTTCAGTTAAATTTTCTGCAAATCCACAGATTGAATACATTTCAAGGAAAATTTTAGCAAGTTTTCAAAACTGTGGTAAAATAGACATGTGGAAGCATTTGTCATGTTAATCATTTTGGTGGATCCTTCAGCGGCCACCACCATTCCTTTCTAGGACTTAATCACTCTAAACTGAAACCTGGATCCATTAAATAATGGCTGTCATCTCTCTTAGCCCCTATAATCAATTTTCTGTCTTTGTTAATTTGAATCCTCTGGGTACTTCATACATGTTTTAGTCGGCTTTTTTGCTGCTATGACTAACAGACCCAACCAGAACAATTGTAGAGGAGGAAAAGTTCATTTAGGGGCTCACAGTTTCAGGGGTCTGAATCCATAGGCAGCTGTCTCAATTCCTCAGGGCTCGAGGTGAGGCTGAACCTCATGGCAGAAGGGTGTGGTGGAGGGAAGCAGCTCACATGAAAATTAGAAAAGGGGGGGAGAGAGAGAGAGACAGAGAGAGAGAGAGACAGAGACAGAGACAGAAACACAGAGAGAGAGATATTCCACTTGCCAGGTACAAAATATATATACCCAAAGGCACACCCCAATATATTCCCTCCTCCAGCCACACCCTACTACATTCAGGTACCACTTAATTCATCCTGTCAGGCATTCATTCACTGATTGGGTTAAGGCTCCCATAACACAACAATTTCTCCTCTAAACTTTGCTTTGTCTCACACATGAGCTTCTGGGGGACACCTTACATCCAATCATAATAATATACATTCAGTCTTACAACACTGCCTTTAGTATAGAAGACTATTGTTTTCTTTTGGAGGAATTTGACAAACTGATATCAATACCTAAAGGGAAATACAAAATTCTAAATACGTAATTTATGTGTGTGTGTGTGTGTGTGTGTGTGTGTGTATATATACCTATAGGGAAATACATAATTCTAAATTGTATTTCAGATATAATAATGGAGTAATATTTTATCATAAAGCCAGGGTAATTATAACCTGTTTGTTGGGTCAAAAATATACAAACTCTCTAGGAACAAAATAACCTCCAAATGGACTCCCACATGTATGGAAATTTAACAAATGCCAAAGTAAGAAAATTATTTATATGTTAAATTTTCTGAAAATCCATTGATTGGATACATTTCAAGGAAAATTTTAGCAAGTTTATATTTCCAATAACTAGGATAGGCTGGTTAGTTTATTAAATGGTACTGGAACAACAAACAACTCTGAAAATTGAGAAAAAAAAATGGAATTATATCCCTTTCTCAAAGCATATACAAAATTTTCCAATGAATTCAGGAATTAAACATGAAATGTGAAACTATCAAGCCTTAAAAAATTAATATTTCATGACAATAAAGAAAGTGTTGAATATCAAAGAAAAGGGTGAATTATAATTTAAAAATTTATAATCTTAACTTAAATTGTTATAATTCAGGAATTTGCATTCATCCAAAGATACCACAAAAAAAGTATAAGAAAAGCCACTAACTGGGAAAAGATAGTTATAGCATCTATAATGACATAGAAAAAAAGAACCTCTCAGAATCATTAAGATGAGACATATACACACAAAATAGAAAAAAAAAAATGGGCAAAAACATGAAGAGGCATTTCACCAAAGAAGAAAAACATAAGGAAAATGAAGAGGGGGAAACTAGGTATGTATTAGAAGTAATAAAGAAAATGCAATTTAAAATCCTGATAAGAGATCATTTTTTATGTTGCATTGAGAAAGCTTAGGAAGTCTGTTAAGATCAAGTGCTGGGGAGGATCGTCTGTGGCTCTACAGAATGTGTGCTTCTGGTAGGAGGGGAGACTTGTAGAACCACTTTGAAAAATACCTTGTCACTGTCTAGTAAAGTTGAAGACTGACATATTCCACAATAGCAAGCCCACTTCTGGGTGATATCTACCCTAGAGGAGTGTTTTTCAAACAACAGATTGCAAATCACTGATGGGCCATGAAATCCATTTAAAAGATTGATATCCAGTGTTCTAAAAAATAAAATTTAAAAACACCAGACAGTATCATGAGTAGCAGGACAGGTCGGCACTGTTTCCTGGAAAGTTTGCTTCAGTTGTCTGGGGTGGAGGGCTCTGGGTGTTGTGATGATTGAAATGCATTTTTGACTCTAGATCATGTCAGCTACGTTCGAAAGCCCTGTACAAACTCTTCTGGGTTCCCCAGAAAACATGAGCAAGATTTTTTTGTAACAACTTTGTGCAAAATATCAAAATGCTGCATACATCTAAAGGTCCGCAAATACTGGAGATTAGAATGGATTAGCCAATTTCTGTATATACATATGATGGCCTATTATGGAATGTTATGACACTTCTTGGCCACATATAACAACTTGGGTAAACCATAGAAACAAAATATTGAGTGAAAAAAGGAAGTCCCTGATATAGCATATATATGCCTTATCTTCAGAGCTTACAGACAATGCTAAGACAAAAAAAAAAATGATAAAAGCATCCTGAAACCATGTATCCTGCGTGTGGCATCAAATTCCAGCTCTGCCATTCATTAGCCATGCAACCATGAGCAAATACTTAATCTCCGTGCCTCAGTTTCCTCATTGATGAAATGGAAATAAAATCCTACTTAATGTGGCTTGAGGGTTAAAACCTATGATGCTTTAGGAGCAGTGGGTGTATAAGAAAGAAGGTACATGAGAAGAAAGAAAATCAGCATTCTCTGAATTCTTATGTTGGTCAGTGGTTGCAGAAGCATTCAATTTACATATTCACATTTTTGTGTACATTAGATGGTAAAAAAATTCAAACCAGAGTAAGTTGGGCATGTCAAGGTTTTGTAAACTTAGGTTGGATAATAAGATATTGAAGGCAGGTGACAAGGACATCCTGAGCGATATACATACCTGGTCCTCAGCTTGTCACTCACAGACGCCACCCAGCTCCAGAGTAGGCCAGAGAGTGGTTGGTCTTGGTGCTGTTTGGTGTACTGAGCCAGCAGTTCCCGGGCCACCACCTGTGCAGAGTTCAGTCCTCATCAGCCATGCTCAGAAAGGTAGAGGGGCCAGAGCGCCTGTAAGTACTGCCGCTGGATAAGGCAGACTCCCTATGAGCAACTCCTTGGAAGGAATCAAGAGCAAGACCCCTGCCTTCCAGGGACCCCCAGTGCCCATGGCAAATGCCTCGTGTTTACCCACCACTTCGATTCCCCCCACGGCTGACTTCTAACTAGCTCGGCCTCCCGCCTGCCTCAGCCTCAACACTGGTCCTGGAACTGAATACTTTCACAGACATGTCGGATGAAAGCTGCCTGCCTTCTGCAGATCAGATGGCCAGTCTGTTCTCTTCTTTGCCTTTGACATTCTCGGGTTCATTAGGCCTTTAGAGAATAGTATTAAAATGTCCAAATTAAGCCATCTCTACCACCCCCGCCCCGTCAGCAGCTTTAAAGATATAATTCAGGCCTAAAATACTGCATGGTTTTTGTTCAAAGATGTCTGTGGCTCACTCACTGACAGACTGACGCAAGTGAAGCTACCTTGACCCAGCTGCCCGCAACCAGCCTCCCCAAGAGCGAGCCCAGCCCAAACTGCTGGTGTACAGAACTGTGCGCTAACAAACTGTTGTCTCAAAGTACTAAGTTTGGGGTGATTTATTAAGTAATCAATAGAGTGCTAGTTCATTCTCTTTTGGTTATTATTTTTAGAATTTCCCTTATTCACTGAATAAATGGTCTTACAGAAATTAAATAAAATTTTATATATGCTATCATTTAATAGTATATCATGTGGTATTTTGGGTTTGCATTGCTATATAGGATTCTACTTAGCTGTTTAATAGCTATATAGTGTTCTTTGTTTGAATAAATCATGCTAATTAAACATTTCCATTCAGTAAGACACTTAGGTTCTTTCCAATTTTACACTGTCAATAACCTTGACATCAATATATCCAGATAAACAGCAGGCTAGCGAGAGCCCAGGGCCTGACACAGTGACACAGAGGCTGTCAGGCTCTCCAGTCCCAGGGCCATGGAAGGATTAACTCCCCTCCCCATGAAGATACAGGTGTTTCTGGCTATTCTCTCCTTTCCTGTTTCCATGGAAACCTGCAACGTTCCTGCTGCCAAGGGTCCTTAGGCCTGGACTTCGGTCTGCATTTGAGGTTGCCTTGGTAATCCTGTGTATGGAGGCAGGCACGGGAATGTCTTACCGTGATTTTTCTTTTTACTTTATGATAAATTATGTCTCTTTGATTTCTTTGAAGTATTGCCTCGAATTCTGAAAATTATGTCTCTAGATGGATTTTATGATCCATGATTTCATTTCAGGATAGTAAAGGGAGTGTTACTAGGTATCTCTGGTAATGCATTAGATCCCGTGGGGTTGCGAGTCACTGAATTACGCATCAAAGAATAGGAACATTTTTATGGTTTTTGCTATACAAAATAAGTGTGAAAATCAAACACTGCCAACAGTGGGGAAAGTAAGAAAAGGAACGAAGTAAGAAAAAGTAAGAAAAGGAACTTTAACTAGGGCTGAAATTAATGTGATATGGCAGTCAAGTTCAGCTTCACTAGTTTCTCACCAGGATTGACACGTCCACTTCTTTGTTCCTGCTAATCTATTAGGTGTAACCCTTCTCTCTCTATTAAAAAAACCTCCATAAAAGCAACCTCATTCCAAGCATTGAGCAATGGCTTTCTCTGATTTCCATCCTCCATAGTTTTCTCTCATTCCATTTTTCTTGGTAGCAATTGCTGCTACCTGAGGACCCAGCACCACTTCTGTGCTGGTGTGTGGTCTACCTGCCACCCAGAAGCTAAGCACTGGGAGGGTCAAGTGTCCCTCCTTGTATCCCCAGACAGGCACCACAGAGTTGGGAGCTGAGGAGTCTGCTTCCTGTTTTCAGAATTTCATCTAGTACATTCCCTTCCCTAAAATCTCCCTCGTGGTCATTTCCATCTTTCTGATTTAAGCAACTTTTAAACTGGGAAAATTAGCTCACTCCGACTAGTATTAAAATTAGAATGACATAACAATCAAGTTCAGGTGCTAAATGTGAGAGGAGCTGGGTCCTGGCCTACATGACAAGATAACCCACTGGGGGTGTTTGCTTCTTTTTTAGGTCATGAGACAAGCCATAAGAGGAGGTGTTTTTCCTGCTGTGGAGGCCCCATCATGAAAGGTAAGTGACTGAGACCATCAGTTACCATGAGGTTTGTGGGTTGCCGTCTCTAGACCCAGGACTTTGACAAACTACCCGGAGGAGGCAAAGATAGATCAGGGAGCATCTAGACAGAGCTTGCAATAAAGAGGCATTTGTTTTTATCTTTTAGATGTGTTACTGAATATAGCATTATAACATACTGGTTATACACACACACACATGTATGTATATATGTATATGTGTATACACACACACACACACACACACACACATACATACATACAAACACATATGTGTGTGTATGTTAACTTTCTATTTTAAATAATCAGACTTACCAGAAGTTGCAAAATTAAAATATTACAGAGATATTCTCTCCAGCCACCACCACCTAGATTCCACCAAAAGTGATCTCCTATATAACAAAAGTGATTGTCAAAACCAGGAAACCCACTAACATTTTTCTTCATGGGATCGTTTAGTTGTAGTCAAGATTTCGTGAGTTAAAATGAACCTCAGAGTTAGTCCTTTTTTAAAATGAAACGTTACTTTTTTTGCAGTGCTGACATCCTCAGCTAAGTCTGGGGTCTAGGGCATGGCGGATTTCCTTGAGACGATCTGGGATGCGCTTTCTCTCGTGGGGGCGTGCGGGTCAGGGGATGCCTCTGCAGCTGTTTCTGGTCCTGAATTCTTCATTTTCTGGTATACCTGCTCAGAAGCCCTTTCTTTTCTTTTAAGTTTTATTTATTTATTTATTTTTAGTTATAGGTGGACACATTCTCTTTATTTATTTTTATGTGGTGCTGAGGATCGAACCCAATGGCTTACGCATGGTAGGTGAGTGCTCTACCTCTGAGCCACAACCTCAGCCTGATGGAGCCCTTTCTTAAGAGAACTAGAGGCCACCTGAGCAACGAGAACAGCCACCACCTTCTCTTGTAAGGAAGGCCCCATCTGCAGGAGAAATCAAGTTCATCTGTAGCTGACATTTGGAAGCGATGAGTGTGGCAACTGTGCAGAACGATGACATCAGAAGCCCATGTTCATAATCAACGTCACATGCATCATGCAGCACGGACTATGTTAACACCAATAAAAGTGGTTTTAAGTCAAATCGCTTTTCAAGACATCTAGGAGGCAACCAGCATTTCTACACACTAAGTATCCCCCTGATTTATGCCAGGTACAGTGAGACTTGGATTAAGAAGTCCAACAAGGGCTGGGCACGGTGGTGCACACCTGTAATCCCAGCAGCTAGGGAGACTAAGACAGGAAGAGCACAAGTTCAAAGGCAGCCTCATCAAAAGCCAGGCACTAAGCAGCTGTGAGACCCTGTCTCTAAATAAAACACAAAGCAGGGCTGGGGATGTGGCTCAGCGGTCAAGTGCCCCTGAGTTCAATCCCCAGTATCCCCCAAAAAAAGTTCAACAAGGAGAGTTTGCTTCCAAGGCTGAAGCAGGGCCAGCTACATAATTAGGGATCCCATACAAAATTAAAATGGGGAGCCTTTTGTTAAAAAATGATTGAGCATTTCAAATAGTGAGGACAGACAGTCAACTGAGCATGGCCTGAGCCACAGCATGAGGCCGGCCCTGTCCTGGGGGCTCCAGTGAGATTGCCACAGTAAACACAGGACACCCTAGTAATATTTGGGCAGCCAAGTATTGCACAGGACATACACTAACAAATTATTTGTTGTTTACCTGAAATACGAATGTCTTAGGGTTTCTATATTTTTATTTGCTGTATCTGGAACAATGCAAGGCAGGCCAGGGGCCACCCAAGGATGCAAAGTTCAAAAAAGACCCAGGAGGCATGATACAGCACCCAATTTAGCGTTAACTTCTCTTAGATGCTGGGTATCCCAAGGTAACAGTCCATAGATGAGAATATTTAAAAATTCCCTAGCAAGAAGGGACAAGAGAGGGGGTGAGGAAGAGGAAGGGGGAAGGGGAGGAGGGGAGAGAAAAGAGCCCAGGAGAAGAGAAGAAAGACTACTTTAACTTATAAACCAGCATGTATGATGCTCTGAGTAATCGCTGGGCCTTAAACATAGATTTCATTTTTAAACAAAGGAAAAAAATGTTTAGGCCCAGAAAAATTTATACATGGTTCAATTGAATTTAAGAGTGGTTAGTTTTTTGTTGTTATTTTTAGTTAAATCTGGACCCAATTTAACTTAATCTTTTCAATGTTTCTTCCCAATTGGACAATAAAAGTGTTTTCTTTTGGGGTTTCCTTCCTTTGTTTTGCTACATTTATGAAGCACCTACTGTGTATAGGCACTCTGAGCATATACTAAGGCTGAGCCATGTTCCAACTCTTTAGATGGAATAACTAATTAAACCCTGTGACAACTTTGGGGAGCTAACAGAGTCACCCTGTGGCCCATAAGAGACAGCTCAGGGCTAGAGGTTAGGCAGGAACCACACAGCCAAGAAGTGGAAGGGCTGGGACTTAAACCCAGAGTCCATGCTCTTAATAATCCTACACCTAAACTGCACCTACTGTATGCCAGGCTCAGCACTGGGCACTGGGGTATGAAGAGAAGGCAGGGACAGCCAGCGGCTGGGCAGATAGGCAGGAATAGAGAGCTCCACATGTTCGTGCCATGGTAACAGGTAAAGCCAAAGTGCAGCAGGCACAGAGGGGCAGCTCTGCACCTGAGCAGGGGCAGCGAGGGGAGGACCTGCCTTCAGGACTGACCTTGAAAGGCACAGAGGCTGACATGGAGGTCGGGAGGCTACTAGATGGGCCTCCTCTGCTGTTTCTTGTTAGAGTTTCTTTTTATTTTTTTTCCTGTCATGAACGAAGTTTTAGGGAACACCACACCACCGGGCCTGCTCATTTCACTGGGTGATGGCTGCTTTCCTGCTACAGGGCAGACTTGAGTGGTTGCAAGGAGCCCATGGCTAGCACCCACGAAGCTCTCCCCCACCCATATTTTATTGGTGCATTGTGGTTGTGCGTGAGGGTGGAGTTCGTTGACCCTTGTTAGTTATAACTTTTGACCTGCAGAATCTGTACACAGCACAAAGTGGTCGTGGTTTCATGTCTCTAGGTCTGGAGGGGAGGCTGGCAGCAGCAGACATAGAGACAGATATTCTGCCAGCTCCCTGTTCCTTCCTTGGGTCTCTCCTCCCCTCCGTTCCCCATCCACATACCTGGATGGCATTCAGCAGTCCTCCTGCCACAACCGGGCTCGCTCCCTCAGCACGGGGGTGCAGCATTGGCTCCCCTGCTTAGAACTTGACCTGGCTAATTCATGGGGTCCAGGGGCTTGAGCCCTGGTGTCTAGCAGAAGCTAAAGCTGCATTCGATGGAGGAAAGAACTAGTAATCTAGTGCCACAAACAGCCTTAATTGTGCCCCTACTATGTGCTAAGCATGCTATGGGAGTGATTATGATACAGGGTACCACTTTATGCTTGGAATATAGCCCTCGCTGCTCTGCCACTGCGACTTATTTTTAAAATGGTCACGTTTCTTTCTCTTCTTCTCTCTCTCCCTCCCTCCCTATCTTTCACTCCCTGATTTCAGGAAAAAACAGGATCAGCTTTCTTCTCCATCCTAGGCAGAGTTATCTGTCCTTGAGCACACACTCACCGCAGGAACAGAAGTAATTCAGGGATGGCACCAGAAATCTCAGAAATGACTCTCTCCCAAATTAACAAGTGAATTACACTCCAACAGAAAACACTGGAATGTAGCCTTTGAGTCACCTCTTTTAAAGCCCCCTGCTCCCCCTGATGGAAGGGCAGAATCATAGCCTCTGGGGCAGGAGCACCCTGTGGTTCTCCTTTGCTAGCAAAGCAAGAAAAGTTCTTTGCCTTTTTCTTAAAACTGCGTCCGTAACTGATGCCAATCCAGTAATGAAGACAGGTTTTGAGAAAAAGGAAAAAGAAGGTTTATTGATTTGCCAGCAAAGGAGAAACGCAGGGGACTCCTGTCCCAAAGCCTGTGATTCTGCCCATCAGCAGGAACAGGGGCTTTTACAGAGGTGATTCAGAGAAAATAAGATTAGGGGGGAGAAGATCAAGGAAATGAAGATCAGGGAGGAGAATTTTAGAGAAAAGAATAACAGAGAAGATCAGGGAGGAGATCAGGAAGGAAAAGTTTAGGGAAAAGAAGATCAGAGAGGAGGTTTGGGAAAAAGAAAAAAAATATATAAGTTTCAAAGCCATAGGCATATAGTCAAAGTATCAAGCGAACCCCTGTCACATGTCCTTGTGGCATCAGGAACAAGGAGCAAACTTTGGGTAATAATCACTGTAACCCTGTGAGGCGCAATGATGCCCCCATCTTGCAGGTGCAGGCTGTTGCCCTCAGAGGCTAGCCTCGCCTGGGACCTCAGGTTTAGACAGTGAGGGTGACCCCACGTCCTTCCTCCAGCGCCTCTGCGGCCTCCTGGAGGGACCAGCCTGGGGACCGCCAGTTATCAGAAGCAATCCCCCATGCGTGCCCTGGACCTGAGGAAGGATGGGAACCTGTGAGGCCACTCGTGGTCCTCGCCTCTCCCCAGGGGGCACCAAACCCTCCACAGGCTTCTAGGGCCAAGTTGTCCAGAGTAGGAACACTGAGAAGAGTTAGCAGGCGGTAAAGGGCATGTACCTACTGTGTGCGAGACTCATCCCTCCCCACAGATGAGTTTTGTTTGATCTCCAGGCTCCCCCTGGACCCTTAGCTATTTCCCATTAAAAATAGTGTGCTCGCCTTCTCTTGGAAAAATGGAAATTCTGGGAATCTGAACCCATTTCCCTCAAGGCAGCTGCTGGTGGAGCTGGAGGGGGTGAGGACCCTCTGTTTGTTCAGGTACCCTCCGTTCTCTGAGCCTCCCAGGACTGCGACAGTAATCCAGGGCCCTGCCTAGCCCTGGAGGCAAGTGATTCGGTGGCCCTGGTGTGGGCCTCTTCCAAGGTCCCATACAGCCGCTAAGAGAAGCCTGGAGTGAGCCCTTGCCCCAGCCCTGCCCCTTGCCATCGCCTACCCTGATGAATGGCCCGAGCCCGGCACAGGGGCTGCTCCAGAGCACAGCTACCCTCCAACTTCCCACCAAAGACATGGAAAATGTGTGGCCCTCACCCAGCCTCCTACACAGTGTAGGCACTGCCCACCCCCCAAGGTCTTCCCTGAAGCCCTGTCTTTCCTCAGGGCTTGCAGCATCTACTCGGAGACCCAGATCCAAAAAGCACTCCAGGGTCACTTCGGTGGAGTTGACCTCTGAAAAGAAGCTTGGGCCTGAAGGACAGATGGGCCATCGAGCTTGACTGGGGTCACCATGGAGGGCCACGGAGGACCACAGGTGTTCTGGTGGTTTCATCCATGTTACTGGAACGTCACACACTGACAACAGGTCCCCACCGAATCCCAAGACTGATGTGCGCAGGTGGTTTCCCAACCCCCACCCTACCCCCCCCTCCCCCCTGCTCCTTCCCTCCCCACTCTCCCTCACTTCCAGCAAGTTCCCTGGGGTGCATGAAGTGTCAGTCCCCTCCTGACTCCCAGGCCCTGGCCATGATCACAACACCATCCAACGGCTCAGGGCAGTTGGAATAGATGTTCCTAGAGCACTTTAAAAAAAAAAAAAAGTTTTTATTGAAAAGAAAAAGTAACTAAAATTTTAAATCTACAACAAAATAAATAAATGGCAATGAGGAACACATTAAAAAATAAATCCTATGAAGTTTTCTGCAACTTGAGTAACTCAGAAAGCCCTCCCCAGGGAGGAAAACCCTCCCCCGTGTTGACTGAAGTTGTTTCAAATTAATGTTACTTAAACATGTTCAAATACAAAACCAGATATAAACACCTTGTGTTTATAACTCTTGTTCAACTATAAACTATGAAATTAAATACAAGTGAAACAACAAACCAAGTGAGATTCAGATTAACAGACCTAATAGCGGATGGCAGGCTGCTCCCACACCAGGCCCAGCCTGCTCTGCGCGGGTCTCTGGGGTGGTGCTGGCTCTGTGCTGGGGACAGGACTCCCTCCCTCCACCACTCCTCTCCGTGGCCTTGCCACCCACCCTCCAGCAGCACATCCTATTATCCAGTGCCCTTCACTGGGCACACTTTTTTATGGTTCTACAAAATCTACATTTTCCCCATCATCGGCTCCAGGCCATCAAGTTGATGTTATTTGGTGCCAACAGCTTATAGATACATAGTCCCCCTTATCCACAGTCTCACTTCCCAAGCTTCAGTTCCCCGTGGTGAGCTATGGTCCAAAAGCATCAGATGGAAAATTCTAGTAATAAACCATCCCAATTAAATAACTTCTATTAAAGTATATTTCTATCATTTTATTATTTTTAGTTATTATTATTGTTGTTACTGGGCCTAACATATAAATGAAGCTTTCTCATAGGTGTGTACATAGAGGAACAAGCAGTATACCCAGGATCAGCACTGCGCGTGGTTCAGGCACCAGCTGGGGGTCTTGGAAGGCAGCCCCTTGGATAAAGGGGGACAACTGTACAAAGTCCAAGGCTAGAAGCCCCTCTGAGGTCCTGGTTACATGGCTCTTATCCCAATGAAAACCCCCTTTTAGACTATTTCGGCTTAGATCAGCATCAGAATTAAAACACACAATTAATGCATTTTTGTCAAGAACTCATGTTTGCCAGTTTGCACAGCAATGCAATCTCATTTAATCTCGTGGCCAAACTCAGAATTTGTACAGAAAAGGAAGGCATCGCTCTGAGAAGCTAGGAGAAGTAAAGATAAACAAGTGGCCCAGATTCAGAAGGCTCCCTTTTTCCGAAAGCTCACACACGGAGGCCCTGAAGGGAGCTTTAAATATTTAGATGCAGCCACATCTGGTTTTGAAAAAACTTAGTGTCAGCTCTGCATAGGGGTCAATGGATTCAGAAAAACAGAATGTTTGCTCAAACCACCTTGGTCAGCTTTTTAAAGACAATCCCAAAGTCCACCCAAATTCCCAAATTGAATGTTCACATTTTAGAAATGCTTTCAATCAATTCTCTCCCCCAAACAGATTTTCAAGCCCCCTCTTCCCACGTTTGTAATGCCTCTGCCCTGGCTGGGCACTGCCGCTTTCGGATAGCTAGACCCCAGTCCCTACTGCTTGTGGCCGCGCTGTCCCCCTCCCTGCCCTGCATCAACCCCATCATCAACCAGGGCTCTGTCTGCCCTTGAGCCTCATTTCACATACCCCTGGCCTCCGCCTAATTTTTTTCCGCTATTACTACAGGTACTTCAGGTGTCACTTCCAGGTCCTAGGGAAGGTCCCTTGAACTCTTCCCTGGCTCTGCTGGCTCAGGCAGGTCCTCGGGCCTCCAGAAGGCCTGAGGACGAGGGAGGTTGCTGATCTTCCAGGGTGCAGAGCTGTCCCCCAGCCCCATGGCCCTCTGGAGCTCCGCCCTGAGGAGCTGAGCAGGCTCCCTGGCCAGGCATCTGGGTGCCCTGACCCTCATTCACCTCTGGTGTCCCAGGCACCTGCACGTCTTCCCTCTGGCATCTCAACATCTCCACCTGCTGATCACTGAGGCTCACCTGCAGCCAGAGGGCTGCGGAGAATGTCCTCTCTGAACTGCTGTGCAGGCCCTTCCTGATGCAGAGGAAACCTGAGTCCTCCAGCTCAAGGTCCTGCCTCACTTATTGCCATGACCAGACTGATCCTGGGGCTCATTTTAGGTGCCAGTGTCCTGCTTGTCAGGGGAGGACTTTGGCACTCCCCAGTGGTGGAGTGCTTAGACTGGAAGACAAGTGTGAGTGTGTGTGTGTTGTGTGTGTGTGGTGTGGTGTGTGTGTGTGTGGTGTGGTGTGTGTGTGTTTGTGTGTGTCTTGTGTGTACGTGTGTGTTGTGTGGTGTGTGTGGTGTATGTGTGTGGCATTACTTTGTCCTCTGGGACAGGATTTCCCTTCTTTGTTACTCTTCATTTCTTCTCCCTCCCCTACTTCATATTAAGAAAGAAGCTATGTTTTAATGGCTTCAAATCCACTGATTTTAAAAATTCAAAACCAAATTAAATGGTGGGTCACAAGTAAAAAGTGTCCCGGCCAACCCCTTGCCTCCAGCACCCCTTCCAGTTTTCAGTAATTGTTCTCCTAGAAGAAGCAGAGGGTCAAGGTTCTTGCACCCTGTTTTAGTTTGCTCTGTGGTTGGAGCAGTTGGGTTTTTTAAAATTTATTTATTTGTTCTAATCAGTTATACATGACAGTGCTATTCGATTCATTGTACACAAATGGAGCACAATTTTTGACTTCTGGTTGTACCCAAAGTAGGGTTATACCATTCACGCAATCATACATGTACCTAGGGCGATGATGTCTGTCTCATTCCACCATCTTTCCTACCCCATGTCCCCTTCCCACCTCCCCTTTGTCCCATTCATCCCATACCCCCCCACCCCATTATGGATGAGCATCCATTTATCAGAGAAATCATTTGACCTTTGGTTTTTTGGGATTGGTTTACTTTGCCTAGCATAATATTCTCTAACTCCATCCATTTACCTGCAAATGCCATAATTTTATTCTCTTTTATTGCTAAGTAATATTCCATTGAGTATACATACCACAGTTTCTTTATTTATTGAAGAGTATCTAGGTTGGTTCCACAGTTTAGCTATTGTGAGTTGTGCTGCTATAAACATTGGTGTGGCTGTGTCCCTGTAGTATGTTGTTTTTAAGTCCTCTGGGTATAGACCAAGGAGTGGGACAGCTGGGTCACATGGTGGAGCAGCTGTTTTTGAGAGCTTCTGTTTTTCCTGGAGTCCTGGTGGGCTTTTCTTTCTTTTACTTCAAGAAGAGACATGCACTTTTTCCATCACCCCACCACCATCTTCCTGTTTCCTAATCATGCTAAGTGCTGAATGGAGACCACTTCCTCCTCAGGCCATGCTCCTGACCTCTGAGCCTTCCGGGTCTAATTTGGACTAACAGTTTTCTGCTGCCCTGTGCCCACCATCCAGGTGTTTCTTTATGCAGACTCTTCTTGGGTCAGCTCCAGAAAGTTTATTGTCTCTTAAATTCTTCATTCCTTCTGCACATGGACGTCCAGTTTTCCCAGCGCCATTTATCAAAGAGACTGTCCCTTCTCCAGGGTCTGGTTTGGCCACCTTTGCTGAGGATCAGTTGGCTGAAGATGTGGGGGTTATTTTGGTATCTCTATGCTGTTCCAGGGCCTGTGTGTCATTTATATCCCATCCTCACGCTGCTTTAGCTGCTGTGCTCTGTGGATGTGCTGACCTCAGGTGCTGTGGTGCCTTCACCTTTGCGCTTTTCTTCACGGTGGCTTGGCCTGTGCTTCCATATGAATTGAAGCATTGTGTTTTTTTTCTAGTTCTGTTAAAAACTTTATTGGTATTTTGATGCAGATTTCACTGAGTCTGTGAATTTTTTTGAAGAGCATGGACATTTTCACAATATTAATTTTTCTAATCCATGAATATGGGAAGTTTTTTCTTTTCTGTGTGTTTCTTCTTCATTTTCTTTCATCAGTGTTTTGGAATTTTCATATTGTGAATGAAATTGCTTTCAAGATTTCTTTCTCAGCAATCTCGTTATTTTGTATGTACTGCAGCTTTGCTGAATTCATTTATTAATTCTAATAATCTTTGGGTGGAGACTTTAGTTTTTTTATGTATAGAACAATATCATCTACAGAGATAATTTGACCCCCATCTCTCACTCTGTATAAAAATCAACATAAAATGGATCAAAAACCTAACTACAGGTCCTAAAACTACTATAAGAAAACATAGGGGAAAGACTTCAAGACATTGGTATAGGCAATGATATTTTTTTAATGTAACCCTAAGAGCACAGGAATCAAAAGGAAAAATAGAGAAATGGGATTACATCAAATTAGATACCTTCTGTGCAGCGAAAGTAACAGCCAACAAAGTGTAGAAACAACCTATAGAGCCAGAGAAAATGATTTCTATTCATCAGAACACGGAGTAATAACCATGATTAAAAATGGGCAAAACATTTGAATAAACACTTCTCAAAGGAAGAAATAAAAATGGCCAGCAAATACATGAAAAATGCTCAATATCATGAGCCACCAGGAATGCAAATCAAAACTGCCGTGAGATACCATCTCACCCAGCTAGAATGGCTGCTATCAAAAAATTTTTAAAAATATATGGATATGGAGAAAACAGAATTCTCTCACACTGTTAGTGAGAATGTAAATTAGTTCACCCACTACAGAGAACAGCACGAAGGTTCTTTAAAAGATTAAGAATGTATCTACCATATGATCCAATGTCCCTCTTCTGGGTATATATCCAAAAAACATGAAATCAGCATACCAAAAACATAACTGTACACCCATACTTATTACTGCACTGTTCATAACTAAAATATGGAATCAATCTATGTGCCCATCAATGGATAAATGGGTTGTGTATCTGAGTGTGCAAGCGCGCACACACACACACACACACACATACACATATACAGGAATAATTTTCATCATTAAAGAAGATGAAAACTATCATTTGTAACAAAATGGATGGTACTGAAGAGCATTATATTCAATGAAATAAGCCAGACACAGAAAGGTAAATGGTACACATTCTGTCTCATACATAGAAGCTAAAAAAAAAAAAAAAAAAGGTGATAAGAATGTAGAAAAGTGATTACTAGAGGTTGGGAAGGTGGGTGGATAAAGGGAAGCTGGATTTGATCAGTGCATGCTGTATGCATATATTGAAATATCATACTGAAGTCCTTTAATATGTACAATTATATATTAATGAAAATACAACAATTTCAAATAAATATGTAAACTCTTATTTCCTTTTCTGCTTTTCCGCAATTCTTTCACAAGTAATATTTTTTCAGCAAATTCATGGCAGGTAAACTTCTTGAGCATTTGAAAATCTGTCTTTATTTTGCCTCATATTTCACTGGTAATTCCACCAGCTATGAAATTTTGCATTTGATACAACTTCCCTCAGGACTCTAAATGTTACTCCAGACCCTTGTCTCCAAAGTGTGGTCCACAGGCCAGCAGTCATGGGGCATCACTGAGGTGCTTGCTGGCAACGCACAGTTCCCCACCCCAAAATCTGAACTTGAACAAAATCCCCAGGGTACATTGAGCTGAGAAGGGCCATGCATCCTTGATACTGCTGCTGGGAGGCCCGAGGTCAATCTGACTCTCCCTTTTAAGTAAGTGATCTAACATGGTCTTGGCCTGAGGCTTGGGGCCCTTCTTTGTCCTTACTAGATGTTATAAAATTCGCCAGGCTCTTTGAAGGCTCTGATCTTTTCCAGTGGGTTCCACCATGCCTGAGGCTTGTGCCTGTCTTCAGATCTGGGAAACTCTTTATTTAGATCTCTGGTTTTGCCTGCCTGGCTATATTCTTGGCTCCCTCTCTCATGAATGTCACAGATCCCCTGGACCCATCATTCATATCTCTTGCCCTTTCATTCCTTTTCCCTTGTTCTTCCTGGTCTTCAAATTGGGAACTTATCTCAAATTGGTCCTTTAACCCTCAGATTAGATTTTGTTTTTGTCTGTGTCTGTTTTGCAATTGTGTGCTTCTAATTTGCAAGGAATTTTAGGATTCTCTGAATGCCCTTTTTCATAGCAGGCTGTTCTTGTTCAATAGCATCTCACGTCTCTACAGGTAGTAATTCGTGCAGCTGCTTTTCTTCCTCTAGTTCCAGTTGTTCTCTTTGTCCATTTGGCACTTTCTTTTTCATGCTGTTGATGATTCGCCAAGTCTGATGAATTTATTAGATCGTATGGAATTACTGTTCATTTTTAAGTGTGATGATGTTTTATAAGAAAAGGCCCTTAATTTTAGAATACAAATGTTAAAATTGTTAGGGATGAAGTGTCTTGATGTCTACAAGACACTTCTAAATGGCTTTGTGGATGCATGTACACGCACATGCCCACACACCCACACCCACACTCACACTCACACTTGTGCATAGATGGTAAGAAAGTAGAAATTTTAATATGACAACACTGTTGACCTGTGATGAAAACAGGTGGGCCCAGATTTTGATGGTACTAGCCTCCCAACTTTTTGTTGCACTGTTATACTAGTCGCCCAACTTTTCTCTTGAAATTTGTTAGAATTTTTTCATTGTAAACATCGCAAATAAGAAAAAAAAATGTATCTGATGATGATTGATTGTTCATTCTCTGAATATCTTTAGGAAAATACCCTCAGGGTTTTAAAATCCCTATATAATCTGCTTTCTTATAGAAAATCTGATAACAACTTGATCGTTTTTTCGCCCCCCTCCCCTTCAGTTTAAGTTTAAATGAAACTACAAAAGATCAATGGCTAACACCCCACTACTACTTGATGGCTTCTGTGGGCCTGCTGCACAGCACAGCTCAGGCCAGCAAGGAAGGCTGGCCTAATCAGCCCCTGCATCAAGGCCTGTCCTAACACTACATCTTGGCTGAGTCTAAGATCTGGAGTTTTAAACATGGAAAAAACACAAGAGGTTTTGTTCTCATGGCTGCCTGTTATATCTGGCACTAGAATGACCCAGCGCTCACTTGCTTGGAGAAATACTCTTTGCTTTCAGGACGTCAGGCTTAGTAGCACCTCTGCCAAGCTTCCAGCCAGGAAGCACACATACTTGATATCAGCAGCTCTGAGACAGAAGTCTACAACACAAGCACTCTGACCAGGCAGCAAGAAGGTGCCCCTGCTTGGTCATTAAGTAAGTTAACAGTAGGTCATTTGCATTTTTGTGTATGTGCACTGCAGGGTGATGAACAATATATGCAAAGCCTCTGAGTAACATTCTTTAGGAGATCTGCCAGAAAGGATTAGGAGGGGAGCTGTCTTGATGTATCTCTAATGAAGCAAAATAAATTTATAATGGGATTTCATGGGTGTAGGTCATAATTGGATTTGGTGGAGGATGTAATTAAATTTCACCAAAGGCTTACAGCCTCTGCCCTGGGAAATAATGAAAGGGTCAGAAAACCTTCCATTTGGCTTAAAAGAAAGCCTGCAGGAAATGGAAAACACATCTTCCCCGTCTTGGACCAGCAGCCCCAACATCGTTAGGAGCTCTAGGATTGCAAGAGTTTCACTTCAGGGTAAGATGTGCAAGCCCTGTAGGTAATAGCAGAATACTGTGAAACTCACTCACTATTTTCTGCCTTTAGTCTCCTCATGTTCCCCTCTTGACTTCAGCTAGGAGAGCCAAAGCAGAATCCAGGACAGAGGACGGCAGCCTCTCTAGGGTGGGAGGATCCCAATACATAAGAATAAGGGCAGCGGAATGGTGCAGGCTGTGGCATGGTACAGCCCTGCCATGGTACTGGCATTGATTCTGGATGCCAGGTGGCTTGAAAACTTTGGGAGCACAGCAGGGCACACAGTGTGTGTCCACAATGACAAGCAACAAGCTGATTTACCCCCCATCTCTAAGTGAATGCACTTAGGGATCTTGGTCTCAAGGTGCCCAAGCCCTCCCTAGGCTTGAGTGTTCTACCCACAGCAGGTGTCGGGAGCTGTGGCAGATGCACTTCCTGTAGTCAGGTGCTCAGATGTGGCAAACTGCAGACCTGCTATCAGGCAGTTCCTGGGTCCAACATCTCTTCAGATAAAGGCCAAGAGAAATAGCTTTACCTCCAGCTACATCCCCCTGAATTCATCAATCAATTGTATTCCATGCTTTCGACTCTCCAGAAATTAATCAAAGAAAAGCAAGGCAGGGAGAACGTATTTGCCAATGACATGTCCAATAGAGGACTTGGGTCTAGCATATATAAAGAACTCTCAAAATTCAACAATAGAAAGATCGTAGACTCTTTCATAGGACAAAAGTTTAAGTTTTGTGAATTTCAGTTTTTCTAGTTATCAATTTTTCTAGTTATGAACTATATTTCCAATGTCAGGTTTAAAATAGCTTTTTATTTAGCTCCTGGTCTCAAGAATTCTTTTCTACATTTTTTTTTAAAAAGTTCTATAATTTCACAAGTTACATTTAAGTCAATAATTCCATTTTGAGTTAATTTTTAATAACGTGTGAGACTTAGATTGAGGTTCATTTTATTGTCCCAGGGTATCCAATTAATTCAGTATTACTTGTTGAAAATACTGTCTTTCTTCTATTGAATTGCTTCTGTCATTTTAAAAAATCAATAAGTCCCATTTTTATGGGCCCATTTATGGGGGCCCAGAAATTTCTCTTCCATTTATCTGTTTATCTCTTCACCATATACCATATGAATTACTATAGTTATCTAATGAGTCTCAATGTTTGATAGAGTAGTTCATCTTACTTGATTCTTATTTTTCAGAATTTTATTTTAGCTATTTTAGGTCTTGTGCTTTTCCATGTAAATTTTAGAATAAACTTGTCCACAATAGTCTTATTTTGTAATTTTGACAGAAATTACATTAAATCTGTAGATATAAAGAGTACTGACATCTTTCCCATGCAGAGTTTTCTAATCCATGAACACAGTGTGTCTCTCCATCTATTTAGGTCTTCTTTGACATCTTTTAACAGGTGTTGTGATTTTCAGCATATAAATTTTATACTTGTTGTGTCAGATTTATACTTAGGCATTTCATTTTCTTTGGAACAATTGTAAATGGTATTGTATTTTAAATTTCATTTTCCATATGTTCATGTTTAGTATATAGAAAAGCAATTGATTTTTGTATATCAATCTTTATTCTGAATCTTGCTGAACTCAGAAGGTTCTGGTAGTCTTTTTGAACATTCTTTGGGATTTTCCATGTAGACAACTGTGTAATTGGCTAATAGGGATTTTTAAAAATTTTTCTTCCTTTCTAATTTCGTATTTTATTTTTCCTGCCTTATTGCAACTAAGACTTCCAGCACTATGTTGAATGACAATGGTAATAGTCAACTTTGAGCCTTTTTCCTGACTTTGGAAGTAAATTATTCAGTGTTCTACTACTAACCATGATATTAGTTATAAGTTTTATACATAATTTTATTAGGTTGAGGAAATTCCCTTGCTTCCTAGTTTACTAAGAGTTTTTAATCATGAAAGATTGTTGGGGTTTTGTCAATTTTTTTCTGTATAGAGCTATCATATTTTTTAATCTATTGATAGAATAAATTGCATTTATTGAGGCAACCTTGCATACCAGAAATAAATTTTCCCAGGTTATAGTGTATATATTTCATTTTATACACTGCCAGATTCAACTTGCTAATGTGTTGTTGAGGATTTTTGTATCTAAGTTCATGAGAGATATTGGTATATAGTTTTGCCTTTTTCGTACTGTCTTTGTCTAGTTTTAGGATCAGGGCAATCCCGGCCCCTAAAATGAGCTCAGAAGTGTTCTTTCCTATTTTCTGGAGGAGATTGTTTAAAATATCTTAAATGTTTGCTAGAATTGTCCAACTAAACCTAGGTCTGAGGATTTCTTCAGGAGCTTTTCTGTTATTATTAAAATTGAATTACTTTAATATTACAGACCTGTTCAGGTTGCTGATTTCCACATTGTTAAGTTTGAGTGGTTAGTGGCTTTTGAGGGATCTCAGTCCATTTCTTCTAAGTTATCAAATTTACAAATGTTACTGTCTAATATTCTCTCATTATTCTTTTAATGACTATATGAAATCTAACAATATACACTATTATACTTCTGATATTGGTGATTTGAAACTTTTTATCTTTACCATTCTTTTTAGAGTGCTATCAACTCTATTGATTTTTTTTCCTCTGAAAGAACCTGTTTTGTTTCATACATTTTCTCTACTAGTCCCCTGCTTCCAATTTCATGGATCTGTGCCCATATCTTTATTATACCCTTTCATGCTCTTAGTTTGTACTTATTTTGTTCTTTATTCACTATTTTCTTGAAGTAGAAGCTCAGATGACTGGCTTGAGACCTTTCCTATTTTCTAAAGTAAGCCTTTGGTGCTATGAACTTCCCTCTCAATGCAGCTTTATCTGTATCCCACATATTTTGATATGTTGTGTCACAATTTTTACTCACTTATATGTATTTTTAAAGTTTCTTTGAGACTTTCTTTTTGACCTCAGGATTTTTAAAAATGTGTTGCTTCATTTCTATGTATTTGGAAACATTTCTTTTATCTTTTGGTTATTAAGTTTAGTTTCATTCTATTATGGTCAGAAAATATATTCCATATCATTTTTTTAAATTTTTTAAGGTTTATTTCATAGCTCAGGATATAGTTTATCTTGGTGAATGCTCCTTGAGTGCTTGCAAAACACCCATTCTGCTCTTGTTAGGTGAACTGTTCTGTCCATGTTAATTAAGTCCTGTTGCTCAAATGTGTTCAGTTTGTCCACCTCTTTTCTGATTTTCTATCTGGTAGTTCTGTCAGCTGCTGAGAGTGATATGTTGAAGTCTCTAATCATTGGTTACATTCTGTTTTCCCCTCAGAAGTTTTACTTCCACTTAGGGTTCTTTACACTCTGACTTTTAAAATATGATTTTCAGAAGTATTTTCTCTATATACATTGAACAGTATATCAAAAGGTGTTATTATTATTTTCTCAAACATCAAATATAATTTATAAACCTAATCACAAGAAGGGACAGAATATTATATTTACCCCTATCCATTTCACTGCTCTTCTATTCTTTTGGAAGTTCTAAGCCTTCTTCCATTATCATTTCCTTTTTTTCTCTAGAGAACTTTCTTTGACTACTGTGTGTGTGTGTGTGTGTGTGTGTGTGTGTGTGTGTGTGGTGCTGGAACTCAGGGCCTGTCTTGTGCTAGGTAATCATTCTACCACAGAGGTACATGCTTTGCTCCATTAGCTACATTTTTAAGAGCAGATTTGCCAGCAACAAATTCTCTTTGCATTCCTTAATCTGACAATGTCTTCATCTCTTCTTCAATCTTGAAATATACATTCATCATACAGAATTTTTCATTGATGGTTTTTTTTTTGTTTGTTTGGTTTTTTTGGGCAGTAATTGAGAATGTTGTGCCACTTTCTTCTGGCCTCCATGGTTTCATATGAGAAATCTGCTGCCACTTGAATTGGTGTCCCCTATAATGCATCATTTCTTTTTATCTACTTTTGGATAGAAACTCAAACTTTGGTTTTGAGTTTAAATGAGTTTAATTATGATCTTTTTGGGGTCCATTTATTGCTTGGTTCTGCAGTTGTATATATTTCAACAAATTTGGGATGTTTTAGGCCTTTATTTCCTTGAGTTCTTGTTCATTCTTGGTCTTTCTTTCCTCCCTGAGATCGATGCTACAAGCACTAGTTCTCTTTTTTATTGGTGCATTATTCTTATCCATAACAGTGTGATTCATACATGCACATAACTCAATCAATCTCCTTCCCCAGTGCCTTCCCTTTCCCATCCCTCTTTCTTCCTCCAGATCTGCTTCCTATACTCTACTGATTTCTCTTCTATTATTTTAGGTAGTGTATATTTATATATGGATCCATTATAGTGTGCTCATACACAGATATAGCATCATTTGGAAGTTTCATTCCCCAATACTCCTCCATCCTCTTTCTTTAAAAAAAAACTTTATTTTTATTTATTTATCTTTATGTGGTGCTAAGGATCGAACCCAGGGCCTTGTGCTCTACCACTGAGCTAATCCAGCCCCTCCTCCTTCCTTCTTGATCCTCTTCCTTTACTTTATTGATTTCTCTTCTATTTTCATGAGATTCCCATTTTAAAATTCTCTCTTTCTCTCTCTTTTTCTCTCTTTCTCTCCAGTTTCCACATATGAAACAAAATATTTGACTTTTGACTTTCTGAAGCTGGCTTATTTCACTTAGTTTGATGTTTTCTAGTTCCATCTATTTACCTGAAAATGATTAATTTCATTCCTCTTTATGGCTGAATAAAACTTCATTGTACATATAGTCTATATTTTCTTTGCCCATTTGTCTGTGGACAGGCATCGAGGCTGGTTCCATAACTTGACTATTGCATTACCATAAACCCTGATATACATGTATCATTGTAGTGTGCTGATTTTAGTTCTTTTGGATAAATACCAAGGAGTGGGAGAGCTAGTGGAATGGCATAAAATCAAAAAGCTTCTGCAACACAAAGAAAACAACTAAGAGTGTGGAAAAGAGCCTAGAGAATAGGAGAAAGTTTTGTCAGCTACTCTTCTGACAGAGGATTGATATTCAGAACATATAAAGAACTCAAAAACTTTAACAACAAACAAACAAACAAAAAACACAGAAAATCCAATCACTAATTGGGTAAAATATTTAAACAGATATTTCTGAAAAGAAGAAATACAAATGGCCAACAAATATATGAAAAAAAATTGTTTAACTTCTTTAGCAATCAGGGAAATGCAAATTGAAACTATACTGGGATTTTTATCTCACTCCAGTCAGAATGATGATTATAAAGAATACAAATAATAATAAATGTTGGTGAGGATATGGGGGAAAAGGTACACTTAAACATTGCTGGTGGGACTGCAAATTGGTACAATTGCTTTGGAAAGCAGTATGGAGAAACCTCAAAAAACTGAGAATGGAACCACCAAATGCTAGTTCTTTTGCTATTGTTATACAGGTCCCTAAGATCCTGTTCATTTCTAAATTCTCTGTTATTTGGATTGGGTAAATTCTATTGATCTTCCCTCAAGTTCATGGATTCCATTCTGTCTTCTCCACTCTATTTCTGGGGTCATTCTGCAAACTTATTATTTCAGTTATTTTATTTTTCAATTCTATAATTTGTATTTGGCCCCCCTTTCAACTATCCTGTTTTTCTGTCGTTTCTATTTGTTTCAGATGCATATGTTATTATCACCTGAGCACTTCTATCATGGGGACTTTAAAATTCTTGTCATATAATTCCCAAGATCTGATTTTTTCTCCATGTCAGTATCTGTTGGTTTTCTCATTTAAGTTGTAAATTTCCTGATTATTTATAATGACAGGTGAGTTTTTAAAATTGCCTCAGGCTCTTTGTATATTGCATTATGAAATTTTATTCAATCTTGGGTTAGTAGAGTGTCCATCTTTCCACTGGGTCTCTCCAACAGCGCCCTGGCAAAAGCAGAGCAAAGACTCGCCCTGTCTGCATGTGGCCGACAATTCAGCCCACACTTGGCCCTGATGATACAGGTGGGTGGGAGGGAGGAGTCAGAATGCCAGTTACCGCCATCTCCCACCACCCCATTATGCCTTGTTAAGGCTGGGTGAGGAGAGAGGCTTCTGCTGAAGCCCAGAGGGGAAAGCAAATCACTTCATTCTATTGATGCCAAGTGAGATTGTGGCTCAGCTTCTCATGTGACCCCTTGGGGGCCTGGGAGGGATGAGAGGGAAGAGATGACAATGTCCACCAACTCTGGTCACACTACCTCGTTTGGATTCTTATTGCTGCATTGTATGGGGTGTCAGCTCCTTGGTGGGCCAACTACCACCAGGGAGGGGGAGAATCTAAACTGTCAACTACCCCCTACTTATTCCTGGTTCAGTCTAAGAAGTCAGGTAGAGGTTGGGACTCTGCTCCCCACTGGACCTTGCCTGACACCAGGGTGGGCAGTTGAAGCATAATGGTGACTAGTTCCACCTTATGTCACCTGAATGGTGGATGTAGAAACTTGGTTCACCAGAAAGTCCTGCTGACACTCCATGATCAGAGAGGCTGAGCATTTCCTGCTGCCACCAAGAGTAAGATGGAAGATTAGCTCCCTACTCAAACCCACCAATACCCCTGGGTGGAGAAACAGGATTGCTATTACCTGGTTCTGCTGACTTTTTTGGGTCAGGGGTGAGACAGAAGATCAGCTCCCAGCTGGACCTGCTGAAATTGTTGGTAGGGTAGGATTGGGAAAGTAGTTAGGTTTTTTCTTCTATCTAACTGATATCCAGTGGATATGACCAACATGATTTTCTGGTAGGCCTCCATCTTCCTGGTCCTTCAGCTAGGGGGAGCAGGCTTCCTCTTGGAGTATATTTTGTTGACACTCATTAAAAATCCAGGAGGTATGTACCCTGACTGGGATATATGGGAGGCAACAAGGAAACCCAAATCGATTATTATCTCTCCATTCCTCAGATCCTGAAGTATCCTGGAACCTGCAGTCTCCCTTTCCCCTTTCAGTCTCCCTGCTGGTTTGCTGTTTTATGTGCAGGTCTCCTTATGGTGGAGAGGGAAGATGTGAGGAATGGGCTAGTCCATCTTGGTGGACCAGAAGTCCCCATTCTTCTTGTTTAAAAACACAAAGTTTTGATCACATTCCATGTACTATTTTATATCATTTTATGTACCATAAGTTTCTAATTTCTGTTACAAACAGTTCAATTTTAAAGGCTATAGAACTCCCCACTGAGTGGTCAGAACATGATTCATAAAATCACTTTGCTATTGTTGAAAATTTGGATTCTAGCATTATTGCTGTCATAAATAATGTACTGGTGAGAATGTACCTAAAGTCTTGCTGTATTTAGGATTATTACTTTAGGGTGGAGTCCCAGGAGTAAAATTATACCCAGCCCAATAGCAACATGCAAGGAGACCCCCTGTGCCCTCACCAACAATGGGGCTTCAATATGCTTTTGAGGATGAGTCAATATGATAGAGAAAAGAAAACAGTGTTGCAATTTTTTCCTAAGATACATTTCTTTCATCACTAGTGAGGTTGTTCAGTCCTCTCTTTTTGCAATTTGATATCTTATGTCCTTTTCCTGTTCGTCTTTGAGGGCTTCCATATTCCTTTGGAAGAGCCTTCTTAGTAGAAAAATCTGACTTAATACATACGAGTAGTTCTCTGAAACCAAAAAATATAATTCAACATTGAAGATAAGCTGAGAGCAATGACTTAATCCACAGTTCAGCTACTGCAAACATCAAGTACCTAACAGGAAAACACCTGCCAATTAAATAAAGACATCAGATGAAGATAAAACACGTGAAGCACTACAGATTTCTGGACAACTCTTGATCTTCAAAATTATGCTGTTTAAAATGAATAAACATTTCCTGAACCTTACCTGAAGCATGACAACATTGTCGCCTTCGAAAGTTACAAACACATCTGCATCACACTTCAAGTCTGAGATTCGGTTTTCCATCATGTAGCCCTATTGAAGAAGAAATAAAGAAAATAAGAAACACATTTTAAATTTGCAATCCCATCATTATACAGGATTAACACTTTCTTTGAAATTAAAAAATGCAGAAAATTAATTTTTCCATATTTTTATTGGTGCATTATAGTTTTACATAACAGTGGGATTCATTGTCACACATTTGCACATGCACAAAATATAAACAACGTGATTTGACCAACATCATCCCCAGCATTTCCTCCCTCTCTCCCTCTCCTCTTGCCTCCCCCTTGTCCCCTTCCCCTACCTTCCCCCCCTTCCTGCCCTCCACAGCCAAGGGCTCCTCCCCTCAAGGGCTCTTCCCCACCTACTGATCTCCTTTGGGGGAAAAAATGCAGGAAGTTGAAAGTAATAAAATAGCCATATTTTTTTCTAATCATAATAACCATTGTAAGAATTTTGATCCATCACATTAGCTTTTGATTCACAAATACTATTTTGCATATTGTCTTCATCTATAGTAAAAAACATTTTAAAATTATCATGTCATATTTTTCCAAAAAATCTCAATAAGATATATTGATATTACTCTCTCTTCCAAATATTATGAATTCTAATACATAGCAAGGTATCAGTGATTATACCCTACCATATACAGGCAAATAGCACCCCCAACATGCGACTTTATACAACTTTCTAAAAGTTGGCAAATAGACCTACAAAAATTCTTGGGAGGCCACATAAGAATCTTAAATTGCCACTCTGCATGGTGACATCATTAAACTATTCTGCCCCATAAGTTTGTTCTTTTTTAACTTCCTGAGGTCCTTACTACAATGGCAGCAGCCCACTGCTCATTTTCAAAGTGTTGAGTGTTTCCTCACATAAAGAACTGGCCGCTCAAGAGAACACAGGGTTAGGCCCAGGTGAACGGTGAAGGAAGCCACGCTTGTCTCTGGCCACCCCCTCCACATCCTCCCCACTCTCCTTTAGCTCGGTGTTTTCCCCACAAAATCTCCAGAGTCTTGCCCGATGCCCAGATCTGCTTCCACAATAAAGCACCGTCAGTAAGATCAGCAGTGACCGTCCCGTTACTTTTCCCAGGAGCACCTATCTGCAGGTAGCACAGTGGCTCTGAGTAGGGAACGCCAAATTTCAGTCCTATTAAAATTGTCCAGAGGACACAGAAAGTCACAGAAGGGTGCTCACCGGGCAGTTCACATATCCGAACCTCAGGGACCTGCTGCCTGGGGGACCTGCGTGGTTGCTAAAAATGGGCACAGGAGTCATGGAAGCCTGGACTTCCAGGATCCTGCTGCCCTCAGGGCCCTGGAAACCTGTGAGGATCAGCCCCTGCTGCCTGCCAGGAGGAAAACCCTCTAAGGCCTGGCCCTTCCTTTGTGCCCCTCAGCATCACAACTGGACAGTGTTAAGCCCCTGTAGTGACAGAAGCAAAGGAGTCTTCAGAAGTCCACCAGAATTCTTGATTGCGTTCATGAGGTTGAGCCGATTCTATCAATAATCAGTAGGACTCCAACCTGGGGAAGCTCTACCTCCCCCTCCCTACCTTCCTTCCACAACCACGGGCTCCTCTCCTCATCAGGAAACCACAAGAAATCAGGTTCCAACTGCCCATACTCCTGCCTCCTGTGCCCACCCCAAGGCCAGAGTCCCCTCACGTCCCACTGCAGGGTGGGGGACTCATTCACTTCACCTCCTCCTCTCCGTCCCCAAAGCAGCCCTGTGAAAGGATGTCACCCCCCCGTTTACTGATGAAGAAAGTGAGGTTCAGAAGAGGTGCTGGAATGTTCTAGAATCGTCTTTCAAGTTCCCACGTGGAAAAAAGAGGAACACTAAGTCCAACACCTCAGGGCTGAGAAGTGGTAGTTACATTAAGAATCACAGCGGCTAACCCCCAACATCATAATGTTGAAGAAAAAATGGGTTTGGCTCCTCTGTTCCCCCATGCAGGAAAGGGCAGCAGGTTCTTCTGGATACTATCTAACACTGCCCAGGAAACCAGGTGACCAGGGTTTCAAAATGACCGGAGGAACACTCTAGTCAAAGGACGGCAGAACGAGCCCCCACCAACAGGCTGTCAGAGGACGGGCCCTGGCAGCCTGGGGCACAGTGTGCCTCCTACCAGGTCTTCAATGCCACAGAGTTTATTGTCCCCCCTCAGCAGAGCTCCACTGTGAACCCTTGACTAATTGAAAGGTCAAGAAAGACTGGGTGAAGATTCTGGACTCTGTGGCTCTTGGGAGCCGAGGCAACAGGATGAAGACCCCCCAGAGAGCTTTCAGGTAAATGGAAATGAAACAGCAGAGAAAACCAAAGTGTAAGGCAGCAGTGGCAGTGGGTGGCATGTGGCTTCAATCTCCTGAAATGGCCAAGGATGTGCTTACCATCTAATTTCCTTAAAATAGGCCCAGAAAGCTAGGCATGGTGGTGCATGCCTGTTATCCCAGCAGAGTGCTGAGGCAGGAGGATTGCAAGTTCAAAGCCAGCCTCAGCAACTTGGGGAGGCCCTCAGCACCTTGGTGAGATCTAATAGAAATCAAAAATAAAAAGGACTAGGGAGGTGGCTCAGTCGTTAAGAATCCCTGGGTCCGATCCTGGGTATTCCCCTCTCCCCAAAAAAGAATAGGCCCAGAAGGCCCAGCCTCACTGAGGTCTAAATGCTGGGACATCTGCGGTGACTCCTGTAGAGACTAACCAGGCTCAGAAAGTCCAGGACTCTGTGGTTTGGGTAAGTGTGTGCATGAATTCAGAGGAAGCTCGAGACTGTGAGAAGCTCCTGAGTGGGGATTTGTAGCCTTCTTCCAGAGGGACTTCAATTCTAATTCTGAGCCTCACATTCTTTCAGGACAAATGACTATAAAAAGTGTGTGTGTGTGTGTGTGTGTGTGTGTGTGTGTGTGTGTGAATCTGTCATTTGGGGTAGGTACTAGGGATTAAACCCAGAGGCACTGAACCAAATCCCCAGCCCTTTTTATTTTTTGATTTGAGACAGGGTCTTGCTATATTGCTTAGGGCCTCACTAAGTTGCTGAGGCTGCCCTTGAACTTGTGATCCTCCTGCCTCAGCCTCTTGAATTGCTGGGATTATAGGTATGGGCCACCATGCCAGGCTGTCATTTTTTTTTTAATTAAACAAGAAGTTTTTTAAAAAATTATTATTTCTAAAATAACAATACATAAGCAGTGTCAAAAAAAAATCCCAGAAAACAAAAACAAAAGGAAAATAAAGATAATAATTCAGCATCCAACCTCACAGTGTAGAGGTTAATGATTGTCTAAGAAAGAATAACCCCAACAAAAGGGCTTAGGTTAGAAATTGGAAGTACAAGATGGAAACAGGAGTTGACAGGGTTGAGGAGGAAGAAGGGGGTGGACCAGAAACAACTGAGCAGCTCTGAGTGGAAGGGAGCCATAGACTGTTCCAGGAGGAGGAGGACATGACATAAAACAGGAGATACAGTCAGAGGAGACCTCCATAAGCGTTTACAAACCAGCACCGCAGAACGAGCCCAGAGAAGGGACAGCCTGGCAGGCCATTGTGGATCAAAATATTAATGTATTTCTCATTTTCTTCCTGTAGATTTATGGTTTGGGTCTCGTATTTAAGTCTTTAATCAATTGTAACCAATTTTTACATGGTGAGAGATAAGGGTCTAATTTTATTGTTCTGAATGTGAACACTCAGCTTTCCCAATATCATTTATTGAGTAGATTGTGTTTTCTCAACTGTGTGTTTTTGGCACCTTTGTTGAAAATCAGTTGGCTGTAAGTGTGTGGATTTACTTCTGGACTCTCTGTTCCAAGTCACTGGTCCATGTCTGTTTTTATGTCAGAATCCTGCTGTTTTGGTCATTATAGATTTGCAATGTAGTTTCAAGTCCTGTACTGACATGTATCCAGCATTACTTCTTTTGGCTAAGATTGCTCTGACTAGTCAAGGTTTTATGCGGTTCCATACAAATTTCAGATTGCTTTGTCTATTTCTGTCAAGAATGATGTTGGAATTCTGATACATATTGTATTTAATCTGTAGATCCCTTTGGGAAGTATGATCATTTTATCAATATTAATTCTTTCAACTCAAGAACACAAGATATCTCTCCATCTTTTGGAATCTTCCTCAATTGCTTTCATCAATGTTTTACAGTTTTCATTATAGAAGTTTTTCATCTCCTCGGTTAAATTTATTTCTAGGTATTTTTTAAACTATTGTAAATGAAATTTTCTTTTTCAGATAGTTCACTTTTAACATATGGAAATGATACTGGTTTAGTATGCTGATTTTTTCTCCTGTAACTCTACTGAATAGTTTTTTGTTTGTTTGTTTGTTTGGTTGGTTGTTTTGTTTGTTTTTTTAGTGAAGTCTTAAGGATTTTCTACATGTAAGAACATGTCATCTACAAACAGGAACAATTTAACTTCCTTCTTCCCAATTTGCATGCCCTTTATTTCTTTGTCTTGCCAATTGCTCTGGCTAAGGCTTCTAGGCTATGCTGAATGAAAGTGGTAAAAATGGGCTTCCTGGAAGATTTTAGATGAAAACTTTTCAACTTTTCCCATTCAGCGTAATGTTAACTGTGGGTTTGTCATATGGCCTTTATTGTGTTGATACATTCTTTCTGTACTCATTTGTTGAGTTTTTGTTGTGAAGAGATGTTGAATTTTGGCAAATATTTTTCTACAACTAGAGCAATGATTACATTTTTTTATAATTTTAACAGAATTATAATGTGATGTGCCACATTGTTTGCCTATGTTGAACCACTCCTGTTATCTCTGTCATGAATTACAATTGGTCATGGTGAATAATGTTTTAATGTGCTGTTAAATTTGGTTTAGTAGCATTTTGTAAGGGTTTTTGTATCCTAATACATCAGGTACATTGACTTGTAATTCTGTGTGTGTGTGTCTGTGGGTGTGTGCGTGTGTGTGTGTGCGTAGGCCTGAGGTCACTATGATCAGTGCATGGTCTTGTTTGGTTTTAGTGTTAGGGTTATGTTGGCTCCTAGAATAAGTTTGAAACAATTTCCTTCCTTTTTTATTTTTATTTATTTATTTATTTATTCTTGGAAATTTTTTTTTAGAGAGAGAGAGAGAGAATTTTTTTTTTTTTTTTTTGAGAGAGAGAGAGAGAGAGAGAGAGAGAGAATTTTTCAGTATTTATTTTTTAGTTTCCGGTGGACACAACATCTTTGTTTGTATGTGGTGCTGAGGATCGAACCCGGGCTGTATGCATGCCAGGCGAGCGCACTACCGCTTGAGCCACATCCCCAGCCCTCTTCTTGGAAAATTTGGAAAAAAGCAGTTGGCATTTCTTCTTCTTTAAATGTCTGGAAGAATCCAGCAATGAAGCTATCAAATCCTGGGCTTTTCTTTATGGGAGACACTTGATTACCAATGCAATCTCCTTACTCCTTATCAGTCTGTGCAGGTTTTCTGTTTCTTCATGGCTCTGTTTTGTGAGGTTGTATGTGCCTAGGAGTTCATCCATTTCTTTTAGGTTTTCTAATTTGCTGACACTTAACTGTTCATAATAATCTCTTGTGATCACTGTATTTTGTGCTATTAGTTGCAATGTTTCCTTCTTTGTCTCTGATTTGTTTGTTTGTTTTTTATTTGTAGGCTCTTCTCTTCACACTCCTAATTGCTTCCTTGGCCAGGCAGAAGCCTTTTAATTTGATGCCACCCCACTTATTGATTCTTGGTTTTATTTCTTGGGTTTTAGGGATCTTGTTGAGGAAGTGACACTTATACCAATATGATGAAATATTGACTTCATGTTTTCTTTTAACAGTTGCAAAGTTTCTAGTCTAATTCCTAAGTCTGGTCCATTTTGATTTGGCTTTTATGTAGGGTGAAAAAGATCTAATTCTTTTATATATGGATATCCAGTTTTCTCAGCAACATTGGTTAAAAAGGCTATCTTTTCTTCAACATATATTTTTGGTACCTGTGTCAATTAATGGATGGTTATAAGTAAGTGGCTTTGTCTCTGTGTCCTCTATTCTATTCCACTGGTCTTCGTATCTATTTTGATGCCAGTAGCATGCTGTTTGGTAACAATGTAGTAACAATGTTACTATAGCTCCATAGCTACAGTAACTCACATATATGTATCTATATAAACACTCACACATACATACATATACTTATCTATTTAAACAGTATATGTGTTTGCTAATGCCATTTTGTGGGTTGTTTTCTAGTTATGTAGGAGATCCTCCTTCCTCTCTGTCTTCCTAGATAGGGCCTCACTATGCTGCCCAGGCTGATCTTAAACTCATGGAGTCAACTGATCTGAATATGAAATGTCTCCCAAAAGCTCAGGAGACAATGGAGATCAGAGATGAAATGATTAGATGATGAAATCCATAATCTAGTCAGTGGATTAATCCATTTAATGGACTACTGTGCTAAGTGATAACTGTGGGCAGGTGGGGTGTGGCTGGAGGAAGAGGTCACTGGGGACATGCCCTTGGGGATTATTTATCTTGTCCCTGGCTCTTTGTGCTCTTTCTCTCTGCTTCCTGGTTGTCCTGAGCTGTGTGGCTTTCTTCTGCCACACCTTTATGCCATGATGTTCTGCCTTACCTTGGGCCCAGAACAATGGACTGAAACCACTGAGACCAAAATAAACTTCCTCCTCCAAGTTATTCTTTTTTTTTTTTTTGTACCAGGGATTGAACCCAGGGGTGTTTAACCACTAAGGAACATTCCCAGCCCTTTTTAATTTTTTATTTTAAGACAGGGTCTCACAAAGTTGCTAAAGCTGGCTTTGAACTCACGATCCTCCTGCCTCAGCTTCCCGAGTTGCTGGGATTACAGGCGTGCACCATCATGTCTGGCTCTAAGTTGCTCTTTTCAGGTATTTTTGTCACAGCAATGAAAAGCTGACTAAGACATGATCTTCCTGCCTCAGCTTTCCAAGTGTTGGATGGTGATTGATCTTAATCCTGTGACCACTAATCGTATTTGCACATTGACGTATGTACTGAGTTCAATCTTTGCAGTCTGACTTTGTTAGGAAGCATATTTCAGTAATAAAGCCTGTCCAGATATTCAGAGCAGGTCACCAGCAGAGTCCGTAAGCCTGTGACCACTTAAGTTATTGTAGCACTAGGAAGTGCCCTAAGCTAAGAACCATTACAGCTGGAGACCCATGATTACCAAGGAGAGTGTGGCACTGGGTCCTACCTAAACCCAGAGCCACCGATGTTGGTGAGGCCACGGGCCTTCCTGGGACACATGCATGCAACTTCTGCTGCTGAAGTTTATTCAGGGCCTGAGGTCACTAAGATCAGCCAGTAATGATGTAGGCACCTCCCTGGGACTGGGGGTTCCTCTCTGTCACCAGAGTGGATCTGGAGCCTCCATTCTGGTTCTGGCCTGGGGATAGGGGCTGAGGTTCTTCTCAGGGCCATGTGCTCCTGTGGCAGGCATGGTGTGGATTCCAAGGCCACGTCCCATGCTCACTTCTCTCTCTCCACACTATGCTTCCTAAGGTTGGGAGAAGGGTGATTGAGCAACACAAAGCTTCTCTTTTCCTACCCCCTCATTTGTCCTTTCTTGTTATGTCAGAACCAAGTGCTCTGATCCTTCACCTGGCTTCCACAGCTCCTGTGAGGGTATCTGCCTGCAAGGACAGTTGTTCAGATTAATGTTCCTGGGGCAGGGGGCAGGGGTGATTGCAGGAGAGTCTTCCTCTGCCATCTTGCTCCACCACCTGGAAGTGAACCTCCAGGAAGTGAACCTCTTCTTAGCCCACATGGGAAGGGCCATTGCTCCCAAGGACCAAAAGCCACAACCAGCCATCAGTCTTTCTAGAGGAGGGTAGAGGAAGGGAGAAGAGGAGAAAGCAAGAGTGCACTGCAGGGCTATGGTCTCTGGCTCAGAAGAGAAAGGGCTGAAACCATGTCTGAAGCCCCAAGTCAGACCAAAGGTACTGTCCTTGTTCCTTCCAGCAAGTGTTGGAGATTTGCCCAGCTCTTTTCCTGAAACCCTTTCTGCCAGAGACCTGCACTTTACTCAGGAGTGACTTCATCTGTTTTCTGTGGCTATGACTGAATACCACAGACTAGATAATTTATAAGGAGAAAAAATTATGTAGCTCATAGTTCTGAAGGCTGAGAAGTCCAAGATTGGGTAGCCATGTCTGGTGAGGTCCTTCTTGCTGGTTGGAACTCTCTGCAGAGTCCCAAGAAGGCTCAGGGCATCACATGGTCACACATGGCAAGCTTTCTCAAGTCCCTCCTCCTCTTACAATATCCCATTGGCCGCACCCATATGGCCTTGTTTAACTTTAATTACCTTGCAAAGATACTTTCCAGAAAAGTATCTCATGTGCCCCATCCTCCTTCTGTCCTGGGGTAGGATTTTTCCTCCATCTGTGAGCCTCCCTGGGGGTTCTAATTTTTATAAGTCTCCTAATTATCTCACTTTAACTGGAGTGACAAAAGGCCCATGCAGGGCTGGGCAACCTCCTCCCTTTCTGCTTGTGATGGTCTAAAATTTGGGTGCCAGCAGAGGTGAGGCAAAGAACCTCACCCCCCACTGGTGCAAAGGCCTATCCACAAGTATGGCTGTATGCTGGACCGGTAGCCAATGACGGGTAAGATCCAATTGCAATGGTACCAACCTAAGACAGGAGGCTGACGCCTTGAGGTCAGCTCATCCGATGACGGGTAAGGACCATATGTAGTATTGGACAACCTAAGACAGGCACAGTCCCTAAGCCACATGCTTGTTGTTTAATTAAACAGAAGCGGGGAGATGTTGAGAGCCACAGTTTAATCTGAATGATGCCTGGCATTTTGCTAGAGGGAATGGTTGAAAGGTGACCCTGCTCTGGGATTAGGGCGGATCCTGCTGGGATTAGGGCGGATCCTGATGCCTTGGGCAACCGCTACTTTGGAGTTCCCTTTGAGTTCTCCTGGGGTTCCGGGAGAATTGGCGTGTGGAGCCCAGTGGAGGGAAGTGTGTGTAGAGTGCCGGTGAGAGTTCGGGAATAAAGAGTTGCTGTTTGAACCTACAAGGCTTTGTGGCAGCTCGGTTATTTGTGCCCAGCCAGACTGCGGCACACACACACACACGCCCATGTGGCAGGGAGGCCACCATGTCAGCCGGGTTCTCAGCCCCCGTGTGCCCTTGGAGCTGCTGATGAATGAGAGCTGGAGGGCTGAGCTCTCCCAGAGCTCCTCTCAGCTGAGGCTGTGCTCTCTGTGGCAGGAGGGACTCCAGAGAGCCATGGCTGCTTCAGCTCCAATGGACTCTGCTCACTGTCTCCAGGGCCTGATGTAGAAGGCTTCTTGGGAGTGGGTTCTCGCTCTGTGTCTCTGTTGAGAATCTCTTCAGTGCAGGGCCTGAAAATGTTGCCCTGGGCATATCTCAAGTTATAAGTAAAAATATACTTTGGGTAGACCCACAAAAACAGCACAGGAAATCCATACACGAGTGTGTGTGTGTGTGTGTGTGTGTGTGGTGTGCATGAGCACACACGGACTAACCGATCTCCCTCCTATGGTCCATGTGCTGGAGTCCTAACCCCAGTACCTCAGGATGTGACTGTGTTTGGAGAAAGGGTCTTTAAAGAGGTAGGGTGATGTGCAGCGAATGTGACTAGTGTCTGCTGGGAGCCATCAGCCAAGTAGGTATGACAAATTCCTTGCCAGCTTACTCCCATGCTGTCTAGTGGAAGGACTTCTGAAAGGTGACCTTGCTCAAGGACCAGGGCAGGATCCGTGTTTAGGGTGTTCCCCCTTTAGAATAGGGCGGTTTAGCATAATAGGAGATTAGGGTGTTCCCCCTTTAGAATAGGGCAGTTTAGCATAATAGGAGATTAGGGTGTTCCCCCTTTAGAATAGGGCGTATCCTGCTGCTGAGTTCCTCTTGAGTGCTTAGGGTCAGACAGTATATTTTGGGAGACAGAAGCCCATGCGGTGTGAATTTGGGCAGAGAACGTGGATTCCCCCAGAGCGTGTTTGTAGACGGCCGGTGTGAGTTCGGGAATAAAGAATTGCTGTTTGAATCTACAAGCTGTGTGGAGACTCGTGATTTGTGCCCAGCCAGAGACTGCGGCATTTGGTGGCTCGTACGCGGAACGTCTGAAACTTGGAGGTAAGTGAAATTGCTCGCCCCTGAGGGAAGGCGAGAAATGGGTGACCATTTCAAAAAACAATGTGTTCTTCTTTTGATTTATTTTGTTTTTCTTTCAAGCTGCCTATCCCTAGAAATTTCTCAGGCAAACTGGAAAAAAATGGTTGACTAAAGGCTTGAAGTTTGTCGGCCCTGAGGAAGAGAAAATTGATACAACGATTTTTTATTCCGTTTTTGCTTCATTCAATTTCAGTTTTGTTTTGTGTTATCTTATTGGGTTGTGTTATCTTTATAGTAGATTAAAACAAACTGAAAAGATGTTAAGTAAATTGTTAGAGGTTCAGAACATGGAGAAAGACATTTTAGATCAAGCAAAAGAGAAGGTCTCTCGAGCTAGTCAGACAGAGGAAGAAAATTTAAAGGAAAAAGGGTTGTTAGGAAAAAGGCCACAACAGGAGGCTGTTACTAACTCCGTTTTATCACAAGAGGGTTTAATTCAACCAACAGCCCCACCGATAGAGACAGCTGAGTGGCCCTCAAACCCCGTAGTTGATAAATGGAATCCTGAGACAGGACCTCAAAGATTAGCATGCCCTGTACTTGAACAGGTAGGAGGGCAGCGAATTCACCGTGCTTTAGATTTTAAAACAGTGAAGCAGTTAAAAGAGGCTGTAACAACCTATGGTCCCCAAGCTCCCTTAACGGTGAGCATGGTCGAGTCCATTACTAACTTGGACATGACGCCAGCAGATTGGGCTAGCATGTGTAAATCTGTGCTAAATGGAGGACAATATTTGTTATGGAAGGTTGCCAATGAGGAATTTTACGCAGAGACAGCTAGGCGAAATGCAGCAGCCGGTTACCCTCAAAGAAATCTAGAAATGTTACTAGGGAAAGGACCTTATGAGGGTCAGCGGCAACAAATTGAATATGATCCTGCTATATATGCACAAATTGCTGCAGACGCAGTTAGGGCATGGAAGACTTTACAAGGACATGGAGATTTACAAGGTCAGCTATCTAAGGTAATACAGAGAGCTAATGAACCTTACGCTGACTTTGTAGATAGGCTAATTCAAACGGCTGCCAAAATATTTGGGGATACGGAACAAGCAATGCCATTGATAAAACAACTGGCTTATGACCAAGCAAATCGTTGCTGCAGAGAGGTTATTAGACCATGGAGACATGAAGATTTAAACACATATATTAAATTATGTAGAGATATTAATGAACAAGGGCAAGTCTTGGCAGCTGCAGTACAACAGGCTTTAGATGCCAGGCCAAAAACATGCTATGATTGTGAACAAACAGGATATTTTAAAAGGAGTTGCCCCATAGGAGGAGGATTTAACAAAACTAGGTATCAAAGAAATAGAATACCGGGTATTTGCCCAAGATGCCGTAGAGGGAGACATTGGGCTAATGAATGCCGTTCTCAAACTACCATAGAGGGTACTCCCTTATCAAAAAACGGACAAGGACCAGGTATTTACCCACGATATCGTGGAGAAAGGCATCAGGCTCCATTGCCAAAAAACGGACAGCCGGGCCCAATGCTCCGGGGCCCACAACCACAAATATACGGGACAGTGGAGGAACCCAGCAACACCATCAGAGTAGTGCCCAGGACACATTGTCCATTAAATCCCTCATCAGACAAACCCGAGGGAGCGCAGGGTTGGACATCTGCGCCTCTGCCAGAGCAGTACTAACTCCAGAGATGGGAGTTCAAATCATTCCCACAGGAATAAAAGGACCTCTTCCCCAAGGGACAGTAGGCTTATTATTGGGACGTAGTTCATCTACATTAAAAGGACTTATGATAAGTCCCGGGGTAATTGATCCCGATTATGTAGGTGAAATAAAAATTATAGCTAGTTCTCCAAGAGGTATATCAGTAATTTCACCTGGAGATAGAATAGCACAGTTGTTAATAGTACCCAGCCTACATAATAAATTTCCTAGTCATAGTGTAAAAAGAGGTTCCAGGGGATTAGGCTCCACAGGTGTAGATTGGGCTATGTTGTCTTTAAATTTAGATTCTCGCCCAATGTTAAAACTAAATATTCAAGGACACGACTTTAATGGGCTACTGGACACAGGTGCAGACCTTAGCATCATATCTAGTAAGGAATGGCCAAAACATTGGCCATTACAACAAGCCACTCAAACGCTTCGAGGCCTAGAAGTGGCTACTAATCCCCATAGAAGTGCAATGATATTAGATTGGAAGGATCCTGAAGGATGTGAGGGAACTATACAGCCCTATGTATTGGATCATCTTCCTATAAATTTATGGGGACGAGATGTCCTAGATCAATTAGGTTTGACGTTAACAAATAACATCAATCCTAATGCGCCCACTACTAGGGCTAGACAAGGTTTTAGGAAAGAAAAAAGATTAGGAAAACAAGGACAAGGTATAGCAGCACCAATTCAAATAGATCAAGGAACAGACAGACATGGGTTGGATTTTCAGAAAGGGCCACTGAGACAATCAAAATTACTTGGAAATCAGAAAGACCAGTGTGGGTTCCTCAGTGGCCCCTGACTAAAGAAAAGATACAAGTAGCCCATGATCTGGTCAAACAACAATTAGCGGAAGGACATATACAACCTTCCATATCTCCCCATAATACTCCCATTTTTGTCATTAAAAAGAAATCTGGTAAATGGAGATTATTGAAGATTTAAGAGCCATTAATAATGAGATGGTTATTATGGGACCTGCTCAATCAGGGATTCCTCAATTGTCTGCTTTGCCAAAAACCTGGCATGTTTTAGCCATAGATATTAAAGATTGTTTTTTTTTCAATTCCAATTCATCCCGAGGATAGTCCACGTTTTGCATTTACTATCCCTGCATTAAATCATGAAGGTCCTGATCAGAGATATGAATGGAAAGTACTCCCTCAAGGGATGGCTAACAGTCCAACTATGTGTCAAATATATGTTAATAAAGCAATTCAGCCACTTAGAAATCAAAATCCTGAACTACAAATATTTCACTATATGGATGATGTATTATTGGCACATAAAGATAAAAACATATTGCTGGAATGTTATGCCACACTTACAAACTTATTAAAAAATTATAATCTAGAGATAGCAATAGATAAAGTACAATTAAATTTTCCAATTAATTATTTAGGAGTTCTATTATCCTCAACCATGGTCCGTCCACCAAAAATTCAAATACGAGTAGATCAACTCAAGTCACTTAACGACTTTCAAAAGTTATTGGGAGACATAAATTGGATAAGGCCTTATCTAGGCATACCAACAGGAGAGTTGGGACCTTTATTTGATATTCTAAAAGGTCCATCAGATCCAAACTCACCCCGCATGTTAACGCCTGAAGCAAGAAAGGCATTGAAAATTATTGAAACATATATGGAAAATATACATTTGGATAGAATTGATATAAGTTTGCCTTTATTATTTATTGTACTACCAACAAAAAATATTCCTACAGGAGTATTTTGGCAAGAAGGTCCATTATTGTGGATACATTTATCTTATTCTCCTAACACTATTCTTACTAGGTATCCTGAGGCTGTAGGACAATTAATACTCAAAGGAATAAAAGCAGCAAAGGGAGTGTTTGGAATTTCTCCCAATAAAATTATTACTCCGTATACTATGGATCAAATTGATGAGTTAGCTAATGAGTTAAATACTTGGGCAATAATCATGTGTAAATCTAATGTTTCATTTGATAATCACTTACCATCTAATCCTTTGTTGTCTTTTTGGTCTAAGCATCCTGTAGTTTTTCCAAAAATGACAAGAAAAACCCCTATCATGAATGCTCCAAATATATTCACTGATGGGTCAAATAATGGTACAGCAGCAGTAGTTACCCCTGATCAAACTTTTACATTTTTAGTACCCAAACAATCAGCTCAAAAGGTAGAGCTTAATGCAGTATTACAAGCCTTTTTAATGTTTAAAGATTCTGTATTTAATTTATTTTCTGATAGTCAGTATGTAGTTAATGCTATAGTATCTCTTGAAGATGCTGGTAGGATTTCCCCTTCTTCTACTGTTTTCTCTTTGTTTTCCACTATACAAAGTCTAATCTGGGACAGAAAAGATCCATTCTTTATAGGACATATTAGGGCACATACAGGATTGCCTGGAGCCCTTAGTTTGGGCAATGATTTAGCAGATAAAACTACACATGACATACATATTTTCTCTACACTAGAAGAAGCTATGAATTTTCATAAAAAATTCCATGTTAATGCTAATACTTTACAAAAGCGTTTTAAAATAACTAAGGAACAAGCCAGACATATAATAAAACAATGTCAAAATTGTGTGACCTTTTTACCACAAGTTAATCTTGGAGTCAATCCTAGAGGACTGATACCTAACCATATTTGGCAGATGGACATCACACACTTGCCAGAATTTGGAAAATTAAAATATTTACATGTTACAATTGATACTTCTTCCGGATTTTTGATGGGCTCCCTTCATGCCGGAGAAAAAACTAAAGATGTTATAGCTCATTGCTTACAAAATTTTGCCACTGTGGGTGTTCCTAAACAGTTAAAAACCGATAACGGTCCTGGCTATACCTCTACCTCTTTTAAACAATTTTGCTCATCATTTGGTATTACTCATATAACAGGAATTCCATACAATCCACAGGGACAAGGCATAGTTGAAAGAGCTCATCAAACTATTAAAACGTACTTACTAAAACAAAAAGAGGGAATTGGAAAGGGGTATATATCCCCCAAAGATAAACTTAAAATAACGCTTTTTACTCTAAACTTTTTAAATTTGGATTCATCAGGACTTAGTGCTGCGGAAAGGCATATGTATCCAAAAAATGTGCATAAGCCTAAAGTTCTTTGGAAAGATATTCTAACAGGACAATGGAAAGGTCCAGACCCAGTGATTGTCTGGAGTCGGGGCTCTGTTTGCGTGTTTCCACAGGGAGAACAGCAGCCGATTTGGATTCCAGAAAGACTAACCAAAACGATTTCTACAGATCAAAAAGAAGATGATTTGACTCAAATCCATAACAGCTGATATCCAGAACTCCAGCTTGGCCATTCTTACATCTGCGACTGTGATTAACCAGGATACTTTTTTCAATATCTATTTTATTATTGCATTTTCCACATCATAAGGTTCTATTTTTATTTTTTGAGCTCATACAAACCTAGGTTAATGTTTTTCTGATCAGTTTTATTTTTTGACTATAGAGTTTTTAAACATTGCAATGGAGATTTCACCTAGGTAAAGCTACAAGGCCTTTATTATTATCTTATGTGTTGTACGTTTGTTTGCACATTTGTGTTTTGTGTTGTATGTCTGTGTGTGCGTATTTCATATATGAGGAGCGCTCATGAGAAAATGGATCTGAATTTTTTTTTTCACGTGATTTAAATGGCTTAATTTAAATTAGGTAAACAGCTGTTAAGGATTGTTTTTAAAGGTGGTTAACAGATCTGCTTGTTTACTAATTTAAATCAGGTAAACAGCTGTTAAGGATTGTTTTTTAAGGAGGTTAACAGATCTGTTTGTTTACTTTCACCTTTCCTTTTCATTATATTTAATAATTCTTTTCAGGTTAATGTCTTTTTAGCATCATTGCCAGAATTCCTATCTTCATCCCAATGAATATAACTCAACAAGTATGCTCAATCAAGGAGTCAACTTACTTTGGTAGGAAACGGACTTTGGGAAGAGACGGACAGATTGATAGATTCCTCCCCTTTGAACTGCTTACAGAACTTGTCTGGACTATGTAACTACGTTTAGTGCAGCAAATTGTGGTAATGCTGGCATATCTTTGCTGATGGTGTCACCAGTGATCTTTGCTGATGGTGTCACCAATGATGCAATTTTTCCAAAGGAACTGTCAAATTGGCTTGGTGTCATGGCATTTCTGTATCCTCCTCCCTTCTGCTAGTGATGGTCTAAATTTGGGGGCCAATGGCTATATGCTGGACCGGTAGTCAGTGACGGGTATGATCCAATTGCAGTGATATCAACCTAAGACAGGAGGCTGACGCCTAAAGGTCAGTTGCCTAAAGGTCAGTTTTCCGATGACGGGTAAGAGCCATATGTTGAATTGGACAACCTACCAGGCACGGTCCTTAAGCCACATTAACCTCACTCCCCCACTGGCACCAAGGCCAAATTTGGGGGCCAACAGAGGTGAGGCAAAGAACCTCACCCCCCCCACTGGTGCATAGACCTATCCACAAGTATGGCTGTATGCTGGACCGGTAGTCAGTGACGGGTATGATCCAGTTGCAGTAGTATCAACCTAAGACAGGAGGCTGACGCCTAAAGGTCAGTTGCCTAAAGGTCAGTTTTCCAATGACGGGTAAGAGCCATATGTTGAACTGGACAACCTACCAGGCACGGTCCTTAAGCCACATTACTTGTTGTTTAATTAATCAGAAGGGGGGAGATGCTGGGAGCCATCAGCCAAGTAGGTATGACAAATTCCTTGCCAGCTTACTCCCATGCTGTCTAGTGGAAGGACTTCTGAAAGGTGACCTTGCTCAAGGACCAGGGCAGGATCCGTGTTTAGGGTGTTCCCCCTTTAGAATAGGGCGGTTTAGCATAATAGGAGATTAGGGTGTTCCCCCTTTAGAATAGGGCGTATCCTGCTGCTGAGTTCCTCTTGAGTGCTTAGGGTCAGACAGTATATTGTGGGAGACAGAAGCCCATGCGGAGTGGATTTGGGCAGAGAACATGGATTCCCCCAGAACGTGTTTGTAGACGGCCGGTGTGAGTTCGGGAATAAAGAATTGCTGTTTGAATCTACAAGCTGTGTGGAGACTCGTGATTTGTGCCCAGCCAGAGACTGCGGCAAGTGTCCTTACAAGAAGAGCAGGTTTGGACACAGACACCAACAAGGGTGACCATGTGGAGACCCCCAGTGAAGAGAGCAGTCTACAAGCTCTGGAGAGCCGTCTCCGAAGAAACCAGCCCTGCTCACTCTTTGGTCCCATCCTCTTCATTAGAGAGGAACCTGTCCCTCTGTACCACAGGGCTCCTGGGTGGGGACATTTGCTTATTCATAATGGGATTGGCAGGGGAGGGTGGGAAAGGAGAAAGGATTCAGGGAATAAAAAGGTTTCATCCTCAAAAAAAGTGAGTAACATTTTCCACTAGCTTCCTTCCCTCTTAATAAAACAAGAAAGGAAGAAAGAAGGAAACGTGGGACAGACCGAGGGAACTCTAAACCCATGTCCCAAAAGCCACCTGAGTCCTCAGGAGGTGATCCGCCCGAATCCTGACTCCTGGAAGACAGAGCCCTGGCAACGCCCAACCTGCCCACCTTCTGGGTTCCATCTAGCCCCTTACGACTAATTGCAAGTGTCACCAAGGTTGTGTCTCATTTCAGAGGGAGCCCCGTGACACATACTTTATGATTCAAACTTCATACGCTGAAAGTTTAATGTTTTCCTGCTGTTTTTAGCATCTTTAAGTTTTTTTTTTAATGGATGATTGCATTTAATAAATGTATCAGAACAAATTAGAAACAGGCTCTCTTTCCCCTCTTTAAACAAATTGAGGGTAAATTTTGTTAATTTGAAGAAAGAGAAACAGATGAAATCAATCTCATTTATTCATTAGGGGAGAGCCAACTTAAAACGTAAGGGGCTGACCTGCCATGCATAGGGACTGTGCCTTAGAGCTGTGTTGGTGACATGCCTCAGCACCTGCACCATCCCCGTCACGGGAACCCATCTTTGAGAACAGGTAGGTGTAGGAAGGCACCTGCCACCCTCCCTATGACAGCTCAGGCCTGGGATGAGTGCAAAATGCAGTCAGCAAAGGGCCGACCGTTGCCCCACCCTGCCCGGCACGCTCCGAGGTGACCCTCTTGCCGTGTCACACACTCGCAGGACAAATAAACTGGGGAGAGTGGCGAGAGGGAGTTCCTTCCTGGCTCCTGTCACCAAACACACACCAAAGCTCCCTGTGTCACAGGCTACCCATGGTGAACCGCAGACATGGTCCTGCCCTCATGAGAGAGACGGGTATTTGTCAGGGAGACAAATAAAATGGCTAATTTAAAATGTGTGCCAAAGTCTAGAAAGGGGAAGTGGGAGTTATCCATGGAGAAAAATAGAAGAAGAGACCTTCTCTGATTTGGATGCCAGAGAGGGTTTCCAGAGGGCTTGTGTCATCCGGAACCTTGGAGGAAAGATGTCAGTCGAGCAGTGGAGGACACTCAGGTGAGAGAGAAGCCTGTGCGACACCCTGAGGCCATGGAGGACGGCAGAATGCCTAGGGACAACAGAGACGTGGGGCTAGAGATGGTGACTGAGGAGACAGTGGCCTAGGATAAGGCTGGGGAGGCAGACAGGGGCCAAATCAGCTGGGCCTCAGGCGCCATCTTGGGGATTTCTTTTTCGTTGGCTTCTGTGCAGTGTAAAGTCAAAAATAAATGCTAAGCTTTGGAAGAAGATGGCTTGTGGTTTTCAAAGATTACTCCAGCTGCTGAACGGAAGAGACCGTAGGAAGCAGAAGAGAGGGAGAGAGTTCGACCCGCTGGTGGTGTGGAGATGGGCGACCCAGGCAGAACAGGGACAGATGGTGCATGGCTTGGAGAGGGACTGATGTGTGTGAGAAACACAGACTGCTGCAGGAACAAGGAGGTGGAGGTGTGCGGTCCACTGAGTGGAGAAGCCTGGAGGAGGCCTATGTCTGTGGGAAGGAGCAAACGTTCATATGCACTAGGTATGAGAATGGGTGACATCCCAGGGGACTGGTCCAAATGAACACAAGACACAAGAATCTGGAGATGTGAAAAGACGTCTAGTGTCTCGCCTTGTAGGTTGTATTTAAAAATCTTGGAAAGACACAGAATCATCAAAGGGGTGAGTGCACAGAGAGGAGAGGACCCAAGGTCATTTCTGGAAAATGCCAAGCTCAAGAGGTCAGGTGGAGGGAAACTGGCCGAGGAGGCTAGGAAGAAAGCCGGTGAGTGTGGCACCCTGCTGAGAGAAAGGCACATCCAGCAAGGAAATCTACCATCCTGATTCTACCCAGAGCTCAGGCAGGTATACCAGGAAGGGCCCTTTGAACAAGCCACTGGGAATCTGTGGTGACTTAAAAATAGTTCGGGTAGCAGGAGTGGGGAAGCCAGATTTGCTTGGGTCATGTCCCTGGCAATATGGCAGTCCAGATATTCTTTATAAACTTCTCCAATAGAAACCATCAAAAATATGCTTGTGAGATTATTTCTTAAAAGATGAGTAGCTTAGCCAGGCAGGGTGATACACTCCTGTAATCCCAGCAACTTTTAAGGCTGAGGCAGGAATATTGCAAGTTCAAGGCCAGACCCAGTAATTTAGCAAGATCCTCAGCAACTGAGTCAGACCCTGTCTCAAAACTTAAAAATTAAAAGGGTTAGAATGTAGCTCAGTGGTAAAGAGCCCCGGGATTCAATCCTCACAACAAAAGACATGACTGCGAAGAGGGTCAGTACCAGGTGTTGGAGGCCAGGTGAGCAGTTATATGATGACACCATTCAAACCTAGTCCTCCGAATAGCGCTGTAAGCCACTGTGCACTCAAGAAGACTGGAGCAGATTTGTGGGTTCAGCTCTGGATGTGGATGGAGGGGAAATTCTCTCTCTTTAGAACTCCCAACCATGGTGGCCTTCACAGGGCTCAAGGGCTTGAATCTAGACTTCCTAGGAGGTACTCAAGCCTCAAGCAGTGAGGGTGGTTTAGAATGGGCCTGGGTCATGGTCTCCAGGCACCTGGCAGAGACACACACAGACCCTCCCTGGCCTGAAAAAGCTACCAAAATAAAGTTCCAGTGACCACAGTTCCCCACCCCAATCACAAAATGCAAGGGAAATAAAGGACAACCAGAAGAAGTGACCGCCAACCGAATCAAACCACAGAGGCAGCAGATACCAGTATTAGCTTATACACCTAGAAGGAGAGAATATAAAGACCACGAAGAAGGAATAGCCCAATGCCTAAAGTTTTCTGAAATTGTTGAGTGACACAATTCAGGCCCCATGTTCAGCAAGTTCAAATGAACCCAAATAGGAGAAGTGAAAACAGATTGGTACTCGGGCATGTCCCATAAACACCAAAACACATAGAATTCTTAGAAGAAATGGGAGAAAAGTAGATGGCCATGAAGTTACCATTAGTTAGATGGCTGTTTCCTCAACAGTAAAAAGGAATCAAGACACAGAGAGAAAATACTGTCCAGGTGCGCTTTACACTTCACGCTTAGCCTTTCAAGACCAGCAGGAAGGGGGACCTGTCCAGACGGAAACCCAGACCCCCACCAGAGAGCAGTGCAGAGCAGGGGCCATGACTGCAAAGATGCAGGAAGGAATTGGGGGCCAAGAAGGTGGTGAGAGGAGGGAGAAACAGGGGTTCCATAAAGTCATGCACAGACAGTCCTTTGTGGGATTAGAAAATGGGGTACTGAAGCAATTGACCACAGAGAAGGAGACTCGCTGTACAGCTGATGGGTGGTCGACAAGGCCACAGAGTAGGCCATAATAGATTTTGAAAAATCTGTAATACACGGGCCAGCTTCTCTGAGTTCAGTAGAATTAGGTGGAAAACCCAGTATTTGTTGGGCACGGTGGTGCACACCTGATCCCAGCAGCTCAGGAGGCTGAGGCAGGAGGATGGCAAGTTCAAAGTCAGCCTCAACAACTTAGCAAGGCTCTAAGTAACTTAGAGACCCTGTACAAAACATATAAAGGTCTGGTGATGTGGCTCAGTAGTTAAGTGCCCCTGAGTTCAATCCCAGTACCAAAAAAAAAAAAAAAAAAAGAAAGAAAGAAAAAGAAAAAGAAAAGAAAAAAAAAAGTAAAAGAACACCTAGTATAAAATATTGTACCAACAATGACAAGAGCAGTGACTGAGAAGGCAGTCCCTGCAGGGGTTGTGGTACTTAGCCCTGTGGCCTGGCTGGGACATTGCTCTGAGTAAATGCTGTGTCCAGGTCTCACATAAGGAATGCCGGGGACATAATTGATAGACATATTCACTGAATGTAAGGGTCAAGTAAGTCACGATAGAAACTAAAATATACTTAGAATCAACAGACAGAAAATCTTATATATCAAACCATGATTGAAAGAGCCAAAAACAGTATTTTAAAAGATAATAGCTTTAAATGTTATTATTATCCAAAAAAAGAAATAGAGAAGATTAATAACATCCAAATTAGGATATCAGAATATGAGCAGGAGAACAAAACCAAAGAAAATAGAAGGAAATAAATAATAAAGATAAAAATCAATGGAATAGAAAAACCAGACGCAACAAAGAGCATCACAGAGCCAAAGTCAATTATTTGGAAAAAAAAATAAAACACAAAAATAGATCCAGAGAGTAAAGTAATGGGAAAAATAAACACTTTTTGAAATGGAAAGGAGGCATAAATCCCAGATGCAGCAGGAATTAAGGCCAATATAGCTTAAAACCAAGAAGAAAGGGACAAATCACCAGAAAAATATAAATTACCAAAACAGACACAGGACGAAATAGGAAACCTGAATAGCTTATGATCATTAAAGAAACAGAATCAATCATTTAAAATGTTCTCAGAAAGAAACCACAAGGCCTGAACGGACTGGTAGCTATTTATGCCAAAAGTGGAAGGGACAGATGATTTGGTTCCAAGCAAACCCTTCCAGATAACAGGAGAAGGGACACCCTCAGGGCATTTAGTGGGGGTGTGAACTTTGATATTCAAACTAGATAATGAAATTACTAGAAAGAAATACACAGGCTAATCACACCATCACAGATGGAAAAATCCTGAACAAACATTAGCAAACAAAATCAGTAATGTTTTAATACACACACGTGCATACCACAACTAAGTAGTGTGTATCCCCAAACCCAGATTTGTTAACATTAGAAAAATATGTCAATATACATTCACCACACAAACAGATTAAAGGAAGATAAAGATGCAATAAATAATTTCATAAAATTCAAACACATCTGAATTTAAAAGCCAACACCCCAAACACACATACATATACATACGTCTACCTAAACTAAGGTTAAGACAGACCTTCCTAAACATGACAAAGAAAATCTAAATACTAAATAATATCCTTGATGACAAAACATTAAGCACGTTCCCTTTAAAGTCAAGAATAAAATGCAGGTGTCTGTTATCCACCAATTCTGTTAACCATTGCACGGGAAGTCCTTGCCATTTCAATGACAGAAGACAAAAAATTAATGTAAATAATTGATATTAAAGGAAGAAACAAAGCTACAATTTTTCCCCCACAGGCAACATAATTATCTTCATAGAAAACTTCCCAAACTATAAACCTATCATTAGAATTATTATGACAATTGAGCAAGGTTGCAGGATATAAGATGAACATACAAAATTAAACTCCATTTCTTTTTTTTTTAAAGATAGAGAGAGAGAGAGAGAGAGAGAGAGAGAGAGAGAGAGAGAGAGAGAGAATTTCAATATTTATTTTTCAGTTTTCAGCGGACACAACATCTTTGTTTGTATGTGGTGCTAAGGATCGAACCCGGGCCGCATGCATGCCAGGCGAGCGCGCTACCGCTTGAGCCACATCCCCAGCCCTAAACTCCATTTCTATATGCCAGCAATGAAGGGTTAGTTAGAATATGTTTTGAGAATTATCATAGATATCTATGATATAATGGAGGTCTGATCAGCACTGTTCTCTATCCCAGAACTCACAGAGGTCGGGTATCAACAGGCACATTCATGATACATGAACATTCCCTAACCAAAAATGGTGGCGTTGGAAAGGGTTTGACTCAAACGGAGATAGGGATTCAGCATTGGATGTGCAAGAGACCATCTGGAGTGTGGCTGGAAACACATAATTCAGAGGTAATTTTATACAGCACGTTTAGTGTGCCTGCATTTTTACCTGCCGCATGAGGTACGGTATGCAACTTCCAATCGCATTGGGTTGAGACCTCCAAAGGACTGTTACCAATAACATGGATTATTCTTGGGTCATTCAGCACTTTCTCTTCCTTCTGTGACCAGGGGTAAGGGACCATTCTACTGCCTGCTACTCTCCCCCTATAATTTGCCTGACAAGATAGGATCTAGGAATCACCGACTGTCACTGAGAAGAGGACACCTCAGGGCAATTTTCCTCTGGGATTCCAGATTAACATCAAAAGACAAAGAAGCCTGTTTAAAAGCCATGGACTATGTTAAATGAGGGTTAAGAGTAAAACAATGATTAAACTAGAACCCAGAGGGACAGGGAACAAAGTTGTGGTCACTTCCTACTCTGAAAAAAAAAAAGAAAAAAGTCAAAGTCCTAAACAAGGAGAACCCCAGCCGCCCCGCCCCGCCCCAATGAGATCTGGAGAAAACATCTCACCCCATGTTCTTCCATCCATAAATCCATAAGAATAATGACTCCTACCCCTGGGGCTACTGGAGGATTATGGGTGCCAACATCTCTGCAGGCGCTGTACCCAGCAAGGACTGGAAGAATGTCAGGGAGTCAAAAATGAACCCTTCTCTTGAAAAATAAGGGTTGATTCCACTAATCTTAGAGAAGATTCTTTGAATGTTGAGAATTGGTGACTTTTATAAATCTCTACAGATCAGAGTATCTTCAGAAGCTGAATGTGCAGGATCTCAAGTTCAAGGCAACTATCGTCTGTGTTATACTCAGAAAATGGCAGCAGAGGGTGAGGAAAGGCCTAGAGTTTATATCCAGGAGCCTTGGAATGGTGGGATTTATCTTAAGGCCCTCTTCACTGCCAGAGAAGGGGTCTCCGGCCCGTGAAATAGAAGAGGGATGAGTTGGCCAGGAGACATTGGGTTCTCTAGAGAAATGAGAATGAAGCTGAGCAAAGAGCTTGGCTAACAGAGTCATCATTGTTGGATATGGAAAATGACAAACCCCAAAATAGTGTGGCTCAGGAGAGGGAGTGAGGGAGAAGGCGACACACTGATCCTTTCCCGGTGACAAGACAGGCCCCAGGGAGGAGATATCCACCAAGTCTGACATGACAGCCTCTGGGAGAGGCCAGAGTATTGATCCTTCCCCAAATAAACCCTTTCCCAGGTCCCGACCAGGGACCCCAGATCCTCCATCTGGCCCAGAAAAAGATAAATCCCAGGGGGTCTGACCACTGAACCAGACCCCCTCCCATTTTGCCCAGTAAAACAGATCCCCAATTCCTGAGTGCCCACACTGACACGCTTATTAATTAAGTCACCTCTCATTTGAACCTATATAAGCCCACACTCCAAACTCCTCCCACCTGCCACCCTCTTACTTGGCACTGCGGCGAGGCCAGCCAACCCTCACCGCTCACACATGTGCAGTCACAGCCAGTGGCACCCTTGACTGCAGAGCCAGGATCCTCCACCAGCACCACTAGCTAGCTACACATGACCCAGGCCCCAGCCAGAATTATTCTTGTTTGCGTTTCTTCTCCAGAAGTTGGATGGAGAGCCAGATAGCCTCCGCCTTGGCAGATCTGAGTGGGTCTGACCCCCTTGTCTGTTGTGAAAGGCACCTATCCAGAGGACGGCTGTTTAGAGTTAAGAATTTAAATCAATGCCATTTATTTTATCCCAGGAGTTACTGCATCAGCTGCTTTAGGACAGACTGGAGACCCTCAAAGAATCCTCTGCCCTTGGGCCAGGTTGCTGCCTGCATTGCCTGGGGGGCTCTGTGTTCCCCTGCAGGGCTGGGCAGGGCCCCATTGAGTTCTTAGATTTGTTTACAGTTCTGCATGGCTTGGGTCCCCAGCAGACACTCCTGACTGCTCTTCTCTGTCTGCATTCAGAGGACCTCCACACGGATTCTCAGCACACAGGACCTGGCTATGTGAACCAGGGACAGCAGCTCCCAGCGGAGGCTGGCCAGGCTCCTCCAGGAGTGCAGGAGGTCGCCAGCCTCAGCATGCAGGCATGGCGGCATCTCTTTGGGATTCCCAAGATCCGTTTTGTTGACTTCAGGACTTTGCTCTATTCCAAGGGTTGGTGGATGCCAGAAAAATGAGGTGTTAAATCTCCCTGAGGAATGAGTCATGGGCCAAGTCTACTGAATAAGCATGAAACTCTGTATCAAATTTACAAGCATTTGCAATTGTTTCAGTGTTTTCTGGTGCAATCATTAAATGTAATCATTGGGGCCTCTTCCAGCTGGAGTATATTTGCAAACAGCAGCTCCACAGCTAACATGAAAGGGAGGATCAAGGCCCTTTGCTGATAAGATTATCATTCTGGATCTCAGCTCCCTCCTGAGACTCCACCCTGTTGCAGTCCTGTTCAGATATTTCTTTACTGGCTTTGGTCAGATCTACTCTTCTGTGTGGGACGGTGGGACACCTAGAGGAGAACCGGGGCAGCAGGGCGGTGTTGCGAAGACCCTCCACTGCTGGGGGTGGGACATGAAGCCCTGCTATGGAGACTGACTCTGAGCACCCCCTGGACCCAGGGCTGATATCTAGTGGGACAACGTGAATGGCACAAGACGTGGCTTGGGTATCCTGCTGCAGGCACCATCTCAAGCCTGAGGGACACTGTAGAAGGTCCTCATGAAGGTTTGGCTGTGCAGGGCCAAGGCCAACAGCTAGGACTGGGGTCACTGATCTGCCCTGCTGAAAGGGACGGTGGAGCCCACGTGTATATCCAGGCTGCAGGCCTGTTTTGGTGGACCCTGAGGCTTTGGAGTCAGCATTTGGTGAGCATGACCGGCTTCAGCCGGTTAAGCTCCCATAGGTGGGGTGGGGGAGCACAGGAGGAGCAAAAGAGAGGCGGGGCAGAGGTGAGAAGGCTCTCCGCTGCTGGGGTAGAGCCTAGAATCCTGTGGAGGCTGACCCTCCCTCCACAGGTCAAAGCAGCACTCTGAGGAGCCCCAACCAGGCAGCTCCCGCAGAAGTCTAGTGCTTTATGGTGGGGGACAGGGAAGAAAGGACGGGAACAGAGTTGGGATCCTTCAGTGTAGCCTGTTACTTCATCCACAAAGGGGAAAAGAGGGAGGTGCCGCCTTCTCCCAGTATCCATGGGAGATTGGTTGTAGGATCCTCACAGTGTCCACTATATACTTTGAATGTAGCCCTTTTTGCTCTGTCGCTGCGACTGATTTTCAAAAGGGACGTGTTTCTTTCTCTTCCTCTCTCCCTGCTCCTCCCTAATCTCTTCCCCTCCCTAATCTCAGTCATAACAGGATCACCTTTCTTCCCCATCCTAGGCAGAGTTAGATAACTCCCTGAGCACACATCCACCATAGGAACAAAGTCATCCAGAGTTTGAGGATGGCACCAGAAGGTCTCAGAAATGACTATCTCCCGAGTTAACAAGTGAATCTCAACTCCAGAGAACAGGTGAAATTCAACCTTTGAATCACCTCTTTAAAATCCCCCTGTTCCTGCTGATGAGCAGAATCACAGCCTCTGGGACAGGAGTCCCTTGTGTTTCTCCTTTGCTAGCAAGGCAACACAATTTCCTTTTCCTTTTTTTCCAAAACTGTGTCTTCATTATTGGGTTGGCATCAGGGACAAGGACTAAGCTTTCAGCAACGGGACCCCTACAGATACCCAAATCTTCAGACGCTCAAGTCCCTTAGATGAAGTGGCATAGTACACTTGAAGTCATCTCCAGACGGCTTATCATACCTAACACAATGTAAATGCTGTGTGAACAGTGGTTACACTGTGTTGTTTAGAGAATAATACAAGGGAAAAGAGGTCTGTATGTGTTCAGGACAGATCCATTTTTTTTTTTTTAATATTTTCAACCTATAGTTGATTGAGTCCATGGGTGTTGAATGTGTGGATACAGAGGGCTGATAGGATTTATTGAGTGCTTAACCACGGAACAGGCACCAAGAGAGAGGACACTGAAGCTCTCAGTGGGGAGGTCCACGGCCCTGAACATGAGATTCCACCATCCCAACCCCAGTGCCCCCTTCCCACCATAAGGCACCTCTCCCATCAGAAATGCTGATCTAAGAAACGCAAGATCCCAGGCTGCTTCCCCCGCTCCCCTCTCCAGGTTGCTCCAACCCTGGGGAAGAGGTAATGTGTAGTACAGTTAAGTATCAACAGGCTCTAGAAGTTGGTTGACCCCGCCAGTCCTTAAAGAAGGAAGGTGCGGGGAAGAGAAGCAGCAAGGGCCTGACTCACACGACCAGCCAGAGGCAGAGCTGGGTCTCCGCAGCCAACTGAGAGACGCGCGGGCAGCTCTCCCACGTGGGCAGGTGAAGGGTTTTCATCATGTCTAAATGGAGCCTGTATGACTCTCCTCCCACATACTGAGATTAGAAGCCGAAATGCAGAACATGTGTGGGAACAGAGAACTGGCCCCTGGGACTCTTGCAGCTGGGTGCCGAGAGCAGGCTGGGCTCTGCCGGCTCCCGTGCCAGCCCCTCCCTGGCTCAACACGGAGACTTTGGGGTGAGTAATTTAACTAAATCCCACCTCACTTCCCTGGGCTGTACCATGGGCAAAACAGCAGGGAGTCATCTCAGGAAAAGAACGGTCTGGTCCTGTTGGTGGCCCTCCCCTACCAGGGGACAGTCTAGTTCAACCAGCGCTAACCACTGAGCAGACCAGCAAGACCCAACCAGGAAGACCCAGCCATGACACCGGGAACCAGCTCAGGCACATGAGGGGCCTTCCCAAGCTTTAACGTGGCTGTGAAGTCACCGGTTCTATTCAAACCGTGCTTGTCCTAGAGGGAGAATCGGGCTGTTTTCTGGGATCGAGTGGGCAAAACCAGCAAGATACTGTGGTAGTAGAAGCAAATGTGACTCCATTTTGTTTTGTGACTCCATTCTGTAAAACAACCATGCCAAATAAAAGGGTCATGACTGGGGCAAGGAGTTCTTTTCCTTTTGCTAAAGAAACCTTTACAAACACGGAACTACCTAATGGGACATTGTTTCTGTAACTAGGGGAATGGGGCTCTGTTTCTATAACCTGGGGTGACTGGGCTGTGATTGGTCACACTTCCCACCGCTTGACTGCACTCTCCCGCTTCTGTAACCTGGCTTGCTTGCGTTGGCTAGTCCCCTTAACATCCCTTTTGGGGTTTTCAGGCTTATAAGGAGCGCCCTTGCAATTGTTCGGGGCTGATCAGGGGAACAGCTTTATGTTCTGGTCAGTCTCCAGTGGGCTTCAATAAAGGCTTGATTCGATTATACATGAGTGGTCTGGAAGTCAGTTTATGAAACTCCGGGACGAAGCTTTAACTACAACAATACAAGTTGCATATGGCGCAGTGCCTTGGGTCAGGGGCTTGGAGGAACTCTGTTGGAAGCTTGGCTCTGCTGCCTTTTCGCTCTTAACCTTGGGCAGGTTATTTCATCTCTCTGGCCTAAGTTTCCTTCCTGTTTTCCTGCCACCTTTCAGATTAATTTGGTATTCTTATAATTCCATTTTAACCACTTCTTAGCTAGACGGCTTTTCATTTTAGTGGTAGCCTCGGGGTTCATGGTACGGGTGGAGGTTCCCTAATCTGAAGGTGGAAATCCAAAATGCTTCCAGTTTCAGATTTCACAGTACTTAGCATTTCAATCCAGCCAAGTCTATGGAAATATTCCAAAATCCAAGAAACTCTGAAACCTGAAACACTTCTGGCCCTCAGCACTCCAGATGAAGAAAATGACCTGCATATATCGTTAGCCATCACGGTCCACTTTCAGGTGACATCATCCTACAGCACATATGGTGTGATAGCCTAGCAATGGTGTGCTTTTTCTTCCCTCCTGGCATTTCTGATGTTGTTGCTCATTTTACTTTTACACATGTTGTCAACCTCTAGATGGTTGTTATTTTCATTTAAAAAGTCAATTAAATCCAGGCACAATTGTGCAAGGCTGTAATCCCAGTAATTTGGGAGGCTGAGGCAGGAGGATTGTAACTTCAAGGCCAGCCTCAGCCTCAGACCCTGTCTCAAAATAAAAACAAAAAGAGGTGGGGATGGGGCTTGCTGGTAAAGCACCTAGGTTCAATCTGTAGCAAAAAGAAAAAAGAAAAGCCAGTTAACCTTTTTTTTTTTTTTTTTAATGTTACTAGGGACTGAACCCAGGGGCACTGAATTGCTGAGCCACATCCCAAGTCCTTTTTTATATTTTATTTAGAGACAGGATCTTGCTGAGTTGCTTAGGACCTCACTAAGTTGCTGAGGCTGGCTTTGAACTTGCGATTCCCCTGCCTCAGCCTGTTGAGCCACTGGGATTATAGGTCTGAGCCACCACACTCAGCACCAATTAACCTTTAAAAGGATTTAAATACTAAGACTAAAATCTGATAATTTTATCTGTATTTTTGATGCTTTTCATTGCTTTGTGTAAATCTCTATCTCTATCTGGTTTCACTTCCTTCTGCCTGAAGAATTCCCTTTAGTACTCCCAGTGGGAAAGGCTCGTGAGTGATGAATCCTGTTAACCTTTACGAGTCTAAAGGTGTTTTTCTATTGTTTCTTAAACATAATTTTGTTGGATACAGAATTTTAGACTGACTTTTCCCCTTTCATTACTTTAAAGATGTTGTGCAGTTGCCTTCCAACGTGACGAGTTCCACATGAGAAATCAACAGTCATCCTTCTATCTGCTCTTTTATACAGAACATTTCTTCCTTAAGCTCCTCAGACAGGCTGGAGGGAGAGGCACTGTCCAGTGCTGTGTGAGCACTGCTGCTGCTGCTCTAATCCTGCTGGGTGATTCCGTCCTCAGCCCTGAGCCATCTCACAGGCCTGCGCTCACAGGCTCACAGGTCAGTACCAGCTGTATATTCCGGGATGGGGAGGTGGGAAGAGCTGCTGCTGACCTCTGAGCTCCCCCTTGGTCCAGTTCTCTTCTGTCCACTACTCCATCCTGTGAGCTCTACATGCTTTGCTCCCGTTGGACCCTAGCTCCGCGCCTTCCACTCGGGAGCTCTCTGGGCTCTACTGTGGATTACCCCTCGATGGTCCTGGGGTATGTATATTTCTGTCCTTCAATAGTAGCCCCCCAATTGGCAGCAGCTTCTGAAATGACAGTTTCTGACCCTCATGACCCTGCTGTCGACTTGCCTCAGCCCCCTCCTCAGGCATGGCCTGGAAACTCTCTCCTGGTAACCAGCAGGGGCAACAGTGGGGTGGTTTGTCTCCTCTTTCTGAAAGGTTCCTTCCTTGTCTGAAGTTCATGTCTTACGAACTCCTTGGTGCGTGCCTGTTGACCTGGTTTTGGTATTTGGGTCAGGAGGGCCTACCTGCCGTGTGTTACTCCAACTTGGTCAGAAGTCCCCCAAGGCCAGTGGGGCTGGAAACTCAGGGCCTCCCAATTCCATGCACAGGGCACTATGCCCCCCTCAGACTCCCTGGCCTTCAGGACACAGAACATGTGCCTAGCACCCTGTCCCACACAGACAGAGAACTGGTCACCCTCCACAGTGACCCTAACCAGCAGTCATCAGCGCTGTGATTGCTTGTGGGAACAAGGGCCATGAAAACTCCAGCCATGCGGCTCACTTAATGATCAGCGTCTAGAAATTTTTCTTTTTGTCTGAAATCTCCTTTATCCCAGGCAGAGAGAGAGAAAAAGGAGGAAAAAGGCTAAAATATGATTTAATTGCAAAGTCACACTCGATTTGGACCCTGCATTATCCACTTCACTGCTAAGAAGGTTCTTTAAGCATAAAAACGTTACTTTCAAAACATTCAGCCTGACGCCCAAAGAAAGCAAGAACTGCCAAAAGTCCTACAGAAACAGCCAGCCTGAGACTTTGTCATGACACCCCGACACAGAGCAATGGCATTCAAATCAGCCACCGAGCATTATGGGAACATCAATCTGTGGAGGGAACAACCTGAGAATCCAGAGGTTTCCGCAGAACAGTTCAAGAGGAACCGCGCAGGGACCATGAACTCACCTAGACCCAGCTGGGAGGGCTGGGTGCCCATCCACACCCCAATCCAAGGGAGGCCACGCAAGAAGGAAAGAGGGCCACTTTGTGTGTACTGGTGCTGAGGAGCCGATTAAAGGCTTTATCTCTTTCCCATTTCCAGATGCAGAATCCTAAGTACCAAAGGGCCAAACTGGGAACATTCCAGTGAGAATTAGATAACCAGAGACTCTGGCCTTGGAGAAGCCACCCCATAGCCTGGCCCAGAAAATGTACTCCCCTGACACTCGGGCTTCTGGTGGCCACCGCAGACACATGCGGCTGAGCCGCAGCCCCACCACGTGCAGCCAGCCCACTGCTGCTGGATGAGCAAGTCCCAGGGATGTTGTGCAAACAGTGGGCTGTGACACACTAAACGGAATTGATTTAATGCACCAGGACTGGCTTTTCTTAAAACGAAACCCAATGGAAACCCAAGAGCTCCTGACAATGGTGAAGCCAGTGCTGTCCACAAAGCTTCTTTGTCCAATTTCACGTATGTATGTTTGTGAGTGCTGGGTGGCAATGAAAAGTGTGCCTATATTTCTGGTCACGGTCAAAAGAATCTGGAATGCACTGACCCAGAAACTTGAACATTCTCTGTTTGACTGCTGTCAGGAGTAGAAATGGCATCCCCTTTGTTTACAATGCCAATGCCACTTAAATACTTGATTCCAAGAAAACAATCAGAGATTTGCAAACAAGCAAAAAGTTAGGTACTAGAGTATGTTCTATGGTGTCATTTACCATAACAATAAAACTTGGGCACAACCTGAGGGACTGGTTGAATGAATTATGGAACATCCACATGATAAGTGGTACCATCCTTAAAACTTGATCTAAAGGGTCATCCTCATCAACTCTGAGATGAAAAGATTATAAAAATTTAAAAACACACATGTGCAGTGCATGGAAAGAACATGGTGTGAGGAACAGTCCGTTGCGTCTGAGGGATATCTCAGCTCTCCTCCTTGTGCTTTTCTGTGTTTAAAAAAATTTCTATAATGGGTATTTTGGGTTTTTTGTTTGTTTGTTTTTGGTACCAGAGATTGAACCCTGGGGTGCTTGACCACGGAGCCATGTCCCCAGCCCTGTGTATTTTTTATCTTAAGACAGGGTCTCTCTAAGTTGTCTAGGAACTCACTGTATTGCTGATGCTGACCTCAACTTGTGGTCCTCCTGCCTCAGCCTCCTGCGTCATTGGGATTACAGGTGAGCACCACCACACCTGTTGCATGCTTTTTATAAAAACTAATATAATAACTGTGATTTTTAAATATGCTTTATTCAGTAAAAATGTTGCCCCTCCCCGTGGTGTTCACGTTGGACAGCAGCAACAAACATTAAAGTCAGCAGGTAGGAGAGGCAGGACTGCACAGGGCTGAATGGTGAGAGTAGAGGCAGATACACTCAGATTGAGGTAAATTGTACAACAGATTCCCATCCTCTCCTCTTCTCAAGCCCCAGCTCCTACATTAGACACAGGACATAAAAATTTGTTCCTACTATAGAGACGCAGCCACATCAATGTTCATAGCAGCTCAGTTCACGATAGCCAAGCTACAGAACCAACCTCGATGCCTTTCAACAGATGAATGGATAAAGAAAACGTGGTACATACACACAATGGAATATTACTCAGTCATAAAGAAGAATGAAATCATGGCATTTGCCAGTAAATGGATGGAACCAGAGAGTATCATGCTAAGTGAAATAAGCCAGTCCCCCCAAACCAGAGACCAAATGTTCTCTTTGATATGCAGTTGCTGACTCACAATAAGGGGGAAGGAAGAAGAGAAGATCAGCAGATTAGACAAAGGGGAATGAAAGAAAGTGAGGTCGGGTAGGAATAGAAAAGACAGTAGAATAAATACATATGAATGGGTTTTCTTTTTTTGTTGTTGTTGTTTTGTGGTTCTGGGGATCGAACCCAGAGCCTTGTGCATGTGAGGCAAGCACCCTACCAACTCAGCTATATCCCCAGCTCAAGAATAAATATATCTAATAATTTTCCTATGTACACATATGAAAATACCTAAGTGAACCCCATCACCATGTCCAACCCCAACAATGGGGTCCTAATTAAAATAAGATATATTCCATGCTTGTATAATTTTATCCGAGTGGGTTCTACTGTCATGAATAACTAAGAAGAACCAATAAAACAAATAAACAAACAAAAATTGTCCCCAGCCAAGAGCTGTCAACGTGGGCACACTGGCTCTGGAGGCGAAGGACCAATGGGCACCACCATGTGTTCTTTCTCTCCAAAAAGTAACAATGAAGTCCTGACAACATGGAGTTCAGGATGAATGATAATAATAAAATAAGAGAAGAGCAGATGGACAGGTCTGTGGACTGATGCCGAGTTCCAGGGCTGAGGGGACCGGCTACCTGGGTATTCATTCACTCCGTCATTCCGTCCCTGCACCCGTCCATCTGCCACTCAGTCCTCGGTGGACTGAAGCCTCCACACTGCGGTGAGCCCGAGGCTGTGGCGACCAAGGACGAGGTCCCTGCCCTTGCTGCTCTCAATTCAGCCTGGGTTTCCTCGTTAGGAAAGGGCGTGACCAGCGCAGCTGAGATGGTCGGCACCCGCCGTGGGCCCAGCCGCTGCTGAAGGCTTCGTCTCAATGGACACCATCAGCTGCTGCCGTGGCCCTGGGTCCAGGTCCCCCGAGCACCTGTCACAGGCGAGTGTGCAGACATTGTCCATCCCCTCTCCAGGGTCCTCAGCCCCGGCCTCCCCTGTACCTCTCCTGGACTTAGCTTGTGCCTATCCCGTGTCCCTTGATGGGCCACATCCCTCCTGTGTGCAGGTGTCCCTGCCTGTGTGTCACAAGGAAGGTACATCTGGTCCCCAGCCCTGGTCCTGGCGCAGAGTGCCTAATTTAGCACAATAAGTGCACATTGGTTCTTCTCCCCCAGTTTGTGACACAACTCCTAAGTCCCTGGGGATTTCCTGAGTGACAGGGCTGAGGAGCACCTTTGGTTTTAATATTTCGTCTTTAACCCTGGAAAGATCTACGAGCTCCTAAATCCCCTGGAGAATTCCTGGGTATTAGAAGCATCTTTTGTCCAAAAAGAGCCCATCTACTGGGCTCCTGGACAACTTTGGGGTGAGTCTGGTCACTAGAAAGACCAAGCCAGGATTAGAAGCTTGGAACTCTCTTCCCTCCCTCCCATCCTCTAGGAAGGGGACAGGGCTGGAGATTTTGAATAATTAATTGTGCCTGTGTGGTCAGGCCTCCATACAAACCACTAAAATTGTGGTTCAGAGGAGTTTCCAGGCCATTGAACTCATCCACATAGTGGGAGGCTGGTGCACCCCCAAAGCCACAGGGACAGAAACTTCTGTGTCCAGGAGCCATCCAGACATCATCCTATGTACCTCCTCATCTGTATCCTTTGTCAAATCCTTTATAATAAACAGGTAAATGCATTTTTCTGAGTACTGTGAGTCGATGCAGCAAATTCTTGAACCATTTTCTGTTGCTATCATAAAATACCAGAGGCTGGGAATTTTATAAGGAAAAGAGGTTTATTTAGATCACAGTTTGGGAGGTTGAAAATCTGAAAGCTAGTGGCCTCAACTGTTGCACCTCTGGCAAGGGCCTTCTGTCTATGTTCAACATGCCATGCCATAGCAGAAGGATGCACAAGATGACTGAGTACCACAGGTGGAAAACTGGTCACATGGCAAGAGAGGAAGTATTGCAGGGAGCTGAGGAAACCAAATTTGCTTTATAACAACCTGCTTTTGCAGTAACCAATCCAGTCCTGCAAGACCTGTTCCAGTGTTAGATTTAGATAAGATGTGTCCCCCGAGAGCTCACGTGTGAGACAATGCAAGAGTGTTCAGAGGTGAACTGATCAAATTACGAGAGGGGAAACCTCATCAGTGGGCCAATCTACTGATACGGATAACTGGGGGTAACTGTAGGTTGGTAGGATGCAGCTGGAGGGAGTCGCGGGGCTGTGCCTTTCAGGTTTGCATTCTGTCCCTGGTGAGCAGCGCTCTGGGGCTTCTGGTTGCCGTGTCCAGAGCTGCCTTCCTCCTCCATGCCTTCTGCCACGGTGTCCCGCCTCCCCTCCAGCCCAGAGCTGTGGAGCTGGCTGACCATGAGCCTCTTAAACCAGGAGCCAAAATAAACTCTCCCTCCTGTAAGCTGTTCACATCAGGCACGTTGGTTACAGTGAGGCAACAGCCGACTGCACATCCAGTCTCTGAGAACTAACAGGGCTCTTAAAACCCAGGAATCTGGGGCTGGGGCTGGGGCTGGGGCTGGGGCTCAGTGGTAGAGCCCTCGCCTGGCATGTGCAAGGCCCTGGGTTTGATCCTCAGCACCACATAAAATAAATAAGTGAAATAAAGGTGTTGTGTCCAACTACAACTAAAAACAAAACAAACACCATGAATCTATGTACACGAGGGTAGATCCCTCATGACCTCTCATGCCTCTTAATGTCCCCATCACCTCAACACCATTACAATGGGGAATCAAGCCCCATGAGTTTGGGTGGGGACAAACCACATTCCAGGGCACCTCAGTGCCAAGGGCCACTTTACTCTACATCCTCCTTCTTTGCCACATCAACTCCCATGGGACATCCAGGCGTGCCCCCCCCACCACCCTCAGGGGCGCATCTTCTCCATGTTCTGACAAACGGCCCTGCGCCATTCAGATAAGCCAACACCACTGTCCCGGGAGAGAAGCCCTCAGGCTCCCACAGAGCTCTGCTCCTCGCCCCGCACCCCGCCCCTCCGTGGAGCCCCCCAACTCTGATGCACTGAGCAGGGGGTGGAGCTTTCCAGAAACCCGTCCTTCCCCTTCCTGTTCCACAGCTGCCCTTGACCTCGCCTCTACGGAGGCCAAAACTCTCCTCCTCTTTTGTCATCTGGAGCTGTGTCCAGGCCATGTTCAACCACGCTCAGCACCAAGCTGGAAGAAAGCCCAGCAGGGACCTCCCTCCTCCTCTGGGAGGGGCTTCTGCATCCAGCCAGGTTCAGAGGAAGGGATGTCTCCCCAGGGGTCACTGATAGGGCTTGCCATCTGGGCGGAGCCCCAGTCCTGCCAAGCGAATGCCTGCAGTCCTGCTGGCCTCCAGTCACAGGTCCCCAACCCCAAGCCTGCAGTCCAGTCCATACAGAGTCACTTTGGGTTCACTTTCCCACCAGCTCTGGGCTCCACAATGGCAGGCCCTGGAACTTGCGGGTTCCTCTTCTTTGAACTGTGCTAGACAAGGCACCCATCCTAGCTGTTCTTGGAGCCCTGTCCATTTCCACAGATTCACCCTGGGCTTTTTCACCCCTCATTGCACGATCCAGTCTGAAGCCTGAGTCTGGGGACACACGGGGCAGTGTCAAAATTCTCTGCCTTCTGCTTCCTTCTAGGGCAAGAAACCCTTGGAGTCATTTCCTATTTCTCAGCAAGGGACTGAAAGGCAGGAGCACGGCTTTGGTCGTCTGAACGCTCCGTGGCCTGTTGACCACCACCAAGTTGATTGGCATGTAGTGCGGGCTTCGTGGGCCAGCCACGCGGCCCAAGCACTTTACGGATGGGTTTGTGTCGGTCCTGGCAGCATCGCATGAGGGGGACACGCGCAGACCTCAGGGCTCACAGGTAAGTACCCAGAGTCAGAATTCCAGGGGGCTCAGAGCCGGCTCTGCCCAGCCCAGGGCTGCCCTGGGGCCCCTGGGACGGCGCGCGCTCACCATGCCTCCCGTGCTCTCGCGGCAGTCCTGCAGGCAGCGGACGTTCTCCCAGGTGCTGTAGGCCTTCAGCCCCGCCACCAGGGCCTGCAGTGCGCGGCTGCTGACCAGCTCCTTCCCTTGGAAAATGTCCTCATCCAGAAGGGCCCCCGCATACCTGCCAGATAGAGCAGAGAGGTGTGATGGACGTCCTGGTACCGCCAGCCCTGCGAAGGGGCGCGTCCAGGGACATCAGAACCCCAGGGTCACCACCCAAGGCTTCCCGTGCCCTTCAGAGGTGCCCCTGCACCACAGCAAAGCTGCAGCCACGAGTCTCCCACACACCATTCTCCCTTGGAAAATGTCTCCTTCACGCCCTGCCCAGCCGCTTTCCCGCCAGTCCAGTAACAGGCCTCCTTGCCCACAGGGGCCCCTGTCCCAGCCTGATGCTGCTTCTCTGGGCAGAATCCCTCCGTTACCTACCTTAGCTCCTGGCGGCCACCTTCTGTGACTTCCCTTCTCCTTCCATCTTCGAGGTCACTACGCCCACCTGCCCTCCCATGATGCCTCACTTCCACTAGGTGAGGAGGTGAGGTGAGGAACCCCCAGAAGCCTTGTCACTCCTTCTTAGCCTCCTCTCATGTACAAGGAGCCCTGTGACTACAGGGGACCCACCTCTATAACCCATCAAGGTCCCCAATTCAACTATCTCCAAGTCTGTTTTCCCCTGTGAGGTGCCATATTCACAGGTTGCAGGGCTTCAGATGCGGACATCCTTGGGGCCATCATTCTGGCCAGCACACAGTCCATTTCAGAACTCCCAGCAGAAGCAGAATTAAAACATGAGAATCATGAACAACTCGTGACACTTTGTGTGTGGAAGGCAAAGTTGCTTAGGGCCTTGCTAAGTGGCTGAGGCTGGCTTTGAACTTGTGATCCTCCTGTCTCAGTCTCCTGCCATTTCTCTGGAGTAAACATGTAGAAATGAAATAGGCAGGTCATAGGGCAGCTGCATTTTAACTTTTGAAGAAACTGCCACACCATTGTTCATATCAGTTGTGTGAGTTTTCCTTCCCACCTGCAGCTCATGAGAATCCCAGTTGCTCCCATCCCTGACAATGGTTGGCTTTGCGTCTTTTTAGTGTTAGTCCTTCTAGCAGTATAAAATTGTATTGCCTTGGTTTTGAAGTTGCATTTCCCTGATGATTAATGATCATGACCATCTTCTCCTGTGTCTGCGCCTAATCATTCATTTATCTTCCTTTCCTGTCTGCTTAATTCCTATTGGCTTGCTCATACTTTTTCTTTTCTTTTGTACCAGGGATTGAACTCAGGGGCACTCAACTGCTGAGCCCCATCCCCAGGCCTATTTTGTATTTTATGTACAGACAGGGTCTCACTGAGTTGTTTAGGGCCTTGCTTTTGCTGAGGCTGGCTTTGAACTCGCCATCCTCCTGTCTCAGCCTCTGGAGCCACTGGGATGACAGGCATGTGCCACCGCACCCAGCTCATTCTATTTTTAATTGACTATCTTCTTTGTATGTTCTGGCTAGCAATCCATTGGTGGATGTATGTATTACAAACATTTTCTCCCATCTGTGGCTTGCCTTTTTATTTCCTTCAAGACAGAAGTCAATTTGGGCTCAAAGTATTGACCTTCCTCCATCCATAGAAAATTTTCTAGGGTCTGAACATACTGTTTCTTCAATGAAACCGACATAGCAAAAGATACTACGTGGAGCCAAGTCCTACAGCAAAGAGCAAAGACTTCTGTGTTTCAACCACAGAACACAGAAATCAAATTGGAGCAAACTGACAAGATGCATTTCAGGGTGCATGACGAAGGCAGACAGAATCTCTCTAAAGCCATGAAGTCAACAAGAGGGTTGGATTCTATTAACCAGCACTTGGATGAAAAAAAAACTTAATGCATTAAGCAACTAAAAAGGGCTTATGCATTATCACTTAGCTTGGTCCTTACAACAGTCCTGTGAAATAGGAAATCACAACCCCATTTTACATACAAGGGAGCCGACGTTCTCCCAGGTGCTGTAGGCCTTCAGCCCAGCCATTAAATCCAACGAGAGGGTCGGATTTAATCTACACAGCCTAGGTTATGTGATTAACATGTATTGGGGCAGAGAGAGGATTTTAACCCAGGGTGCCCTCTTGTCCTAAGTAACGTGCTCTTTGGGGGTGGGGCTGTAGCTCCGTGGCAGAGCACTTGCCTAGCATGTGTGAGGCACTGGGTTGAATTCTCAGCACCACATAGAGATGAATAAAATAAATAACAGGCTCTTTTCATCCTAAACAACATGTCTGTCAGTGGCCCCAATCAAGTTCATACAGTTTGATCTATGCTCTGCGATCACTACTCTTGCCTTGGTCTGTGACTTGACCCAATCTGCCAGGCAAACATCCTGCTACAGAAGCCCTCATCTGCCAGACAGACAGGTGCACCGACCCGGTACCTCTGACTCCTTGTGGGACCCTTGTGTGTGTTTGAAAGAGAGTCTCAGAAGCTTCTCTGTTCAGGGTATCAGAGTCCAGGAGGAGTGTGTCTGAAGAAATCTGCAACAGGAGGCTCAGACTGGTCCAGAAGGTAAATTAGGAAATAAAGATCCCTGTGGCAAGTCCTCATTGGTAAGCGCATCTGTTTAATAGGTGAGGTCTTTAGACACGCCAGGTACCTGCTTAGAAGTTACATCCACTCAAACAACAGGTGAAGAGAAAATAAGTGCAGATCCCCCACCACAGAAGGGTACAGGAGGAAGGTGGACAGTCTCTCAGAAGCCACAAAGTCAATCAGAGGGTTGGATTTAATTCACAAGTGATTTTGCATAAAAAGATCAGATAAGATTTTTCGGCAGCGATGCATGGGAATTGCATTCTTAACAGTGCAGTGTGGTCCTGGCGGTGTAGCGGGATGAAGGGTGTCTAAGGTGCTCAGCTACCCTGATTCCATTTACCCATTAGGACAGAGCATGGGTGAGTTTCTGCAGACTGGGGAGTGTCATTTCAACCATTCATCAATTTAACCAATACCAATGAGTCCTCACTTTGTGCAAGGCATACATCTATCTAGGTACTGTAAAAACATCAATTAAAAATGGAGAGCCGAGCTCGGTGGCACATGTCTATAATCCCAGTGGCTTGGGAGACTGAGGTAGGAGGATCATGAGTTCAAAACCAGCCTCAGCAAAAAGGCAGGTGCTAAGCAACTCAGTGAGACCCTGTCTCTAAATAAGATTTTAAAAAGGGCTGGGGATGTGGCTCAGTGGCCAAGTGTCCCTGAGTGTAATCCTCAGTATGCCCCAAGAATTCTAAAAATTCAAAATAAAAAAGACTGGGGATGTGGCTCAGTGGTTAAACACCCCTAATCCCCAGTAAACTTCCTCCCCACCAAAAAAAACAAAACAATGAAACAGAGAGAAACCTCTGCCTGTTGAGTTGCCTTGAGACATGAGTTACTACATATAAAATGGTAGAACAGGACCAATTCTGTGGCAAACACTTGAATATGTGTCAGCTACTATCTTAATGTTATCCTTACAGGTATTGGGTAGGAAGAATGCCTAGAGGATGACTAAATCCAGCTGAATCTCAGAGGTACAGATGGCGCTGTGGCCCTCCTGGCCTGGAACCCAGCCTGGACTGCTTAAGCTGCCCATGTGGCCAGGAATAAATAAAAGTCAGAGCTAAAATAATCTTTTGGACTGATGCACTACAAAATCAATGTTTTAAAAAGTTGTTAATCATTTTCTAAACTAGGAATTTCATTTCTGTAGCAAATTTCCTGGCCAGCTACTTCCAGACTCCTTTACAACAGGAAAGAATAGTCAACGTGCAAAACTCCAACCAGCGAGGTGGCCAAGTGTGATGTCATTGCAAGGTCGTCTCACTGCTTTTCTTGAAACAATGTGTGCAGAGAGCCAGGCCCTACTAGATGTGAACACGCCAAATTAGGGACCAGAGGTCTCCACCTCAAACCAAGAGTAGTAGTGGGACAGTAAGAGGGGCCCAGGTTGCTGGCCCAAGGAGCTTATCTGGGCCTTCCCCTAGGAGGGAAGCTGGCTTTGGAGCAGTGACCCGATGAGCTGTGTCTCAGAGGATGACTGAGTTACCAGGTGGAGCAAGGGTGTGAGGTGAGTGCTGGGGGTGGGGGGTGGGGACGGTCCCCAGGAAGGGCACAGGCAGGAAGAACATCAGCTCAAGAACCCAGCACAGAGCCTGTGGCGGAAATCAGCAGAGGAGAGAGGTGGGAGATGGCAGGTGCCAGGCAGGGGGAAGAGGCTCCGAGGCCATGGGAAGGAGATTGAGTTTCACTAAGGGCAGGAGATGCTATGGGGGTGGGGACAAAGGAGGGTCCCAGTGAGAATTCAGATTTTGTTTCAGGAGGATGGGGTTAGGGGAGTGGAGCTAGGACGTGTCCCAGTGACATGACAGGAGAGGGAGATAAAATCACCAGAATGTAGAAATGATAGAAAGTTTGAGAAGTCTTGGGGCCGATGGCCATAAGAACAATTCATATTTATTGAGCGTGGGGTACCCTATACTGAGCATGTCCAAATATCAACTCCAAATATCAAATTTCATCTTTCTTTCTTTTTTTCAAATGAGGTGATATTCTTAATTTTTTTTTGAGAGAGAGAGAGAGAGAGAATTTTAATATTTATTTTTTTAGTTATCGGCGGACACAACACCTTTTGTTTGTATGTGGTGCTGAGGATCGAACCCAGGCCTCATGCATGCCAGGCGTGCGCGCTACCGCTTGAGCCACATCCCCAGCCCCAAATTTCATCTCTCTGGTGTTATTCTTCCCATTTTAGAGATGGGGAAATGAGACACAGAATGACCGTCACTTTCCCATCGTTGCACGATTAGCAAATGAAGGGATCAAAGTTGAGGCCTCAAGCGTGGAGTCCCAGAGGCTCTGCTCTGCATCGCCTGGAATATCTGAGGCTGTGCCAGGCCCTGTCCTAAGCCCGTTTGTGTGTTAACTCTGCAGCCCCCCAACACCCTAGAAGTAGGTACTGATATCTTCACTCCGTTTCTAACCAGCAACTTCACATCCAGAGAATTTCAGTGGTTGCCCGCGCGGCTGGGAGTGCAAGGGCTGGGATGTCGACCAGGACAGCCGGGCAACTCCTGCCCCTCAGTGACTTCACTCCTGTCTCCTCCTTGAGGCCCCTCTCAGGACTGGTGGCCTGGAAGGATTCAGAGAGCAAAGGGATGAGCAGTCTGGGGGGACCGTGAAGGAGTGGAACCTGCTGCTGAGGTGGCGGGGCTCCCGGGAGGCTGCAATAACCTGCACAGCAGGTGGTGCTGACCTGAGAGGTGCACGTGTCAGGTCCTGGAGGCCAAGAAAAGGACCAGGGGTGGGAAATGTGCGGCCCTTCTTGAGGAGGTGTCCCAGAAAGACAAGCTCTAGGCCACTACGAGGAGGAACTCTGCTGCCACAGTTGGTAGAATACAGATGGCTTCATGGTTGGTGCAGCACGCATGCCCAGTGAGACCCGCGTGGCAGTGTCCGCTGCCAGGGCACTAGGGCAGGAGGCTGGCAGGGCACAGCCAGGGCTCAGCAGTGAGGAGCAGTCCCTGGTTGTCAAAGGTCCCAAGCACAGACACCCACTCCAAAGGCAGAAAACAGGAGTCCTAGCTGGCTGTCCCTGTCACCCAGGTGGGGCTGTGACCTTGCAGTGGCTGCCCAAACCTCCAGGTCTGCAGAGGCACCTGCTGTACAGGTGGTCTGATGGAGGGAGAGGTGCAGCAGCTTGAGGAGGTGGGCAGGGGAATGCTGCAGGGCTCCCCGCAGAGCTGCCCTCCCCTCACCCAGCAGGCCTTGCCCAGCGCTGAGCACCAAGGGGGCTCCTCTCCCCAGGCCGGCAGGCTCCAGAAGACATCAGGTCCTGCCATGGCTTGAATATGTATCCCCACCCCCCAAATCATGCAGGGGGTTCATCCCCCCAAATCTTATATTAATGAAATTAAGAGACTAGAAACTTCAGCGGCAGGTGGTGTTCGGAGGTGGGCATGTGGGAAATGAGTAGGTGAGATTAGGCTTTAGGGCGGAGCCCCATGATTGACTCCTGGTGGCTTTGTGTGGGCAGGGAAAGGCCACATGGACGCAGAGATGCCTGTGCATTCCTGCCGTAGTGTGACGTAGCCATGGTCCCTGACAGGAACACGCAATGTGCCATTTGAACTTCCAGCCTTCTAACTGTGAGTTCCATGAAACCTTTTTCTTTGTAAAATAGCCTGACTCAGGTATTTCATTATAACAATAAAAAAGGGGCTAACGCAGTTTCCATCCTCTTTGGTTGAAGATAGGAGAGTGTTGGAGATTCTCACAGAGGGCCAGCAGGTGGGAGTGGATAAGCAGCCTGCAGGGAGGGACCTAACCCAGCCAGGCCTCCCAGCTCCGGCCCCCCACCCAGGGCATGTGCAGGGCCTAGCAAGTGAGCTGCCAGATCCCACACAGCAGCAGAGGATGCCGGGGAATTGGAATCTCAGGTGAACAAGGCATTCATCTTAGTGTAAACATACTGTGCTTAGACTAAAACATGCTGCATTAGTTATCTGAAATTGAAATTGAATTGGGTGTCTAGATTTTACCCAGCAACCCAATCAGCAGGGCACCACACAACAGCTGGACATGCATCAACACATGTGCATTGATGGAAGTCATCCCACCTCACTCTGTCACCTGCCTTTCCACTGTGGAGTGGGACCACTCCTGTCATTGTCACAGGAAACGGGAGATGAAGCAAGGCCCATGGCCAACCTGGCTGGAGGTCTGTTTCCTAACTGCAGATCTATGCTCTCAAAGATCTGAACTGCCTTTGTGCTTCAGTAGGACTCAAAACACCAAAGGACCCTCTCACTGGTCAGCCTCAAGGTTCCCAGACACTGAGACCTGAAGCCGACTGACTGGAGGCATGCATCCATGGCCAAGAGGGAGATGGTACCAGGGCCAGTGTTTCCTAAACTTTGTGGAGAAAGAGAAAGAAAAGGCGTGTGTGGGAGGAGAGGTAGTTGGCACTTTTTTTTGTCATGTTACAACTAATTTGATTAAGCTCCTTCCTCACAACTGGAAGAGGGGCAGTAGGAGCAATGAATTAGAAAAAATAAGAAAGCACATGTAGCAGAAAGAGCCAGCTTATCCCTGGGCTTTTGGCGGTTATATTATTATTATTTTGGTTGATACAAACAGTTCCACACACTCACAAGGCACAACACGGCGCCCTTGATTCACTGTCACACTGGCACCATCTGCTCAGAGTGATCAGCATAAACTTCACTTTGTCTTAACACACAGACATCCTTTCCCTCATCCTTCCTCCTCCACTTAGGTCAGGGCCATCCTTCCTGGGGGCCTGTGACAGATCTTCAGTGCAGTGAACCCCTGCTGCGATGCGGGGATAGAAGGGAAGGAGAGGGAAAGAAGGAGAGAGTCATCAAGGGAACCCCAAACTCACCAGAGAGCAGAGGGGAAAGGAGATGTGTCAGCTTTTTCACTGATGTGACCAAAGGACCCAATCAGAACAACTGTGAAGGAGGGAAGGTTTATTTAGGGGCTCAGTTTCAGAGGTCTCATCCATAGAAGTCTGGCTTCATCCCTTGGGGCTCAAGGTGAGGCTGGACATCCATGGCAGAAGAGGTGGCAGAGGGAAGCTGCTCACATGATGATCAGAGGCGGAGAGAGACTCGCTCACCAGATCCAAAGCCACGCCCCCAGTGCCCACCTCCTCCAGCCACACCCCATGCACCTCCAGCTACCACTCTGTTAATCCCATCAGGGATTTGCTCACTGATTAGGTTAAGGATATGATCCAATCATTTCTCCTCCAAACCTTCTTGCGTTGTCTTACACATGAGCTTTTGGGGGACATCTCACATCCAAACCATAAGATGGAACCCAGGAAGGTCCAGGAGCAATTGGCTTGATATCTGTTCAACAGGGTGGCCTACGCACAACACAGCAAGGGCCCCGGGGTATCTGTATCAGTTTCTATTAGTTGCTTCTATTTTCTCTCCTTGAAACCTAAAGCTACAAATGTGTTCTCTCTCTACCAGTCTGATTTTGGAATTGTGGGGAGAGGGCATCTCCCTAAAATCAAGAGAAACTTTCATTTCATAACAATAATAATGTAGCTCTTATAAAATCAAGAAATATTAAGCTTAAATCTAGCTAAAAAAATTTAAAAACAGATGCAGAAAAAGGAAACATGTTGATATATGCAGTTGATACTTCAGTTATGCATAAAGGTGAAGATATACAAATGAATTTATAAATGTGGCGTGTGTAGGGGATCCATTGTAATGGGATCTAGGAACGACTGACACAAGTTTGTAGATATTCAATTGACAAGTGAAGAGCTATTTCCTTTTCTTAATAGTGTCAAATTGTACTGGGCAAAAATCAGGAATTTTGTTTTCTATGGATGTAAAAATTTCTCTGATTTCAAAATTCAGGTTTGTTTGGATTCATCTTATACTTTCATCACAATTCAGTAGTGCCACTTCTTTTCTGATTGTAAAGTTTGCAGGTCACATGAGGCAGCTCCTTAAACGACCTCATGGCTTTCAACCCTGGCTGTTTAGGAGAATCTTAGCAGCGGGACTTAAACATGCCCACTCCCAACTCCTGAGGCCACCCCAGATGAATCAGAACCAATGGGAGAGGGTGACAAGAGTCTTTATTTTGTGGCAAGCACATCAGATGGATTCAATATGAATTGAATAAGATCTATGAGAACTGCTAAAATGAAAAACCAAAACAACAAAACAACAAAAACCCACAAACACCTATGTGTCAGCTCTGGCTCAGATGAAGCAGAGCTGGGAGGGTGAGGTCACAGGGGTACAGGGGGAGAGGCAGGCTTTGTCCAGAGTTAATGACAACTTCAGGTGGAGTGGATGAGGTCAGAAGAAATGTCACACAGTTCAGATACAGAAGGATACCAGAGGTTTTTTCCTCCAATAATATCACTAAAAAATGGATGAAGTAAAATCATTTTCCTATAGAGTTGTCACACAGCGAAGACTTCAGGAAGGCTTAGAGAACTGAATTCCAAAGGGTGACGAACACGTTTTAGTAGATTGGACATTGCATAAGGAAGGAACAGAGAACCTGTGGAGAGAGACATGAACATTGTCCAAATTAATGCATAGAGAGAGATTTTAAAAAGAGAGACAGAAAAACAAGAACATAATTCCAGTAAGCTGTGGGGCAGTATGAAGCGGTTTAGCATTTGCATGCTCACATATCCAAAAGAAAGAAAAGAAAGAAATGGGGAGAAAAATTTTAATGAAATTTTATGAAAATTTCAACTCTCCAATTCCAAGTGCTCAACAAACATCAAACATTATAGACACAAAAAAAACCCCCCACACCTACACCATCATAAGCAAACTTTAAAAATAAAAAAAAGAAAAATCTTAAAAGCAGCTTGAGTGGGAAGAAAATTTACATCTAAAGAAACAGCTGGAAGAAAGATGGCTGTTCTCATAGGGACTAAAGAATCAAGGAGGAGGAGAGTGGAGGCTTTAAAGTGCTCAAGGAAGACAGCCCAGAATTCTGTGTCATTGGCCATGTCCTTCAACAAGAGAAAGAAAGAGGAAGAGGAGAAGAAAGAATGGAGGGATGGAGGGATGGAGGGATGGAGGGAAGGAGAAACAGACGTCTCAAAAAACGAAGTAGAGGGATTCATGGCAGTTGACCTTTCCGTGTCAGAAGCTAACAGAAATGTCGAAAGGCAAACCAGATATCAGTTAGAACCTTTGTCTATGCAAAGGAAGTAACAGTGTTGGAAGTGGAATAAGAAAGAAATAAAATAAAATAAAATTTTCCTTAATTTTAATTGCTTTAAGACACCATTATCGAAAAGAAAAAGAACAGCAGCATACTGAGAGTTTGTAGGGTGTCCAAGGGGAACAATGTGTTCTGGGGTAACAATGGCTTGAAGGACAGGAGGAGATTTGGGAATACATTGTTTAAGGGCCCTACTCAACAGGAGAATTCGTCTGTTTTTTGAAGATGGCCTCTGATTCATTAAAGATGTATATCGTAAATCCTGGGCCAATAATTAAAACATGCTTTTTAAAAAGTGTAAATAATATGTCAATAAAAATGACACATTGGAATAATAAACAACGTTCTGTTCACCCAAGAGCAGGCAGAAAATAAAAATAAAAAACACAGATGGAAAAAATAAGCATCAATTATAGTAGGACAGACTTGAATCCAAACATATCAGTAATCACTTTAGGTACAATTGGTCTAAACACACCAGTCAAAAGCTGGAGATTGACAAACTGGATATAAAAAGCAAGACCCAATTATATGCTGTTAACAAGAAAACTGCTTTAAAAACAGGGTCGGCTAAACTACAGTGTAAAGAAAAAAGTGCCCCGAACACATTAAACCAGAGCCCTGGGCGGCTACGCTGTATGCAAAAACGGACCTCAGGACAAGGAATGTTTTGGGGGCTGAAGAAAGGAATCACATCAGGACAAACAGTCAATATTCCAAGAAGGAATGACAATCCTACATGTGCATGCACCTAGAACTTCTTTTTTAAAACAACCTCCAAAATAATTGGAGTTAAAACTGGTAAAAAGATGAAAGGAGAAACAGGCAAGTTTACCCTGGTTGGCAACGTCAGCTGCCTTCTCGATCACGGGGAACAAGTGGGCAGAAAATCGGAAAGGACGTTCAATCTGCAGAGCCCAGTTCACCAGCTGGACCTGGCAGATGCGACGAGATGCTTCTCTTGACCACAGAACACACATTGTTCTCAAGTGTACGTGGAACACTTTACACACACCACAAATATACACAGCGCCATAAATTTCAAAGAACAGAACTCATACCAAGGATGTTCTTGGACTATGAAAGCACTTCTAAATAATCCATGGGTCAAAGGGGAGGTTTCAAGGAAAATTTTCAACTATTTTTAACTAAATGAAAACACAACGTATCAAAACAGGCTGCAGCTGCAATGCTTAGAGGGAAGTTTTAGTCTTAAATGATTATATTAGGCAAGAAGAAAGGTCTCAACACAGTAATGTAAACTTTCACAGGGCGGGGGGCGGGGCAGGGAGGGAGGCAGCAAAGTTACAGCAAGCAGAAGGGAATTCATAAAGAGTGGAGTAGGTATCAATTAAATTTAAACCAGACAAATGACAATCACTTCAATACTGAAAACCCAACAAGATCGATAAACCTCTATCCAAACTGATGAAGGAGGGGACACAAAGTATCAGGACTGAAAGAGGGAAAGTCATTACTGACCCCACAGATGGTAAAAAGATGATCGGGAAAATGCCACCCAGTACTCTGGCCATAGATTCAACAGTTAGGTGAAATAAATAAACCACTCAAGAAGTGAAGGCAAAAAGCACTGTAATAGGCAAAACAGTTCTGCAAAAGAGCAAAGTCGGAAGACCCACAGAACCCAATGTCAAGGCAAGTCAGGTTGGTTTTTTTGTTTGTTTCATTTTGATTTTACAAATTCTGCTGTCAAGATTCATGATCGAAATGTTCATCCAACTAGAAGGGGGATTGCTCCATCTACTAAAGGTCATCTAAAAACCTCCTGCAGTGAGCACTCAGTACGGATGGAGAAATACTGCCTGCAGCCCCAGGATCAAGCCCAGCCAGGGGAGGCTCCTCTGCCCTCACCATGGCTCTTCAGTGCAATGTGGGGGGCTAGCCAGGCCACTAAGGCAGGGAGAAACTCACAGGCATCAGTAGTGGCAGGAAGAAGGAAACTCTTTATTCCTACGTATGTATTGTGTATATAGAAAATCCTAGAGTCCACAAAGAAAATGCTAAATCTAATAAGTGAATTTGGTTAGAATGCAGGATTTAAGGTCAATATACAAAATAGTTTGTATTTTAATACACTGTCCATAAACAATTGGAAATTAAATTTTAAAAAGCAACAATTTGAATACATTTATTAGAAAATTTGTACTGGAAACTCAAATGCTGGATATATGAAAAACTTACATGTTCATCAACAAGAAAACAAACAACCCAATTTAGAAATGGGTAAAAGACCAGAAATGTGTACTATCTTTCTGAAAAACTAGCAATTTCTTAGAATGTTGGACATAAACTTATTCAGTTGCCCAGAAAGTCCTCTCTAGGTATTTACCCTTAGAAAAATGAAAAACTTGTTCAAGAGTATTCACTGTGTCTTATTTATCCTTGATAAAATCCTGGAAGCCACTCCCAGGTCCATCAGGGGGAGAACAGATAAGCCAGTTGGGGTTTGTTCATTTAATGTTCCTATTCAGTAATAAAAATTAACCAACCATCAAGAACATTGAGGGACACCAAAACAAAGGAAACGCATATGGTCTATGATTCCACTTACCTGCCGTGTGAGAGGAGGCACACCAAGCTAGGGGGAGAGCAATCTGAAAGCTGTTTGTCTTGCCTCGGCAAAAGCAAGGTGCTAAGCAACGCAGTGAGACCCTGTCTCTAAGTAAAATGCAAAATAGGGCTGGGATGTGGCTCAGTGGCCTAGTGCCCCTGAGTTCAATCCCCAGTACCTCCACCACCGCCAAAAAAAAAAAAAAAAGTAAGAAAGAAAGAAAGAGAGCTGGCTGTCTCTGCTGGTGGTGAGGTGGGAGCTGGCTGTGAGAGCCTGAGGAGCTTTCCCAGGGAAATGTTGATGCTTTTCTATTTATATCTATTTTTATTAGTGCATATTAATTTTGCACATTAATGGGATTCACTGTGATATTTGCGTGCATGCAGCCTGCAGTGTTGGTATCCATCTGACCCTTCTTCCATCCTCCTCCCACCTCCCCCAGAACCCTTCCCAGTCCCTCACATTTACTATCCTACTTTGACATCAACTTTTTTTTAGGTTCCCATATGAGAGAGAACACGTGATATTTGTCTTTCGGTGTCTGGCTTATTTAGCTTAATATGATATCCTCCAGTTCTATGCCTTTGCTGCAAGTGACAGGATGATCATCATCTCCTCCTCCCCCTCCCCCTCTTTCCCCTCCCCCTCCCCTCTCCCCCTCCCCTCTCCCCCTCCCCCTTCTCCTTCTCCCCTCTTCCCCCCACCTTCCACTTCCTCCTCTTCCTTCTTTTGGTACTGGGAATTGCACACAGGGATGCTCAACCACTGAGCCACATTCCTAGTCCTTTTTATATTTTTTTAGAGACAGGGCCTCACTATGTTGCTTAGGGCCTTTCTACATTGCTAAGGCTGGCTTTGAACTCTCAATCCTCCTGCCTCAGTCTCCCAAGATGCTGGAATTATAGGCATGCACCACCACCATGCCTGGCTGATTTCATTCTTTATGGCTTGGTAATATTCCACTATGTATCATAATTTCTTTTTATTAATGCATTTTTTAAGAGAGAGAGAGAGAGGGAGAGAGAGAGAGAGAGAGAGAGAATTTTAATATTTATTTTTTAGTTTTTCAGTGGACACAACATTTTTGTTATTTGTATGTGGTGCTGAGGATCGAACCCGGGCCGCACGCATGCCAGGTGAGCGCGCTACCACTTGAGCCATATCTCCAGCCCAGATGCATTTTTATTATATAGAATAATGGGTTCCATTGTGGCATATTTGCAACAAAGGTTGTTATTTGTGACATTGAAATGTTTGCTACATGAATATGTATTTTTATCAAAACTTACTGAACTATACACTAAAACCCATGCATTTTACTATATGCAAATTTCAAAAACTCTCCAAATATTTTAAATAACAAATGTTGGATGCAAGTAATTTAAATTTTTTCCAGGTAGCGTGGCTCCACCTTCCTGTTGCTGCCTGAAGCTGGGTCTGTAGGATTCGCTGTTGGGACACCCCGCAGGGCTGGCATCTGTTCCAGCCTTGTGCAGCAGGAACAGAGGGCAGCCCCCCCATCCTCACCCCTCCAGTAAGCAGCATGTGGATGTGGCAGGTCCCTCCCTTCACCACCTTATAGACCCCAGGACCTGTTACTCCTCAGTGTGTAAATTTCAAACACATGCCAACTCTAAGTGAGCCATAGTATGATTAGCACGGCATTGCAAATGTAGAGAAGAGGAACACAGAGGAAGGACCCAGGTTTGGAGACCTGTTCCCAGTCCACCTACTCCTGGGCCCTGTGATCATAGGCAGAGCATGAATTTCCTAGCCTTCAGTGCAGGAGTGACAATACTCACACAGACACCCCGCAGCATCCCAGCTCTGAGGAGGAGCTGCTGAGAAGCTCCTGGGGAGAGCCTGGGGTGAAATGTGAATTCCCCTGCACTCTGAAGGCACCAGCACTGCCCTTGTCCTTGGTACCCCACCTCTCCGCCCCCACCCCAACACACACACCTTGACCTACTTTAGAAAACTTGACTATTGATTTAGAACTTTTATCAGAACATAGAGCTATTTTAACTGTTCAAGTCTGTTATGTTTAGAAACTGGCAAGAAGCATTGGTTTGGGTTTTCCCAAATTCACTTGGATTCCATTTGTCTGATAGATAACTGACAGTTGTTTTTCCCTTTTATTTTTTATTTTATTTATCTATTTAATTGTTATTTTTGTTACTGGGGATTGAATCTAGGGGTGCTTAACCACTGAGCCATATCTCCAGCCCATTTTGTTTTTTATTTTTTATTTTGAAACAAGGTCTCACCAAATTGCTCAGGGCCTCACTAAGTGTATGAGGCTGACTTCAAACTTGTGATCCTCCTGCCTCATCCTCCTGAGCTGCTGGGATTACAGGCAGTGCCACTGTGCCCTGCTGTTCTCCCACCTTTACCCTGGGCATCAGATTTGCACCACAGGCTCCTTCCGGCTCGTGGTTAGGAAATGACCCCAGTGTCTGCCTCTCCTTTTAGTGCTTATGAATACCAGGGCCTCCCATTCGCCTGGACAGAACCAACCCCAGGGCCATCTCACCTGCTGGTAAAGGTCAGGGCCAGCACTGTGGCCAGGTGAGGCATTAGCCGGAGCGTCTGTGTTTGGTGCTCGATGATCCTCACCTCTTCCTTGGCTTTGGGCCCAAACTGCCTCCGGCTAGAGAAAATCAATTGACAAATTTTTATCAAAATGTGGTGGACAAATTCATGTCCAGAGCTAAATCTGCTTCCCCACCCTTAGTTTTCAAGCAGTGCGTAATACAGAAACCTGGGTCTCCTTCAAAGGGGTTCAAATAATAAGACACCCAAGACTCTGAAGGAAGCCTGGTGGAACTCTTGGACTCTTCGAAAATTAATCTTCCCACCATGGAATATTTTAAAGGAATGTATCTAATACACAGTAATTTTTATCCTTAGCATTTACATGACATTTTGCAGTTCCACGTGCCCTGTGATCATTAATTATACAGCTTTCCCATGTTTGTGGTATCATTAATGGGCTAGGAGCCATACCCCAGAACATATTTCAAAAGGGCATCCTCAACAGAGGGTGACATTAACCTCATGCTCCCGTCAGTTTCACGGTGGGTCATTATTCCCAGTGCCTCAGCACCCCCCTGCAGGTCTATGTGCAAGGCCCCTCCACATCCTCTGCGAGTCCGTTGTGCCTTGAGGACAGAGGCTGCATTGCACTCTGAGGCAGCTGTGTCCAGGGGACCAAAGCTCTCCTCAGAGCAGCATACAAGATGGCTTGGGATGGTCCCCACAGGCAATGGCCAGGGACAAGCCTTGCAGAAGCCCGAAGCTGCAGACTTCGGGCAAAGAGCCAAGGCCTGCTACACAGTCTCCCTTTGCCCATGCAGGCCAGTGCTCTATGGTCCTGAGTCTGGCAGCATTCTGACTTCAAGCAGTTCAAAGTTTAATGTTGAGTGTGTGTGTGTGTGTGTACCAGGGATTGAACCCAGGGGTACTCAAACACTGAACCACATCCTAGTCCTTTTTTATATTTTATTTAAAGACAGGGTCTCATTGAGTTGTTTAGGGCCTGGCTAAACTGCTGAGGCTACTTTGAACTTGCAATCCTCCTGCCTCATCCTCCTGAGCTGCTGGAATTACAGGCATGCACCACCATGTCTTGCTGATGTTGATTTCTTAAAGAACGACATTTGACACAATACATGCACATATAAACACCTGAGTACACACACATACACAGTGCCCACTGTCAAATGCCCAGAGCACACCTGTGCTGCAGACACACTTAGATGGAGATATCTATCAATCACTCAAAAAGAAAAGGGAAAGACCAATTTTTTTCTAAAAATTTTCTATTTCATAAAGGCTTTCTTAAACATAATTTTATATTTTAATATCATCTTTATTTGTAATCAAAACAAAGGCACCCTAATGTCTCTCACACGGAAGGCATCTAGAAGTAACAATAGGCCATGTCCCCGGGAGTGAGGTGGTGAGGACAAAATGGCAAGCATGCGCTGGGCAGCCGCTGGCAAACACTGTGAGCACAGGATTGTTTTCCACAATCTAACCACCCACAGATGACTGTCCCAGGAATACCACCCCACCCTGCCCCTGGTCCATGTCCTTCCCTCTGTCCCTACATATGCCCAACCACGGCAGGGCGTGGCTCCAAATGAGAGGCTGGACAGGCCATAAGGAAAGCTCTCAGCTGGTTCTGGATCACGGTGAGACCAGAAAAGAGACAAAAATCACAGATCCAATAATGGTGCCATCATAATACTAGGTTATTGCTGTGGACTGAATTTGGGTCCCCACAAAATTCATATGTTGAAGCCCTAACCCCCAAGTGACTATTTGGAGATAGGATTTTTAGGAGGTAATTAAGGTTAAATGAAGTCATGGGGTGTGGTGCTAATCCAATAGGATCGGTGGCCTTATATGAAGAGGAGAGCTCTCTCTTTCTCACTTATGCACTGAGGGAAGGTCATGTGAGGACACAGCAAGAAGGCACCATCTAGAAGCCAGAAAGAGAAACATAACCAAGACCCCAGATCTGATCTCAGGCTTCCAACCTCCAGAACCAGAAATACACGTCTATTGTTTTGTTACGGAAGCTGGAACGGTCTGATACAGTCATTTTACAAATTACATTTTTCTTCACTGTCTGAACTTTTACTTTTAAATGCTATGATTATACAGTGGCTTTATCAATGATGTGTCTAAAATTTTATCAGGGGACATCTATGTATCTGCTTTATGTCCAGCAGTATACTAGGGGCTGGCATCTATCATGTCCAGCAGTGTACTAGGGGTTAGCATCTATTAGGGTCTAGGTAGTCAGCCACTGAGCTCACAGCCTAGGATACAGAGAAGACTCAGGCAAGGTGGCATGTGCCTCAGGAGCCTTGAACATGGCCTAATCTCCCACCCTCTGTCAATCACCAGTATTTCCTGTGTGCAGCCAAAAGATCATTTCAGGGCACTCTAATCACATGGAGACAGCAAAAGAAATGATTAATCATCACACCTTTTAGGTTTGGATTTGCTTAAAAATCGTTTCAAACATACAATTTTAAATAGCATCCACCAAATTTTCAGTTTCTGCCTGTGAAACCTGTCTTGGCATGGCACACAGTAGGCGCTCAATAGCAGACAAAAGGAGGAAAGAATGAACCTTGAGAATGAAGAAATGCAGATGAAGCACACGCAGTGTCTCCCTCAAGACCTCAGGGAAGGTCTTCAGACGCCAGTCCTCTCCTGCCGGCTGTGCCGCCCAATGGTGAGCCCTGCTGACCCTCATGATCCTTACCCACCAGTCAGAAAGTGCCCTGTGCCAATACCCCGCTCTGTTGAACTGCCCCCGGCTCTATAAATGTGCAAAGGTGTTCCTCAACAAACAGGTACTTCTCTGACAACGAGCCTTGTCCGGTCATCGCAGGACCTGGATCTGCCCTGGACCTCGCAGGTAGACACTGTCATGTTCCCATTTCTCTTCAACCCCTGCACTTCCACTGGGGTGACAGAGCAGAAAGAGACTTCCCCTACAGAGGGGCCACGAGGCAGGCCTTGCGTGGCTCGATTCGTGCCAACAGGGAGGAGACACGCTACGCCTCTGCTGAGTTCCCAGGTAGCGGCACAGAAGTCAGGAGATTTCCACGGAATCTGAGTTTCCAACCTTTTTTTGAAACACAGGATGGGTTTCTTTTTTTTCATGTAAAGTAATTTGCTTTGGCATCCTGACCTGTGCGTTATGTTGTGACAATGATACAGCCAGCCATAGGCTTTCCACAGGTCACGAGTTCCCTGGGGGTTCCTGAGGGAGCAAAATGGCTCCGACCAGTCGCGTGGCATCAGCCCGGGAGCCCACCCAGCCTTCCTTGAGATGCTGCTCTTCCCACAAGCCCCTCCCTGTGCTCTCTCCAGCCCAGGCCTCTGTCTGAACAGGGCTCTCTGCCCCAGACAGCCCCACTTCTCACTGCCACCTGTCTAAAGGGACTCATTCTGGGTTCCCTCCCCACACTGACTCCTGATTCTGCTCCCTTCCTTGACATGCCCCTTCAAAAATCAAACCCAACCAACCCAATCAAAGCAAAAAGCAGCTTCTCCTCAGAACGCCCTGAGCTTCCATCTGTGACCCCTTCCCCGAGGCCCAGCACCTTGTCCTTTCAGACTGGTACCATGTGGCCCTGAATGAAGCCTGGGTCACTATGCTTCCATGCCTGGGGCCTCGCTGACCCTGGGAAGGGTCACAGCTAGCTAATCCAAAGGCAGCAAATGATGCTCTATGGGCACGTCTCTCAAACGCAAGCTCAGGAACCCAGAGCCCACACCCAACCACCTCCTCTATAAGGTTCCCACACGAAGCCACTGTGGCCCAGCCCTCATCACCCAGGGCCAGGTGCCAGGCAACCCAAAGTGGGCAGTCCTCACCTGTTCGGCCCACCTGGCCCACTGGTCCCTGCAGGAACCACCGTAAAGGCCCAGGCCTGTCTTCCCTGAGTCCTTCAGCTCCCCAGGAGCCCCTGCGAGGCATGGCGCACCCCCTCCTCTTGAAGTGTGAGCAGAGAGCTGTCTTCCCCACAGGGCTCCTTTTCTGAGCTGGTGACCTCAATAGCAAACCCACATTTTAAAACATACAGCTCCCCGACGGCAGGCCTGCTCACCTTCAGGCACGGGGGTAAGCACTCAGGAAAGATGGGAAGCGAGAGGGCAGGCCGGCTGTTCTACCTTCTCACAGTCCACGCCCACCCCTCCTTCCACCCCCGTCCTCCCCCTAGAATGTTTGCTTGTTACTAGATGTTTTGAAAAAATGAATAAATAAAATCTGACGTGCTGGGTAAATACCAGCGCGCGTATAGGGCAGGGATGGACGAAGGCAGAAAAGGAGCCTCGCCTAATGCCAGCAGCCCACCCCACTGCTGGCTTTCTTGCCAGGGACCAGAAGGAAAGAAGTGATGGGCAGAAGAAAGCAGCACCTGACTCCCTCCCTCCCTCCCTCTGGCCCAAGATGCTGTCAGTCTCCAAAGCACTGAGTAGTTTCTATGCCTCTCTGTCTGGCTTCTCCAGGGGGAAATGGGACACTAAAGGCTGATGACCCTTTTCCCACCTGGAGATGCAGCCAGAGGTTCAGCCCTGTGACTGCCACTGTCAGTCCCCAAGCTGGCAGCCTGGCTGCAGCAGAGGCAGCAGAGAGAGAGGACTTCAAGACTCAGAGGGCCTGGCCTGAAGGAACCTGCCCTGCCACTCTGCGGCCACCTCTCACGGATGCTCTCAGGACCCGTTGGCTGAGCTGGGTGCCATGCCAGCCAGGCCCATCCTCTGGTTGCCAGCACCTGGCATGCTGCCCTGGGCACAGCTGTACTCCTGCAGCTGTCCAGCAATTACTGCCTGCCAGAGGTTTTTATTGTTCCAGTTTATGATCTAGACGGACACAATATTCTTCCTGGTCTTTTCCTCCACTGGGTTACTATTTTTTCTTTAAAAATATATGTAAAGGCTATATTTTTCTCTGTAAACATAATTTTTACTTCAGTACCCAACACACTCCCCGCACCCACTCCTGAAAGAGCCCAGAGTCACTTAGCTCATTTTTTTCATGGTCCTTTAAAAACAAAAAACAGGACATTGTACACGCAATGATATCTCTGCGAAAATAAATCCGGAGCTTAGAGAGTGCTATGCATGGTGCCATTTAAAATTACAGATTTAAAGAGCTATTTCTGGGTTCCAGCAACTCCTAAGGAATAGAGGAAGCATTTATTTTGGGTTGTTTTATTTCATTCCCACTCAATTTTGAACACGGCTGCTTAAAGCAACATTCGTGGAAAGTGACACGGCTGTTAATCACCAAGACAGCTACCGCAGGCACAGCCTCTGGGGGACCGCAATGCCCGCCTTCCCAGCTTTCCCTCTGGTCTCTTCTCCCAAAGGAAGCCAGTGACCTACTAAAAAGATAATTGCTTCCCATGTTTCCCGCTCTGCGGCATCATTGCATCAGGCTGCTGCGAACAGCATCCCGTCACGTGGAAGGAGAGGCATGTGGCCTCTGCCCTTGGCCCTGAGACATCTTGAGGTGCTCAGGCTGGTCTCAGATAATCCTGGGATCCCCCTTCACTGTCAAGGTGCTGAGCCCTTCTGACAAAAGCTGAGTTCCTTCCTGGGCCCAGGCCACGTTCTTTACGGCCACCTTCCCTTTCTAATGACCTAGATGCAGACTAGGTTCAGGGGAACCTTGAAGGCCCAGGCTGACCCCTGAACCCTTTCCCCACTGGCCCCCACAGAGAGGCTTCAATCTCTCAATGAGGCCACAACCCATCTCTTCCTGTTTCTCCTCCTCCTCTGAGGCACTCCTGGACATAGAAACTCAAAGGGCAAATATTTTACAAAGCAGGACACTTAAATGCCACGGACTGGACCCAGCAGATTGGATCCAAATGGCCAGTCAGGGTGTAAAAATTCCTGGCTTCTTATTATTAAAAATGTTTAGAAGCCAGACACCCCAACTCTCAGTCCCATCACTTGTCACCCCAATCCATCCTACCTTAGGGTCAACCTTGGGATTGTGAAAGGGATAGTGCGCACAAAAGTCATGCTTTTGTGTTTGTGCATTAACGGTGCAATGTTTCGGGATGTGCCCGTTGGGCTCTGAGCCATCTTGCACTAAGACATCAGGTTCGGCAGGCCATCCCCACTAGTCTGTAGCTGTCGCTCTTCCAGAGGGCAACTCTGGGTCTGTCTGTAGAGGAGGTGAAAGCCGTGCATGTGTGCGAGTGTGGGGGGATATAGATAAACCCTGCTCTCATGGTGGTCTTGATGTGACTAAACATGCAAACTGACTCCAAAGAAGAGAGTTCTCAAAATTCCAGCAAATAACATTCACTCCTTCTGAGTACTTTTTCTGCCAACCCTAACAGTCTATCAATAATAAAGCCAGCAAAGTCTAAAAGAGATGATTATGATGAGATCAATGACAGTGAAAATTTTTTTTAACATGTGACTAATTCAGATCAGAAAGAAATGAGGGTCCATTGCTGTGATGTCAGTGTCCAAAAGCCTACATGGAGAGCGGGTGGTCCCCACAAGCCTGCAAACACAGACAGGGAGACCACGCTGTCCTGGCCCGAGGGCACCTCTTTGCCCACCATTCATTCACTCTTTTCTTTCCTTTCCCAAAGATCACATCAGATCAAAAGCCAAGGAACAAAAGACCCTCCCCAACAAGAAACCCATGGGTCTGAAGTTGTGGCCAGTGTCTGGAAGCAACTGACCCTCCATTATCCAAGACTGACTTCCGCACCCACCAGCACTGGAAGAGCAGGGCAGGCTGGAGCAGGCTGCAGATCACGGCTGGTCAGGGTCAGGCCTCTTCCTCCCACCAGCTGAGAGATGACCCCAAAGGAGACACTAGAGGCCCTTCAGGCAGGAGACAACGCCGAGCAGAATAAACCTGCACACTGGGGCCACGTTTCTTCTGAGCAGGTCGTTTCTGACTGACGTCATAATCCTGGCTGGCAAGGACCAGCAGGGTCACCCTGCTTCTGAGGTTGGCCAATTCCAGGTTCTTCTTTGAGGATTCAGCTCTACAAACAAGAGGGGTCTGATCCATCAAGTTTTGGTTCAAACCTCTTGAAAACAAACACCCAGGAATCTGGCTGTCTGGCTACTGAGTTTGTTCTTGTCCTGTTCTGGTGCCTTGTGCTGCCCATGGGAGCACATCCAGAGACCAAGTGGCTGTGTCCCCACATGCAGCCCAGGAGAGGAGGCAGAAGACAGAGTGGTGAGAAGCCCAGGCTTGGGATCAGATATGTCTGGTTTGCATCCAGGCTCTGGCACCTGCCAGTGTGCTGTCTTGGGCAAGTTACATGAACTCTCTGAGCCTCAGAATCCTCAACCCTAAACTGGGGCTGATCATCAGTGTGTGCTAAGTGAGGTGGCACCATGCTGACAGGTAGCAGGTGTCCGAGGCACAGCAGATGTTATCACCAGAGTCAGCACCATGGCCCCTGAGGCTGTAAGATCACCCGCTATTCCACTCATTCTTGATCAAGAAAAACCTCTGTAAATTTTTCCCAAAGCAGTCTTTTTCTTCCCTTTAACTCAAACAAACCACTAACTTACTCTGCCTCACTAAAACTGCTGTAAAGAGATTTGAGGTGAAGAGAAAAGTCCTTCAATTTAAATCCCACAACTTAAAGATAATAAAATGGCTCAGAGAAGAAGCTGTCTGTGTGTTAGAAGCGACGCATGTGCATGCATCGAGTGCATACCCTCACAGCCCTCTGTGTACCCCCCGCCATACCCCTGTGTGCTGGAAAGCTCTCTGACAACACTTGCCCCATTACGTACCCGAAAACACCAACTGATCTTCTCCCCAAATTCCTGGTGCAGACAGGATGGGCAAAACACAGCCAAAGAAGGTGCTGTGGTCAGAGTCTCCCACAGAAGCAGCAGGCTCTTTCTAGAGCCATCAGCTGAACCCAGAGAGGGGCCTGAATGCCATTCAATTGGTTCCCACACAAGAGAAATTACTTTACTTTTCAGAATTACAGGCTTAGCAATTTCTGTGAGTGACATAATGGCTAATGTTAATCAACAGAACTGTGATTCTTTGAAGTTTTTCTTGAAAAAAAAAAATTGCGTCCTAATGAATACAAAATTACAACAGCGGGAGATGTGGAGCCATAAATTATAGCTGAGGCTGCCTGGGGTGGGCTAATGATTTCACTGTTGAGTTATTTTCACATCTTAAAAAAAAATTACATATGGACAGAGACGCTGTCCATCAGGGATCTTGCAGGAGCACCTCAGCCATGAGAGTGAGGAAGCCCGAGGGTCAACCCTTGGGGCGCCAGGCTGTGTGTCCTCTTTCTCTGATGTCCCATGGCAGGGGCAATGCCTGATACATCCTGGGTGCTCAGTCAGTGGCTAGAGCCTGTTACCATCTTAAAGAGAGCAATCCTGACCTGAGTGTGGCCAGTGGGAGGCAGGCAACAAAGGCTGCACCCCAACATCTCCAGGTCTCCCTTTACCAATACTGACCACCAGGAGATGACGGCCACGTAATGAAGCACTCCAGAGTGTGTGCTTGTCCCCATTCTTCTGCCTGGCTGGAGGTTATTTTTGGCAGCGAGGATGTCCTGAGATGCTGGAAGGGTAGCTGGTGTCCCCACTCCCCTTCTCATCTCCAGATTTCAAGGTAACGAGGGTCCAGAGGCTCCAGAAGCAACAGCAAGGTCTTCAGATCCACGAACATGAGATACTTCTCTATTTATTGAGGTCTTTTTTGACTTTTTTGGTAGTTTCCAGCATGTAAACCCCACATGTATTTGGTTCAATTTGCACCCTAAGTATTTCAATTTTATGAGCAATTTTTAAGTCAAATACCATATAATAAGGTCTAGGTCATACCTCATGGTGATCCCAAAAGATTCCATTGCCTAGTGATGTCATAGCTTAGCTTTTATAAGTACACGCTGTGATATTTTCACAGTGGCAAAATTGCTTAATGATACATTTCTCAGACTGGGTCCCTATTAAGCAGTGCGTGACATATATGGTATTATATTTTAATCCCAGTATCCATGTGTTTACTGTAGTGTACAGAAATAAAATTGATCTTTGTATGTGTATTTTGTATCTTCTGACCTTGCTGAACTCACTTCTTAGTTCCAGGACTTTTTAATAGAAGTTTTGAAATTTTCTTTTTTCTTTAATTTTTTAAATTTGTTTTAATTAGTTACACATGACAGTACAATGACCTTGACATATCATACATTTGAACCAGATGGGATATAATTTCTCATTTTTCTGAGTGTACAGGTTGCAGAATCACATTGGTCATTTTTTTTCCAATTTTTTATTTGTTTTCATTAGTTACACATGACAGTACTTTCTATGTAAATAATCATATCATTCTAAGTACTGTGTTATTACTTGTTTCCAAAACTATATGCTTTTAATTTCCTTTTCTTATCTTAGAGCACCAGCTTAACTTTTACCAATATATTGAATAATATTGGCAAGAGTGTATATACTTGCCATATTCCTTATGTTAGAGGACAACATTCAGTATTTCACCAAAGTATAATATTGGCTGTATATTTTTTTGTAGATTCTCTTCATCAAGATGGAAGTATTCCTCTCTTCTATTTAAATGAGATTTTTTTTTTTACCATGAAAATATGTTGAAGTTTCCAAATGACTTTTCAGTATCAATTGATAGAATTCTTTTTTAGATTGTTGATATGGTAGGGTATCTTGATTAATTCTTTAATTTTAAACAAACTTTGCAGCCCTGGAAATAGTCCCACTTGATCATAATGTATAATTCTTTTGTTATATTGCTAAATTCTATTTTCTGATTTAAAAAAAATATTTTTGTGTCTTCATTCATGAGAGATATTGTTCTGTAATTTCTGTTTATTATATTATCTTTATTTGGTTCGGGAATCATGATATGACCAGCTTTATAAAATGAATTGGACTCTGTTCCTACTTCTTCAGCAATAAAAATTATCATTGAGGCAATTTAAATAGTGGACTTAGTAAGCAAAAATAAGGCATTTATTAAAAGTATATTAAAAAATTAAAGGAATTTGTGTTTAAAGAGGTAAAGTATGTCTGATGCCAATGTTTAATCAAATAAATAGTGCCAATAAGCAGATTACAATTATAAACAAATGGCAATTCTGAAGTTGAAAAATAAAAACGAAATGAAAAAATTCCATGGGAGAAGCTCCCTGGTAGATTTGAACTGCTTGAAGAAATGAGTGAATTTGAACATAAATCAGTAGAGATTAATGCAATCTGAAAAAGAGAGAAAAACAGAAAGAAGAAACAGAACCTCAGAGTAATGAGACCCAGGAAGCTTACCCACATACAAAACCAGGAATACCAAAAAGAACTGAAGGAGAAGAAGGAGCAAAAAATGGGGAAAAAATGACTTAAAATTTCACAAATCTGATGAAAAACATCCAAGAAGCTCAGTGAGCTCAAGTGTAAAAAGCATAAAGAAATCCATACCCAGACACAGGAGAAAGGCTGACACCAAAGACAAAGAGAAAATCTGGACACAGTAAAAGAGAAAGGACTCATCCCAGACAAGGGAATACCAGTAAGACTGACGACTGAGTTTTCATCAGAATCAGCCCAACACAGGAGAGTGCTGGAAAAACAAGCAGACAACAAGACTGCATTTCAAAATTTAAAAATAATGATATTCTCAAGTAAACAGAAACAAGATATTAATTGCATAATTAATAGCAGACTCATGGAACATACAACAGGAAATTCTTTAGACTGAAAGCAAACTATTATAGCAATTGAAGTGTACAAAAAACAGAGCACCAGTAAAATAATCATGTCAGCAATTATATAAGACAGTATGATTGTACATTCCTTTCTTCTTCTAACTGATTTTTAACATAAAATTATTTGCATAGAGTAATATAATTATAATTGTATTGCGGCCCATAACATAAAAATGTAACATATTTGACAATAACTGCACAAAAGTGGGTAGGAACAAAGCTACATGTGAGCAAGGAAATGACTGACACCAGTTTGTAATGCAAGTCCACAGGAAGAATTTAGGAGAACCAGAAATGGTAAATAACAGGTTATTTTAAAAAACCCTATAAATATATACTTGCTGTCATTTCTCCTCTTCTAAAAAGAGATGAAATTATATAAAATAATAATTATAAAATATATTGTCATGTTTGCAACATCTATAGATGTAATATGGAATATGTGTAAAAATAATAGTACAAAAATGGAAAGAGTGGACAGAGGTAGAGTGGGAGGAACAGTTGAGTTTTTATATTTGATTGGGATTTAGTTAGTGTAAATGCAAAGTAGGTTCTAATAAGTTAATATGAATATCATATGCCTTAGAACAACCACTAATAAAACAAAAAATATAGCTTTAAAATCATTTAAAAGAATCAAAGTATTATGCTGGAAAATACAAAAGAAAGCAGCCAAAAAAATAGAAGAACAAAGTCTACATATGATGTACAAACAAAAAGGAAAATGTAAATCCAACTTCATCAGGAATAAAATGAAAATTGAATGGATTAAGCATCCAATAAAAAGACAGAGATTGTCATCCTAGTTTTTTTTTTTTTTTTATACCAGGGATTGAACTCAGGACACTTGACCACTTAGCCACATCCCCAGCCCTATTTTGTATTTTATTTAGAGACAGGGTCTCACTGAGTTGCTTAGGATCTTGCTAGGTTGCTGGAGCTGGCTTTGAACTCACAATCTTCCTACCTCTGCCTCCCGAGCTGCTGGGATTACAGGCATGCACCACTGTGCCCGGCTGCCATAGCAGATTTTAAAACAGGATTCAACTGTATTCTCTCTATACCACACAGATTTGAATTCAAAGATACAAAGAAATTAGTAAGTAGTGAAATGTTGGGAAAAGATGTATCTTATAAACAGCAACCACGGGATCTGGAGTAAATATACTAGTATCAGATAAAATAGACTTAGAGACAGAAAAGTTACTAGAGATAAAAAGGAGCATTCTATAATTATTATTTAGGTATTCAGAAAGCTGACACTATTTTCAGATAATGTGATCTTATATATAGAAAATTCCAAGGGAATGTTAGAATGAATAGACAAATTTAGCAAGGTTGCATGATATCAGATCAATATAGAAAAATTTCAGCATAATTAATTTTATGCTGAAAATGAACAACTACAAAGTGAAATGAAAAAATAAATCCACTTATAATATCATAAAACACACAAGAATAAATTGAACAAAACAAGTGCATGACTTGTTCACTAAAAACTACAAAATATTATTGAAAGAAATTAAAGAAGATCTAAATAAGTGGAAAGACATCTCATGTTTGTGAGTTGGAAGATTTAATATTAAAAAAATACCAGTAACACTGCCCAGGCTAACCTACAGATTCAATGCGATCCCTATCAGAACCCAAGATGCCTTATTTTTCAGAAACTGACAAGATGTTCCAAATTAACATAAAATAGGAGGGACCAAGAATAGCCAAACAATCTGCAAAAAGAAGAATAATGTTGGAAAACTCATGCTTCCCAATCTGAAAATTAACTATATAGCAGTAGTAATCAAGCCAGTGTGGTACTGGCATGGGACAGACATATAGATCAGTGGAGTAGAATTAAGAGTCCAGAAGTAGTAAATCTTTACACTTATGGCTCATCAATTCTTCAAAAAATGGTGCCAAGACAAATCAATAGCAAAAGAACAATCTTTTCAATTAATGTTGCTGGGACAACTGAATATCCACATGCAAAAGAATGAAGTCGGAGCCTTCCCTCACTCCAATCAACTTAAAATGGATCATAGATCTAAATCTAAGAGCTGAAATTATAACACTCTTAGGGAAAAAAAAGCACAGGAGTAAATCATGATTCTGATTGAGGGAGTAGATTCTTAAGAAATAAAATGGACCACATCAAATTAAGAATTTTGTGCTTCAAAAGTACACCATCAAACAGAGTCAAAGATGACCCACAGAATAAGAAGAAATATTTGCAAATAGTATCTCTGATAAAGGAATAGTATCCAGAGCATATAAAGAACTCATGTAATTCACTAAAAAAAAAGATCAATTGCCCAATTTTTTAAACAAGTAAGGGATGTGAGTAGCAATTTATCCAAAAAAGATATGCAAATGGTTAATAAGCCCATAAAATGTTCAATATATCATTATTTAGTGATATATTGATAAATGTCCAGTGATTGTTAGGGAAATACAATTAGCTGTAAAACAGTTTGGTTGTTCCTCAAAATATATTGAACACACAGTTACCATATAACCCAGCCACGTCACTACAAGATAGAAGAACAAAAAACATACATCACACAAAAACCTGATGCCTATTTATGGGAACATCACTCACCATAGCCAAAAAGTAGAAGCAATCCAATGCCCCTCAATGATGAATGGATAAATAAAATGTAGTATATCCATACAAAGAATATTATTTGGAACATAAAAGGGAATGAGGGTGTAATGTATACTAAATCATGCATGAATCTGGAAGATGGTAGGCTGAGTGAATGACATCAGTCATGAAAGGCCATATATTACATGATTTTTACAACAAAATGCCTGAATCAGCAAATTTATACAAACAGAAAAATCAGTTCTTGCATAAGGCTGAAGAAGAGAGGCAATTGCAGTGACTACTAATGGGTTTGGAGTTTCTTTGGGGCTTGACAAAAGTGTTGTAAAATTAGATCACAGTGGTAGTGACACGACTTGCTGAATATATTAAAATATATGCTGTAATGCATTGGAGACATTATGTGGGCAAATGTTATAGCATGTGCTCACATCTCAATACATCTTATTTAAAAAACAGTTGACAGGAGGCTGAGGCAGGAGGATCGCAAGTTCAAAGCCAGCCACAGCAACTTAGCAAGGTCCTAAGCAACTTAGAGAGACCCTGTCTCAAAATAAAAAAAAAAATAGGGCTGGGGATGTGGCTCAGTGGTTGAGTGTCCTTGGGTTCAGTCCCTGGTGCAAAAAAAAAAAAAAAAAAAAAAAAAGAAGGAAAGGAAAAACAATTAGTTGGGGCAGTTTTACATCCTCTTGGGCTTTCGGTCTCCACAGAGGAAGCTCGCCGAGCTGATAAGCACGTCCACATCTCTGCCTAGACATGTAGCCAGTCTGTGCAGCCAGGTGGCAAAAGCACAGGCTGCTTGAAGATTCTATAGAATCGAGTGCAAAATAGCAATTAAAATGTCCCCAGATGTTCATTTTGATGATAAAATGGAAGACATAACCCGCTTCAGAAGCACTCCATGCAGAAGGTATTCTAAATTTAGCTTTGGTATTAAGCTAATTTGTTGAACGAAAGCTACCGGGCTGGCATCTTTGGGCTTCACTACATTTCTCTTTAGATAGACAGGTTTGTTCTTGTAACTATGAATCTCCTTTTGCTTGTACATTATTCATAAGTTTTAAATGGCACCTTCTGTCACAGTTTTCCCCCAGATACTAAAAACTTCCTTCAAGTTCCATTATAATTTGAATCTATAATTTGCTCCTCATAAGCAAACCACAAAAGGAACTTAAGTTCAGATGAGATCATTGCGCTTCCTCCCTGTCCTGCAGGTGTGGCCGTGACTGTCGCTAATCACCAACCAAGAAAACGGGGAGGAAGAGGGATTGAAGGTTTGCCCAAATCAGAACAACTTCTGGCTCTACCATGAGGTCAAAGAAGGCCAATAAATCAGGAAGACTTTGTTGTGGGGCCCTATCAGAACCTTGGCCCCATTAGTCTGTGGTCCTTAGATTTTTTTCTTGGGGTCTGGGAAGGGAGGGGTGTTGGAGGTTCTGCTTATTATTGCGCTCTTACATGTAAGCGTATGTGGGGTAAAGAAAGAAAAATGAGACTTTATGGATCGACTATATAATTGTGTATTCACACCAGTCATGAACACTAATCTGCAAAATAATCCTTCCAGGGAGGTATTAGTAAACTCAGATTTCTGGAAGAAACCAAACCCCAGCCAAGCTAACTCATTTGCTGGAGTTCCCAAGATAAGCCACCATCATGCTGGAACTTGGTCCTCAACACATCCCATCCCCTCTAGCCCTCTGCTGAGTGACTGTGTGGTGATATCGGACCCGCTGGCAAATACCCAGGGAGAGGGTTGGAGGTGGGTCAGCCATGAGGCCATTATCTCTGACAGGAAGCAAATGTCTAAGACTTTATTGACTATAAAATCCCAGACTACAAAAGAGAGAAAACAGATGCAGCCTAATCATTAAAAGTACACTAAATATTTATCAGCAGGTAAAGTCTTGTAGGAATCACTTAAAATATTTATTTATTCAGATTATTCAAATAATTGTCTTTCTCTTCAAATGAACATTGGGAATTTCGTGTGCCTATAAGGAGAGGTAAATACACACCCTCCTCTGTCAGCAAGCAAGGGAGCAAAGCTTCTCATTATGAAAAAGAAAGAAAGAGAAAATTTTGGATACTATCCAAAAGGAGAATCCTGGGCTTCCTACCCAAACTAGAAAGGCAACTCACACTTTGAAAGTAACTGTAAATTATTTCTCCAGATTGCAATACTAGAAATGTCCTCTGGCCATCCCGTAATGCTGAGCGACTATGTCTCGCTGAGGTTCCCTTCCCTGAGAGGTGGGCACAAGGCTGGGGCCAGAGTTGAGGTTTTTTTTACTTCTTTTTCATGGAGAGGTGGAAACATGATCACAGGACGCAGATGACCTGAAAACCAGTGCCCTGTGGTTTTTGATATGAATTTTAAACCATTTGCATGCTTTACTTTAATGCAAAAAACAATTTTGCATTTTTAACCATGATTGGCCACATTGGACTCATCCTACACAAAAGCATTTAGATTTTTTTTTTTTTTAAAGAAGCCAATTTCTACTCCTCACAACAATAAGATCTGAAAATTCAAAGCATTCTAGTGAATTCAACAGTTTTTCTTTTGGACCAAAGTTTACCCATCCCAGATCATCTGAAACAGGTGGGGGCAGATCACCTGCCAGGGGAGACATAAACAGAAACCCAGGAACACCCACCAGTGCTCACTACGCTGCATCTTACACACCTCTCACAAAACAGTATCCTTAGGATCGAGGGTCAGGAATCACTGAAAAAAATTCTGGGGCAGTGCACTGGCAGGCCATATGGATATGTCAGAGGGGAAGCCAGCACAAGAATGGCAGATTTCAGGAACAAGTGTAAGAAATAGTAGCCAAAAAGCAGTCTTCAGGAAATGGGTCTGGGCTGCAGCAGGAGCTCAATAAATATCACTGATAGCTGAACAGCAAAGGAAAGGGATGACTCTAGGCCCAGAGAGGGGACAGTAATCTGAGATGGCAACAGAATTCTTCTGCAAGACTCCCTCCAATCCAGTGCTGAAACCTGGCCTTGAGAAGGATCTCAGGGGAAGCGCAGGCCCTGGGGAAGGGTGCTATGAATCCCAGGGAGGGGCCGTGAGAGAAAATGGCAGACCAATGTGGCCAATCATGGTTAAAATTTGTTTTTAGAATTAAAGTAAAATTTATGCAAATGGTTTAAAATTCCTATCGAAACAAACGATATCCTCCTCCCACACACAGCCTACCTGTACAGATAACCACAGGTGCCAGTCTCTTTTGTGTCTTACCAGACAGCCCATGTGTCCCCTCTGTGTGCACCTGTGCACATGTATCTACCCATCTTTCTCTTCACACAAACAGTCCCCACTATTCCGTGTCGTATTTTATCTATTTATTTTACTTACTAACACCTCGTGGAGCTTGTTTTATGTCAGTGCTGAAAGGTGGCATCCTATGCAACCCCAAAATATAACACCTTGGAAAAAGGATTATTTTGAACAAAAGACACTTGAAAAAAACAGTAGATGCAACAAGGGCTACCCAATCTCCTCTTTCTTCCTCAAAACAGAGATAAACATTCCCCTGTGAAAGATGCCCTCCCTGTACAAAAGAAAGGAATCGTTCTCCAACAGGAACTCACAGCCAAGGGAATTCTGTACAAACGATGTCATTAAAACGACTCTTATCTCCTTTAGCTCCCACATAGCCTGACTTCCACCCTTGCCTCTCGTTGCTCTCCCTAGCACCAGAGAGCATCTGGGTTTTGCCACTTCTCTGGGTCCTTGCTTCCTTATAAGGGCTCCCATGTCATGGAACCCTTATATAAATGTGTGTGCTTCACTCCTGTTGGTCTGCTTTATATCAGTTCGATACTTGGGCACAGCCAAATGCTCTAAGAGGGCAGGGGAAAATTTTGCCTCCCCTACCTCTTTCTTCCTAAAAGCCACATGATATTCCACTATATGAATTAATTGCTTTTTATTTAATCGACCTTCCCAATAGATCCTTATATTATGTTTAGATAACAAATAATGCTATTCTTTTTTTTTTGGTACCCCAGGGGTGCTAAACCACTGAGCCACATCCCCAGCCCTTTTTAATTTTTTATTTTGAGACAGGGCCTTGCTAAGTTGCTTAGGGCCTCACTAAGTTACTTAGGCTGGCCCTGAACTTGCAATCCTCTTGCCTCAGCCTCTAAGTCGTTGGGATTACAGGCATGTGCCATTATGTCCTGTTAAATTAATGTTATTCTTAAATACACATATTTCCTCTTACATAAAGGGTGAAGTATATGCTGAAGTACATTTCTAGAAGAGAAATTTCTGTTACAAAGGAAGCATGCATTAATAATTTTGATAAATATGAAAGACAGAAAGTTATTGCAATAACGATAATACTAAAATCAAACTGGAAGAGCTATTCATCCCTCACCACCAGAGAGTGGAAGCAGGAAAGTGTGCACTGTACAGCCTGTCCCCAAGGCTAACACGGTCCCCTAAGTGTTCACTTCATGGGGCCCATGCTGGTCCCCATTTGCATTTGCTCATGATAGAGACCTGGCCATCCTCAGTCACACTGGTGGCCTCTTCTGGTATAACTGCTGCACCCTAATGAGCTTTAACAGGCATCAGACAATCCTGGTTTTGATTCTAGATCCACCTCTGATGAGTTTGGGAAACATTTTTTTATAAAGAACCAGCTATTTGGGGCTTTGCGGGTCATGGTTTCTACTACAACTACTCAGCTCTGCCACCACAGGAAAGCAGCAGGAATAAAGGATGAGAGCCATGTTCCAGTAAATCTCTGTTTATAGGAAACAGGCGGAGGGCTAGACTGGGTGCTTGGTCTAGAGAATCGAAAAGTGAATATCTGCTATCTGCCAATGAGGTCTTGCCACGACCTGGGGGAGGCTCAGAAACAACTGGCTCTACAGTCTAGTTACTTGATGAAAGAAAAGCTAAAGGAAGCTATTCTGAGCCTTTTTTTTTTTTTTCATAAGGATCTTCTAAACCCAACTCAGTGAAGCCCAGAGTCCAGCAAGAGCTCTAGCCCTGGAGACACTCACAACTATAGTTGTCATACAAGGCTGGGACAGGCTAGATACTGCTCATCCTCACGAGGGTCCTAACACAGCTACAGCACATTGACCTTACTGTGGTCCGGCCCCTGCTGAGTCAGAGCCTTCCTAGTTACTGGAGGATCAAATCCACTTTTTTTCAGATTGTATTTCCATCATGCTGTGGCACACACTGTGGGGGTGCTGCGTGGGACAAGGACTAGGCCCTCTCCCCTGGGTCTACATGTGTAGCCAGTGGGACTCCAGGGCTCCTGGGAAAGGCACTTCTGGCAGGGCAGGCGGAGAGTTTCAACCTGCTTCTGGGTGGCTAGGTTCTAAGTGACCTCCATCGTTTCCTTAGAAGCAGCATCATGGGGCAGGTGCCCCTGCCTTTCTTACAGATGCAGGAGGACACTGGGGCCAGAGGTCTTCCATGGACTAGGGAGGGGTCAGAGAGACGTACAAGACACTTTGGACATTGTTTTAGTCAGCTATTGAGCTGCTGTGACTAAAAGGACCCATCCAGAACAACTGTAGAGGAGGAAAAGTTTATTAAATGGCTCTTGTTTCAGAGGTCTTAGTCCATAGAAAGTCGGCTCCATTCCTTGGGGCTCAAGGTGAGGCTGGACATCATGGCAGACGAGCGTGGCAGAGGAAGCAGCTCGCATGGTGATCAAGAAGCAGAGAGAGTCCACCCGCCAGATACAAATATATACCCCAAAGCCACGCCCCATGCCCACCTTCTCCTGCCACACCCCCACTTCAGTTACCGCTCAGTTCATCCCTATCAGGGGTTAATTCAATGATGGGGTGAAGACTCTCACAGCCCAGTCATTTCTCCTCTGAACCTTCTGGCATTGTCTCACACGTGAGCTTGAAGGGGACACCTCACTCCCATTCAGTCCATGACAGACATGAAGTAAATTCCACTTCATGTAAATGGGAAGTTCTAATAGAAAGTTAGAAGTTCTAATAGGTTCACAGGGATCTTGACCTGCCCCAGACCAGAGCTCGCGAAGGCACCCTGAGCCCATGAGCATCCTCTCTCCTCCCTGGGAGGACCACACCACGCTCCAGCTGCAGAAGGTGGGGGTGGGGAGGAGGGCTTTCCAGGTCTGGGAGCTGTCCCTCCCAGAGACATAAAAATGCAGAGGTCCATTAGCAGAGAAACCTTCTGACACTGGAGATGTGAGAACTTTCATGTAAGTCTTTCTACCTTTGGCCTCATTAGTGGGAAAAAAAGAAAAAACTAGATTTATCACTCAATCTTTTACTCTGCCAACAGTGTGTTTTGAGAGCTCACTAAGTGCCATGACTTCCTAGAGCTGAGGAGACGGCAGTGAAACACCAAAGGGAGGAAGACAGTATGCCTGGTAACCAGCGATGGTTCAGGTTGAAACGAAGTCATGAAAGACAAACCACCGTGATGCCCCGGAATGGCTGGTGGGCCACTTCAGTCACAAGGGGTCACCAGAAAGGAGCTCTAGGAAAGACGGCAGAGAGTTAAGGAGGGATTCTCATATGAGCTGTGACAGCACAGCATTCAAGGAAAGGGGCTACATGTGCAAAGGCCCAGAGGCAGGAAAGAGAGAGCGTTTTTAAAAGTCTAACTGGAGTGGAGAGCAGAGGGAAGGGACCCAAGAGGATGCTGGGGCAGTAGGCGAGGCCAGATCACAGAAGGCCTCCCACCAAGGAAATGTACTGTCCCATGAGGGCACTTGACTGAAGAGAGGCTATTGAAAATTACCCTGAGCCCCAGAAGCAAACCAAGACTATCCTAGGCATGGTGGACAAGCGTGCACCCCAACTTTAGGGATGAATCTTAAGAATGATGAGGAGGGCAGGAAACTCCTTTGGCAGAGATTTTCAAGAAGAGTAGAGAGAAGGTCAGTGGGGTGTTGGGACCCAGCCCCCTTCTTTGCTTTCTCACTTCCTGGCTGCCCTGAAGAAGAAGCTGCAGCTTCTCCACCACACACTCTCTGACACCATGTGCTGCCTCACCACTGACCCCAAAGCAACGTGCCAACAGACCAGGAACCGGAGCCTGCAAAACGGTGAGCCCAAAATAAACCTTTCCTCCTTATAAGTCGATTTGCCTCTGGTATTTATTATAGCAACAGAAAGTTGACTGACGCCTTATGTGTTCCAGGAAGAGTCCCAGATCTATGGCACATAGATCCATGGAAAGTTCCAGATCTATGGAAAGTCCTGTGACAACTTCCTGTATGCACGAACTACTCAATAACCAGTGTAGATAAAACTGGGGCTCCACTTGGAAAAAAATATACCAGATTCCTATCTCTTACAAACTTACAAGATAACTCTCTGATGAGCTAAAAAGCCAAACACAGGGAAAAGTATAAAATTTTTGGAAGAAAAATTTAGAAAAATTTTATGGTCCAACATGAAGAAGCTCTTCATAATGAATTAAAGAAATCCAAAACTGATAATGAAACAAAGCTAACAAGATTGGCAAGACCCAGTGTTAGTGACTGCAGAAGAAGGCTCCTCTGACAGCCTCAGAGGGCTCATTGCTAGAGTCTTTTTACAGCAGCTTGGCAGGGTTCAAATCATTCACTGTATGCAGCAACTCTAGTTCCAGGAACCCACTTTACAGGGACAATCACACATGGGCACAAGCACTCGTGTATGAGCTTGTTCGCCACAGCATGTTTGTGTAATGATGAAATAAAAGCTTAGGAGCCCCGTACAGTGGTGCACACCTATAACCCCCTCTACCCAGGAGAAGAATCGCCGAGTTCTAACCCAGCCTCAGCAACCTGACAAGAACCTGTCTTAAGACAAAATTTTAAAGCCTGGAGATGTAGCTCAGAGGTACAGCACCCCTGGTTCAATCCCCAGAGGAGGAGGAGGAGGAGGAGGAGAAAGAGGAGGAGGAGGAGAAGGAGGAGGAGGAGTAGGAGGAAGAGGAGGAGTAGGAGGAAGAGGAAGAGGAGTAGGAGGAGGAGGAAGAGGAGGAGGAGGAGGAAGAGGAGGAGGAGGAGGAAGAGGAGGAGGAGGAGGAGGTAAGGGAAGAGGAAAAAGGAGGAGGAGGAGAAACAAAAGAAATAAAAGCATAAAAACAGAAATGTCTCAATAAAAAAGTAGTTAAATAAACTCTAGTGTATCTAAACTATAGAACAATAACATAAGTTTTACTGAAAGATTTCAAAGACATTCTGCAGTATTAAAAGAAAGCAAGTAATAGAATATATATATATATATATTCATATCTCCACATAAATATTTGAATGCATAAATATTTGAATGCAGATATATGCTTCCCTATATGAGAATACTTGTTCCCTGAGATTATGGAAAGATGAGCAGGGACAGGGAGGGGACAAAGGGAGTGTCACTCTTCACTTTATTCTAGATTGCCTTTATCTTTCACAGTATGTATTCTTTTTTCCTCTCATTCTGGTTTTCCCTCTCCTCATTTGGAAATACGTACTTTATTTTTATTCTTCTTGTGAGCCACCAAAGAAATTTCAGCATCCATATTGAACCTCATGAAGTTCCCTTCCGACAGGTCAGATGGGAACCCTGGGGCTTGACCCTCCACACCCACCTCCCCAGGGCTCTGAGGCTTGAGTTCTGCTGTAGTTTGGATCCCGAACGTTCCCTGAAGCCCCAGGTGTCCAGGGCTTAATTGACAAGCTGTGTTGCATTGAGGTGGCAACCATAGGAGGTGGAAGGGTGGAAAGAAGTGAGGTCATTGGGCGTGTGTCTGTGAAGGGGATCCTTCCACCCCCTCTGCCTCTCTCTACCCACTGGCCGCCATGGGGCGAGCAGTTTCCTTTGCCACGTGATCCCGCCTGCTGCCTCACCAGAGGCCCCAAAGCTGGGGATTGACACCGTGAGCCAAGGTGAGCTATCAGTCCTCATGAGCTGTTTATCTCAGATATGCTGTCACAGTGGTGGGGAGTTGGGTGACACACAAGGTGTGGTAGCTAGCGGGAAGACTCTCCGGTCCACTTGCCCTCCTGTAATGAGAAATCCACGGCTCCTCTTTGGCAGTGTGCACTTCTGTCCCACGCAACAGGACCAGGTGGGATTTCTCCTACTGATTTTCTTTGCTTACTAAAGAACTAAGCTGGAGCTTTTTTCTCTCTGTGGCTCTCCTTCTTTGTTTTGGTGGCCCCTCACTGCCACCTGAGACCAGTAACAGTCTGGGCAATGATTTTGGATGTCCCCATGGTCCTCCATATCACAGAACTCAGGTGCCTGGTAGGTGACAGGTGAGTGAGACAGAAAGACCAGGTGAGTTTAGCTGCTTGTTGCAGTGGGCCCTCCTGACCTGGGCATGGCCCGCAGTGGGAGGTGTGGTCATCTCCTGTCCCTGTCCTCTCCTGGGTGTCAGAATAGCCAGGCTGCCAAGCAGGATGCAGCTGGCAGTGGCGGAGCTTTATCCCACCTCGGCCTTGCAGTCAGCCCTTGGGCTGTCCCGCCTCCCCTGCTCTGCAGGGAGCACAGCATCTCCACATCTTGTGCAAACTGCCCTTGACTCCTCAGCAGGCCTGGGGTTACTCACAGCAGCCCAGGCTTCTGCCAAGACCTTGTGCTTGTTTTCTAGGTGTTTCTAGAAAGATCTATAGCTTTTGTCCTTGTTTTTATGTTAGTTTGGTAAGAAATCACCCTTCTAAGGGATCTGCACAAATGGATTGTGTCAGGTGGCTCTTTTCTGAACACTGCAGACTTAGCTGAAGACAGACAGAACTCCACACTTTGGAGGTAACCACGAGGCTGATGCAGCTCAGACACACAGGGTTTCCTTTTCCTCTGGACGCAGGCTGCCTGGGTCACCATAGAGCACGCAGGCCGCCATGTTATCTCATCCTCATGAGCGGAAGACACACAATGGGAAATAAATACACAACAGAGGAAATGCTTCCTTATGGTACTTTCTAGTTCAGGGGCTGGCAAACTTTTTTCTGCCAAAGTTAAAGGTAAATCTTTCAGGTTTTGAAGGTCAGAGGGGCTCTGTCTCTACAACTCAACTCTGCTCTGTAACTCAGAAGACTGCCACAGACAACAAGGCCTTGCTGTGCCCCCAGGGCCTCTACCCAGCGCTGACTGGGGGACGTCAGGTGCCACCTGAAGAGGACACCAGGGTTGGGGCCAGGGTGAGAAAAAGGCACTTTGCAGAGACCCTGAAGCCAGAGAACAAAGAACTCTCTTGTCTTGGTGATACCTATCAACACAGAGCATGCAAATGTCATGCCCACCCACCCTGCTGTGGGCAGCCCCCTTACCCCCTCTTAGCTCTGTATCTGCTTCCAATGCCTCCTGTTGCCCCCAAAGAGCCCCACAGGTGGCCTGGGGGTGAGGTCTGTCTCTTGCAGTCTTTTTACCTAAGGCAAGCCGTCCTCTGCTCATGTGAGCATCCTCCACCCCTCCTGCTCTGACATGGGGTTATGTCCCCCAGCCTGACAGCCCCTCCCCCAGCAGCTCAGTGCTCCAAGCATCAGGCCCTGCACCGAGCCTGGTCAGGGCATGCACAGGCCCTAGGAATGGTTAATGCCACATGGAGGGTGCCAGCACCACAGAGCCACCTCATGCCCTGTCCTCAGCCTCAACTATAGATAAGAGAAGGCTGCATGACCTTCCTCAATGACATCCTCCCTGTGCATACAACTGGACAGATGCGGGATTTGAGCAGCTCACACTGGAAGGCCTGCACCCCTCCCACTCTACCTGGGAGGAGGCCCATTCCCTCCTTGCCATGGCAGGAGCCAGGGCCACCAGAAGGCTAAGCAGAGGAGCTCACCACTCCTCTGACACTACCTGATCTGTGCTGGAGACAGACAGGGGCGGTGGCTGAAGGGGTGCCTGGTCAAAGCCTGGCCCCTCACTCACCCACCAGCCATCCACCTATAGATCCTAAAAAGAGACAAGGATAAATCTAGTCCCTCTGCGGTAGGGTTGTCAAGAGGCATAGATAAGATGGTGCTTGGAGAAGCCTCTAAGGAAAGTCTCACCCCTGCCACCTGGGGTTCACGGCACCCTGTGCACTTGACCTGCCCCACTGCCTGCCCTGTGCAGAGTGTGATTCTGTGCTGCGGCCACACCTCCTGGTGCCAATGTCCACTGAGCCTCTCCTGGGCCTACACTGGACTCCTGTCACCCAATGCTGGCCTGCCTCAGTGCTTGCCACCCAGGGGTCCTCCTTGTAACCATGGCCAGGCCCTGGGTGAATGCCACCTCCAGCAACCCCTGGCATGGACAAAACAGTTTCAGGATAAGAGCCTCCCCAGCCTCGCCACCCTGTGCGGAGAAGGAAGGTGGCCTGGGATGGCAGGAGCCTGCACACCCGCCCACAGGACTCAGGGGATTTGTGACGCATTCCCTTTACATTCACACAAAGGCAGGGCAGAGAGAGCAAACTAGAAATCTGCACAAATTTTTCCTAGGAGAGTGGACACCCTGACACTGTCCCCTGTCCTGTGGGGCACTGCTCCCTCCTTTCCTTAGAGACATTTCTGTGGAACTGAGTAAGGGACACGGTGCTATGTGGCAGGGGGCTTCAGATCCATTAACAAGCAGTCTGTCTCCCCACTCCCAGCCCCCAATATCCACAGGCCAACATTTTCCAATATCCAAGTTAAAAGAATTGGTAAGATAGACCCAGATCATTCTGAAGAACTAAAACTCAGAAACCCTGAAGGTGGGTGGGTGGATGGCACCCAGAGATGCCGAGGAACCGCACTCTGTCGGCCCCCGGCCCCCTGCCCCCGGCCCCCAGCCTCTCCTCTCCAGACATGCCCCTGGCTCCAGAGGGAGAGCAGGGCTGGCATTCTGGCTCACTGACAGCCACAGAAGACAGTCCCAGGCCATGTACTGAAGGCCCCTCCTGATTCCACGCCCTCTTCTCACCTCCCTCCTCTCCCTGTCCCTGAGCCTGACTCTCCAGGCCCACTTCACTCCCCACCACCCCAGGACACTCCCCACACCACACATCTGTGCCCTGGATTTGCACCCTTCCCAGCAAGGCCTGCCCCTGCCCTTCTCCACTCGGCAAAGCTTGGCTCATCCTTCAAGGCAGGAAAATGTCCATTCTTTTCTACCTATCCAAAGGGTTGGGTTAAATAAACCCACCCCAGGATGCAACATCAGCGGTTCAAAATAAGGCAGAGCTTTATTTAACTATGCAGAATGGTCTCCAAGACATATGGTTCTGTGGAGAAAAAAATTAGTTGTAGGGCAATCTATAGATTATGCTATCATTTATATGCAAAAACCCACATATGCACAAATAAAATCATATATCCCTCTCCATGTACACACACACACACACACACAAATGAATTCAACACATCTGGAAAGACCCACAGTGCTGACCTCTGGGAAGGTCAGGTGGGGCGAAGGAGAACTTGGGATTTAGAATAGAATATATTCCTTGTATCACTTATATATTAAAAAATAAAATTTAAAAAACCAGACATATCCACCTTGAAAATATCAGCTCTGCTCATCTCTTCAGTGTCTCTCGGGCTGGCTGCCTCTCATGGGGCTCAAAATAGAGGATGAGTCATGGTCCTCTGAAACAGCCTTTCTTTCACCGAGTTGAGACACACTTAGTTTCAGAATGTGAAATCAGGCCACAGTTCAATGGTTGAGAAATGCAAAGTTAAAGTAAAAAAGAAAGGGTTCGAGAGGGGCATCTGAGGACACAAGCCTTGGGGCGAGTTCCAGCCCGACCCTCCTCCTGCACACACAGCCATGTGCTCCCCTCCAAGCCCCGCTGGCCTGGTGGCAGGGACACCAAACTCACCCCTTCCCTTCCTTCAGCATTTACAACTGGAGACACACAATTCTATTTTGGTAACAGGAAACTTGGGCTTGGGAAACAGATTCCTGTCTTTCCAGTTTGTTTTGATGTTCACAGCCCCAGAAATTCTCCTGAAGGCCCCAAGTTTTAAGAAATCAAGCCATCTGTCCACCAAGCAGGAAGGCAGCTGCCTGCCTGGCCACTTTGCCTGCCCCCGGGTCCCCATCTGCACACACCCCATGCCCTCGCAGGAAACCCTGAGCCAACAGGTGCCTGATGGGAGTGAGATGCATTGGCCACCAGGCTCTGACGAGACGCCACCCTGGGAACCTGGACACAAGGTGGCTCAGGTCGGAGCTGGCAGTCCTCCCCGGCCCAGAGCTCCAGGCGGGTGGCTGGCTGGCTCTGCAGGCACAGGGGCAGGGGTCAGATTGTGTTGGTGGGACCTGGTGAGCTCTAGAGAGGCTGAACGTGGGGACAGATGTTGGCAGAGCCAGTCTCAGCTAAAGTGAGCCAGCTACTCTGTGCGGGTAAGAGAGCCTTGGGGTCCCTTAGTTGAAGGGCACTTCTAAAGATCCTGAAAGTCACCAAGCCTAGAAAAGATTGGCCTCCTAAAGACGTTTCTAGAGAGAATGTCCTGGTGGGTGGATAGCTGGGCAGTTGAGTGTCTTGCCGTAGAGGAAGGAATGGCTTTGGATTCCCATGAACTTGGTCAAACCTGGGTCTTCTGAGGTGGAGATGTTCTGTGCTTGGTGCTGGGGCTGCCTCCTCCTCCTCCTCGGGGACCCTGGAAACCTTTACTGAGGGTCTCCATCTCATCAGACCCACCCCATGTGCCCAATGGAAAATCATCCAACAGGAAATGTTCCCCTTCCCACTGGACACAGTGAAAAAATGCTCTGAGAAAATGCAGATTTGGCCACAGTCAGCAGAGCGGTCACTGACAGGAGCTAGGAAGGGGACTGGGGATCTCCAGGCACTTGATCATCTACCATTTGGGGTGTTAGGTCAACGGGTTTCCTCAGGGGTTTATCCAAATGTAAGCATCACTTCTCTGTTCCAGTGAAGGGAGTTGAGTAGCTTCGACTTGTCCCTGCGCCGCAGTGGGACAGGCAGAAAAGGGAAGAAGAGCAGAAACTGGAAATAACTGGCCTTGGTGCACCCACAAGTCATACCATCAGCAAGCCCAGGGCAGCACAGGCCAATGCCTGAGTTTGCTCTGATATCTACTCCGGGATCACAGCTGCCTTGTTCTTACAGATTGCTCCTCACAGCCAGATGGAAGGCAAAGGGAAGGCACCCCACAGAAACAGGCTCACCACAGAGACCACACAGGTTCTGAGTGGGAGCACTGGAGGCCATACCCCAGGTCACAGCCGTGTGCAGCCCGGGCTTAAGGAATGGAACAAGCCCATCTACATCTGGAACCAGGGACTTGGAGTTCTGGCTTAACTTTGGAATGTCCCCCAAAGTCCATGTGTAGAGACTTGGTCCCTAATACAGCATGTTCAGGGGTTCCTAATACAGCAGAGTTCAGAGGTCCCTAATACAGCCCTGTTCAGAGGTCCCTAATACAGGTGTGTTCAGAGGTCCTTAATACAGCATGTTAAGGGGTCTCTAATACAGGAGTGCTCAGGGGCCCCTAATACAGCATGTTCAGGGGCCCCTAATACAGTGGTGTTCAAAGGTGGCTTTTGGAAAGTAATTGGATCACGGGGCTCTGACCTCACCAGTGGGTTAATCCACTTGATGGATTAATAATGTGAATGGACTCAGGAGGTGGGGGGAAGGAAGGAGGAGGGCCTAGTTGAAGGGAGGGGACCTTGGGAATGCGCCCTTGGGGACTATATCTTGCTTCCAGCCTCCTCCCCTCTGTGACATCCATTCCTAGTCCTTCTTCTCTTTCTCTTCCCACCCCTGTCCTTCCCAGCAGCCAGGAGCTGAGGAGCTTCACTCCCCCACCCTCCCAGCATGATGTTCTGCCTCCACTCAGACCAGAGCAACCCAAGTCAGACAACCATGAACTAAGGCCTCGGGAACCACGAGCCCAAATAACCCTTCCCTCCTTTAAGTTGCCTTTGTCAGATTTTTGTCACAGCAACAGAAACCTGACTAACTCACTCGGGTTGAGGACCTGCCCTAGCTGGGAGATTCACAGGGAAATCTCCTAATATTCAGGGCTTCTAATTATATTTTTCTTCTATTTACCACTTTTTCTTTTGGAGAGGAAAGTATAATTTATTTTATTTTATTTTAGGGGTTTTTTTTCTGATTTGTTATACACAACGGCAGAACGCAATTCATCTCATATTACACATACAGAGCACCATTTTTCAAGACACTGATTGTACACAGAGTATTTTCACACCATTCATGTCTTATACGTGCACTTAGGGTAATGATGTCCGACTCATTCCACCATCATTCCTACCCCCTGGTCCCCTCCTTTCCCCTCCTCCCCTTTTCCCTATCTAAAGTTCCTCTATTCCCCCCACACTCCCCTACAATGGCCATTATGTGTCAGCATCCTCATATCAAAGAAAATATTCGGCCTTTGTTTTTTTGGGATTGGCTAACTTCACTTAGCATGATATTCTCTAACTTCATCCATTTACCTGCAAATGCCATGATTTTATTCTCTTTTAATGCTGAGTAATGTCCCATTGCATATATATATCCCAAAGTTTCCCTATCCATTCATCTACTGAAGGGCATTGAGGTTGGTTCCATAATTTAGCTATTGTGAATTGTGCTGCTATAAACATTGATATGACTGTGTCCCTGTAGTATGCTATTTTTAAGTCCTTTGAGTATACACTTAGGAGACTGACAGCTGGGTCAAGTGGTGATTCCCTTCCCAGTTTTCCAAGGAATCTCCATACTGCTTTCCAGATTGGCTGCACCAATTTGCAGTCCCACCAGTAATGTATGAGTGTGCCTTTTCCCCCACATCCTCGCCAACACTTATTGTTGTTTGTATTCTTAATATCTGTCAGCTTCTGATAATGTTTCTTTTTTCTGAATACAAAAATTATATACATTCATTGCAGAAAATTAGAAAAAGCTGGAAAAAATAAAGAGTAAAATAATCACAGATAATTTCATTACTTTTAAAACAAGCACTGTTACATTCTGGCAACTTTCCTCCCAGGATTATTCAAGGCATATTGCTTTTACATTCTGGAAAATAGTTGTAATATGCTGCAAACACAAACACAATTTTGTGTCAAATTAAAAAAAAAAACCTCAACACTATATCATGAGCATTTTTTCCATGTTATTACAAACCCTGCATGAACAATACTTTCATGGCCATATAATATTCCATTGTAGGAACACATCATAATTTAGTGATCATATTGTCATTTCCAATTTTGTATGTCATGAATAATACAGAGAAACACCTTTGCTCCAATATGTTTTATGGAATCTTGGGCTATTTTTTTAGGGTAGATTCTAATAGTCTTGTTTTGTATTTATATTTCAGTTTCTCTAAGAGAATCATAATAAATCAGATTTGCAAACTCAAATGCCCGCTTGGATTAGGAATGGAAATGAGTACAGTGGGATAGATGTAAGAAAATGTCAAAAACTAAAGAAAGCTGTGTGACCCTGTTGAAGTGCTCTGGCTGGTGGCTGCCCTGTGCCACAGAGCCAGGGTGCTGCTGGACTGCCCAGTTTTCCAATGAAGCTAGAAACCCAGGCTTTCTACTAATGTATAAAAGTTGGCAAAAGGAGGTCCTCCTGCCCTTCCAGGCTGGCCACAGCCCATTCATAGGGGGCTCTTCCTTTCTTGGCCACAAGGAGGGTCCTCACCATGGTGCTAGGATGGGGCTACAAGAGGAGTCCAGGGGATGACTCAGTGAGACCAAAACAGGATTTCACAGTTTGCATCAGTTCCAAAATTCTGCTAGTTCTTCTTTCTCTGGACTTTTGCTCAAATACATGAACGAGGGCTGGGGATGTGGCTCAAGCGGTAGCGCGCTCGCCTGGTGTGCGTGCAGCCCGGGTTCGATCCTCAGCACCACATACAAAGATATTGTGTGTCCACCAAAAACTAAAAAATAAATACTAAAAATTCTCTCTCTCTCTCTCTCTCTCTCTCTCTCTCTCTCTTAAAAAAAAAAAAAAAAACAAACACATGAACGACATCTCTGTGGGTCTCTAGTCCCAGCTCCTGCCTGGAAGGTAGCTCATTACACACACCCATTTTATAAGCAGGACCAAAGGCACCCCTGTCGCTCTCCTTCCTGGTAAAGCTGGTCCACTAATCTCTCCAGAAATCAGGTAAAATTCTCATCCAAACCCCAGGGCTCCAGGTGCCACTCTGCAGGGATGCACCTGCTTCCCATTGCTGCGTGTGGCTGAGACCTCTGGGCTGCTTGGGGCTTGACTGTGAGGACGCGGAAGGACCCCGTGCATTGGCAGCCAGTGCGTGCAAACTCGGGAGGCCTCACAGTGCCTAATGGGCACCAACGCTGCTCTGACAGCAGTCACAGAAGTGGCCTCAGGATGGAAAGAGGAAAAAAAAAAAAAAAAAAAAGAGCCCGAGCGTGCAAATCCCCTTCACAAAGCTCAGGGAGGTTCCTTTTATACAGCCCCTGCCATCTGTCATCGCAAGATTCACAACAACTCCCCCGTCTCGCCACATGGACATTTCTGCGGGGGTCACCAGAGTGGTTCAGGGACCCTGACAGCAAAACAATGCTCAGCAAGGTGAAGGCCGGCGAGAAAATCCTGCTAAACAAACACTAGGGTCAACGGCACAGAGAGCAAGACCCACTGAGACCCGCTAATTGGAAATAATTCCAAGTTTTTCAGACATTACGTAGTGACAATAAGGTGCAAACACCGGATTAGTGACCTCCGAAAGACAGAGAGCTTTTGTTCCATCTTTGTAAGAGCAGAATTTAACCCTGTGTTTTGAAATTCCCATCAACTACTCTGTGTGAATTTAAAAGTTGGACATTTAATCATGTAGCCAGGGTTAGACTCTGAGTTTCTCCGTTCCAGGTCAAGAAGCAAAACGTATGTGGGGGAGACAAGGGGAGAGTGGGACAAATACAGCCCTAAAAGCAGCCAGAGAGCCCTTCTCCCTGTGGTCCCTCCCAGAGCTCAGCAAACCCAATGACACCTCCACTCTGCCCGGCGGGGGCAGCCACTTGCTTTGGGGATTTTGTGATGTTTGTTTGGAAGTCAGTCTTGCCGAGCCTTATTTGGCAAGGTTTTATTTTGGTTTGGGTTTTGTACTTTGAATATGCCAGGGAAATCTCAGGGAGCCCCATCCACAACCAAAAAGAAAGTAAAAGTCTTCTGGAAATGCCTGATAGGGCTGGAACCTGATTTGGCTGGGAGGCAGGAACATCTGGAGAAATCAATACTGAAAACATAGTTTAACCAAACAAAACTTGGCAGCCCTCCAGGAAGCCCTGGTGAGAGTCACTGTCCACTTTGGATCAGTAGTTACTCCCACTTCCTGTGGGAGGCTCCTGGAGGACACAGAACTCTGTGGACCAAGGAGGACACTTCAGTGAACCCTCTCCATCTGTGATCCCCAAGATGCCACTTTCTGGATGCTCCTTCCTGGGGTCTCTGTTAAGTGCTCGATATGCACAGAAGCACCCAAACGTGACCCCAACTCCGTGTCTGTCTCTCCAAAGCTCATGATCCCTGCCCTGCAGAGCAGGCTGGCACTCTGACCATAAAGGAGCGTCCTGGGCACCCCAGCACTCCATCTTCTACACCAAGATCCATCAGAGTGAGTGAAGTAACACTGATTCTCTCCAAAGGACCAGTGAGCACACTGGGGACAGTGAACTAACTGCGTGTCTCAGCCCAGGCTATTCTCACTCTGGAAAGATCCAAGTGGCAAAGAGATGCACAGATGCCCTGGCTCCTTCCTGCAGCTGAGCTGCCCAGAGATCTCTCCTAGGTCTCCACATAGGACAGCAAAATGGCTGTTCAGGCGGTAAACCCCTGACATCCCCAACCTCCCGCCCCAACACACACCCCAGCAGAAAGCTTCTTTCCTGGTTGTAAGAACAAAGCACAAAACTACCGTTGCAAAATCACAAACTAGGAAGTAGAAAGAGGCAGACAGGGTTGGAGAAGGCAGGCTGGGTGAACTGGCTGACGTCCCCTGGCCTCTCTGAAGCTGAGGAAGGGCATGGGACTGACTCCCAAGGATTCCAGTCTTCGATGAGACTGAGGGGTGCCTGGGAAGTCCTAGCAGGAACTCACAGGTCAGGAACCTCAAGGCCTGCGCCAAAATGAACATCACACACCCCATAGTCCCGATGCCCTGTACTTAGTGGGCTCAGACCTCAGTAAGTTAGACTCATATCACCATCCCACCCCCCTGATGGCAGGGGGCCCTAAAGCAAGATTGCACACGTCGGACACGGAATCAGTTTCCACCACTGCCAAGCTCTTTGTACACGGCCGCGGTCAACAGCAGCTGCGATCCCTCCGCCCTGCGCCCAGTTGTCTCTCCTCCCTCCAGGTGTGCTCCTGACCCAGCAAGTCTCTCCTTCACGGTGTCCTGATGAATAGATGGTCTGTGTTTTCTTTGCCTTCTTCTTAATGGCCTGGACTATCCTCCAGCAACCCAGCTGTGCATGTCAGATAAAATGTATTGGGGTCGAATGGATTCTCACATCGCACTGAAACGCACCACGTAACAAAGGACCCCCGGCCACAAGATAAGCATTCCAGAAAGCTACCCGAAGGCTCTGGGAACTGCCATGCCAGCCACCCACTACCCAAACGTGGAGCCCACCGGCATCAGTCTACACAATTACTCCATTCTCTCTCTCCCCCTCCTCTTTAGCCTTTTCAAATATAGTTATGCAAAAGGCTTCTGTTTTTAAACTCCCTGTGCAAACACAAACATTTCACACAGCCCACACAGATAAAATCAGCCCGGGTTGAATGTGTCCCAAGCACAGAGCTCTTTGCATCGTGACCTTTCATTGTCGCGTAGAAATGGAGAAGCTGGCACTGAGAGAAATGGTGAGATTTTTTTTTATGTTGGAAATAAAGGTGCCGCCCCGCATGAAGCAGGCACACTCTCTTCAAAGGAAGAGATGTTTAAAAACTGGGGGGAAAGAAGGAGGCACACTTCCTGTTTGAGATGGATGGAGGAAGAGGAGTCGTTCAAATGTGCAATGCAACAGGTGGGCTTAAGAAACTCGGAAAAGGGTGCGTGGAAACAAACCCTGACTGCCACCGTGATATTTTAAAGAAACAACATTTGTATTTTGTTCCACCACTGAATGAAATCAGCCAAAGCCATAGGGAAAGTACATGTGTTTGCACGGAGCCCGCAGTTGACTCATTATCTCTGACTTTCTGTTCTGGTGAAAAACATCTCTCTCTTGAGCCTGCAAGCATTCAGACCCTCACAGCTGAGGACAGATGTGGCTAGCAACGCCTTGCGAAACCAATGCCAGGAAGTGGACTGCCACCACAGGCTCGCACACCTGCAGGTGACATCACCGGCTCTACCTCACCCAGAAATCTATTAACACAGAGAAACAGGTGTCACCAACCAAAAGCTACTCTTAGAAAGCATTCGCCTCCCCAGCCTGAGGTTGCAAATGGCAAACTCCATGCTGAACTTGCACCTGCCTTCCATGTCTGGTCAGGGGCCCAGGAGGATCCTGTGTTCCCCGCTTCAATGTCTCAGGACACCTGTTCCCCACAACCCCAGGGCTCCAGATGCAGCCAGAACAAAGGCTTTGGAGAAACGCCTGAATACTGCCTTTTCCTGCCATTCAAGGAATTTTGTCTTTTCTCTTGTAGCAAAACGTAGTTAATACCAGTTCAGGCTTACCTAATTTCTTGCCTCTGAAACAGCTTTCTTGGGGTGGGGGTCAGTGACCAGGTATTTAGGAAGCATTTGACATGTGTAAAGAGCGCACACAGAAACGATGCGTGCCTGGAATGTGCTTCACAACACTCCAGCAGGAGAGGACGAGGAGGAGAGAGATGAATGGACACTGTCAAAATGTTGATAATTGCAGACACTGGGAGAAAAGTCATTGGGAATCCACTTTGTTATATTTTATTTGTTGGAACTATTCCATTTAAAAAATCTTTTTTAAACATGTAGCAACATTTCCAGTCATTCACACTTCCCCTCCCTTCCTCCTTTGCAACAGAATCCCAGCATGATTCATGTAATCCACCCTTCTCCACAGATCTACCGGGCTTCACTCACCCAATTAGGATCATTCCAATTCCCCTCACCAGTTATGGCCTTAAAAATGCCCAGCCAGTTTTCTCTGGACAATGAGAAATGGGGAAATCTCTTGAAGGGTTCCTAAAAATACAGTTTCCATACTGAAAAAAAGTAACAAAATAGCATATAGGAAAAGATGGATCTACCTCTTCCACTAAGTCTTATTACACCTGCATGTGATAGAAAGACCCTCAACGGCCATTTTGTGACCATGAGGGAGTCAGCCAGACAAGACTGACAGGCTGAGAGGGCTGCAATTTGCAGAGAGGAAAGATCAAAGCAAGTCTGGTTGTTGAGGATGTCGCTGAGTCCCAAAATGACCACTCTGCACTGTCTCACTTCAGGAATCGATAAGTGAGAAAACAGTTCTCCTGCTGTTTACAAGAACCAGCCAGGGCTTCCTGCTATAACGCAAGGCCTCCTACCTAACGCCAAATGACCCCTGGACAAAGGGAGGAGAGAGTGGAGAGCCCTGAGGCTCAGGTGGTCACTAGATGCTCTTTTCTGCATCATCAGAGTCCTGATGAGAGCAGCTGTAAAGTCTGCCGAGTTCTCTGGGTTGAGACTTCCATCCTGTGTTCTAGAACACAGGGTCTTGTCTTTTATCCCACAGCACATACTTGATACCTCGCTCGCTGAGTTGGCAAGCCGTCGGCTACAGCCTGTGTCTTCTCTTGTAGAGCTGCTCTTTGGCAGGCTAGGAGCATCTTCTCCAGTGGTCTTGTGTGCATGGCTATGCCGGGTGAAGGGCGCTGTGCCGACAGTGGGCTGTGGCAAGGTCTTCATTAGGCAGCTGTGTGCCTGGGACGATTCCTCCACGCCCTTGTCTCCAACAGAGTCTGCCCTCATCGTGGGCCAGTGGCAGGGAAACCAGGACGGCTCCGGCCACTTGTTACCTAGAGAGAACACCCAGTGCCCCACATGCGCTAGCTCTCTTTTCACATCAAGACTTGCTTCAAGGTCAGGGCAGCCGGTGGTGCGGGGAAGAATCACTTTCTTTTTCCATCGCTTTCAGATTTTTTTTTTCTTTTTTTAAATAACAAGTATAAAAGGAAAAAGCAGGTGCTCTTTTGTGAGGAGTTTTTTCTCCAACACCTAGTATTTCCTTTTTCCCTAACTTCTTTCATGACGGAAGATATATGATTAAAAACATATTCTAGAAGGTTTCCTTTCAGGCAAAACAGATTCTTTGGGGTCAATTAACTCCACTGGAAGTGAGTGTCCTGGAGCACAGGTTGGTGACTTTCTCACCTGAACCCCAACTCCTGGCCATGGGAGTGGCAGATCCCAGGGAGGAGGATGAGCAGGGACATACCTGACCTCTGACTCCTGACCCATACCTGAAGGTCAGGGACCACAGAGAGGGAAACAGAGGCTCAGAAAGCCAGGGTCCCTCTGAGATCACTTGAGGAGGGGCCACACTTTCCTGAGACTGAGCAGGGGCTTTACAGACTTAGCCAGGTGGTCAGCCTCTGTGGTCTCTGCCCCTCAACCCCCACCGTGCATCGCCTCACCACCCTTCAGCAGCTACTCAGTTGTTGCTTACAGCACCACATTTCAGAAGAAACGTCTATGGACGTCACTTACAAATAAACACACCACTCTAGAGGGTCAAGGTCAAAGGCCTGAGTTCAGATCCCACCTGGGTCATGTGTACCTTGATGGAGAGGTGTTAGGGCTCTGCCTGGTGGAAAACAAGGAGCCAACAACAGAGGTGGGGTCTGGAATGTGTACTCTTAAAAGGAAAACTTTAGACAAATTAAATTTAGCCAACTTCATTTCAGAAAGGAAAAAAATTCATGAATAAGTCTGCACCCCGAATCTTTCAGAACACTCAGTGCCCCACATGAGCTTCACACCCAGGGAAGAAGTGACCTACAGGAACATCCTGATTGATTGCTGTCAGCATTTGCCTTATATGGTGGTACCTGGGCAGCTCTCAGCCCCTGATCGGCTGGAGGTTTGGCAGCTGTGGTTGGTTGAGACTCAGCTACTTGTTTGGAGAGTTTGCTTCCAGTTAGGTTACAGTCTGCTTACGCATCGAGTTAGGTTAAGTTCACTGTTCACAGAGAAACCCTAAGCACACCTAAGCTAGGTATGGAGGTGGTTTTAGGCTAAACTTTATTCTGGTTGATAGTACCAACGATACTTCTACCCAGTGTCTGTCTGCCAACTCCTCTTCCTCATCCAGAAGTTGCTCCAGCCCAAGTCCCACATGGCTGAGGTACCCTCCCCATATAAGCACCCCCCAGCCTTAGAGTACTGGGCGCTCCCTTTGTCAGGGCCATCAAGGTGGGCATGGTATGTTTTGCCTTCTTCAATGAGTTTTCAGCAAGCATGGGTTGAATGAACAAATTGATCTACAGTCAATTTAGCCAACTCAAAATCTCAATTGAGATTTTGTTTTAAATATTTTTCCAGAATTTCATTTCTTTCTCCTTTTAAGATTGAAAAGAGGAAAGGGAGAATGGAAATAGGAGTCAAGGTGAAATAACCAATGACCTTCCAGCTCCATTGCAGCTAGTGGCTGATTAACAGGGCAGGACTTTCCTGTGAGCCTCCAATGAAAGCCAAACAGGGAGATTGGAGGGCTGGCTCCAGAGGGAGGGCCGTCCTCTTGCCAGTTTATATCTCTGTATCATTGCACGAGCAACCATAAAGGGATTCTGGGGGAGCTTTCATTTTGGAGGGGCTACCCCTCCCCATCCATTCGAATGATTAATCAAAAGCTGGTTTGCTTCCTGTTTATACCCACGAAACACCACCACCACCATCCCCTCTCCCCAGCCAACAAATAGAACAAAAAACATTTTTAGGGAATATTGAAAACTATTTTATCAACACAAAAACCAACGCAGCATGTGAGCTTCTATATAAAAGGTTTGATTGGGTCTATGCTGACTGAGCACATTGTGTGTGTGTGCTGCCAAGCCCCAAAGATCAAAAGAGGAGTAAACACTGTGCTGACCCTGGGAGCTCTCAGTCCAGCCGTGTTCCTCCCCCCCCCAGGCACTATTTGCTGTGGGCTGGATGGCTGGTGCTCTAAGTGGCTGTCCCACGCATTGCAGGACACTGACTATCCTTGACCTGCTCACTAGATAGACGCCAACAGTAATGTACTTCGAGTCAAGACCACAAATATATCACCAGATGTCCCTTAGAGACAAAATCACCCTGATACCAAACCACTGGCCTAGGAGGAACGAACATAAATACCAAGAGGAGGCACCATTGCAGGAGACCCAGCACACTTGATGTAGTGAGCACCCGGGGACACGGGGCGTGGGCGGGAACAGAGCAGGGAGTGCCTCTCTGGGTGGCCCTGGAGGCTCTACCAACCTCAACAGGAAGCAAAACCTAAGTGATAAGCCACCTCAGGGAATATGAAAAGAGCTATCTCAGCACAGTTCAGCATTGGGCTCACTGCAGGTGACGCAGAGGCTGCCCCTTCAGAGATGCTCCGCCCTCTGTGTCATGTAAAGGCTGTGCATGTTCCTGATTGGCAGGACCTTGGAGACAAAGTGGATTTCATACAGCAAGTTGCCAACCAGTAAGGCATGTAGTGACTGGAAGGAGGCAAATCTAGAACTTTCTGTGGCTAGTTTACCAGAGCCTCCAGTTCCTCCTTGCCAATCTAACTGTGCATCACAACTCCAGAGAGGCCCTGCAGGAGGGAGCCCAGACCAGAAGCCAGGTTTATGGCAATGTCATGGACTGTCAGCCTGTGAGCCAGGTCCACAGCACGTCAGTGTCCCTCCAGACAGAAGCTCAAGCAGGTGCTGGATGAACTGGATGAGCTCCCTCCCCCACCAACTGCAGACTCACAGGCTTGCCACCCACTGGGCCCTGCAGTGCAGCCAGCCCAGAGGACCTGGGGAAGGCAGGAGCAGTTGGAGTCTACCCGGGCTTCCCCCTGCCTGGCGGGGCTGCCCTGACCACTGCCCTGAACAGAGATGGCCTGGCCGCCGCCCTGACCCTGACAGCATGGCAGCCCTTTTCAGCATAGTAATGAGCCTTGCTGCTGGGCTTCGTCCAGCCTCAACTCCCTCTGCCCTTGGCCACTTGGTCAGCGGCAGTCAACCAAGTGGGAGTCAGGGTAACACCTGCTGCGATCGCCCAGCCAGAACGCGGAGCGGCTTTCTCACTGGCGAGAGCTGCGAACAGCTGCACCCCATTCCCCATCTCTGGGGAGAGGTCAGCAGCGATGAGTTTTCCAGATGGATGAGATGAGCAGCGCCTCCTGGAATGTGACCTCGGGCACCTGCTCCCGCCCCACAGAGGGACAGAAGCCAAGCCTGTCACGTCCTCCCAGCACCCCCGAGGGCTCAGGGGACCCCAGACTGAAGAGCTGACTCTGGCGGCCCCTTGCATGCTCTCTGCCTGGCAGCCTGTGGGTGAAGGACAAGGTCAAATCTGACCGCCTGGGGCTGCACCGCCCCAGTGAGAGGGCCTCCCTGAAGCCCCATTCCATCTGCAATGTCCACAGCTGACATAAGACGGGACTGCACCTGTGTTTACGTGGAAGGCCATGCTGAGCCTAACAGCTCGGCTTTGCTGAAAGTGATAAAGTGGGCAGAAACGTGAACTTGAGGCCTCACCCGGGGCACATGAGACGGGCATCGTTCCAGATGCAGAGCCGCCCCAGACACAGAGGCCCTTGGAAGACAGAACCAGAAACACGGCCTCAGACAAGGTGGCTGCACCTTGAAAAGTGGAGCTGGGGCTCCTACCTGAGCTCTCTTGGGTTCCAGTTCACTGACGTCATGTCATTACAGCAAACTTGCCCCTTTCAGGTGTCAGAGTTGGATGAGTTTGGGGGAAACGCAGGTAGTACTGTAAGCATCACAATCAAGACTTCAAATGTCACCCAAAGTCCTCAGGCCATGTCTGGTCAGGCCCTCCACCTGCATCTATTCTCTTCTGTAGTTTTCCCTTCTTGTCCTACAAATGGAGTCATGTGGTGTGTGTCCCTCGGAGTCTGGCTTCTGTTAGCCTCGTGCCTTTTATTGCTGGTGGTGTCTGATGATGTGGGTGTACCAGTGGGTCACCTTCCAGTTGAAGGACACTTGGGATTGTTATTATTGTGAGGCTGTTATGGACAGAGGTGCAATCAGCATTTGCATACAGGTTTTTGCATGGACAAATGTTTTCACTTCTCCTGCGGAAGCATTTAGAAGTGTGACCCCTATTGTCAGAAACTACCCAAACGTCTTCCCACAGTGGCAGTGCCATTTTGCCTTCCCACCAGCAACAGGTCAGGGTCACAGTCACTCAGCACTTCACATTGTCTGTTGGCCAGTTGTGGTCTGAAGGTGTTTCTTGGTAGGGAGAATATTAGGCTTTAAGCCATTCTAATATACAGTGTGCATAATCACCTGAATTTGCATTTCCTTAATGATTCATAATATTGGAGCATCTCTTCATGTTTTTATTTACAATCCATATATCTTATTTAATGAAGTATCAGCTGAGGCATTTCTGCCCATTTATTAAGTTGGGCTGTCTTGTTTTCCTGGTACGGCTCTGAGAGTTATATACATTCTGGATACAACTCTTTTATCAGATCTGTATTGTGTAACTATTTTCCCCCAGTTTGTGGCTTGTCATGTCATTGCTTAGCAGTGTTTCTCAAAGAGCAGATGTTTTTAATTTGGATAAAATCCATTTTTACCAACTTTTTCCTTTATAGTTGGTGCTTTCTGTGTCTGAAGGAACCTTTGCCTTACCCAAGGTCACCAAGACTCTTTCTTACATTTTTTTTCTAGAAGGTTTTCAGTTTTAGGTTTTAAGTTTAGGCCCATGATCCCTGTGTGTTCATTGCTGTACAAGTTCTAAAAAACGTGGTAAGGGTCTTACATACATAAATGTCTCATTGACCTGTATGTCTCTCCTTTCCCCAGTACAGCACTGAATTGATTACTGTAGTTTTATAGCAGTTCTCAAAAATAGGTCCTATACATCTAGTTCTTTTCCTTTTCGAGATTGCTTTGGCTGATCTAGTACTTTTGCCTTGACAAATGTTTTAACTGACTTGTCAATGTCTGCACTAGGATCTAAATTTGAATGGTGTTGAATCTCGAGATCAATTTGATTTGAGCACCTTATTCTTCTAAAAGTAAATGGGTCGTTCTTTCAGGGAGATATCATAAAAGAGAGACCTCTGCAACCCTCCCAGGCCCACAACATTCACGTAAGTGGCCTTAGCTGCAGCCACGTGCTGATGTGCAGGGGCCTGTGTGGAGCGGGCCCTGCAGTCGGCCTTTCCCCCTGCTGCCTGCAGTAAAGAAGAGGTGGAGTCAGATCTCATTCTGACACCTGACAAGGGAAAGGAGTGGGTTCCCAATCAATCTTGGGAAGGAGGTGACATCCCAGGGTCCACAGGAGGGTGAGTGGGAGTTCACTGACGTGGAAGAGAGGAGGGAGGTACATTTTCCAAAGGCAATAGCAAGATCAGGTGGTGGGGACCGGAAGCTTGGTGTAAGGTGGGAATGGGGGCTCGAATGCCAGGCGAAAGCCCAGGACTCTGATCTCTGGGTGTGGAAGCTGTGGGGCTTCAGAGTGGAAGGATATGATCAGATCTGAGAAAGTCCCCCTTCTTGGCAGGCCAAAGGTCCCCTGGAGATCACCCTGTGGGTATGGCAGTGAGCAGGCTTGAGGAATGGCCATGTGGTCAGAACAGAAAGTTCCTAAAGGACAAGGCCGCTCTCCTGGTAAGAGACAAGGGGTTACAGGAAGACCAGAGGGGCACAGGGAGACACTTCCATCTACTCCCTCACCCCCCCAGGCCCTGAGAAGCACCTGTACTCTGCAGGCACACCCACAGCCCCATGCCGAGGTCCAAAGTGACACACAGCAACGTAACCTCAGCCCTCAAGGGTCTCCTTAAGTAAGACCATAGGACCTGGACACGCTGAGTATTTATGGTCTGCCATTTGGGGGCAATATTTATCTTTAAAATGCAACCTTCCAAAAGACGGCTTGGCTTCTAAGATTATTTAAGGCTAATAATTTCTTGGCAACTCTGTACAAATCTGGTCAGAGGCTCATTGTGAAGTTTGGAAGAGAGACAGATGGAACAGTCAGCCAGAGCGCCAGTGACAGAGACATCTATTCCCTGGAAGGGGAAGAAAGGGCAGAAAGACATTTTTGTTTATTTTTACAAAATTTGGAGAACAAGAGTCTCCCCCAGCTGTCTCCACAAGATCAAACCAGCTGCAAATGGGAGTCGCTAGGTATCTGCCAACACTTGACCTCAAACTCCAATAGGCCCCATGGCCCTGCTTCTGTCTTTCCCTCCCTCTACGTTTCTGGATGACAATTCCATTGGTTTCTTGATGCCGCCTGTCCCTTCAATAAGCTCTCTGATTCATTTGCCAACTTCAAACTCCACTTCTAATCTAAGTCAGAACACAAAAGTTCACGACCCCTTCACTTCTTCCTGGGCCATCTGGGCTCATTCAGAACACACACACATGTGGTCTTGGGGTGACAGCTTAATCACAGGTCCTCAAGTTCCTCATGAGGATGTGGCCACAACAGTACCAGTCAGGGACCGCCAAACTGCATGTAGACACACTCCCGCTTCTCTGGGGGTCCCCAGTTCTCCCTCCCACTGCAGCTCCTGGGGCACTGGAAGCCTCAAAGGGAAGTGGCACCTATGACTTCAGTGTCAGGTTTGGACAGACCTCAGTGGAGACCAAATGGGCTTTTCTTAGGACCTGTGAGAAACCAGCAGAAAGAAGTCAGTTCTGGGCAAGGACCACTCCCGGGTGCTGTCCACAAGTCACACGCTGCGGACTTCCATTGAACTAAAGCCACCGAATGGAAAATCTGCTTCCTTCCTCATTCACTAAAGAAAGACAACGAACAGAAGCATCCTGTTATGGGTAGTTCTCTCATCTTGTCCCCGACTTTCATGAGCTTTTCTAAGAAATATGGGCATGAGCAGCAGGTGCGAAAATTCCACACTGCTGGTTTATGTGGCCAGAGAAGGAGAGCTAAGGTGAGATGCCCCCTCTGGCCCATTTCCTCGTTCCTTATCACCCCAGGGGTACCACCAGGAGGGACCGCGTTTCCTCAGGCAGGAAGAACAGTTAACTCTTTAATCTTGTAGAAAAAGAAAAAAAAAAAACAAAACAAAAAACACCCACACAGTGGGGAAATTGTTCCCCACTGTGTGGGCGGTGGGGCCCCAAGAGCTGTTATCTGCAAAGGGCACTTCTGGGGGTTACCCAGCTGTCACCACTGTGTGGATTCCACCCGAAAACCTCAAGCCAAACAGTGGGGAATGAGCATCAAGAGGCAATTTTCCACTCCGCGAAAATGACTTGACTTCACAAAAATAAATTTAAAAGGCAGGATAATAAAGGGCGCACAGTGGGATCTGGTATGAAATTCACTGTCAGTCACGGCTGACGCTCTTCTTGCTTCCTGTGTTTATGCTGTCTGAATATGATCATGGTGGCCTCACTTCCAGACCCCTCAGCACCTTACCTGCACCAGGTCTCAGGGTCTCAATGGCACTCACACGATATCACCCCCCCCCACACACACACACACCTCTCTCTCTCTCTCTCTCACACACACACACACACTGCTGAACCAGGCAGACAGAACTGGAATAGCTGGTCTAGCAGGAGTTGCCGGTTTCTGGGGCAGAAGTGGGAGGAGGTATGTGTGCCAACGTGTGCAGGGTTTCCTAACCCTTAACACTGTTCACTTTAACAAGGAAGATTGCACCCCTGCACATGCATGGGCATGCACAAGGCAGCCCTGGGGCCTCAAGCCCCACGGCTGCCATGCAAGGGCTCCTCTTGCTCTGGGGTAGCTCTGCCCCCACTCCACCCTACGTCTGTAGCAGCCTGAGGGTGCTGCCTGCTCACCAAGATCATTCGATTCTGGAGACTCTTTCCCCTCCTGTCACACTCAGCTCCTTTAAGACCCCCAAATCCACTCCTCTGCAAAAGTTAGTTCTGTCATTCTAGAACCACATTTGCCTCCTCCCTTTTCCCCACCTCCATCTCCATCTATTATAGAGGTCAATTGGGGTTGTCTCCATCATTACTCTTGGCCCTGGCCCTTCAGTTAGAATTTTGGAAACAGATCTGGTGATTCAAACCCCAAGTCCCAAACCTGTCTTCCAGAAGTAACCTTCCTCACACGAAGAAGACCTAGGAAGCTCTCAATCTCAGCATCTGGACTCTGGGTAAACATGACAGGGAAATGGGAACCATTTCTCAATAGCAAGCATGAACCTTTGAGTGACCCAGAACTGTGTAAGCATAAGGCACAATGCCATTTTAAGAAGTAATCAAAAGGAAAACAATGTGGCTACTCCTCAAAAGACTAAACTTAGAATTACCGTAGGATCCAGGAATCCCACTCTGGTATAAGTGAAAAGAGGGACTCAAACAGGTATTTCCACACCCATGTTCACAGTGGCCAAATGGCAGGAATAACCCAAGCATCCACTGATGGATGAATGAGAAAATAAACATGGTACATACGTACAATGGAATTCACTCACCTTCAAAAGGAAAGAGATTCTCACACATGCTACGACATGTCAGGTCTAGAAGACATTATGCTAACTGAAACAAGCTAATGAACTTGGACTAATACTTATGATTCCATCAATGTGAGGTGCCTAGGGGTAGGTGAATTCACAGAGATAGAAAGTAGAATATGGTGGCAGGGAGTGGGAAGATAGAGAAAAGAGAAAGGGAACATTGAGTTATAGTTTGGTACGACAAAAAAAATTTCTGTAAATGAATAATGGTGTCGATTGCACAAAATGTGAATGTACTTTTTGCCACTGAAGTATAATACTTAAAAATGGTTAAAATTCAAATTTTTACTCCTCACACTTCAGATAGAGCCCTAATATCCAGAGTATACAAAGAACTCAAAAAATTAAACAATAAGAAAACAAATAACCCAATCAACAAATGGGCCAAAGACCTGAACAGACACTTCTCAGAGGAGGACATACAATCAATCAACAAGCACATGAAAAAATGCTCACCATCTCTAGCAGTCAGAGAAATGCAAATCAAAACCACCCTAAGATACCATCTCACTCCAGTAAGATTGGCAGCCATTATGAAGTCAAACAACAACAAGTGCTGGCGAGGATGGGGGAAAAGGGTACTCTTGTACATTGCTGGTGGGACTGCAAATTGGTGCGGCCAATATGGAAAGCAGTATGGAGATTCCTGGGAAAGCTGGGAATGGAACCACCATTTGACCCAGCTATTGCCCTTCTCGGACTATTCCCTGAAAACCTTAGAAGAGCATACTACAGGGATACTGCCACATCGATATTCATAGCAGCACAATTCACAATAGCTAGACTGTGGAACCAACCCCGATGTCCCTCAATAGATGAATGGATAAAAAAAATGTGGCATTTATACACAATGGAGTACTACGCAGCACTAAGAAATGACAAAATCATGGAATTTGCAGGGAAATGGATGGCATTAGAGCAGATTATGCTAAGTGAAGCTAGCCAATCCCTAAAAAACAAATGCCAAATGTCTTCTTTGATATAATGAGAGCAACTAAGAACAGAGCAGGGAGGAAGAGCAGGAGGAAAAGATTAACATTAAACAGAGTCATGAGGTGGGAGGGAAAGAGAGACAAAAGGGAAATTGCTTTGAAATGGAAGGAGACCCTCATTGTTATACAAAATTACATATAAGAGGTTGTGAGGGAAATGGAGAAAAAATAAGGAGAAAAATGAATTATAGTAGATGGGGTAGAGAGAGAAGATGGGAGGGGAGGGGGGAGGGGATAGTAGAAGATAGGAAAGGTAGCAGAATACAACAGTTACTAATATGGTATTATGTAAAAATGTGGATGTGTAACTGATGTGATTCTGCAATCTTTGTAATGTTTTGAATAACCAATAAAAAATAAATAAATAAATAAATAAAATAGTTAAAATTATGCTATGGTTTCAATGTGCCCCTTTCAAGATTCGGGTGTTGAACCTTAATGGTCAATGTTAGTATTAAGAGGCAGAGTCTTTAAGAGGTGATTAGCCCATGAGGGTTCCTCCATATGAATGGAATTAAGGACCTTATAAAAAAAAACTTGCACTAGTGTTGGGCTATCTTATTCTTCCTCCTTCTGTCATGTGAGGCCACCATGTTGCTCCCTCCAGAGAATGTGCCATCTTGGAAGTCTGCCATCTTGGAAGTCCGCCATCTTGGAAGTAAGGAGCAGCCCTCACTACACTCTGAATCTGCCTGCATCTTAACCTTGGCCTCCCCAGAACTGTGGGAAATACTTTTCTCTTTATAAATTACCCAATCTATAGCATTTTGCTATAGCAGCATAAACAGACTAAGACAAATGTTAAGCTTACTTTGCCAAAAACAAACAAAAGGAGAGAAGTTTCAGCTACTCCAAAAACGTGAAGGAGACTTGTAAAGAAGGGACTTAACTAGAAACTCTCATCCTTCATCTTCTTCTTCCTGAATGAGGGGAGAAGTAGGTGGCAGGCCCACATCAGGAGGGCCAGAAGAGCCACTACCAGGCAACAGTGGCCTGCAGGCTTCTGAGAGAAAAGGCCAATTCCTCCTATACCCACAAAGCAAAGGTGGGACAAAGGACATGGAGAAGGAAGGGCAGAGGGCACAGGCCTGACTCACAGATGGCTCTTCAGGGACACCTCCACAAGTGTCATCAATTCCTGGCAATTGAGGAGTTCCCAAAGGTGGGTTTCCTCCCCACCACAAACTCACAGATGCCTCAGGACTTCCTGGAGTTTTAAAATAAGAATTCCTTCTATTTCAGAAACCATATTCGGAGAACACACCCTTTGGTAATGAATGCCCTCCATGTCTCCATAGTATTGGGGATGTCAGTCCTCAGACAGGTCAAGGGCTCGGTAGCCCTCCGCATCGTGGCTTGTGTGCGTCAGACAGCTTTGCTTTGACAGAAGCCCAGCCAAGCTCCAAAGTCATCTCTGAGCTACTGCAATCACTTTCTACTCATTTTTTCTGTTCCCAAAGCCCTCCGACTCATGCAGGTGACACGGCTGCCTTTGTGACTGCTCACTCTAGAGGAAGAGGGTGGTTGGAGACCACTTCCTCTAAGGAGCCTTGGCTCATTTACCTCCCACGTGTCCTCTCGAGTCCTCCCGTGTGCCTGCTCTGCTTCCCTAACGAATAAGCAGCTTGCAGCAAAAACGGGGTCCCAAGTTCTCACCAGTGCTCCAGATAGCCTCTGGCATTCGTTCAGCCTGGGTGGCAGACTGCACCTTCCACAGGGCCACTGGGACCTCCTGCCCCACATGCTGTGGTTACTCATCTCCCTTCGCTAAGAGGAAAGGTCTTCACTTCCTCTCTTAGAATTCAGGGCGGTGGGGCGCAGGGGCTACAGCTCCAACCAATGCAATAAGGTGATGCTTTGTGACTTCTCAGACTGGGTCATAGAAAGGAGGTAGCTTCCACCTGCCCCTCTCTCTTTCTGGGACACTCAGAGACAGTCAACCACTGTGCCGTGAGGAAGCCGGGCCAGCCCATGCGGAGAGCAGCAGAGGCCCAGCCACAGCCAGCGTCTCCCACCAGGCACGTGAGTGAACCAGACTTTGGAGAACAGGGTTCTCCGCCCTCCAGCCTTCAGCAGAGGCTCCAGACTGTGAGGCAGGGTGAGCCACCTCTAGGCCACGTCGGACCTCGGGCCACAGAGCACGTGAGCATGACACAAGCTTAGTGACCAGGCAGTCACAGCGACAGGAGCAGGCTCCATGATTTTAGCCACAAGAGGAGCAATTCCAAAGCCCTAAGCTCTCTGAAAAATGGCTTGTCAGCTGTCACCAGCTCCTTCACTATAAGGCAGAGGCTTGACATGGTGGGTCTCGGGGCCACTGTCCTCCTATGCCTGCCACTAAGATGGCCAACACTTTCAGAGTCATACCACCTGCACTCAGGCCTTCCGGGAGCCCGACACAGTCTCAGAGCTTTTTCTATAATATATACTTTCCACCACAGTCCCCAGGATAGGTACATCCAGGTAGGAAGTAAGAGAGGATCAGAGAGGGTAGGGAATTTGCCCAAGACAAACTGGAGAGCAGATTGTAGAGCCTAAGACGAGACAGACAGGCAACTGTCCAAAACCATTCAGCTGGTGAGAGGCAGAGCGCACGGGGCGAACCCAGGTGCTACTGACCCCCTTGACAGCCAGTGGCTATTGGCCAACTGATTTCTTGACAGAGTGTCATGAAGGAAATGCCTCAAACCAGGGAGGTTGATGCACATACCAGAGACCAACCTGAGGACTCGGAATTGAAATTTCCCTCCATGTTCCCAAGTTTGAAGTCTGAAGCAACATCGGGACCCCAAGGTTGGTCAGGGAAGTGCCCACAGGGCCCTGAGGGCTGCACACCTTTCCCTGCTCACAAGAGCCGACTCTTGGCTCCTGCAGGCCACAGCTCACAATGTCCACTTCTCTGAGCAGCCTTCTGACCACTGTCTCCCCACCACATTTCTCAATGAGGTCATGCTGCTCTGGGGAAAGAGGAACCATGACAACTTGGCAACACCCCGGGCAGCATGCTCCTTCCAGAACTCAGCAGCACCTCCAGCCCCAGGAGGAGGCAGAGCCAGCCACGCCCAGTGGAGGGCAAGGAGGCAGTTTCCCTTCTGAGGGAAGACCAGGTTCAACCCAGGCAGGCGTCTCCACCACACACAGGGAGCTGGTGGCAACATGAATGACTTCAGGCCTCCCCTCTGCGTTCTGGAGGGGAGACGAATCTCTGACATCGGCCTAGTCGTGACAAGAGCAGGGACAAAGGCCCCAGGCAGCCTGCCCCTCTCCAGCTTTGCCCTGCTCTGCCATCTTACCCAATCCTAAACCGCAGGGACCAAACACCTTCAGCCTGGCAAAGCGCGAACGAGAAGGCTTTATTCTCAACCCACCTATAGACTGAGTTTCCACACAGCCATGACTCTCCACAGAGCCACAGGAAAGCAACCCTAGGCATCTCGGGAAGGAGCCCTGTCTCAAGCGCCATCTTGGCTTTCTTAGAGGAGGGGCACCTTTGGCTTCCGCCTTGAAATGGGCTGCTCTCTTCCTTGACCTGCAGGACGCATGTAACAGAGAAAAACCGAGCCCAAGAAAAATCAGCCTCTCCTGCCCTCTCCCTCTCCCGGCCCCCTCACCTTTCTCATTCTGGAGGAGTCCACATTTAGAACACTCTAGAAAAAGAGCCTCTTGACAGTTGCTGAGAGAACACTTCCAACCCCTCGCCCCAGAATGACACACCAGGTATCCCATCAGCTTTGGGGTCCAGCGTCCATGCCATATTTGCTCAGGTACCTTCTCCCCACAGCAGCCTGGCTATGTGACAGGGAATGGCAGGCCTCTGCAGGACACTGTGCTCCCACAGGTGCAGGGATCACGCACACAGCAGACCTAGAAAAACAGGTAACTGAGGGCGCCGGACAAACCACCCTAAGAGGTGGCACCTTGGTGTTGGAGAAAATAACAGAAGAGGAAGGTCGCCCTCATGTTCCTACCCTTCCCCTGAAGCAGGTGGTAAAGCTATCTTGGATGGGGCCCTGCTAGGACCTGGCAGAGCATCTGGATGTCTGAAGACACAGGAACAGGGAAGAAACTGAGCAAACAGGAAGCTAAGGTGCCCTGTTATCATCAGATCACACCCACTTTCCAATGTTGTCCCCACTTCCTTATGAAGGCTCCTGTGTCATCCATTAAGTAACCTGGTAGGCCCCCCTCTCATTACCTGTCTGCCATTGTGTGGCTCAGCCATGAGCCTAGTGATGGGTAGGGGAAGACATTTCTTTATCCCTGCACAATCATGAGCTTCTCTGAGGCAGCTTCTTCCTCAGGCCCTGGAAATGTCTGACATGAACACTTTTCCTCCCACGCACTCATCCCAGGAGTCCAAGGCCACGCCAGCCCTCTGCCTTCTCGTATCTGCACAGAGCCAGGGTCTGTCTCTCTGGGTCTCAGTGATTGTCTGATTCCACATTTAAATTGAAACCATGCATACAGTTTGTTACAGGCATTTTAGGAGGTGAACTTGTAACCCTCTGGGTTGTTTGTGGAGAGTTTGTGACAAGGTCCCTGAGCCCCAAGCCTTTACCCAAAGGTGGTTATTGGGGAGGCCATGAGCCCAGTTTGTCAACACTGCCTGTCGCCCTTCACTGGGGTTGGCTCTTACTTTAATTCAGTGTATAATACATGCTGATGCTTGCAAACAGGAAAGAGTTCATTCTAGAATGCCCATTTGTGGTAGGAGACTGCATCGGTAGTACAAGAAACAAGCATTTTCATAAACTTGATGCAGTTGAGACCAAAGTAGAAGTCCTGCAGCAAGATGAAAATGGAGGCTTTTTGCAACTGCCAGGAGTGGCAAGACAAGAGGAAGAGGCCCCGTGGGGACGGGGCAGGGGCTCGCCTGGCCTGGCCTGGCCTGGCCTCACACGCAGGGCACCTCTGATTTTGGTTATTACTCTTAGGCAGGTGACATTACCCAGAAACCACTTCTGTGTCCCTGCTGTGGAGCTTCCCATTTTTGTGTTTTAACAGAAATGTTCCACCTACCACCAGTTTTGCACAGAGTCCTTATTCTTTGAATAGCAATTTGCTCTTACCCATTAAGCAGCTAGGACAATTTCATCGGTGCCATTAACATCATGAAAGAGCAGCCACCAAAAATAAACTCATAAACCCTAGGACTGGAACAAATTAAAAGCTCCAAACTCGTAAGCACATTTCTTTAAAAATAAATAAATAAATAAATAAAGCTTTACCTGTGGCTATAGCGAATGGCTATGGTCAACCCAAGCTGTAATGAAAAGAGAAAGAAGCATAAATTAGTTAATATCAAGGACCTGTTGATTCACAAGAAAACTAACTCAATGCAGACCAATATTTCTTAAAAGATTCCTAAAATGCTCTGTTGCTAATACTTCATAAATAGCACATTTAATGATAGATCTTTAGTTTCGACTTTGCTTTTAAGTGATCATTGTGTTTTGAAAAGGTCTTAAAGAAGCCTAAAATATTTCCTTGTGGGTTAACAGAAGGTGTCCTTCATCAGGAAAGACTTCCCGAACGGGCCTCTTTCAGCTCTGCGTCAGCAGTGGAAGGACCGGAGGCAGCCTGTGGCTAACTGCAAGGTTCACATTGGGACAGCAAAGTCACCAGGGGACCCCTCACTGCCTCCTAGCCCCAGGAACATCAGTGGGGTCCAGGCCACCAAGGAGATGGGCCCCCTGGGAAAGGTCCAACTCAAGACCCAGCCCTGGGCACAACAAAAAAATTGAGCCTGAAATGCTAAGGTGACGTCAAGAGCCCATGCAGGCCACTGCAGAACACAGCAGCAACTGCAGGCTGAGGTGAAGCTGTGACTTCCTCTTTGCTCTGTAGGGAGGGTCATGGAAACCTCCTAAGCAAATGTGGGGGGTCAAATGCTAAAGCCTGGGCCACAGCTAGTTCACACAAGGTCGACGATAGATTCTGAGACGTTGAGCCTCAATTTCCCCATTGTACAATGAGCAAATAATTAACTTCTCACAAGAAATGTAAGCATGAAACAACTTTTCTGCATTGGTGTGTGTGTGTGTGTGTGTGTGTTTGTGTGTGTGTGTGTGCCAATCCCCAACAGATAAGGAAAATTCTACAAATATTCAGTTAGCTATTGCTATGAGCACAATATACAGACAATACTTTAATTATGAAAATGTTTCAAAATTTAATTATTCCACTTGTTTTTAGAACTTTGAAAGTATTTCACTATGGAACAAGCGATCATCACTGCCCAACAAGCTTTATTCACATAGGAGCCTCACAGATCTGTCCAACTGTCACACTAGGAACTTAAAGCTCACAGCAATAAAGAGCTCAAGGTTGTCTATAATATCATTTCTTTGCAAAAGGTCTAAGTTGCACCTTGAAATCCCCAAATATCATTTGTGGTGTCCTTGGTATCCCCCAGTGGGGGGGGGGCATGTTTATGGCACTAGATGATGCAAAATGTCAGGCAGGACCCCAGGCAGGGGGAGGCTGGGACAGGAAGGGCAGAGAGAAGAGGAGGGAGAACAAAGTAAAAGTTGAGGTAAGAAAGTCCAACATCGCGGTCCAGTGGGACAAACGGCAGAGTCCCCGGATGTTGTTGGACTGGCTCAGCTCCATAAAGACTCCCTGAGTGTTATCACTGCAGGCACCCAAAACGCAGCACCAACCAAGGTGAGCCACCGAGAACCAAGGAAATCGCACTTAAGTTTACAAAAATAATGTGCAAAAGTGAAAGCCTGGAAGAACACATCCAGTTGATTTCATAGCACACTCGCCGGAGTGTATTCCATTAGCTATCTCAATTATGCAAGGAATCGGTTTTCTTTGAGATTTCAGCAAATAGAAGAGAAAGATGCCTCAGGGACTGAAGAAGAGGAGGAAATTACTTTGGGAAAGAAAGAAAAGCTGAAACTGAAGCCAGAGAGGTCAGGATGAGCAATTTGCAGATTTTACATGCTGCGTCACTTTACATTTCCTGGGGTTAGAAAGTTCTGGCTTACAGTTGGGCTAATTATAAGATAATTTTACTGACTGAATATTTTGATAAGCTTTGGAGTACAGTTTAATGGGTGGCTTTTCCACAGTTGAAAGATAAGCCCGTGCTGGAGCAGGGAGAGGAAATGAGGGTGGGAGGGGAAGAATTAGAAAAGTAGAGAAAGTGATCCTGAGGCAGCTGAGCTGCGGAAAGGGGCTGGGAGGTAAGTCTTTGGCAAAGGTGAATTTCAATGAAGCGTTTTTATTCATCTTTTCCTGGCTTCTGAATCAAACGTATCTGATTTTATTGTTGCTTTTAAAAGAACGCCTTTATACAGACAGCACTGTGAATCATGGAAACTCCAGTGGTCAGGGTCAATTCACACCCAAGGCCAGACCAATCGAAGCCCCCTGAAGCCCTCAGTGTGTGCAGGCTGTGCTAGGGACCAGGACCATGGGGCACAGGCAAAAGTCCCTGGGGCTACACTGGAAACAACTGGACGTGGGCCAGAACAGGAGATTTCAATGGCCATTCTGAACGTGGCTGAAACTACACATAGAAAGCACTGATCCAACCAGGCAGCCCTGAAAAGGGTTGGAACAGTACAGGAAAGTTCTTGTGGGTCTCACTTTGAAATCACAGACCCAACAGGCTGAAGAGGCAGTGCTGTCCTCTGAATGGTGAGAGGAGGAGCCTGAGCCTGCTGTCTCATTCCCACAGAGGAAGAGGGGAGGGGAGGTCTCTGAGCTCTGGACCTTGGCAAACCCAGGGGAAGGCAACCGCATGACCTGCTGAGAGAGGAATCAGAGACTATGTTCCCGTGGTGTTCAGAACAGCATCCGCCTCTCTGAGGCCCCTCACCCTGCTAAGACGCACCAGCAGCTCAGAAATACCCTTAAGTCTCGCGCACAGGCACACAGGCACATTCACACACGTGTGCAACATCTGCTTGTACACACTCATGTGCAGGTGCACACTTACACGTACACACCTCCATACTTGAACATGTGCACACTGTTGTAGTGCACGTGTGCAACATGCTTGTTCATATGCATACACATGCATGCATGTGCTTGCTCACATGGGCAGGTACCATCACACGGGAACACAGGTTCACACATACACACTCACAGGATGTGCATTTACTTGCTTATGCACATGCCTCAATACTGTGGCATTCAGAGCTGCCCTTGCAGACCCTCAGACAAAGGGAGGCCTCAGACAATTGACCCCTTTGTTGCTGGTCTCAGCAGGGACCCCGGAGAGGGGAGAGAGGCCACGGTTGACCCCTGACCCCAGCCCAGCCAGGCTGAGGCCCAGGGACGGGAGGTCAGCGGAGTTGCTGCCCTCCCTGGGGAAGCCCCCCCAGGACCTATGCGAGTGTTGCCAGAACACACGTAACCAACAGCAACGCCGAGTTCTTCTTTTTTAGATTTACACAATTTGTTAGTCACAAAATTAAATCACAGTTTAATGGCAAAGAAAGAGTAATTTAGCATTTCTCAAAATCTCCACCAGCTACAAAACCCCTTTTCCTGCTGCTTCAGGCTGAAAATGCTCCTTTTCTGGAACAGCTGGCCGAGGCAGCTGTTTTGTATCAAGTCGGAGGGTTTTCGTAAGGCCCAGGGAGCTCAGACAACAGGCAGCCCTTCCTGCATTAAAGGGTAATCTGAGAATAATTTGCCATAAAACACCCAGAAGTGCTCCAGCTGGGGCCAGATACTGAGAAAGCACCACGCAGACGATGCAGATCTTGTAAAATAATAATAATAATTTTTAGAAACACATTTTTGAAACATTATAAATTTTTCTTAAAGAAAGGAATGATTTAAAGGATCACAGAAAGCAGCCAGGAAATTCCCTTTCATGTCCATGGATGGCCACTGAGCGCCTCTTCCACAACAATGGCTGGTCCCTGTGCAGCTGGGTACTGGCTGCATGCTCGAGATTCTCTCTCTCTCTCTCTCTCTCTCTCTCTCTCTCTCTCTCTCTCTCTGTTATACACACACACACAGGCTGACCAGCCACCAGGTGAGAGACTCCAGGAAGTGCCGGCCCCACAGTCACCCAGCTGCTAAGTGCAGCTCTGAGTCCAGAACTCCCCAGACCAGGGTGGCACACCGGGGCCCCAGGACCTATGCTGCAAGGGCTTCAGGGCTGTGCCCGGAACCAGGTCCTTCCTCAGCCACCAACCAGCCACTCTCCTCTGGCACTCCCGGTTCTTCAAGAAATGCTAGCAATCAGGGGGATTATTACAAAAACTCCCACATTTTAAACTACTTTGAATATTTTTCAAATACCATTCAAGCCAAACAAAACATGTCCGTGGGATTCAGCCAAGGGGGGGCCACCCGTCTGCAACCTTGCCGGGCGTCTCTGTGCAGCCATGCACCCCTCCTCACCCTCAGGGTGTTCAGAGCCTCGAACCTGAACTCATCGCTGGTGACAAATCTGGAAAGAGCCATCATGTTCCCTGTAGGGCTTTTCCCTTTCCTCCTTATGGGAGCTTTTTTTTTTTAATATATACTTTTACTTTTTTTTTTTTTATTTTCAAGGCTCTAATTATTAAATATCACAAAATAAACACAAGAAGGAATTTTGTTATTATTTTTTTCTGCACTTCTTAAACTGCTTCTTCCCTGCCTTTCACAGAAAAGAAACATGAAGGGGAGGAGATGCAGAGCGTACGCCAAACAGAGCCCCAGTGTGAGGAGAACACCATGCACACACAGCCACTGCGTGGAAAGACACACAGACAGAGCATGGCACGAAGAGCAGACGGCACTCACTGTGGCCCTAGTGTGGACAGAGCCTCATGGGAGCAGAGCCACAGCGGGGACAGTCTCCCATGCAGATTCACGGATGAGCGGAATCCCCTGCTCAGAGCCACATGGCAGACAGATTCTGACACAGATAGAGACACTGTGCAGGGAGATTCCACACAGCCAGCACCCGACATGTCAGCCTCCAGGTTGGGTGGGCAGGGAGAGAGAGCCCCACGGAGCAGAGGTCTTAAGCCCCTTCCTGCTGTCCTTGCTTCTCCCTCCTGCTGAGCCAGGACACCCCATGCCACCAGCACAGCACCCTCCAGGGCGTCTTCCCCTCGCACCACCCCTCTGTGCCTGATTCGAAAGCCCCCTTATGCCCTCCAGAGCTCTCTAACCCTCAGCCTGGGGTCTTCCCAGGGCTTCCTTAGACTCTCGTGGCTTCCACTAATTAGCTAACTTGCTGAGCTAAGAGATGCTGGTGGCCAGCGCCCGGGAGCTGTGTGGTCAAGGCCCCTGACCTCCACTGCCTCTGCCTCCTCACTGTGGAATGAGCACGTCTCCCTCTCGTGGGCTGATTCAGACAGATTAACTCAGTGGATCAGCAGCCTCGGCCTCCGGGGAAAACGGTGAGAAGTGCAAGTTCCCCAGGCCCCATCCCCCTGACCCACTGAATCAGAAACCCTGGGTCAGGCTTTCCTCCAGGGATCAGGTTTGGAAAAAGCTTAGCAGCATGCTGGGCACTGCCCAAGCTGGTGTTAGCTGTCAGAGGTGGTGGTGGGGACGGTGGCACTCTTGCAACAGCTCAGAGGGCAGCACCCTGCATTTTACACCCTCCTAATGGCGTTTCAGCAACCTGTGCTCAGCCTGGGGATCTCTCCATGGGCATCGGTCCTTGGCAGTGAGGGGCCTCCTCACTGTCCCATGGGAGAAGAGGACACCCAGCTTTTCAGAGGCCAAGGGCAAGCCTCGGAGCCCCAGTGGACTGCAGCCCCTCCTCTTCTGTCATTCTACCAAAAGAGGAAAAAGACAGCGAGATGGGTGGAACAAATGGAGTACCACACATTCTTCACTTACTGAGTTTATTTCACAACGTTACTCTTCCCTGGAAAAAAGCACATTTAAGTTCTTAAGTTTAGGAAAAGAAGGGGACATGTTGTGTGCACGTGTGTGTGCGCGCGCGCATGTGTGTGTGGAATAAATAGGCTCTTCCCAGACTCTTCAGAAACCTAGTACTCCAGATCTGAAAGTTTTGAAGGCTGATGTGAAAGATAAGCCGCTGGACTAGTGGAAACAAACGTGGAGCCAACACTGAAACCAACGTGGTGCTTGTCCAACCAGCCTAGGGAAGCAGGCCTCAGGTCCTCAGGCCCAGGTGACTAGAGACACCAGTGGTGCCCGGCCTCACGGCTGTCTCCTAGGAACCTGAATCAGGCACCACCTTCTCCTCCAAAGCTTCTGCAGAGCTTGGAGGCAGGAGGCCAGGGCACCTTGACTCAGCCAAGACCAGGACAGGACCCGCCCCAGAAGCAGATGTCATCAACATTGGGATGCACTGGCGCCAAACCAGGGAGCGAGCCGTGGGGTGTGAAGAGTTTAGCAAATAAAACATTATGAAAGACATAAGAGGAAAAGTCACTCAAAAAAGAATTCCAAGTACCAAACACGTGAGCACACACTCAACCTCACCAAAATAAACAAACAAAATGGACGTGTAAACAGCAAGAGCGTGAGCTGGGTACAGCCTCAGGCAGCAAGGGCTCCCCAGGAGTCTACCTAATCCCAGCTCAGCCCACCATTTCTTAGCCTCCTGACCTGGGCCATGACACACTCTGTGCTTCCGTTCCCCTTCCCTCCCTGGGGACCGCAGTGTTCCTCACTCGCAGACTTGATGGAAAGGCTGAGCGACCTGCGTGCAAAGCCCTCCGCACAAAGTGAAGGCTTGGTTGCTCTTAGCCACTGACATCTGCAGGGACCGGATGTAGGAAGAACAGCCCAGGGACAGTAGCAGGAGCAAGCAGCTACTCACACACCACAGGCAGCTTCATGAGTCAGCCAGCTCTTCTGGAAAGCAATTTGACAAAATGTCTGGAGGAGTCATGAAGGTCTTGTTATCTTAGATTGTCCCTAAGGAAACACTCTAAAAGAAGGGGAATCTAAAGACGCACACTACAGCTCCTGAGGAGAGGCAGACTGCTAATTAATGGGAGAAGAATTCCATCAGTTACACATCACTCAATAGTTTGTCGCCAACATAAATTGCAGTGAAGAAGATGGTACAGCAACACGAGAAGCACGCTAGGAGGTAGTCTGAAGAAGTAAGAACATGAGGGACAGGCATTTCCACACTGAGGGACACCTCATAAAAAGGAAGACCCATCCCTCCCCCACCCGCCATCTTCGGCTTACACCCCCAGCCCCTTCAGTGCATCCCTCCAGCTGAGCAGCTCTGGATCTTGTGCCTCCCTGTTGCCACCTTCTTCAGTGTTACCTTCCCTCACAGGAAGGACAGCAGGAACTTCCAAAGGGACTGCCTTCCTCTAGCAGAAAGCCAGAGCTGAAAAGGCTTCTGGTTCTCTCTGTGGCCATGAGATGAAGGCAGGCTCTAGAGCCACCTCCCTGACCCTGGCTCTCTCTGACCACCCGGCCTCTGACTCCATGGGCACATCACGTCACCCCGACCTCAAAGTGCAGAGCACTATTCCACCCTGCACATGCATCTTGACGGCCTGCAGGGCCCTTCGCCCCCATTCACCTTTCAAAGTTCATTCACATGGATCCCTAGACGCCACAGCCCCTGGGGGTCTCACGCCCCACCCTGGCTTTCATGCATCCCTCTCTGGCCACTTCTGCGGGGAACATGTCGGGGCTGCTGGCTACACACAGACCTCCTCCCACCGCCCTGCACACTCTTGGAGGATGGGGGTTCACTTCCCACCCCGCATCTAGTCCAGGGCCAGACCCACAGTGGAGCTCTGTGAGTGTGTGTTGAAATCATGGAATTTGTATCACCTCCACTTCCATGTGGCACCCTAAGTCCCACAAAGTTTGCATCTGCCTCCTAGATGCTGAAAGCTGACAGGACAGCCATCTCTGGGGAGTCCATGTTCTTGTGCTGCCCATGTAGCTTCCTTACCATGAATAGAAGCCCCATCTGCACAGAGCACCCAACTGCGCAGAAAGGTTTTCCAGTAGCTAGAGAAGAGATTATGGGTGCACTGCTCGGTGAAGAGCCTAACCGCTTTTTTAAAAAGTCAAGACATAAAAGAGCAAAATAAATTCCCCAAATCTCAGGCAAAAGCCTGGTGTCTTCAAACTTGAACCTGACATGTCTCTAACATCAATATGGCCATCCCATGGCTACACTCCAGTGTTACCACCAACAAAGTGGGAAGAGCTGTGTGTCTCTCTGTGTGAAAACACACCTTTCAATGCATCTGAAATATAAGGTTCAGATTAGAATCTGAGCCAGGTGGGAAGTTGGAGTGAAATGTGCCCATGGGTGGCGTGAAGGAGCATCTTCTGCCTGTCAAATATGATGCCATGTGCTGCAGAAATAGCACTTCATCTAACCCTGTCAACAGCTCTGATCAGGAACCATGCTATTCCCATTTTATGGATTGGGAGATAGAAGTTCAGCAAGTGTTCCCTGCCTGAGCTCACAAGCTAGAAGATGACTGAACATGCAGGGATGGCTGGGGTCAGACTATGGGGTTTTGTGGGAGCTTGACGCTGAGACAACAGAGAGGTGCTGAAGACGTCTGAACAAGGAAGTGCTTCTGAAAGGTTTACCTTGGCCCTTGCCTAAGACACACAGGAGGGGAGAGAGGCAAAAAGAGAACTTCTTGTCCAAAAATGTCTGTCATCCCTTCCTGATAAATAACCAATTTGGAAACAGACAATTAAATAAAGTCACCCCGCTTTGTGGGAATTGCTGGGGCTATCATCGTCCTTTGGTCTCAGCCTGGCCTAAGCCCTCTAAACCTAAGCTGAGTGTTCTGGAGAGATGCTAAGTCTGCTCATTATCCAATGTCGCTCCGTGCCTTCCTGCTTCTGGGGACACCCAGGACCAGGGCCCCAGGAAGAGTGGAACAAGTGGATGGTCGGCCCTGGAAGAACCACCTGAGGCTGGGAATGCTCCTGGGTTTTACTGTTCTTGCTGTCTTATGGTTTTCCCAGTTTTTCTCTTGAAAGCAGGCCATGGCTAAGGACTAGCACAGCATAGGTGGGTAAAACTCTGAGATTAAAACGGTTGTCTTTCTTGGAGGAACCCAGGGAGTCAGCCAAGGCAACCACAGTCCCTGGAGCAAAAAGAGGAATCTCAAGAGAAGAAAGAGCAAGAGCGGGATATCCCAAGTCTGTGCCTGAACCCTGCCTGGGTCTCTGGCTGACCCCCAGACTGCGTGCAAATTCAAAGCCATGCAGAAAAGCTCAAGGACTTGGACTGAGACTTGAACACAGAGAAGAAGGGATGAGGTTCAAGGTCAGGCCTTGACTCTGGGTTAACTGCCTGCTGAAACAAACATCGACTTTCTTCAGAAGAATATAACATCACTCAAGAGTCCTCAAAATAAAATAATCACGATGTCCAGAACACAATCCAAAGTTACTCATTTACAAAGAACTGGGAAAATGTGACCCATTCCCAAGAGAAAAGACAGCTAGTAAATGCCTATTCTAAGATGATCCAGATGCTGGAATTACCAGATAAGAGCTTTAAAGTACATATTGTTGCCATACTCCATGAGGCCAAAGAATGTATGATCTATTTAATAAAAAAAAAAAAAAAAAAAAAAAAACAGGGACGCTCCACAGAGAAATGGAAGATAAAAACAAGAAACAAGGAAGAAAAATAGGATGGGAAAAATAGTATCTCTGAAAATAAAAGTTCCCTGTACAGGTTGGACAGAAGAATGGAGAGAACAAAGGAAAAAGTCAGTGAGCTTGAAGATAGATGAGTATGAATCATCTTAACAGAGGAGACAGATTTTTAAAAATGGAACAGAAGGTGTTTACAAATAAAAGAATAGGAAGCCTATTTATCAATTAGAAGATGCAGTACTACTAAGGTTATCAATTCTTGTGATCACAATATAATCAAGCTATTTTATAGGTATAGATAAGCTGATTCTAAAATTTATAGGAAAAAGCAAAAGATCTAGAATAACCAAAACAATAGTGAAGAACAACGAAGCTTAAAAAAAACTCACACTATTTTATTCCAAGATTATAGCATGAAGGCAACATAGTTTTAGAGACAGTGTGGATACCCAGGTCAAGGCACACAATACAGGACCCAGGAATAGCCCCACACAGACAGAATCCACTGAGTTCTGACAGGGCAGAAAAGCAATTAAATCAGATGGGACAGTCTCCCTGGTAAAGGATGCCCCAGCACCTGGACATTCATATGCCAAAAAAAAAAAAAAAGAAGAAGAAGAAGAAGGAGGAGGAGGAGGAGGAGGAGGAAGAGGTTGTCTTGGACTGTGGCTCAGTGGCAGAGCACTTCCCTTGCACGGGTGAGGCACTGGGTTCGATCCTCGGCACCACATAAAAATAAGTAAATAAAATAAAGGCACTGTGTCCAAATATATCTAAAAAATAATAAATATTTTTAAAAATAGGTTAAAAGACTGGGCACGGTGGCACATACCTGTAATCCCAGTGGCTTGGGAGGCTGAGGCAGGAAGATATCAAGTTCAAAGCCAGCCTTAGCAACAGTGAGGCACTAAGCAACTCAGTGAGACCCTGACTCTAAATAAAATACCAAAAAAGGGGGCTGGGGATGTGGCTCAGTAGTCAAGTGCAATTCCCAGTACCAAAAAAAAAAAAAAAAAAAAAAAGAATAGGTTAAAAGATCTAAATAGTCACCAAAGAAAATATAAAGGGCAAAGGACCCTATGAAAAGATGCTGAGCATCATTTGCCATCAGAGAAATGCAAATTAAAATAAACAATAAGATACTGCTACACACCTATCAGAAGGGGTACACCTATCTGACACCCAGAACAAAATCTTGCTCATTAATCATTGGTGAAAATATAAAAATGATAGAGTTGCTATGAAAGACAGTTTTTTTCTACTCAAAGTTTACAGTATCACCCAACAATGGTGTTCTCACATCATGAAGAATCACGTCCACACAAAAACCTGCACAGAAATGTTTATAGCAGCTCTATTCATAATCACCCCAAACTGGAAACAACCAAGATATTCCTCAAGGGGTACCTGGTAAACAGCCTGAGTACATCCACACCAAGAAAACAATTCAGCAACAGTAGAGAACCAGGAGGGACCATGAACACAGAGCGTCAGGTACAGGAAGATACTCGGAGAGGTCACTCGCTATATGATTCTACTTAAGGGACATTCTGGAAGAGACGAAACCAGACAGATGGTAAATAGGTCAGGGGCTGGCAAGGTTTAGGGAAGCAGGAGGGCCCAACAGGTGAAGCACAGGGGATTGCTGGGGGTGGCAAAAGTGCATGGCACTGAAGTAGTGGATGCATCTAACTCTGCATCTGTCAAAACCCATAGAATTTAACCATGAAGAGTGGAACTTAATGCAAGCCACTAAAACACACCACACGGCAGAATCCAGACTAAGATAAAAGAGCCTAACCGCGGAGCTGAGAGATCAAGGTGCTCAATGAAGTGATCTTGGAGCTGAACGTGGACTGAAGCGAGCGAGTTGCACATGAGCACCGGCCTCCACACACGATCGTGTCACTCCTTGAGGGGTGAGTCCAGAGCCCTGGGGCCAGCAACTGCATGTACTGCAGTTGACCAGCCAAGCACATGGACGGCAGGTGCCTGAGCCAGGCTTCTCACTGTAGGAGCAGCTACAATGACAGAAGGCCAGAGTGACCCGTGTGGTGATGGATCAGAGTCGAGACCACACGAGGATTCGTGTTTCACTGAACACAGATGCACACTAGTGCAAACGTACAGATGCGGGTATCTTCCCTGCTCTGTGAACTGGGAAGGCCCAGAGGTAACAACATTCCAGTGGCCAAGAAAACTCACAGCACCCAAATCTTGCCTTCCCAAAGCTTTCTTCAATAGAAGATACCAGGGCTCCTAGGACTGGGGCAGGAAAAGCACAAGATGAGCTGGAGCACATTGGGAAGCCAAAAAGAAAGAAAGGGCTTCCTGAAAATTAGCTTTCTCCAAATTAGCAGTTAGGGAAATGCAAACTATTTAAACCACACAAAAAAAATGAAGTAATATTCGATTATAACCCAAAGTACAAATTACAGGTCCAAAAGTACATTTATTCTACATATAAAGAAGTAATTGAATAAATGAATAAATGGGGGGAAGAATTCCAAATAGATAATGTAGGTTCTTTACCCCTAAGGAGGGGCAGGGTAACTGCCCACATTCAAAGCCGGGGTGCTCATATGAAGGTGGGGGAGTAACTTGAGAAAGTTGGTAACAGTGAGGTTCCATCTCACTCCAGTCTGATGGCAGGCATCAAGAATACTCATAATAAATGCTAGAGAGAATGGGGAGAAACACTGTTGGTGGGACTGTAAATTAGCACAACACTATGGAAATCAGTATGGAGGCTCCTCAAAAGACTAGGTATGGAACCATCATCTGACCCAGCTACACCACTCATTGGTATTTATCCTGAAGAATTAAAGTCACCTTACTACAGTGACACACGCATACCATGTTGATAGCAGCACGGTTCACAATAGCCAAACTATGGAGCCAGCCTAAATGCCATCAATGGATGAATGGATAAAGAAAATGTGGTATACATCCACAATGGAGCTTTATTCAGCCATAAGGAAAAATGAAATTATGTCATTTGTTGGAAAATGGATGGAACTAGAGGCCATTGTGTTATGTGAAATAAGGTCAAACCCAGAAGGACAAGGGATGTATGTTTTCTCTCATGTGGAAGCTAGAGAGGAAAAAGGGAAAGAAAGGAGGGGGACAGTGATCTCATGAGAATCAAAGGGAGATCAGCAGAGGAACAGGACCAGGGGATGGGAGGTTGGGAGGGAGGGGAGAAGTGCTGGGGAGCCAATGATATTGTTCTATTTTGTGCATGTATGCATATGTCACAACAAATCCACCATCATGTACAACTGTAGTACACCAATAAAAATGTGGGGAAAATAATAAAAATAGATAACTAAATAAAGGGAAAAGAAAGTCTACACACACACACACACACACACACACACACACACTAGCATGTCACGGGGAAATAAGAGCCAAATAAAAGAGCTCTCAATAGCTGAAGCTGAAACTATTTAAACAACAAAATAAATGAAGTAGTATTCGATTATAACCCAAAGTGCAAATTAAAAGTCCAAAAGTACATTTATACTACATATAAAGAAGTAATTGAATAAATGAATAAATGGGAGAAAGAATTCCAAATAGATAATGTAGGTTCTTCACCCTTAAGGAGGGGCAGGGTAATTGGTCACATTCAAAGCCGGGGTGCTCATACGAAGGTGGGGGAGTAACTTGAGAAAGTTGGTATCACTACCTTGGCCATGTTAAGTCGGCAGCCACCTGACCTGGGGCAGTAAAGAGACGGACAGCACCTGCTTGGCCCCAGAGGTCTTAGCAAAGGTCCCACTTAGCTCCAAGGGCATCAGAGTCTGAGCCACATCCAGGGGAGAGGTTCCTCTCCACCCAGGTGGGAGGTGGCATCTCTGGACCTGCAGCGTTGGACAACCCGATCTCTGGTCGGAGCCCAGGCAACCTGTGTGAAGGCTCCACGCCCAAAGCTTCGAGATCCTCTGATTGCTGGCACCTTCATGATGAATAGAAACCCCCAATAACAGGCAAGAAAGAGAAGGGGCAAAGATCTTAAATGCTCCCAGAGAGGGACCTCATCCCTGGGAATCTCACACTTACACCCCTTCCACATTCAGGACAGAATGAAGAACTGAGGAAAGGCAGGACCGCCCCTGCACCTGACCAGGAGGCCAGGTGAAAGTCCATCTTTAATAGATAGCACTTCAAGTCACAGTTGGGTAAAATTCAGGTACGGCAGCCAGTCTTGCCATACAGTTTTCCATACAGATGCCTCATATTTGCTGGGCACTGAGACACAGAGATGGACTGCCAATGTCACCCACTGGCAGTTGGTGTCCAATAGTGGTGGAAGGGGGAAAGTTTCCCTTGACCACAGTCTCCCTTCCTTCCACCCCCTCCCACCCTCATCTCCTGGGCTTGCCCGAGTCACACCTTCCCCAGGAGTTGTCACCTCACAGTGACACCCTGTCACTCTCTAACCTAATTGGTGAATTTCCTAACTGGGGCTAACTCAACCATTCTATTTCCCTACCTCTGTGTTCAAACTACACCTCCACGTTGCAGGACCAAGCACCCCAGCTCCACAGGTGCCCATGGCCCTCTTCCTGCCCACCGTCTTCCCCCTTCTGTTGCACTGAGTGGCTGTGGAGACTGGGCCCTGCTATTCCAAATGTCCCTCAAAGGCTATGTGTCGAGGCTTGGTTGCCAGCCTGTGATGCCACGGAGGTGGGGGGTGTGTGGAACCTTCAGGAGGTAGAGTTAGTGGAAAGAAATTAGGTCATTGGGTGTGCCCTCAAGGGGGACATGGGGACTCTGGCCCCTTCTCCCTCTCTTTGCTTTCCTGCCACTATGAGGTGAGCAGTATACTTCCTCCATGATGTTCTGCCTTTCCACAGGCCCAGGCAAGACCGCCAACTGACCATGGCCTGAAACCATGAGCCAAAATAAGCCTTTCCTCCTTCAATTTGACCTTTGCAGGAAGCTTGTCACAGTGCGGTGATGCGGCTAACATGCGCCTCTTCTTCCTAAGCTTCCACACACACCCGGCTCCTGCTCCTCGGGCCTAGACCTGTCCCTCACTCCTGAGAGGACAGGACTCATCTCCTGGCCTGTCCTCACTTCTCTGAAGCTTTTTCTCTCTTCAGACTCTGCCTCTCGTGTCTCTGGTTCCAAGGCCAACCTTCTACCTGTGTTTAATGTCACGTCCTGCGTCTCCCTGTGACACTCCCTTCTGGCAACCTCCCTCTCTCTGGCAGCATTGACCTCTCCCTGTTTCCTCATTTCCCTCTGGAATAAAACTTGTCAGAGCCTCCTCCTTCTAAAACACCCTGCCTCAACCCCACAAGCATTCACACCCCTATCCCAGAGGTCTCCTTGGCTTGAAGACATGGACACAGGTAACGGGTTCAAATCTCAGGTCTACCTCTTACCAACTAGGTGACATCTGGAAATAACCAAGACCACACTGAAGTCTATGAGGGGGCTCTGTGGTAGGAACAAAGGACCCTACGACCATAATACAGAGGTTCAGAGAATCCCATCAACAGCCTCAGGAGATGGGGACACCACTTTGAGGTTTGAAGAAGAGGCACCTGGCACTTACAGTACCGTTTCACCTTTGGCCAGGCTGCAAAGAATCAGCTTCAGGATTCGCAAGGTCATGAAGGTGGGTCATGCAGAGGAAGGCCAAACTTGAATTAAATCCTTCTCCCTGTTCTATTCTGCCTACTTTGAAAGTGGAACATAGGCTCAGAGTGGGCTTTGTGTACTAAGCAGCCCTAGTGGCGGGATGCTCAGACAAAGGTGTCCTCTGAGTTGAGGAGGTATGTCATACATTTGGCTGACAAGATCAGTTCTTTTTAAAGACAAGTTGGGAGCGTGGACTGCAGCAGAGCTTAGCTGAGATGGAAAACATAAGGAAGAGAGCACTGCGGTGAGCCAGCCCCTGAGCGCCTTCCACCATGACAGCTATTTATTCAAGCATGAAAACTGGGACACTGTTCTCACCACACTAATTAGACAAAGAAATGAGATATGCAAATATTTTTTAAAAAGTCTACTAGCTCCAATATTATCACCAGATGAATGTTAATAAAGAAAACATGACCCAGCAGGGTCACCCCAGAGCTCACATCCATCACCCTGACCACCCGACCTAGAAGATCCCTGGAAACAAGAACCACATTCAAGTCCCGACCATTCTTACAACCTTGGAGGTATGCAGGATCAAATCCTTGGAATGTCACATCCGGTGGGTCAACCTCAAGGTCAAAGGAAGCACAACTACCTAAGCAAAGAGCATGGAAGTTTCCAGAAACCCAAGGCACTCTACTTTGAACCCCAGTATATCCTTTCTTCCTTTTCTAATGTAGCCTCAAAATAAAGGGTCATTGACAAAAGGAATTTTGGGGGACCTGCCAGTCATTCAGGACAGGGATGGGCACAACTGCCCTACATGAGGGGGTTGCCCCTGGCAAGCTGCCTCACCTCAAGGAGCCTCTGTCTTCCCTCTGTGCAACAGGAAGCATGGTGGGCTGCAGTGGGCACTGAGTGAGCGCCCAGAGCCTGGCCCGTTGCAGACGGGATCAGCACAGGGCAGCTCCTGTGCTTCTCGTGGACCTTTGCTCAAATTACAACAAAGATGCTTGGGATGGGCTGGGCACATGTTGACCTCAGTTCACAGATACCCACTGAGGGGCTCCTAGGTACCTGGTGCCAAGTGAGGTCCCTACATCCTGGAGCTGTGGGAGAAGTAGGCGGTTAACATTTGGGAGGAGCCGGGAGCCACGAGAGCTCTTGCAGACAGGTAGAGCCAGGTGGGAGACTCCTGGGGATCAGTGTGCACACTTAGGACTGGGGGGGCAGAGTCACCGGCCAAAGGGCCAAGCTGTGCAGAGCCCAGAGGTGAGGACACGTGGCCCTGGGGAACTGCAATAGGGTCTGTGTTGCTGGAGTTTGAGATCAGTTTCCCTCTCCAAGAAGAATCCCCCTAGCCCAACTCCTCCAAAGTTTGGGGCCAGGGCTGCTCTCTGAAGCTTTAAACCTATTACACGGCTGTCATTGGAGAACAGAGACCATTCCGGGACCTGTGCATCATTCGCCCAGAATAGCACTCCAGTCACACTGACAATGTCGTCAGACCCAGGAGGCTCAGCCGTGAGCAATCTGCAAGGGCGGCCAAGGAGAAAGCAAGCACTGAGGAAATAAAAACAAAGTAGTTCCTGCCCATGCGCACGCCTGCCCAGACCGAAATCCCCTGGTGCACGCGAGTCCCAAAGCTTTAAAACAAAGGTCTGGATGTACGTGTGAGAAATGGAAAATGTTTGCTTTTGTTCCTTTAAGAGATTCAGCTCAGGATTCTAGGGCTCTTCATATATTTAAAATGCCACCAAATAAGAGCTGGGGATGTAACCCAGTGGTAGAGCTCTTGCCCAGCAGGCACAGCCCCTGGATCCAGTTTTCAGCACTACAAAACGAATAAATGAATTAAAAGTCACCAAATGACCCACTCCCAATCCCCACAGCATTGTGATCTGGGCTGACTTATTCTCCACCAAGGAAATCTTCCCTTCATCACTATATATCCATCCACTCATCCATCCATTAGTTCGCTATTTGCTCCCTGAGTGCTTACTGGGTGCCAGGACCTATTCTAGACCAGAGAGTCAATGGTAACCAAGAAGATACAGTCTTATCCTCTTGAAGTTCACATTCCCAATGACCAGCCTTGGAGGTGAGGTACCCCAGGCAAGACCTCCTTCCCCATGAATCTGCTGGGCAGCAAATAAATGTGGTTCCACAGAAGCCCTTGGAGCCCACAGTCAGGGCCAATCTTGCAGACAGGGAGTTACTGTTCCTCAATTGACCTCCTTTTTCCCCAGCCACAACCCCTCCAAAGTGAGTCAAGCGTGATCCAGAGGGAATTCCCTCAGTGCAGTGAGGATTTCCATGTGATCATCTTACAGTGTATTCTCCAGGAGCAGCTGGAGGTGGGAGAGCTGTGCTCTTTATTTGGGACATGGTAATACATACATTTTGAATATGGGCAACATCCCGCCCCCACCCCCCGCCTCACATGACCTTTGGACAAATTGAGAAATAAAGTAAGGAATTGCAGACAGAGACCAAAACATCACCTTTTTTATTGATTCGAATCAGACTGGAGGAAGTGGTGGAGGGTTTCTTAGAAGGGCTTGCTGACACTGCAGCCAGCCTTAAACACATGCCCACACAGCCCTGGAGGTGACAGACAGAGATGGAGACATCCTCCTGGAAGGACCTTCACTGGTGCCCAAACCACTGGTGCATTCAGTACTTGCTCCCAGAGGGAGGAGGAAGAAGGGGAACTGAAAGAGGAAGAGGGACAGAACAGGTCTACAAAAGCCCAAATGAGTTGGGTATTTAAGGAAACACTGTCTCTAATGATGGGAGAGGAGGAGGTGTGACCCTTCTCAACTCCCTAGACCTGTTCAAGTTACACAGCCATCAGGCCAGACCTGCTATCGCCCTTGACCCTCACATCCAGTCACCCCACCTGCTCTTTCTGTTCTGGCCCTGCACATGCATCATATCCTGTCCCCCTGTCCCTTCCACACTTTCTGCATATCCTGTCTTGCTTAGACTATCATCATAGTCCCGACTGTCCATCCTTCATCCCCTCCATCTTGTGAGTGCCTGTCAGGACGGTCAGTAGATCTCTGGTCCTTCCCCTGCATGTGAGTCTTCCTCTCCGGGCCCTCCACAGACCATGAGTGCTTGTGTATTATGGCCCTGGCTCACCTGTCCACTTAGTCAGTGTATCCCCACCACAGCCTCTCGAGCAGGCCATGCAAACTTGGGTCAGGTTAAGCCCTCTGTTCACCCACAACTGGACACACTATTTTACCCTTCAGTGTCTTCATACATCCCCCTCTTCCTGGATTGTCCTTCCCTTTCTTTCTTTGTGAAATAATTTATTCTTGTCCTTAAAAACTCAGAGCATAATGTCTTTGGGGAACTCTTCTCTGAATGGTTTCAGTTAACCTTGGTGACTTTCTCAGGTCCTGCCCATAACTCCATGAAAGCACTTATTTCATGTTGATTGTACGTGCTATTTTCTAGTCCTTCGGCTTCCTAATCCTCTGCATTCCTCTAATTGACCCCAACTGACTCTAGAGGGACAGAAAGATAACTCATGGAACAGAACTCTGAAAAGCAATATCCAGTTGGTATCAGCAAAGAGATTACAGAGCAATTGCACATACAGAAGATAACATACCAATATAGAAAAAGAATAAATAAGAGGAAAAGCTCTTCAAGGTTAAACATAACTGTGCAAACAAACTATGTGTCAGGAAAATGTTCAGAATATGGAGTAACTCCTGTAGGGAAATATGAGGGGAAAATCAAGAGAGGCACTCAAGCTAAAAGTTCAACCTCCCAACAATTAAAGTTCTGAGAAAACAGAAAAATGGGATAAAAAAGAATTACTGAAGAACTACTAGAAGAAAAGCTTCCAGAAGAACAAGAGACAAACTTCCACACTGAGGCATCCTATTGAGAGTTAAGCAGGTGGGAAGAAAAGAACACTTGTAAGTTGTTGGTGGGACTGCAATACAACTACTCTGGAAAGCAGTGTGGAGATTCCTCAAAAAACTAGGGATGGAACCACCATATCACTCAGTTATCCCATTCCTGGGTATTTTTTCCAAAATATTTAAAATTGGCATACTAAAGTGCCATAGCCACATCAATGTTTACAGCAACACAATTCACAATAAGTGAATTATGAAATCAACCCAGGTGCCTGTCAATAGATGAATGGATTAAGAAATTATGACATATATATTATATAATATGGATATGTAATATACACATATATTATGGCATTCGATGGTAAATGGATTGAAATAGAGAATCTCATGCTTAGTGAAATTAGCCGAACTCAGAAACTCAAAGGTTGAATGTTTTCTCTCATATATGGAAACTAGAGTAAAATAAAGGGGGAGGGAAGGATTAGATAACATAAAGAACCAATCAAATACAAATTAGTAGATGAGTGAAAGGATGTCTAAGTAGAGAAAGAGAATGGGAGACGGGAGGGAGAGCAGGAGGGAAAAGGGGGAGGGAAAGGGGGGATCATGAACAGAAATCCATTTCCATGCATGTATGAGTTTGTTGGGATGAACCCCACTACTATGTATAGCCATAAAGTTATAATAATAATAATTAATTAATTAATTAATTAATTGTGATAAGCAAAAAGTGAGATCTGGGAATATCATTGAAAAATTCAAACAAATAGCTTGCAGAGATAACTTTCAGGTAACAACAGAGGAAAACAGGATTTTCTGTGAGTGGATCTGATGCAAGAAGATAATGGAGCAACACCCTTAAAGAAAATTATTTTCAAGTTAAAAGTCTCAGCTAAAATGTCAATCAAATGTGAAGACAAAATGCAGAACATTTCAGACATACAAGGAATCAAAACATTATCATCCACACACCCTTCCAGAAGATATTACTTCTATACATATCACAATAAAACCAGAGAAAACCCAACCAAAAAGATAATAGAGGATTTAGAAAGTTTTTCTACTTCAAAAAATCTTGCAAAAGAAAAATACTTAGGTGATGATTGCTATAGATCACATCAGATATAATTAGTCAAGATTAAAATAAAAAATCAGTGGGCACCATTAGATCTTCAATGAGAATAATGGATGGATTCCATATAACAGACAAAAAGAATCAGAAGCTAGAAGACACTATTGCTTTGGTGTTGAAGACATATATTTTTTTTTCTCCTAACAAGAAAAAAGAAAGGCAATTTAAAATTCCAGGAGAAATCAAAAACAAAAATACAATTACAAAATACAATTATCTAAATATCAAACAAACAAAAACATGATATGATTTTGAGTAATTCGCAGAGTATGAGAAAAGTGATTCCATTTGATCTAGAAGCTAGGAATAGTGTTGTTCTTCAAAATTGTAACGGTGTTTTGACACTTGGTGTATAGAGTGGAAATATGAGCCTCATAGACTACATGGCTCTACCGTGAACAAGACTGGCCTTAATAATATAATCAAAGGTCCAAAAGCTAGATGATGGTCCCAGAAAATATCTTGAAATGCTTCAGTCTTGACAGCATACAGATGAATGGTTCAGCAGACAGAAGTGGAAGGAGAAGGAGTCAAGACATGAAGTGTTTAGGATGGGAAATGGAGGTCCAGGATATTTATAACTAACCTGTTAGTTCTTGGGAGAATTAAAATTAATAATGTAAACATCAAAAATTGTGAAGGGGAAAAAAGTGAAACAAGAGGTAAGGGCGGGATGTTGTGTGACTAAATTCTCATCTATCACAGCAGAGAGGCAGAAATGTCTAAAGTTAATAAATCAAGAAATGTAGAACACATACTCAACAACCAACCATTTGCTTCTCAGAGAATATAAGGGCTTTGTGGACATAAATTTAAATGGACCACTTTACTTCTTAAAATTTATCTAAGCAAGCACAGACTTTGTTTGGCTTATTAAATTTCATTGTAGTAGGCAGAGATGTTCAAAATCATTCCATTGGCTTGAGCCAAAAAAAAAAAAAATTCCCCTGGACACAATAAATGTCCATCATAATGGTCTTTTTCCCATAAAGAACATCAATATAAAGGCTGGAACAACCCACCTCCCCCCCCATCCTGCTGCCAGCCCAGAGATGCTCAGGACCACAGGGACCGGCAGCTGCCAGGCAAAGTTGGCAGTGCCACTAAAAACTAAATCAGGTCCCAGGTCCCAATGGGGAAGGAGGCCTGGATTCCAGCCCAGCCACTAACCATTTGGCTTCTGCCAAATCCCAGTTTGGGTGGAATCTCCATGTTTTTCAGTGTGGACACCACGTTTTTTAAATTTGGGGTTTGGTTCGGTTAACCAAAGCAAATACTAGGAGGTTTAGGAGCACCAGGGATCAGGACTGATGCAGGACCCTCAAGACCTCCTGCTTGAGGACCACAGAAGCCATCCTGGTGTTAAGCAGGGACCGGACCCCAGAGCCAGACTGGTGGAGTGTGAGCCCTGCAGATCTGGGCCAACTGCTATATCTTCCTATGTCTCTGTTTCCTCCTCTACGAAGTGGGAGTCAAGAAAGCACCCATCTCACAGGACCACTGAGACGATCAAATGGGTAATTATGTGTGAAATGCTCAAACCATTGTCCCTTAATAGGAAGCACTCAATACAAAAGAGTGGACCCCTTTATGTGATCTACTTGACAAAGGTATGGAGTGAAGGAGAGGGTCGGTGATCTTCACAAGTGCTCATCCTCTGTGGAAAATCAAATTTCAGGCAGGAAAGCTGCTAAGGACGATGGGCCAGCCATCAACCATCCAAGCTGACCTTGCAGACGATGATCCCCAGAGGCAGCTCTTGGGCCTCCAAAGGGCAGTGAAGCTCTTCTCAGCTGCAGTCCGGGCCCCTTTCTACCCATCCCAGGCGAGCCAGCTGCTAGAGCCCAGGAAGGCCGGCCCCCTACTAAGCAGGACACAGGAGGGGCACTCAGAGGCAGCTGCACAACCTCCCTCCCAGCTGCCCTGACTACAACCCGGACCTCAGGATGCTGGGGTCCCAATGCCTCTGCTGACTCAGTCAAAGGGAGCGGTGTTCCTTGAAACGTTGCCACAGTCACAAGCATCTAACGTTTTCAGGCCACATCAAACAAGAAGGAATGCCCAAGGACTTTCCTTTCCTTTAGCACAGAAAACCCCTACCCACCCTGTGCTCCCAGGCTGTCCCTCTGTGAATGTGACCCAGATACACTACTCAGTAGGAACAGGGTGGATGCCAACTCTAGGCTGCCCTGCAGAGACCCACCGACCTCACTTAGAACTCTTTCTGAAAGACACACAGTGGGGCTGGGGTGAGCTTAGTGGCAGAGCATGCACCTTGCAAGTGTGAGGCCCTGGGTTCCATCCCCTAGCCTCCCCCACAAAAAAAAAGACATGCTCTGAACTCTGATATCTGAAGTCCCTCCCAACCAAGAAATATTGCCCGCTATCTCTTTGTGACGTCTCTCCGTGTGGGGTGTCCTCACTACCCACCATCCTGTCCCCTCCTGCAGGTGTGATCCTGGACCCCTCCCCGCTTAGCTGTGGCTTTCTCTTACCTGGATCCACCTAGCTGTGGTTTCCTGTTCCATGGATCTGCCCCTGTCTCTGGAGGACACACCCCTGTTCCAGGTCACCCACTTCCACAGTGCTAAGAGGAAGGTAGTCAACATGCGCTCAGAATTGAAACAAGTCCAAAATGGAAGCCTTCCAAGCATCTATTTCAAATCCTCATGCCATGTGCTGCTTATCTCTGGTTGTACTCATCTCTGCTCCTTGGTCTTTGGGGGAAAGGGCAGTAAGTAGATAAATCTTTTAAAAGACAAATGTTTAAATTTCAGTTGTTACAAACATAAACAGCTTCCATAGAAACACCACAAAAATATTTAACCATTTTCATATCCACCCAAAATGCTGCAAGCTTATTTTTTTTAAGAGACATTTATGAGTCAAATTCTGCCTTGAAGAGTCATCAAAATAACTCCACATCTTATTTACCATCTTGGTCTTGAGCCTGACAATTACTCAGCTGGTGCACCTCGTTCTTTCATTGTCCACTTTTTTAAAAAGCAGCACTTGTAACTGATAAGGAGCTAAATAAACTGGCAACAGCAAAATCCCAGCCGCTTCTGACACATGGAAAGTAAATACAAAAATGTCAAGGGACGTGGGCAGCAAGTTGGTATTTGCCGCCCCCTGGTGGTCAGTTCTGGGAAGTTTCCACAACAGAGAAGGAAACTCCATACTTCCCAGCGGCGGAGGAGGGAGCCTCATTCCATCCAGCTTTCCAACAGCTGAGCAAGTCTGGATCTTCTGCTCCCCACATTTGTTTGTGTGAGGACGCTGAAGGGGCAGCAGCGGCCTGAGCAGAAGGAGATGAACAGAGCGGCCCTACCTCAAAGCATACTCAGCGTGACTGAGACAGGTCTGAGCTCCACTCTCCAACACAGCTCTGTGAAGACACATGCCAGGGACCGGCCAGGCCAACAGTGCCAAGCAAATGAGTGCCACTGAACTCTGTCCCGGCAACTTCAACCAAACTCACACCAGGTGTAGGAGCGTGCGTTCTCTGGACTGTGTAGTAGGAACCCATGTCCTCCCCACTCTGTGCTTCACCATGCCAAGCCACACACGCTCATGGTTGGAAGGTTTCCACTCCTGCCGGTCTGCTGGAGGCCGTCCCTCCACTGAGCCCTCCTGTGTGCAAGACCTCAGAGATGCTGCTTACTCTGCCCTTTACTACTGGAAGAAACCAGGCTCTGGTGGATGGGGCTTGTCTTTGGCCTGTCCCACGTACAGGCCTGGTGATGGAGGTGTCTAAACTGTGGCGTCTGTAGGTGACTACTCTTTTCTAAAATGTTCCACAGCTTCCTCCATTAACTACTAACTCATACATTAACTGATCTTTGTGTTCAGAGTCTTTGTAGTGGAATGGGTGGGTAGATGGAGGCATGAATGAGTGGGTGGCTGTGTGGATGGATGGGTGAGTGGATGAAAGGGTGGATGGATGAATGGATGAGTGGATGAATGGGATGATGGATGGATGGATGGATGAGTGGATGAATGGGATGATGGATGGATGGATGGGTGCATGGATGGATGGATGCATGGATGGGCAGGTGGGTGGGTGGGTGGATGGATGGATGGAGGCATGGATGACTGGGTGGGTGGAAGAGGGAGTAAAAAGACATCCACAGCATGCTCTAAGAGACCCTGCCCTGAGGCTGAATAAAAAGACACAATCCTTGTCCTGCTGAATATCCTGTTAGTAATGATAAGAATGAGATCACTTTAAGTTACAAGAAGAAATGAACACAAAATGATTCCAGGAAAAATAAAAGTAGACGGCCTCACAGCAAGAAGAAAACATACAAAACCCTGAAAGTTTTGTAATGGTGGTCATGAAAACTATAATTACTAATTTGAGGGAGCTGAGTGCTCCTCAGCTCAGGGGAACATATCACAGCACCTGATTCACAGCCATCAGGACAGATGGGATGCCACACTCTGATGTCGGCTGACAAGCTTCATCCCTGGCTGGTGACTGCAGCACACAGCACTGTGGCCAGCAGTCAGACACCACAGTGAGAACATCAGCACTAGGACATCCTGGAATGGCGTCCGCGCCTGCTGTGCCTGCCAGTGCTACACAAGCTGAGTGATTGCTCCAATGCTCTCCTGGGGGTTGCAGGGCCCTCCCTGGCCTGAGACCAACCACCTCAGGCTCAGGAGCCCTGCACACCTGACCTCCTTGCGGTTCTGATCCACTATGAACTAGCATCTAGTCAAAGAGTCTTGGCAAAGTCATTCCAGACTACTGTCAAATCCCTACCCAGAGAGGCCAGAGACCCCCTGAAAAAGTGGATTTTGCACTTTCCCTGGACCCTGCACTCATGCCCAGCAGTGCTCAGGACAGGCTGTACACCTGGGGCACATTCCAAGAGGTCCCAAGAGTCCCTCCTGAAACCAGCCTTCCCTCTGTGCCCCCGTCAGCTCCAGGAGGCTGCAGAAGCACCGCCATCTTGCATACGGCAACCTTGTATGACTTGAAGATTGCCATCAGTCTCTCCACCCTTCTCTAAGACCAGTGCCCTTCACAGAACCCCAGGAGGATGGCCAAGTGGTGTGGGCCCTTCGGTCCCCAGCCCCCACTCAGGGCCAGCACTGCTCACCCACGGCTGCTGCCCCGCACCCTGCTCAGCCTCATAATTCACCTCAGCTCTCGGCAGCTTCCACCAAGGGGTGAGCCTGAGTTACAAATTCTATTTGTCACCCTCAGAACCTTGGAGGTGATTTTAGCCAGCGGTCTGCCTGAGCTTGAGTAGGTAGGCTTCTGCAGGCCTTGTGATCCCAGCAGGGCAGGCGTCAAGGGCTTGGTGCCCGCAGACACCCCTGCAAACCCTTCACATGACGTCCCTTCCGTCTAACAGCAGCTCTGTTTCCAGAGAAGTGGAGATGCTCTTGGAGGTCGCGCAGAGGCAGGTGTAAGCCCAGGGAGGCTGGCGCTCTGTGGCCTCACGATGGCGTCTGGAGCAGGTAGGACTTGCCAACTATTTCCACGCAGGCCAACTCCACTCCACTGGACTCAGCTGATGGCTTTACTGGGCACTCCTCTGCCTGGCTCAGCCCTGGCCCTGGGATGAGGAGAGGAAAAGACCCCAGCTCCGCTGGCTGCTGTCTTGACCGCCCCCTGGGAGCCTTTCCCAGCCCGACTCTCACTGGTGGTTCGGTGACCTTGTGCAGTATGTCATTCTGCACAAGGTCCATCCAGCAGCCATCCAGACCAAGTGTTCAAACCGCAGAAATTCATTTTCTCGCAGTTCTGGAGGTTAGAAACCCAAGGTCAAGGTGCCAGCAGGTTAGTTTCTGACGAGGTCTCTCTTCCAGGTGTATAGAGGGCCACCTTCTCGCTTTGTCCTCGTGTGGCCTTTCCTCTGGGTGCATGGGGACTGAGATCTCTGGTGTCTCCTCTTCACAGACACCATGCAAGTCTTATCAAATCAGGACCCTACCCCGATGGCCTCATTGCATCTTAGTTACCTCTCTATACACACAGTCTCCAAATACAGTCACATGAGGGTGGCCAAGTGTTATGGACTGCACTGTGACATGCCCCGCCCCAATTCATGTGGACGCCCTAATCCTCAAGGTGACTTTAACAAACACCAGCTGGTTGTAACTGAAGTTAAAGTTGCAAGAGGTTTGTGATCCTTGGGCACAGGTGACAAAGGGACCTCATGCAGGCTGTGGCCTTTAAGAAGACACAGCAGGAGCTCTGAAATGTATTTGAAAATGAGCAGCACGTGCCATGCCCACTTTGTGGTGAGGAAGCAGGGAACAGCAGGAGGGAAGGTCAGTGGGGAGAGAGGGGCTGGTGGGGGAGAGCTTGGCCCTTGATCCTAGGGACGAGGTGGCTGGGATGGTGCCAGACACTTACTGCACCCATTTGTTGTGTGCAGGCTTCTCGGTGAGATCAGGTGAGATCACGAGTCCAAGGAAACGGGGATGATTGCTGGGGAGGGGAGGGGCTCTGGAGGACTCCATAGCCGTGGGGGAGTCTGGGAGGCCTTTCCCAGGGAGGGGTAGGCAGGACCCCTCCAACAGCTTCAGTGGCACCTGGGAACCTGCAAGAAATGCAGATTCTCCAGCCCCTCCCCGGAGCTGCCAAGTCAGACACTCCCAGGATGGGACCCAGCTCCTAAGGGCATCCCTTAGGGAAACTCCTTTACAAGTGGGGACCAGCTCAAGATGAGCTAAAGTACTGTCTCCACGCAGAACCAATCCAAAAGGACAGACCTGGGTTCCACTTCCCACTCCCCCTTCTCCCCACCCTGCCCACTCACAGAGCACCAACTCCCTCCCCCCAGCCCCTCCCTCCCGGCAATCATCTCCATTTCCCTGGCCTCCTGTCCTCACTAATCATTTAATCTGGCCTGGCATTTTGGACACAAATTAGAGGACGGGGATTACAGTGAGCCTTTGAGGGAAAATCCAAGAGGACGGAGGCCTGCCGCAGCGGTGAGAGACAATCGTGGAAAAGAAGACATCTGGGCAAGGCCTGAAAGGCAGGGCATGCTTGACCTTGAGCGAATGTCACTGTGGAGAGCCACGGTGACAGTTTTCTAATACATCAAGAATGAATGTAGGACAGAGGGATCTGGTTTTCCACTCATTAGCAAGAGCAGACCCAGCAGGACCATCTTAGGTTTCAGCTGGGAAAACATCTGGGACCTGTTTGAGCCGCAGGAGGAGGAGTAGCCAAGGAGGCCTCTGAGCCCATCCTCAATGGAGACTCGAAATGGTGACATCATAGCCGCCAGGGCTGCTGTCCAGCCAGACGACATGGCAGGGCCTGGAACACACGGGGTCTGATCCCTGCCAGGCTCTGTGCAGGTTCCCCCTCACCCCAGGGCTGTGATCTGGATCTTGAACAGCCTACAAAGGCCCACATATCAAAGGCTTAGTCACAGGCCTGTGACACTTCTGGTGGGTGGGGCCTAGTAGAAGGAAGTTAAGCCATCGGGGCATGTCCTTGACAGGGATATTGGAACCCCTTCCCCTTCCTGTCTCTCTCTTTGTATCCCGGCTGACAAAAGTTGATCAGTCTCCTCTGACTCATGCTCCGCCCACGATGTGCTGTCTTTCCACAAGTCCAAAAGAATAAGCCAACTGACCATGAACTGAAAGCTCTGAAACTGTGAGCCAGAATAAACCTTTTCTCTTCATAAGTTCATTATTTTGGGTATTTTGTTTCAGGAACAGAAAGTTGACTAACACACTAAGCAATTCCTTTGAGTGGAAAGGTCGACATGGGCAGAGAAGGTGCCAATTCTGAGTTACCGTGTTCTGCTTTAGATACCCAGGAATCAAAGGGATTCTTCTCTCTTTCCCTCTTTCTGGGCATCTTTGCAAAACATTTCAGAATGCCTTACCAAGGCATTTATTCCTTTCCCACTGCCAACGCCTGCCTTCCCAACAGCAGCAGCAGGAGCAACAACAACCATCATGTCCCCGTCAACTCCAAGCTGTGGAGCATGCGTATGCATCCCTTTGTCCTGCCTCACCATCTTCCCAAGGCCCACCTGAAGGCAAGGACAGTGAGACTCAGAGAGGACCACTGACCTGCCCACAGCCCCACTGCCTGGTCACACGGGGGACGAGGCTGGAGCCCAGGGATCTCTGACTTCAGAGACTACGATCGTGATCATGACTATCCATTGCCAGGAACAAAGCACACACGTCAAATACCCAAGGAGGAATCAGTCTGCACATGGCTCTCAGGGTGGACAGGTGCTGACCCCTGATAATGTCCAGAGGAACAGAGAATAAGAACCTCACCTGCCTGTGATCTCAATGACTTGAGGCTGAGGCAGAAGGATGGCAAGTCCCAGGGCAGCCTGGGCAACTTAGCGAGACTTTGTCTTAAAATAAAAAATCAAAAAAGGGGCTGGGGCTGGGGCTCAGAGGTAGAGCGCTCGCCTAGCATGTGTGAGGCACTGGGTTTGATCCTCAGCACCACATAAGAATAAAATAAAGATACTGTGTCCACCTATAACTAAAAAATAAATATTTTAAAAAATGTAAAAGGACTGGAGATGTAACTCAGCAATACAGCACCCCTGGGTTCAATCCCCAGGACCACAAAAATAAAACAAAGAATCACACCTTGGTCTCCTCTCCCAGAGCTACCCCCTCACACCGCGCCAGATCTGGTGACATTGAGAACCAAGACTCTCCTGGAAGGTCGCCCCTGCCTTGCCCTCACTGCCCACACCGGAGTCCATGTGACCCCACACGGAGCTCAGGGAACCACCAGGCTTCTGGCAGCAGGAGCACCCTCACACAGTCACCCACTCCACACCTGTCGGGCACAGGGTCTCCCAGCAGCCTCTGCGGCCACCACCAGCATGCATCTGTCCTGTGTCCATATTCTCAGGATGCTCAGGGTGTGCTCTGAGGGCTGCAGGGGTGCTGGGGCTAGAGGGGACGGCGTGCAGACGCTGTGTCACGGCTTCAAAAGCCTGGGTCAGGCTCTTCCTCTGTCTCCTCTTTGATGCCACCCTGGGCTCCTCTGCCTTCTCTCCGTCCCTCTTTCTGGGTCCTGAGCATGGCTGAAAGTGCTTCCATTAAGACCTGAAGAACCAGTTTCCCTCGGCTCTTGGACGCCTCCTCACAAGGCTTTCCCGGGGCCTTGTTTGTCTGATGGTTCCTGACAGGGGACTTTAGAACACCCAGCTGAGCCCACTGCAAGAGCCACTGCAAAACAAGCACAGGAATGGGCGCCACGGGAGGGCACCACGGGAGGGGGCTACAGGAGGGCGCTGGGTAGTCCTAGCGTGTGTGCTTCCACCATTCAATGGCAGGAGGAGCACTGCTCTGGAAGCTGGGGTGGGGCAGGCAAAGGGGGCAAGCAAAGAGGAAGCGAATTAAGAGAGATTGTCTGCTGTTCAGACGTCTGTGACTGAAGTCAGGTGTGGAATCACAGGAATGTCACTCCTCTTGAGGGAAAGCTGGACTCAAGACACAAAGGCATGTTCCTGCAGAATCTGTCTTCCTTCCAGCTTCACTCGGCTCAGGGGAGGTCATGGCAGGCTTTCCCTCATGCAAAGATGGAAGGGCCCGGAGAACACAATAATGTAGGCCCATGCAGAGGAGAGAAAGAACCTTCCAGAACTTTTCTCTCCTGATGCTCTCTCCAAACCAAGACACAGGAAGAGAGGGGAGGAGAGGCAGAGGTGGCTTCTGGAGATCTGGCCTCATGGACTCCGACACGTGATGGGGAATGTCCCCAAGAGCACCTGAGATCCACACGCCCCATGAACTCAGCTAAGACACCCTGACCTTCGGCTGCAGGAAATTGAAACAGGTGTGTTCGTCCTGAACAACCCAGTCTCCTTGAGTCAGCTCTGTGGCTCTGTGGCCACACTGCCCAGGTTCCATCCACCATGATTAGCAGCTCAGGATGGATGGGATAATGTCTCGAGAAGGACACAAAAACGTGACCTGTGTGGCCAACTGACTCCCTCTAGAGTGTGACCAGTCATCCCGGCTACATGACACCACAGGGGCTCAGGAAGCTCAGCTCCTGACACGGTTACGCATCCCCAGAATAAGCAGAGAATGAACAGTGAGGTCAATTAAAAAGAATCAACTACCTTCATGGCGCTCACAGCTTGGAAAGTCACTGCCAATCTCGAAGGGGTCAGCGCGGCCAACATTGCATTGAATCTCGCACTCTTGTTCTTAATAGGTGAGTGGTACTGCCCATCTGGGGCCACGGAACCAAACCTGTGGGAAGGAGCAGAGCAGAATGGACAAGAAAGGTGGGTTAACAAAAGAAGAAGGCTTGGCAGCTCTAGAGGTGCAGTTGGGTGGCTCCCTTATGCCCAGGAAGTGCACCGATTTGCATGAGAACCTCCCTCATGAGAACAAGAGCAGAGTAAGCTTTGGGCGGGGGGGGGGCGGGCCTTCTCAGGAGGTTTGTGAAAGGCTGGACTCATAGGACAATCATGCATAATAGCCCCAAAGTGGAAACAACCCAAGTGTCTGTCCATCAGCTGCTTAAAGGACAAGCAAAATATTTTGGGTCATAAAAAGAAATTGAGCACTGACACGCACTACAATATAGGTGAAGCTTGAAAAAATCCAGACACAAAGACCCCACATTATATGAGTCCATCTGTGTGAATCCCCACCTCTGAAGGACTCTCAGGAGAGTCTGAGAAAGGCCGACCATGGAGACAAGGGCAGGTTTTCAGCCACCACCAACCTACAGCCCAGCAATGGCCCCTGAGGAAAAGAGGCATGATACCACCATCATTTAACCATACCAGAGACTGAGTGTACAGACTGGCCCACTTTTTTATGAGATATAATTCACACCCCATAAAATTCATTCCTTTAAAATGTTCTACTCAAAGTATTCACGTATTCACAATGCTGTACAACCAGCACTACTATCCAGTTCCAAAACATTTTATCCCCAGAAAAGAAACATCATACTAATAGCAGTCAGTCCCCAAACTCTCCAGCTTTCAGTCCCTGGTATCCTTTAATTGACTTTATATCTCTCTGGAGTTGCTTATTCTCAAGATTTCACATAAACAGACTCATATAACATGTGGTTTCTGTGTCTGACTTCTTAGCATGTTTCTAAGGTTCATCTATGTTGTAGCATGTATCAGTACTTCATTGCTTTTTTATGGCTGAATAATATTTCATTGTGAGCATTTATCCGATTTGGTTTATCCATTCAGAAATTGATGGATATTTGAGTTGTTTCCACTTTGGGGCTATTATGAATAATGATGTTATGAATGTTTGTGCACACATCTATTTTTTAGTATCATGCTAACAATATATATATATATGTGTGTGTATGTAGAACTGCTGGGTCATCTGATAACTTTGAAACTATTGAGGAGCTGCCAAATGATTTTTCCAAACCTGTGATAACACATTACATCACTGCCAGTCAGGCATGATGGTTTTGCTTCCCCCGCATCCTCACCAACACTTAGTGTTATCTGTCTCGTTTACCATAGCCATCCTAGTGCTGTGGATGGTATTTCATCATGATTTTGATTCACATTCTTCTGATGACAATGGTGTTGAGTATTTTTCCATTATTAGTACTCTATATGCATTTTTTAGAGAAATGTCTTTTCAGATGTTTGCATGCTTTTTAATTAGGTTATTTGCCATTCTATTATTTAATTATAATAGTTATTTTTATATTCTGTATACTATGTCCTAATGAAATATTTTACAAATATTCTTCCCTATTCTCTAGATTGTTTTCTGCTTTCTTCATAGTACACTTTGATATACACGAGTCTTTTTTTTAATTTTGATAAAGTCTAATTTATTTTTTTTATTTTTAATAAATTTATTTATTTATTTTTTGGTGAGCTATCCTTCCAGTGTCATTCCCCTGAACCAAGATCATAAAAATTCACACCTGTGATCTCTTTTAAGAGTTGTGTAGTTTTAACTCTTACATTTAGGTATGTGACCATTTTGAGTCAGCTTCTGGATATGGTGTGAGGTAGGGGTCCAACTCATGCTTTTGCATCTGGTATCCAGTTGTACCAGTACCAGTTGCTGAAGACTTTTCTCTCCTCACTAAATTGTTTTGGCACCCTATGTGAATATTAATTTGCCATAAATGTGAGGACATATTTTAAGACTCTTTCTTTCATTGTTCAAAATACCAGTCTTGATTACAATGGCACTGTTCTGTTTTCCCATCATAAGTGAGTCCTCCTATTTTTGACTGATCAAGATTGTTTTGACTATTCTGGACTTCTTATATTTTCTTACGAATTTTAGAATCACTTTTTCAATTCCTGCAAAACAAATCTGGGATTTTGATAGGGATTGTACTGATTCCATACATCTATTTACTGGCCCACTTTTTAATCAAGTGATAAACCAAGATCCCAAATGTGGGGCTCCTCCTCAAAACTCAAACTCTTGCCACACGCTGTCCTATAGCATTTAGGGGCATTTTAAATACCCATAAAATTATGTTAAATTCAAATATTGCTTATCAAAGAAAGACTATAAATCCTCATATCTTCTACAAATACTGTAGCTCATGATCATTTTTCTTTCTTGTGAAGTTAGCCTTTCTGATCTCTAAGGCACTCCCCGGCCTCTGGGGGATGGGCCAAGCCACCAAGGTCTCATCAGAGTGGTGGGACACAGGGATCTTCCCTCCTTCCCGTCCTCCAAAGTGGGGTGGTGCTGACAGGTGCCTGGAGATGTACAGACACCTCCAGAGGATGCTGGTGGTCCTTAGACCTGCTGTCATGGGCACTGGTGGCCCCTGAGAGGATCTGGGGGGTCTTTGGTATCCACCAGTATAACTGCAACAATTCTTTAGTTGTCTCCATTCTATTTCCTCCCAGTTCATGGCAGAGAGCAAACAAAATTTGGTTCTTCTAAGTTTGTTTCCCACACAATTTTCTTAAACTTTTGGCATCTACTACCATATTTATCTGCTGACAAGAACTAGCAGGCAGCAAAAAGGAGTAAAGTGTTCAAGGAAAATCCACAGGCAGCCAGGGAGACAGCTGCTTATCCACACACCGACTGTTGGCTTTGTCAGAGACCCAAATATGATGGTGGCTCAGGACTTTCATAGGATAAGGAAAATTCTGCTGAGAAAGTTAAAAGTAATTGGTGCTTCTAGCCTCGGGGGGTGGGGGAAGCATCATTAACCAACCTCTGAACCTTCATCTCTAGAATGCACCTGAGAAAGCAGCCTTCAGCTCACTGTTGAATTCACCTTGACCTCACTGTAAGGTACTGGGAAGTGAGCACCTTGAACTCATCCCTCCAGGAAGCAGTGGTCTTAACAGCCTCCCAAGATGAAAGACAATGCCTGAACGCTCACAACCCACAAAAGATGGGGACAGCACCAATCAGTGTACGAAGTGGGGAATGGAACAATCTAAGTGCCCAACAGTAAGGGATTCGATGACAAAACTTACAGACCATTTATTTAACAGACTGCATGGTGTTGTTAAAAATGATAATGCCTAAGTGTGTTTATTGTTACATTAAAATATTTGTAAAATAATGTTAAATGGAAATTGTAAGTCTTAAAAAAAGATAGCATCCTCATTTGGTAAAAATTTCATTTGGTAAAATCTGACATATCTCTCTAGATCTGTTGATGTGTTAGAAAGTTCAGAGAGACACATTGGAGTGTGACAATCATTGTATCTGGGCAACAACAAGTTGGATCATTTTAATTGATTTCTATTTGTTTCTTTGCCTTTTCCAGTGAGTTATCGATAGCTTGTCAGGGAGGCTGGGGGAAGACAGGCCTCGCTTGGGAGAAGAGCAAGATCATCTGCAGAGTTGCTGAGAAGAAAACCACTCACTTATCCAGCAGGTTCTCCCTGGGTACCCGAACCTTGTTGAAGATTAAGATCCCATTATCCACACCGTGCAGACCTGGAGAATAGAAATGAAAGCAGCTGCAAGGAATCCAGGTATCAGCCATGTTGGCCCTGCCCCTTCCCAAGCCTTCACTCCAGAACTATTGATGCTCTTGGGTTGGGCTGAGGGGTGAGGATGTGGTCTATCTGTCTCCTGAGCCCACCCAGCCCACTCCCCCACAAGTACAGAGGACAGTGAGTGTGTTTTTCCTTCTGTGCAGCCTGCCAGCTCCCAGGCTCAGGCTGTGGGCAGGTCCCCACCAGAACCTTCCAGCAGTAACAGTGGTTCTCAAAGGGAGAGTTCTAGGCAAGGAACGGACAGGAAGGCAAGATGGTGGGCCAGCTTGCTCTCCCAGGAATGCAGAACCACAGGGCTCCTGCCTCCAGGGCCTCATCTTCAGCGTGCAGGGGGAACTGATGAAAGCAAATGCCACAAGACAAGGGAAATGGCCACAAGGACATGGGAGGGGGGCAGTGTCCCAAAGTCTGCCAGACCTACTTCCTAATGGCACCTGTGGTCAGACGCTAGGGTCTATGTGTTGCTCAAAAAAAATCTTAGGGAGATTTAATCTGGAGGCAAAAATGCCTTCTTTCATAAAAGATTTTATTCGAACCTCACCCCTTGACAAGGACACGGTACATTTTGGAGCTTACAAGGAAACCAGGCCGACCTTCTGCAGTTGCCAGTGTTTTCAACGTCTGGAGAGACCTTGTAAGAGCTCGGCCCACTCTCTGCTCTCGGCAACACATGATGCACAAGGTCCTTTCCAGGGGCCAGGGCCAGCCAGGGCCCGGTCACCCAGCAAACCCAACCTAGCAAACCCACCTGCAGCCCAGCCCTGCCTCTGCGGGAATGGTTGGTTTTGCTCCCTTGGGGATGAAACTCTATCCTTCCCCCAGGGATGACCTTCTCCCTCCTCTCTCCCCACTCTCTTCTCTTGTTTTCTTTCACTCTCATACTCCTTTCTTAGCAGACTAATGCTCTGTGCCAGTCTCAGGCATCATCAAGGGGCTGTGGGCATAAACACCACAGTGCCCTAAGGGGCGAGAGAGAGCGGGCATAGAGCCTGCCCTCTGAGTGCCCAAGTCTTAAAGAGACAGAGAAGATGGACAGCGTCCAGTAGCTGCCTTGCTCCTAGGAAATTCCAGAAGCTGGGAGGGATGAGGCCTGGTTTGGCCTGCCTTCCCTGGGACTCACCTTCCTTGTGCATCATATCAATAGCTGTCACTCCTGGGTACAAGCCTCCATTCTCATCCCGGATGGGAACGATGAAACAGTGGGGCCCTGAGGGAGGCAACAGAGACCCTTAAGAAACTCCCGAAAGATGTGAGTAGAGTTTGACGCACTTCCTGAGATGGGGTGAAATTCTTTTGATCCTGGAATTCCTTCAGTTCTGCACTGTGCACTGCACACGATAGGGAATGACATCAGAACATAAGGATAAATTCATCATCATTTCCACCTAGGAGATGATGTTGGTACTGAAGATAGAAACAGCCCTGCAAAGTGGTGTTCCAAGTAAAGTACTCGCTGGGAAAGAGAGACAGTACAGCAAATCCTCTGGTTCCCATGTCAGTGACAAACCTTGTGAACTTCCGTTGATGATGAGCTGGGCAAAGACGGCTGCGTAGTTCCCGCCCATGGCGTTCCCGATGTACATCTTCTGGGCGTTTTCACACGGTGTGTGGATGACAAACTCCTGCAGAGAGAGAGGGAGCCACGGAGTGTTCCCTCCACACGGCCCGTTTCAGCTCCTGAGCTCAGTGCAGAGAACACTGTGACAACAGACCCACTCGGACACTTCACAGACCAAGGCAGCTGGCTCCACCTGGCAAAGCCAAGGCCACCAGCCATGCCAGAGCTCAGACTCATCAAGATGAGTTTTCAGGGCATGACCCCCCCAGCAGAGCAAGTGCCCAGGTTTCATCCCTCACCCCTTCCTGGTCTCTCTTACTGATGCCATCAAGCCGAGTCTGCCTGGTTTTAACGTATCGAGTCCTTCCTAATGATCAGCGTCTCTCTCTCTAGACTAGTTCCTACTGAGGTTTTAGCTTTTGAGTAAAATAATTCAACACCCCACCTGGGAGGTCCTGATGAAAGAAGGAGCCATCCAAGGATCCGGAGCCCCACATCTGTGGGCTTCATCTTGTCCTTATCCCTTCTGGGCAAGGCTCTTGGTTCTCTGCCCTCTACTGTTCAAAGGCCTGGGCCGACCCTGCATCCCTGGCATGGGCCTTTGTTTAAACAGCACCCAACCAGCTAACTGGAGGCCAACACTGTGCCTGGGTGCAGACCAGACACACAGGCAACTGTGACCTAGTCCCTCCATTGCTTAGAATAGCAGCCTGAACAATTTTTATTTCTATGAGAAAAGAATCATTTGGACAGATGGATCCAGAACCTGCTCTGCATTTTTCCAGCCAATGAATATTAAGCAAATGTTGCCCAAAAGCTTCTCACACCCAAGACCTTAAAACAGAAGTGCCCATCAATGGGTCTCTCTCCATGTCATGAGGAAAAGGATCTTAAAACGTGCCACACAGTCTGCCACCATGACCTGCCCACGATTCCAGCACCAGTGTCACTGGGTCGAGGCAGGGAGGAAACGCAGGTATTTGTTTTCAACTTCTGCTCAGAACTCAGTCTTCTATCTCTGACTCTCTGGAAGCCTGAACAGGGATCCCCGTGAAAATGTCACCCTTCGCCCTTGGCCTTCCCCACCCTTGCTCGCCACATGGGTCACCCTCCAATCTCTCGCCAAGGAGAGGGCCACACTGTCAGCTTTGGGCACAGGGCGCCTGCGATGGGTCAGGGAGCCCAGGGGAAGTGACAGAGGGGGAACTGCACATTTAATTGGAGCTGACAATACTGAAGAGGGCTGAACTAAACCGACGAGCTATTGATCACGCAAGGATGATCTCAGATTTCAGATTATTAAGTATATAGACTGCACTTTGCCTCAGGCCAAGAAACACAGTCTTAAGGCCTAAGAAAACACTTTCTGACATCGGTTTGTACGGGGAAACTTCTAACATGTGCAAGGGCTTTCCAGAAACATAAATGGACAAGCTGAGTCTTTTCAAGAAAAGTCTCTGGAGGCTGCCCTTGTCTTATCTGGCCAGCCAGGAGTCCTCACAAAGAAGAGGCGCTAGGCCGGGGGCAGTGGGAAGAACAGCAAAGCAACCTGTGTGGTGGGGGTACCTGCCCGTGGGGGAGTAAGGGAAGGAGCAGAGGAAACCCTGGCCTGGCAGAGAAGGTCTGGTGGGACGGGGAAGAGGGCAGGAGGCCACCGTCCCATAAACATTTGGCACACCCCGAGAAGGAGGTTTGTCACTTCTGGCAAGATGCTTGATGTGGAAAATTTACATCAGCCAAAATGCTGGCGTTAAAACTGGATCTAAATAACACACACCATGTGTGCCGGTTGCTAGTATAACTATTTGTTGAAGGCCAGCAAAATGGCCAAGCACTAAAAATATAAAAAATAAAAAATAAATAACTGCTTTGGGCAGAGAGCTCATAACCTCATTTATTTTTTCCAGTGAACACAGAGTATAAAAATAAAATTTTCTCTACCTCTTAACTGTCCATACCACTAGCCCATCCACACATACCCCCCAAAACTAACTAAATAAATAAACAAGCAGAAGAACCAACTCATAGGAGTGAGTCACCAGAATGTGAGAGCTTCCCGGGCCCTGGAGGGAGGGAGGCTCCTGGCATGGCCTGGCATTTCAGAAGGGAAACGAAGGAGGAACGAGACCCAATGAAGTGCGAAGCCACCCTCCGCCACACCAGCTGCCAGTGGGGTGCGTCTGAGACGGGCTGTTCTTGTCCCATAGAGATGAGCACACACCAAATTTTCTGCATCGTAACTGCGACTCCACACCTCCTCTATCACAAAGCAGCAGCTGCTGAAGTCACCAGGTAGCAAGGTCATTTATGCTGCGTTGGGAAAATGGGTCCAATGTAGGAAATTGTTTTTTTGGGAAAAAATAATTGTAAAGAGAAACAAATAAATAACAATTGTGGGTGGTTTTCCTCCCCCATTAATGACAGCAAGGCGACCTGGATACTGCTGCTTGGGGAAGGAAGAAATTGGCCCAAAACCAAAAGATGTAGGTCAGTGAGCCGTCACCAGCAGAAGTCACACTGTGAAGCACAGTGAGACTCTCTTGTTAACTGCATCTGAGACTCTCTTGTTAACTGCATCTGAGACTCTCTTGTTAACTGCATGACCCTAGTCAGTTCCTGAAGCTCCCTGAGCCTCAGTTTCCTCACCTTTCTATATGATTGAGGACATTCGACACAATGAAACACAGAGTGCTTAGTGTCACCTTAGCACATGCATGCTCCATGGACGGGAGCCTCTGAATGTCATGATTGGGGGCAGGTGCTGGACGGAACACAGAGAGCCCCGCAGAGGCAGCTGGACACAGCACCGCACAGCCGGGTGCTCTGTGAACAGCAGCGCTCACTCCTGCTCTTCCCATGACCTTGGACATCACCGGCTACTGCAGAGAATGAACATCAAGGGGAGGGAAAGCAGAGCACCCTCCATACAGCTGTTGCCTGGATGTCATCCTACATGGTGGCCACTTCCAAGCAGCACTTGTGGGCCAGGCACTGTGGTGCACACCTGTCATCTCAGGGACTCGGGAGGCTGAGGCAGGAGGATCACAAGTTCATGGCCAGCCTCAGCAACTTAGTAAGGCCCTAAGCAACTTAGTGAGACCCTGTCTCTAAATAAGAAGTAGAATGGGCTGCAGATGTGACTCAGCTGTAAAGCAACCCTGGGTTCAATCCCCAGCACCAAACCAAAACAAAAGAGAAGAACCAAGTAGCATTTGTGGTCAAGAAAACTCTGTAGACAAAAGTCCAGGTTCAGAAAGACATGCTTAGGGCAAAAAAGAACAGGCTGAGGGATGGACACCTGTGCCATGACCACACTGTGCTCACAACAGGCCTACACACGCAGGTTTACAAAGTCTCATTTGTAGAAAGAACTTCAAAATGTACTGCTCCCTTCAAGTAGTCCTTCGGGATACCCAATATCAAATAAGAAACTATAAAAATGGGTGAAATAAGTAAATAGTTGTTGTCTTTATTCAGGGGGAGCAGTTGCTAAAGAGGGGGTGTCTACAAAGTGGGGTCTCACACTGCAGGCTGTGACCCAGGATGGAGAGACAGATTGATATAGAGAGTCTTCACCAAAATATTCATTTCACTATTAAGAAGAAAAGGGAAAGGCAGAATAACAAAAACAAAACAAAAAAAAAAAGAACAAGAAAAGGAGAGGAGAAACATGCAGAAGGGAAAATATCAGAGTTCTTCACATTTAGTAAAAGTAGAGAAAGACTGTTTTGTGGAACCCCCAGTGGCTATACGAGCCCAGGTGACTATGAGAACACTGCTTGATACAGTTGGCCCTCCAAATCCCTGGGTTCTACCAACTATGGCTTGAAAATATTTTTAATTGTGTCTCATCTGAACATCCAGGGACATTTTTCTTTACCCCTAAACAATGCAGTTTAGCAACTCTGCACGACGTTTGCATGGTATTAGGTATCATGAGTACCCTAGAGATGACTCAAACTACACGGGAAGGTGTGCATGGGTTCTCTGCAATACCATTTCTCTAAGGCACTAGAGCATCCATGGATTTGGGCATCCATGGGGGTTCCTGGACCCAGCCCTCACGGGGACTGAGAACCACTGTGCCATCCTGGAGGACTTGACTCCTGATAAGGAACCCCGGGGACTGAGAATGCTCCTGCATTAGAGAGTAGCAAACACACACGGCTCTGAGCGTCCTCCGCCTGATGCTGCTGGGAAGGGCAGAGCAGCTGTAAGACTGTCCCTGTGGAGCCGTTCCAGCGGGTAGCCGGTGAGTGCGAGCGAGGTGCGTGGTGCCGCGTGGCATCATGCTCAGAGAGGCTGAGCTTGTGTCCACCTAAACACATAGATGCTTGTTCTGAATCCGAGCTCCTCAGCCACAGAGCAGTGTAAACCAAGTGTGACGAGTCTCTATTTCCTTCCCTTTGCTACCTGGCAAGCTCTCTGTGCAAGGTCTGGCTCCTGCAGAGGCCCCCCAACTCCACAGACTCAGTCCTGTGTCCTTAGGTCTGCCCAGTTCACCCATCTGACGACTCTGCGGAACTCGTCTCTTCACACACACAGGGTGTGAAGCTGGGCTCAGGAAGAAGGACAGTCTGGTCTGTACAGGTCACCCGCTGCCCTGAACTATGGAACATGGTACAGACTCCTCACCTGAGCTGCAAGGTCAAAGGTGGCCTCCGTCTGGATCCCTTTCACGTTGCTCCCGTGGCCCCTCTCGGTCATTGCAAACATCCCAGTGTATTGTTGCTCCTGCAGTTCAGCAGATGTGAGAAGGTGACTAGCTGGTCAGGGCCTCAACTGCAGACCTCAGACCATCAGAATGTTGGTGACAAAGGGAGAGGTAAGTTGGAGATCATTATTGCAGTGCAGCCTGATGACACCTAACGTGAGCTTACCAAGATGGTGGGATCAGCACAGTATTTAAGATAAGAGGGCAGGGGTGGTAACACAGAGGCAGAGCACTTGCCTAACGTGTAAGGCACTGGGTTCAATCCTCGGCATTGCATATAAATAAATAAAATAAAGGTCCATTGACAACTAAAAATATATTTTAAAAAAAAAGAAGATATTCTTGAAATTCTCATTGGGAACAAGAATATTGCTGACCCAAATGTTCTTTTATTTTCTTTTTCTTAAGACACACACCCATATCTAACTACTATAGATATTGGAGGCTCTTCGTGGAAGAAGCTCCCTGCTCAGGTGCACACCATACCTTGAGTGGCTGCAGCCACTGAGTAACATGTCTGGGGCTTCCAAGATTCCTCACAGCACCACCAAATAGCCAATAAATGATTCCACACTAGAAACAAGGAAAATGCAAAGCATTGTTAGCAACAGTCAGCAGTTTAATGACAATCAAACCCACTAGGCAAACTCCACCCCAGGAACCTTGAACTTGACCTAGATCCCACAGGTGAGTAGTCTCCGCGCCCTTCCTCTTCACTGCCTGGCAAGCTCCAGTGGCTCTCTGCCCGTGGGTCCCTCTCTTAGAAAGGCTGCCCCCCAACTCCACAGAGACTCAATCCTCCTTCTCGGGGCGGCCTGGTTCACCCCATCAGAAGGTGGTCACCCTTCTGAAGGTGTTTCCTGGGAAACCGGCAACTGGTATGTAGAAAAGTATCTGGAGCAATGACGCCAGATGTTGACCACCATCCACAGAGGTGAGCCCTGCCACGAGACGTCGGCAAACAGGCTGACGGGAGAGCGAGTCAGAGCAAGTCAACAGCTTGGGACAAGTCAGCATGGGCTCTGCTCCAGTTTAGTACTCGGTGCTGTGAAATCTAGATGAGTGATGTGGAGCCTGATGTGACAAATGGAGCTCACACACGCAAGCTCCCTGAGGCTCACAACACTGTGATAGACACATCCCTATGCCCACCTCACAGAGGAGGTCGCGGAGGGCCAGAGAGGGAAGCTGCAGTTCAAACGGAAGCCGCCTAATGCCTAGTCGGCATAATGTCACCATGTCTCAGCACTATCATATGGAGTGCCTTCAATGACAGCCAATGCCAGGCACCTGGCCCAGTCTTCATGAGCCCTGGAAAAGTGCTGCTGACGAGGAAGAGGAGGAGGAGAAAAGAGGGAAAACAGGGTAGGAGGGGGAAGAAGAGGCATGTGCAGCAGGACCACTTGGAGGGAGCTGGCCACTGACTACAAGGACAGAGGACTCATGGGCACAGACGCTGGCTGGCCCGTGGGTCAGCATTCTGTCCCCTCCTAGCCACATGCCCCAGTGATCCTCTAGGGGCCCTACTCCCCTGGAATAAGTCCAAATGGTTTGTGAGTGATGCTGACCCCGTCCCCAGCTTTAGGAAGAGTCTGTAGCTCAGGACTGGCTGATGGCCCATTATGCCCCTAGCACTAAGGATGGCCTCCTCAGGGATGGCCCTGTGACCTGGATGGGTCCATCCAAGGTTCCCCCCGGGGAAAGGAGCTGTCACCTGGAGGGACAGAGTCCTGGTGCTGCTGGTGGCCAGGTTGCCGTGAGCTGGCCAACACACAGGAGATGAGGAGAGGAATGAGGTGGCCCAGAGGTCCCATACACCCTGCCTGAAGCCAGCTGCCCCCAGGGCCCAGCAAGGCCCTCTTTGTTCAGGCAAGTCTAGAGTGGGCGTTAGTCTGGGATCCTTGGCACCTGGATGAGCTGCCTGCGGCCCACACACATGGTCAGCCTGGATTAACACCATCAGCTCTATGACAATGACACTAATCTCAGCTCTGTGGGATGTCACTTCATCCACTCTAAGCCAACACCAGCTAAAACACTCTGACACTGGGACAGCAAATTTCACAAATCCCATCCGATGTAGAAAGTGCCCTTCATCTGGAGAATCCCGGGGTCCTGGGAGGAGGCTTACTGCCCTGGCCGCTCAACGCACTTCCCTACAGGATCACGGAGGGCAGTCGGCATGACCCTGCTGTTGCCAGCTCAGGGAAATGACATCAAGGGTTACATGTTTTTTTCCCTAAGCCATCTTAGAAGTAAAGTTTTACAAAATATATTTTACTCAAACAACAAGAAGTTCAATCTTCCACCCCTAAATCTCTGGATGGTAGCTGACCCAGACTTCACAGTGTATTCCTCTTCTAGGTTTAATCCTTCCTCGTCTTGAGGAAGGAGAATCACAGTGTTCCCCCGCAAGTTGAAAGCTTCCATTCTCTAGCTATAGGAGGAGCCCCGACTGTCAGTTTTCAGAGAACAGCACCAGTTAACAGAGGAGGCATCTGAGAGACCCCCATCTATACCATGGATCTGAGTATGGGGTTCTCCTTCACAAAAGGTACATTCTGTGAATGGCGGGCAACCTGACCAAGCTTGGATCCCCTTGGGGGGGGGGGGTCTAAACAGGTGATTCCCAGCCTCCCAGCCTCCTGCAGAAGCTGTGGGGGGAGGGGAGAGGCATGGCCAGCCAGCTCAGCCAGTAGGAAGGTGGTAGGGGGTCCCTAGGGAGAGAACCAGAGGGATCAGGACAGATCCAGGAGACAAAGCTGAGGGCAGTGTTTGGTGGGAAACGGAAAGAGAGGACTCTGGAGACCCCTGGTCTTTAGCCAGAGTCACCAGGGGGTGGAGGCCCACCAACTGCAGTGGGCGGCTTAGAGGAGGAGCCCAGAGGAGCTGGGAGGAGATGTGAGGCCGGTAGGAGACCAGCATCCATCCAAAGTGCCCCTAAGTGGCAGTGTGTCCGTGGCTGTCATGTGTCCTGCCCCAGCAGACCTCAAGGGACAGGATGCTGAGAGGTGTATATCCTCTGAGAGAGACTGGGGCAAGCAGTAGCAAGGAGATTAAGAGGTGCCTAACGAAGGCCCTAGTCCCCACGTGTGCCCAGCCGGCCAGTTCAGAATGCCTCCACTCGGTCCTCTAAAACCTGGAGAAGGAAAGGCATCTGGTGCCGGGGGTGGGGGGGGATGACCACAGAGTGTCCAGCAAGGGCTGGCAGGAGCCTCTGGAGGACACAGTGGAGCCACCTAAGCACTGAGAGCTGCAGGAGGACAGGACCAAGGGGCCAAGGGGTGGGCCTAGCAGGCCTCTGACCCTCAGGTGGGGACCAGAAGGCAACTGGGACCAGTTAGAGCAGAGACACATGTGGGTTCCACCTCAGTCCACTCACAGAGCCCCTCCCAGGACCACTGCTGGGGAGGCTGCCAGCCACATCTCAGGGGTCACAGTCCCCACCACTCATCAAACTCCTGTGACAGGCCAGCCTGGGCATGGGGTTCCTCGTAGTATTATTGATTTAGATCTGTACGAAGCCTGTGGATGGGCCACAGCGGCACCATCTTTACAGAAGGACAGCTAAGGTACATGCACAGGTAGGAAGGCCTGGACCATGACCAGCAAGTCCTAGACACGGGGCGTGCGCCCTCGTCGTCTGGCTGCTCCCTTGTCACAGGGAGCCCTGGAGGTCCATCATATGCTCAGGAAGCTTGCCATGCCATGGCTGTGACAGGCCAGGCCCCTCCTACCCAGCATCATGACAGCGGGTCTCCCAGAGGGCCTCTGGAACCTTTGGGGACTTTCTGTCCCATGTGGGATGCACTGAAGCATGGAAAATGGCTTTTGAGACAACAGTGACCCCAGAAAGGATAGTGTTTGGACCAATTTATGTGCCCCCAAATTCCTATTTTGGATCGTTGCCCCAAGTGCGATGGTACTTGGAGCCTTAGTGTTAGACAAAGTCTAACCCTCATGGGGGCTGGTGTCCATGGGAGAAGAGGAAGAGAGACCAGAGCTGTCTCCTCCTCACACACACACAGCAAGGAGGAGGGCTCCCTGCACACCACAAGAGCCCTCGCCAGGACATGCAGTGTGGCAGCCTGGCCTTGGGCTTTCCAGAAATGTGGAAAACATGTCTTGTGGCTTAAGCCTTGGTCCGTGGCACCTTGTTAGGGCAGCCCAGCAGTCTGACAGAGAGCTGGGCGATGGAGGACGGAGAGCAGAGGAGAGCCGACGTGCAGCCAGGGAGGAAGCACTAGGCTCCTTCGGGCCTTGGAGGCCCCTGGTGCATCCACGTTTTTGGTGGAGGACTATGGAGCAGCTCCTGAGCTGGCACAGGGATGCAGAGGCCCCCGTGAAGACAGCCATTGTCCCTGGCACCTCTCTGGCCTTCCTAGCCCTTTGCTCTGGGTGGCTCTGAGCCAGCCCCAGCCCTGCCAGCACGGGGCTGCGTGAGCAGAACTGTGTTTGTCCAGGGCGCTCAGGGCAACACAGAGCCTCTGCAGGAACTCAGACTGGGGTGAGGCCCAGCTCCAGGAGTGCAGATGACTCTCGTGAGTTGATGGTGACACCAGATTGACAGCCAGCTCATATGAAAAGCAAGGGCTGCCAGCTGCTCTTGGGCTGGTGGGAACCCCTGATCCAGCCAGAGTTCATGAAAGCTGTTCCCAGCCCAGCACAGGCCCTCCTGGGCAAGCTCTCTGCCACCTGCAGGACCAGGACAGAGTCTCTGCTTCCAGGCCAGACTCAGGGCAGGGTGCACAGGTTTCTCCCACTATCTAGGACTCCAAGTTCAGGAAGCGATCTCCCACAGTGTCTGGTGTGTGGGGAATCAGTGGAGTTGATAGTAACTATTGTTAACTAAGTCATTTTTATTGTGATAAAAGACTGTAAAGCTTTTAGCCACTTTCAGTGTACAGTTCAGTGAGTCCCTTAGCAATGCTGTGCAACCATTACATTTCCAGAACTTCTCATCATCCCAGAAGGAAACTCTGGACCCAAACAGCAGTAACTCCCCAGCCTCTCTCCCCAGCCTTGCAGTCCACGTCACTTCATCTCCCCCCACCATCACCTTCCCTTCCCACACCCAGGGTTATCCAGAAGTTCATCCTATCATTTCATCACTACATGTTTTTTTTTATGCATCTGTAAAAGACTTTTTAAAAACAGCTCTAAAACCATTATCCCTCCTAAAAATATCACACAAGTCCTCTGACATCACCTGAAATGCACTCCTCAAACTTTTTCAGCTGACACGTGCTATTCCTTTGCAGTTTGCTGCTTGATCCAGGATCTAAGCGGGGGCCACCGGCTGCCCTTTGTTGCAAGGTTTCAGGTCTGCCCCCCCTGCTCATTCCAATACTCCCTGTACAACTCTGGCCCTGAGCTCACTGCAAGACCCCAAGGGGGGACAGGTAGGGGTAGGGAGGTGGGTAGCACAGGAGCCCCCAGGATGGGACCATGAGCCTGGACTGGGATCCTCAGCATTTTTGAGAGGAGGAGCTATTTGTTGTCTCTTGGTCGACTGCCCTTCTCTCTGAAGGCCACAGCCAATCCATACAGGAGGGAAGAATCACAGAGAGGCTAGCCTTTCCCCAAAAGGGGCTGATGGTGGACCCCTCCCCACAGGTCAGCATACACATATTTCTTTGTTTTCCATTCTCACCCCTAGAAAATGCCCATGTGGAACTGAAATAGCCGCCATCTTGGACTCACCACCAAGCAACCTGGCTTCCTGCCCCATCATCTGTCTTCAGGTTCTTTGTCCAGGAGACAAATCTTTCCCCTGGAGACAAAAGGACCAGGTGTCTGGACAAGGGAATTTGTTTTCAGACCCGACAGTGGCCAGAGGGGAAAGGCGGGGCCATGGGATTTAGCCTGGGATTAAGCCTCTGTGGGGATTCAGGGAGCCACGCAGGGCTACGGAGTTCCCTCTACCTGAGCTAGTCCATTCACCTCCCTTGGTGAGCTCCTCACAAAGCAGTGAGATGTCACTTTATGGCCATGGGATTGGCAAAAATGGAGAAGCCTAAGAATTCCAGGTGTGGAGAGGATGTGGACCCTGGGATTGGAGTGTATGCTTTTGACAGGGCTGAGTTGATGCAATAATACTGACATGGCCTCTAGTGTCAGGCATTCCTCTAACTAGCAAGTCCATGCCTAGTTAAATAGCTAAAGGAAGCCTGTGCCTATGTTCAACGCCAGACATGCACAAGAGTATTCACAGTGGCATTTTTCACATTAGCAAAATCCTGCAAGCAACATGAGAAAGTGAATGGATAAGTGCTATGAAATATTCATGCAAAGGAATATTATGTAGCAGCGAAAATGAACAACCTGCCCTCTCTATGTCATTCCTGCAGTAATTTAACTAAAAGATGGAGAACAGATTTGTTGTGGCTAAAGGTCAGTGGTGAGCCAGGGGATGGATACAGCTACAAAGGGATAGCACCACCAAGATTCTTTGTAATGATGAGACAGTTCTATAGATTGATTGCAGAGTGGTTACTGAATCTATTTATGGTGTCAAGTTGCATAGAACTATACACACACACTCACACACACACACAGACATACACACACACAAATGTGCATGTGAAAATTAAGGTCTGTATCCTCATTAAACAGAATTGTACCAATGTCAGTTTACCAGTTTTATGTTTGTATTATGGCTACCCAGATGTCACCATTTGGGGAGACGGGCTTCATATGATCTACTAATTTTGTAACTTTCTTTAAACATTATCATTTCAAAATACAGTTTTAATTTTCAAAATAAAATATTTTAATTTTTTTTTTTTTTTTTTTTTTACTTAAGAAGAACAGTGAGTTGCAACATTGGGATGGACCTTAGTGATGATACCTAAGTGAAGACAGAAAATCAAAAAAGGTGATGAGACTGTTTTTATAAAATTAAGATCCATGAAAATAACTCATTGCTACAACCATGATAAAGCAATAGGAAAAGAAAAGCAGAGGAAACCAGATCTTGCGCGCTGGCTAAAGGGGAAGGCAGGCTGCCGGGCCTGAGAGCTCACCTTCACGCTGGTGGCCAAGTCAGCCGTGGAAAGCACCTCCCCGATGACGAGGCCCCGATTGACAAAATTCTTCGCCTTCTCTGCCTGCAAACATGATAGAACCAATGTCAACGTTTCCTTGTGGTTTGACCTTGAAATCCCCATTGTTATAATATGTGCATGTTACGTGGGGGGGACGCGTTCTGGGGATTGAACTCGGGGGCCCTCCATCACTGTGCCACATCCCCAGCCCAATTCTGTGTTTTGTTTAGAGGCAGAGTCTCTCTGAGTAGCTTAGCACCTTGCTGTTGCTGAGGCTGGCTTTGAACTCAGGCTCTTCCTGCCTCCACCTCCCAAGGCTCTGGGACTACTGGCCTGTGCCAGCGTGCCTGGCCTGCATGTTACTTTTGCAATAAAACACAATAAAAGTCATTGTTTAAGAAGCAACCCCACACTCCACTGCAGTAAACGTTTTCCTCTTGTTTCCATGTGGCCATTAGTTTCTGAGAACATGTATGTAGGGCTCACAGACTCTTTTCTTACATAGAAGCAAGTCCACCGTGCCTGCACTGGTGACAGACACCCCTTGCTTGGGCTTTGCTTGGGCTTTGCTTGGCCTTAGCCAGGCTCGGCCTTGGCCTGGCCTGCCAGAGTTCCCTCAGCAGAGCAGGCACCCCAGAATGCACACCTAGGTGACTATGTCCATATGGAAACAGAGGACTGAAAAGGCTGGGGAACATTCTGGACTAAGGTAAAGCAATGTTCTTTGCTTTTCTAACCAGAGGCCATTTCTGGGCTTTGAGGCATTAAAACCATGAAGTCCTGGTCTTGCTTCACTGCCCTCTTTTCTTGCACAGTGGGTGAGCTTGCTCCTCCACCAGCAGGAAATGAGAGGGGCCAAGCCCCCATTGCTGGTACATTTTAACAATTCAGAGGCAACCAGCATTTCCTGAGAAGGGGGAGACGCTATGAATGGACAAACTCTAACTGCCCATTGTTGGAATGAATGCCATTTGTCCTCACTGACCAGTCCCTCTGAGATCCAGCCACAATACCATACCTGCGTGTATGTGCGTCTACTACAGTCATGCACATGTGTACATACACATATGTTGTGCATCCACATTTACATAAGCGTGCATGCCTACCTGTGCGTGGGTTGTGAACATGTACACCTATGTATGTGTGTGCGTGTGTAGACAACTGTGAATGTGTGTGTCTGTTCCTGGGTGTGCACACGTGCCTGTGTGCACAGTGACTCTCTACTACAGCCAGCCTCCCTGGATGGCTTTGTCTCCACACTGGCATAAGCTCTCTCCTCAAATGCACTCTATATTTCCCCTCCTGATGGTTTTTATGTTTCTCTCAAGCGTTATTAATTTTATCAAACAGCAACTGTCAAGATTTATGACTCTTATCATGGCTCTGACCCAATGCATCTTGTATTGATTATTTCCTAAAATAACTCCAGGCTGCACATATACCACTGCACGATTCTAGCTCGGGCTCACACTGGAGATTCGGTTACTAGTAAATAATACAAAATAACCATTGCAGATATCTGCAGATTTCTCAGAGGGCCCAAGTATCCTTTGTTGCACAGATCCTTATGGCAGTCCTAACCCCAGGTAGGAGATGGAAAAGCCCAGGCTCAAGGAAGCAAGTGACTTGTCTAACCAGCGGCCAGGTGTAACCTGCCAGGTGACAGAGCCAGGATCAGACTGACCAGGTTCCCCATCCAGATACCTCCCTACCCCTCACTGTCCTCATCATTAAGTACTCCAGGTGGCTGGGCCTCCTCACAAATCAACTCCAATTTTGCACACCAACCCTGTCCCCAGAGAGCACCTAAGGTCAACCTGCTGGGTGTCCTAGATAACTTCCTGAGAGTCGTCCTCTGCAGCGGACTTTCCTTTGCCTTAAGCCACCTACTCTGCTCAAACTTAAACCATCAGGAGTGTCTAAGTCTCTCAGAATCACCAACAGTTCACAGTTTTCTTCATATTTCATTCTCCTAATGTATACTGTCAATTGTCGAAGTATAATTTTGTCATCAGTGGTATTCAAAACTGTGGTCATTTTTACTCACCAGTATAAAATAAATTGCAAACACATTTGCTGAAGAATCAGCCCAAACTTGGCCATCTTTGAGCATCATAAATTGTTTATGCTGATTACTTCCCTTCCCCAGTCTCCACAGGAGATGGCCACCTGTGCTATTGGACCTGATGGGAAATGCCAACAGGAGTTGACTGTTAATTCTGTGATGTTGACCTAAGCGTGCATTTGGACTGATCTGTTTTCAGGAAGTCAAACCAGAGTTCCAAACCTGAGTCTAGGCTTCATTTGACAGACTGCCTGACTGGAATAGATTTTTTAAATCTTCTCCATACATAATTTCTCTCTTTTCTTCTTTCATTTCTGATGATTGGCTAGTTGTTCGTAATTAAAGAATGTTCAATATTGACAAGTTTCTCTCTCATTGAACTGGCACCACTAACTGAATTACTTATACTTGTCATAATCAATCAATAATCAACCTGTGTTTGTCTGCATCCATTCTTGCAGTATTTCTTTTGTATCAATGCTGCCTTCATTTACCCTTGCTACATTCAGTCCAAACCCAATCTCCATGTCATCATGTAAATTGGTAGCAATTTTAAATGACAATAATTCTATAAATACATGGGTAGACTACTCAAGCTTATATTTCATCCTAAATTACAGCCCATGCTATTTACACTTTTGCTTAATAAATTCAGTCTCGAACAGAAGGAAGATCAAGTTTTTCCTTAAGTATTTCTCTTTAGAGCACTCAATGTAGCAGAACTCTGTGATTTAGTATTCTGTTACAAAATCTGCAAAAATTTTGGTTTTCTAAACCCCCAGAGTCCCTAAAAGACATATATACTTCCTCAGTGAAAACCAATGTGATTCGGAACTGGTTGGGTGTGGTTATCTGAGCTGCCTTCCTCTGATGTCAGAAGTCCCCATGGATCCCTTTGTACGGGTGGGTAACCTGGGTTAAGTGCCCAGCCAAGAGTCCTGAGCAGAGTTTTCTTATCTTCATTTTCTAATATGAGTCTCCAAACTGGCGTACTTGCTTCTCCTAATTTCTGTTTCAATTTTTAGTTATAGATTCAGTCTTACTGAATCTATATCCTTTGTGAGAATGATCCGCAAATGATTTTATAAAGAGGAAAAAGTCAGAGTAAAATGCACAGATTAGTGGGTTTCAGGATCCAGGTGAGGCTCTTGATTTCTGAGCTCATCATTTCTAACCCTCCACAAGATTCCCCTCTCCTCTCCCCATGGCCATCTTGTGCCTGGACTATTATAACAGCCTCCCAGCTGGACTCTGCCCCCACCCTGCCCCAAATATCAGGCACTAGGATCTTTCATTATTGTTGTTGTTCTTGTTGTTATTGTAAAATTTCATCTAGATACAAGCTTTGCTAAATAAATAAACTGCAGATATTTTTCCTACATTGCAAATGCCTTTTTATTTCTTTAATGATTTCTTTTGATGGATATCAGCTTTTAATTGTTAATGAAAGTCAATTTGTCACTTTTTGGCTTGTGCATATCTGATGTTTTTCACAGAAGGAGTCTTCTCTAATGGACCTAGCCTGTCCTAAAGTCACAAGGACATTTTCCTTTGTTCTTCTACAAATATTGTAATTTTGGAATTTGTGCTTAGGCAGATAATACACCCCAAGGACTATTGTGTATAGTGTGAGGAAGGGATAAAGGGTAACTTTTTTTCTATATGCTTATCTAGTTGTTCCAATACCATTTATTACAAAGACATTTCTTACCCCATAGAGATATTAGTTACCCCATCAACTAATTATAAATATTTGAGTTACTTTCAAGGACTCTCCACTTCTGTGTCCTTGATCTCTTTGTCTATCCAAATCAATACCATATACTTTTGAGTATTAGCTTTTGAAATCATGTAATGAGAGTCTTCCAACTTCATCCTGTGTCAGAATTAGTTCAAATATCCTAGGTACTTTGCATTTCCATAGGTTGTTGGAACAATCTGTAACTTTTGATGAAGGCATTATAGTCTTTTTAAAATCAGCATCATGGTGTGTCTCTTTCCTCCCTCCATCCTCCATGATGAAAATCTCCAGTGACCTCATTTGCCATTGCAAGAAATCTAAGCCTGTCAGCGTGGCCTCCACATCTGGCTCTTGTCCCCTGGTGGATTCTGGGCGTCTCAGGTAGGGTATCCTACCTCCATGCCCAGAATTCTGGAAGTATTTGGAAGCAAAGGCAGTAGCCATGTACTTCTCTTGAGGGGCCTGTGACTATTCCAAGAAAACCCAGTACAAGACTGGTAAGAGGTGGTGTCCCTGTGGCTCTAAGGGTACTTTTCATTTTGTAACAACATGATTTCAGCATTCTGACATATAGCATTTTCCAAATTCTCATCTCAAATTTAATATCTCTTTTCTTAGCAACATATGCTTCCTACCAAATACCTAACTACTTGGGAAACTTTTCTAATTATTAGTGTAATCACAGGATTGATTTGAAAAGCATATAATGTCATTATTATATTGACAGCATCTAATAGTGAATATATCCTATTGATATGACCAGTTTGATGTGTGAGTTTAGTTTTTTGTTAGTGGAAACTACAGCATTTTCCATTAATTTTAATGCCATGAGAAAATGCTGTCCCAGTTATTATTTCCCTTTGTGAAAGATGAATTATGGCTATTTAAGAACTGTTTGGTCAGGCGATGTCACCGGGAGTCACCCAGCACTCATATGTGCCCAAGCACAGTCTGAACATTCACTTGTGATGTGCCTTCACGCCTCTCTTCAGCACTTCAAGGTAAGTGCTGTCAGCATCCACAATTCACAGAGGAAGAAACTGAGAATTGGAGAAGTGAGAAATGTGCCTCAGGCCACAGCCTCTCAGTGAAGGAGCCAGTCATGAGCCCTTGTTGAACTGATTCCAAAATCAGAAACCTGAAACCATCCCAAAATGGTGAGAAAATTATTCTGTGACCACTCCATTTGGGTGAGAAAACAGATTGCATATGCAATCCTGCTACCAGTTACGTTTGGGGTGTGTGTGTGTGTGTGTGTGTGTGTGTGTGTGTGTGTTTGCCTATATGTAGTTTTGACTTTCCTATAGTGAACAGGTATCACCTGGATAATGAGGAATTTTTCAGCATTTCTCCCAGTGAGGGTTTGCCAATCTTGGTATCTTGTCCATCTGTAGCTGACACTTCTCCAAATCTCATGGCATCAGTGGAAGGCAGAGAAACAGACTTGGAAACAGGTAAGAACCAAGGTGGTTCCAGTGCCAGGAACTGGGGGAAACAGCACGGAGGTGCTTCGGGGCCCAGAGGCCAGGACCTGTGCCTGCTTCTCTATGCATGATTCTCCCTGCCTGCTCAGTGGCCCCGCTCAGGTCAGATGCCCAAGTCCAAGCTTCATCCTTTGTCAGAGATGGAGCCGCTGGGAACCACCAATGCTATCCACATGCCACGTTTGGATGGCCATAAATGACAACACCTTGTCCTCACCCTTGAAGTCAGACTGGCCTCTCCCCAGGTACCATCATTAGGGCAACCTCCTCCATCACACACGCGAGGTTGCCACTGAGCTCTGAGCAGCCTGCTGTGCTCAGTGTCCACCTGACTGGCCCCGCTAGGCTGTCTTTGCCCCTTCCTTGGCCATCACCCTGTGGCTGATTTGAACCAGCCCTGGCCCAGCAAATCCTAGACCCTTGGAAACAGGGACGGTCTCCTATTTATCTCAAGTTGGAGGCCTCTGCTCTTTCCGCACCTCAACAGAAGGCCAGGCGGGGTAGATCTTGGCCACCCAGGTCTGTGCAGATCTGGTTTGAATCCTGCCCTGCTCCCTTGCTCTTTAGCTCTTGAGCTACGTTCTCTCTCTAGGCATTACCCAGGCCTGGAAACTGGAGGGTCACACTTACTCGTGGATTTACCAGGGGGTTTAGATACTGGGTGCCAAATGCCTGCCAGCCCTGTTTTACTTCTCTGGCTCCTGCCCAGTCTCCTCTCTGGTCCTTCTCATCACCAGACAAGCTCAGTCCTCGAGCCTCCTCTCCTCCATCACCACACACACCTTGGGGACCCACCCAGCCTCACAGCTCTAACTCATCCCATGCCCTTGACCTCCCACGCTCCTCAAGCTGTTGGTCACATCCCAGGGTTAACTCCTGACTTAACCTCAGATCTGCTTGGATGGCCCCACTTTGGTGGACAATACCCTGTCCTTCTCGTTGCTCAGACAAAACACCACAGAACCAACGTGCCGTTCTTCTCTCCCACTCTCTCACATCCATCACTCAACAGATCCCACTGCTTTTCCTCCAGCAGCCTCTAACTCAGCCATGTCCATCACCCTGACTGGCCAGTCTGGTCCCAGCCAGTACCACCTTGGTCCTAGGTGACTGAAAAACCCTCTCAATTCATCTTTGTGTGCAGACCTGCCCTCATAGAGTCAGCAGCAGCCGGGGGATCCTGGAGAAATGTCAAATCATATCCTGCTCCACCGGGTCCCTCCAAGCCTCCCATTTCAGCCGCTCCAAAGAAACCTCTTATAAAGCACCTCGAGTTCCAGCTCCCCGCCACCTCCCAGGCCCATCACCCCCTACTCTGCTCCCGCCACAGTGCTCTGTTGCTCCATCAACAAGCCCAGGACCCTCCCGCCTGCCCTCAGGCCCTCGTATCTGCTGTTCCCTCCACCTGGATGCTATTCCCATGACACCCACCTAGTTCACTCCCCATCCCCTTAGGCATCTTCACCTAACCATGGAGCACCTCCGTCTCTCCAACTCTCCCAGCATCTCTAGATTCTTGATTTTTAAAAAATGTTTTCAACATATACATAACATAAAATTTATTATTTCCATCTATTGTTTTCAGTACCAGGAATTAAACCCAGAAGGGGCAGAATTCTACCACTGAGCTACAATCCCAGCCCTTTTTTTTTTTTTTTTAAAGAAGGGTCTTGCTAAGTTGTTGAGACTGGCCTTCAACTTGCAATCCTCCTGCCTTGGCCTCCTGAGTATTGGGATTACAGGTGTGTACCACACTCCACTTATGTCAACCATTTTGAGCATACAGTTCTGTGGTGCTAAGTACAACACGCAACCATCACCAGCTTAGAACTTCTTCATCTTTCCACGATGAAACTCTGCACCCATTAAATAATAACTCTCCATTCTCATTTCCCCTCAGAACCTGGAAATGGCCTCTCTGCTTTCTGTCCCATGAATTTGACGACTGTAGATACTTCAAACAGATAGAATCCTACAGCATTCGTCCTCTTGTGACTAGCTTATTGCCCTTAGTATAAGGTCTTCAAGATTCATCCATGTTGTAGCAGGCATCAAATTTTTCTTCTTCTTAAGGCCAAACAATGTCCACTGTATGTCTGTATACACCATATTCAGTTCATCCATGCATCTGTTGATAGACAATTCTGTTGTTTCCATCTTTGGGCCATTGTGAATAATGCTACTGTTCACATGGTAATACAAATATCAGTTTGAGTCCCTAATTTTATTCTTTGGGATATGTACCAATAAATGGAATGTCTGGGTCATCAGCAATTGTGCCTTTAATTGTTTAAGGAAATGCCACATTGTCTTGCCCAGAGGCTACACTGTTTCTAGTTCCACCAAGGCACTGGCAATGTGCCAGGGTCCCAGTTAGCCACATCCTCTCCAACCCTTGCTGGCCGCCGCTGCTGCTGCTATTACTTCCTTACACTGCCGTCCTAATGGGTGTGGGTGGTATCTCCTCGTGGTCATCATTTGTATTTCCCTAATGATCTGTGATGTTGAGCACCATTTCGTGTGTTTATTGGTCGTTTGTACATCTGCACTGCAGGAATCTCTCTTCAAGTCCTTTGACTGTTTTGTTGCCCTTGTTGAGTTGTAGGGGTTCTTCAAGATACTCTAAACATCAATCCTTTATGGGATGTCTGATTTGCATAGTCTGTTAGACTATTTCGTGTGGCTATCACACAATACCTGAGCCTGGGTAATTCATTAAGAACAAGAGACTTAGTTATTACAGTACTGGAAGCTGGGAGGCCCAAAGTTCAAGGGTTCACATCAAGAAAACATCTTCTTGCTGTATCATCCCATGGTGGAAGGTGGAAGGCAGAAGGACAAAAGAGCATGTGGGATGTGGAGGTAGCCAAACTCATTTTATCGGGAACCCACTGACTGCCATGATAACAGCATTATGTTGGGGCTTAAGTTTCCAACATATGAACTTTGAGGAAACATTCAAACCATGGCCCCTTTAACACACAAGTTTCTAACTATGATGTAGTCCAATTCATTTTTTAGAAAAATTTTTATTAATTTTTTTCTAAAATTGTTTAAAATAAATTTATTTTTAAAAACATGTTTGATTTCTATCAAAGAAACCATTGACACATCCAATGGTTTTTGTAATAGTTTATTAGCTTTAGTCTTACATTTAAGTCTTTAATCTATTATTATTATTTTTTGGTTGCCAATGGACCTTTATTTTTATTTATTTATATGTGGTGCTGAGAATCGAACCCAGTGCCTCACACATGCTAGGCAAGTGCACTACCACTGAACCACAACCTTAGCCCACATAATCTATTTTTTAAATATTTACTTTTTAGTTATAGGTGAACACAATATCTTTATTTTTATTTTATGTGGTGCTGAAGATCAAACCCAGTGCCTCATGCATGCTAGGCAAGCACTCCACCTCTAAGCCCCAGCCCCAACCCAAATCTTTAATCTATTTTGAGTTAATTTTTCTATATGGAGCATACACCATTACAGTTGTCCCAGCACCATTTGTTGATAATATTTCCTTTCTTTATTGAATGGTCTTGGCACCCTTCTCAGAAGTGATCAACCATATATGTAAGGCTTTCTTTCTGGTGTTCTTTAACTCTTCCATTGTTCTATATTTTTGTGTTTATGTCAGTACCATATTGTTTTGATTACTATAGCTTTGTAGTAAGTTTTGGAGGTTCCACTATTTGAAGTGTGGAACCTGTAAATTGTTTTTCTTTTTGAGGACTGTTTTGCTTCTTCAGGGTCCCTTAAGATTCCAGATGAATTTTAGAATTTAGGATGGGTTTTTCTATTTCTGGAAAAAAAAAAAGGATTGCACTGACTCTGTTGTTTACATACATCTTAACAATAGTATCTTCTAATCTATGAACATGAGTTGCCTCTCTATTTGTTTGTGTCTTGTTCAATTACTTCACCAATATTTTATAGTTCTCAAGATATAAGCCTTTCTTCTCATTTAAGTTTGTTCCTCAGTATTTTATTCTTTTTGAGCTACTATAAATATAATTTTTCTCAGTTTCCTTTCAATAGTTCATCATTAGTACATAGAAATGCAACTTATTTCTGTATGTTGATTTTTATCCTGCACGTTTAATGAATTCATTCATTAGTTCTAGAAGGGTATTTATTTATTTATTTTTTTTTGGGAATTATTGGGCTCTTCTATATATAAGAACATATACATCTGACAACAGAGAAAACTTACTTTTATTCTTTCTAATTTATTATATTTGATTTTTATCCACAGTATCTATCACTGATATGCCACAAATGTATTGTTTATTAGTTTATTGTCTATCTCTTCCCCCACAAAAATGTAAGTTCCACAAAGACGGGTATTTTTGCTTGCATTTTTCACTGTCCTTTGAACAATGCCTGGCTCATGTAAGAGCTCAATAAATATTTGTAAAATTAATGAATCGCTTCACCTGGCACATAGAAAGGACATAGAAGATGATAAGCAAATGATATTATTGACATAATATTTCACTGCAAGAGTGATAATTAAGCCTTAAAAATAAAAAGATTTAATTGTGCAGAATAATTGCAGTGTCAAAGAATAAATAACACCATGATTCCAGCTGCACTGGGGTCCTTGGGAAGGTCCCCAATCACTCCTTGGTGTGCCCTTTTAAGTAATCTCTTTGGCCATCACAGATGACAACACAGTTTGGTTGCCAATCTACACAGAGGGACTTCTATAAACAGGCCACTCCATCCTGTCATCTCCACTCAAATCCTTCAAGTATCCCATGGGGACAGGGCTGGCCTGGCCAGAGTCATGGCCAAGTGGCCAATGTCCAAGTTTTTAGAGCTGGAGCTGGGACAGAGACTCCTGCCAAAGGCAGCAAACAGGACCAAGATCTAGGGCAGCCCGTCACAGCCCACTAGGAAAAGTCTGGGTTCCAGGACAAACAGAAGCCAGAGGGCCAAGGAGGAAGCCAAGGCCAGGGCAACAGAGCCAAGAGCTGAGTAAGCAGGTCAAGACCAGAACTGGGGTGGGGTTGGGAGGAGGTGTGCATGGCCAGGTCTGCAGGGTCAGCGGGGGGCTGGCACTGGTATCTGTGAGCAATAGGGTGGGGGCTGGTGGGACTGGCTGCCATGAATGACCAGTGACAGACAGGTATCCTCAGACTCTTGGCATGTTTCCTGATCAGCTAAGTTTCTGCAATACAACGAAAGCTCAGATTTAAATGGTTCCTGGGAAAAGTTATTTCTTTTCTCAGAGATTAATCAGGAAAGCTTTTGGTGGTGAGCTGACCTTAGAATATTATTCCACCTTTGATCTGGTCACCTACCTGATGCCTCTTTAAATATCTAAGTATTAAAAAAAAATTCTGAGATTATCTAAAATTCTGTTCAAATATAGATAATTACAATAAGTAAAATATATGTATACAACCACCAATCTTCTGCCAATTCCCCTCCAAGTTGTTGAGACTGGACTTCCTGAGGAAAATGCAGATGATTTAGATCAACAGTGCTCAAATTTTATGGTCCTTGGACCCCTTTTCACTTAAAAACTACTGAGAATTCCAATAGGACTTTTTTTTTTTTTTTGCAAATTATATTTAGCAATTTACCAAATTAGTAATTAAAACTGAGAATTTTTAACTTATTAATTTTTAAACTAACAATAAATCAATTACATGTTAATATAAATGGCATAATTTTTATAAAAAATAACCATAATTTCAAAAAAATAAACTCAGTGAAAGGATGGTAGCATTTTACATTTTTTGCTAATTGTTTAAAGATCCAACCCAAAAGAAGATAGCTAGACTCTCGCATCTGTTTTTGCACTCAGTTTGTTGTGATATGTTGCTTTGTTTGAAGTTTATGATAAAAATACAGTGTCACATACATATACAGTATTTGGACATCCACTTTCCTTTCTTTCTTTCTTTTTTTTTTTTTCTTTTGGTACTAGGAATTGAACCCAGTAGAACTTTACCACTGAGCTACATCCCCAGTCCTTTTTATTTTTTATTTTGCTCAAGTTGGCTTCAAACTTACTATCCTCCTCCCTCAGCCTCCTGAGTCTCTTGGATTACAGGCATGCACCATGCCCAGCTGGACATCTACTTTTCAAGTAAGGACACCCAGGGCCCTCAGACTATACTTTGAGAATCACTGGTTTAGGTAACGATATCATGCCCCCAGCCATGTGGCTCATGGGTGTGTGGAAGACCATCACTCAGAAAAGGAGAGGAGATGGTTGTGGGGGTGGGAGCTTCACTGTTCACATATCTCTTCCTAACTCTTTCTACACTTGGCCAAGAGCAAGCTGACCTCAACTGGGTCCCTTGACTGGAAAGAAATGTTGACATGTCCTCCAAACCGCTCCTGTGTGAGACTATGCAGGAATGTCCAGAGGTGAAATGATTAGATCATGAGACTGGTGATCTAATCAATGGATTAATGGATTATTGGGTGGTGAGGATAGGCAGATAGGTTGTGGCTGGAGGAAGTAGGTCAATGGGGGCATGACCTTGGGGATTATATTACCCCTGGACCCTTGCACTAAAAGCTCTTTCTACATCCTGCCTGTCTCAAACTGAGTGACTTCCTCTACCACAACCTCCTGCCAACCTTCTCACCTCAAGCCCAAAGGTGTGGAGTCAGCCCACCATGGACTGAATCTCTGAAACCATGAGCCAAAAGAATCTTTTCCTCCTCTCAGTTTTTCTTATCAGGTATGTTAGTCTTAGCAGCACAAAGCTCACTAAAACAGAAACAAAGCATAGCAGTACTCAACCCCCAATACATACTGGATCATCTGGCAAAAATGCTGATTTGATTGGCCTGAGCAAAAGCCTTTACAACAGGATATTCAAAAGCTCCCCAGGGGGCTCCAACACACAGCCAGGGGTGAACTCCACCAGACTGAAGCGGGCTGGGAAAGCAGACTACCTGGGCTTGAACCTGGGCTCTATTAGTTACATATACAACCCACTAGTTATATAACCAAGCTCAGGCCAGCCGTTCAGCTCTGGTTACCTACCTGTAAAACAGGAATACCATGAGGGATGTGGTGTAGTCACAGAAATCATCCCTTTAAAGCTCTTAGCACTGCGACTGGCACAATGTAGGTGCTCAGTAAGCTTCAGGATGATGGTTATGGTGATGACTGTGGCAGATCTCAGCCTCTTTCAGCTTCCAAGGCCACAAAGTGGACAACCAACCTAGTCCTCTATCTCCTTATCTGGACGGGGAATCACAACTCTGCCCCTTCCCCGCCCCCAAGACCCAATCCTGGAATCCTGAGGGGAACGAGAGAGCTCTTGGCTGATGTGCACAAAGGTGAGGTCACTACAAACAGGTGCAGGAGGAGCCGGATGGAGTGCAACGGCTGTTCACGCTGCGTGCGTGTCGTGCGTACGTGTCTGAGTGCGCACGTGTTTTTCTCTTTATGTTTATTGGAACATCCCAAATCCATTACAGATGGTCAGAGGGGAGAACACAGAGTGGAAATATTTTAATGGCTTATTCTTGGCCTGTGAACTGTCCATAGAGACCTGGAACAAATGAAGCTCCCTCCTCATCTGTGCCTGAGAACGTCATCCTCCTACATCACACGGCGCCTCCGCCTCGGAGCGCATCGGCTCACCCACAAAAATTAATTCGAAACGGAGGCCAGGGAGAGAGGGGAGGGCCTGGCTCTCTCTCTGGACAGCCATGATTCCATGGTTTTATTAAGAGGCGGGATGAATCATGGAACACTTCTAGAATTACTGGACGTGGACAGCTCCTCCAGTTGTTAATGCGGTGGAATTTGAGAGCCTTCGAACACAGATGTGCTTCTGGGTCCTGTGACATCCTCACGATGAGACGAGCCTGCCGTGCTGATGGCCCGTGGAGTTCCTTCGGGTTCACGGGCTCTTGAGAATTCACATGGAGAAAGGTGCCAAATAGGCGCCTTAACTAACACAAGGGGACCGGAGGGCCACCTACAGCCCATCCTGCGCCTGCTCAAGGAATTGTGCCCAATCGCTGAGGACAGAAAGTTATCCCGGCCGTTTAGACCACTAGGGGAGCCATGAAAACAGGAGGATAATTGGCTTCAGGGCTCAACACGCTTCAGGGGCAGGATTACAAAAGCTAATCATCCACATTCGGCAGGTCGGGCAGCAATTAGCAAGCCTCATTAAAGGGTCCCGGCTCTGAGCGCTGACATGCACTTGAGCCGCGGACAGGTAGGGCTGGTTAAAGAAGCAGGAGCCTGGCCTTGTGCCAAGAGCTCACCCACCAGCCCCGCTCCCAGAGCCTGGGCAGGCTGGACTCGGAGAACGTGCTGGAAGCAGAGAGGGCTGGATTTTTCCTTCCAGTCTCGGTTTCATTCACAGCTACATGTGTACATTCCGGCAAGAGGTGATTAGGTGGCTTGAAACTCTTTGCCAATCTGCTTGGTGTGAAAGGACATTTTAGGCTCTGCAAGCTTGCCTTACTCTGTCATGTGGGGGGCTCTTCTGCCAGATGGACGTCCTTGTACGCTCCTCTGGGGTGATGCCATAGTCCCCTACCAGCCTCAAGGTGGCTGTGACATTTCAAGAGCAGGCTCATCAGGGGATCTATTCTCAGGATGGATCCCAGACCCCCACCCCCGCCCAGCTCTGCTCTGCACTCCACAGAGAAAGGTCTCCCGGGATCACCTGAATGGGGAGGAGCCACCCTGGATCCTCAGTCTCTCCCTCCACGGGTCATGAAGAGGCCTGGGCCACTGAGGGGCCACTGATGGATGGCGGTGGCTCCCGGCCATCACCTATGCCACAGTCCACCCTCTTTCTGGCTCCTCCAATAAGACGCTGCCCCAGGAGCTTCAATACTTTCTCCTTATGAAAAGGGGTATGTAGAGGAAGTCCGGAAACCGAATAAAATGGAAATGGACTTAAAACCTCACTAAAATAGATGGCTCCTACAGCCTCATAAAGGAAACCTTCAATCAGCTTCTTCTTTCCTTCTTTCTTTATCCTGAGGCTAAAATTAGCTATAATAATATCACTGAATTTAGAATGAAATTTTTAGACAAACTTTGGACAGTTCCAATTAAAAGCCTCTAAAATGAGTTATTTCTATTTATCAGCTATTTAGACTTTATGCCTAAAATGACATGGATTTTGTGAACAAATATTTCATTACTTCTGCTGATTCTCCTGTTCCCCAGCCTGTGAGCTTAAAGAAGTGGACATGTGGACCTAGGGAAGGGGTCAGTGAGGTTCATAGGAAGCAGGGAAGAGAAGGGCTCTGAAGAAATTGCCCCCTACCCGTGGCCTGGTCTGTCAGTGTGTCCCAGAACAAGGTAAATGAGCTTGCATACATCGCAAAAGCAAACCAAATGAAATCTCTCTCTTTCACACACACAAAAACACATACACACACACACACACACACACACATACAAGCGCGCACACCACACCACCACATAAAATTAACAAGGACACTCACCTGTTCCTGAAATGCACGTTTTAACAGTGGGTGACCCAGGATAAACTTCACTCTCTGAACTGTCAGAGCTCTCATCTCATCCAAACTCAAACCATACCTACGCAGAACAGAAACCATGGGGGTTAGGACATGGCATTGCTGAGCAGAGCCTGCAGTATCCCCTGTTTGACGCTGTGTACACTGTGTGTGTGATGCAGACTATAGAGTCAGCAAATGGCATCAACTGGAAAGGGAAAAGGGAGCATTTCCTGACACAACCATCACAAAATAAGTCTGCAGCTCCTCCGATCTGCAGGCCTGTAAAGATTTCAGACACGTGATAGGTCTGTGATTGCCCAAGAGCAGCATTTGTGGAGATAGGGATGTGGGTGACCTGCTGTGGTTGCCATGAGGAAAGTTGCTCAGGGCAGACTTGGAAAGACCCTCCTCGACCGCCACACCTTGGAACTAACTCCAGAGTACCCCTTGTCTCCTGCTGCTCCCAGATGACCATAGGGCGATGCTCTCAGTCATCCACCTCTGCCCAGCAGGCAAGCCCTGCTCAGGATGCCCGCTGGTCCAGGGAGACCGGGATCACCTGAATGGGGAGGAGCCACCCTGGATCCTCAGTCTCTCCCTCCACGGGTCATGAAGAGGCCTGGGCCACTGAGGGGCCACTGATGGATGGCGGTGGCTCCCGGCCATCACCTATGCCACAGTCCACCCTCTTTCTGGCTCCTCCAATAAGACGCTGCCCCAGGAGCTTCAATACTTTCTCCTTATGAAAAGGGGTATGTAGAGGAAGTCCGGAAACCGAATAAAATGGAAATGGACTTAAAACCTCACTAAAATAGATGGCTCCTACAGCCTCATAAAGGAAACCTTCAATCAGCTTCTTCTTTCCTTCTTTCTTTATCCTGAGGCTAAAATTAGCTATAATAATATCACTGAATTTAGAATGAAATTTTTAGACAAACTTTGGACAGTTCCAATTAAAAGCCTCTAAAATGAGTTATTTCTATTTATCAGCTATTTAGACTTTATGCCTAAAATGACATGGATTTTGTGAACAAATATTTCATTACTTCTGCTGATTCTCCTGTTCCCCAGCCTGTGAGCTTAAAGAAGTGGACATGTGGACCTAGGGAAGGGGTCAGTGAGGTTCATAGGGTTGTGGCTCAGTGGTAGAGCACTTGCCTAGCGTGTGTGAGGTACTGGGTTCTATTCTCAACACTGCATATAAATAAGTAAATAAAATAAAGGTCCATCAACAACTAAAAATATATTTTTAAAAAATACTTTCAAGTGCAGAAGAAAATATTATGAACCTACAGATTCTGGAAACTGGATAAATAACTAGTTGCATGCAAGAAACCCATGCCAAGACACACCACAACCAAATTGTGAAAACTAACACACACAAAAAAATAGATCTTGAAGGCAGCTGAAGGAAATGATACATTACCTGCAGGAAATACCAACTGAAATGACAGTGGACTTCTCATCGGAAAACATAGAAGACTAAAAGAAGTGGCATGACCCTTTTCTAGTACTGGAGCAAAACAAAAACTACCAAGAGCACTGGTTTATCCAACAAGAATATCTTTCAGGAATGGCAAAGCATAATAAAGACATTCTCAGACCAATGAAAATCATTTCACTAGCAATTTTTCTAGCAAAACTTACCCTTAAAAATGATGAAAGATAGTTCTCTAAACAAAAAGGAAATGTAACAGAAGAAGGCTGGGAACTTCAGAAAGGAAAAAATACAAGAATGGGTAAAAATAAAGGCAAATATAGTAGATAAGAATTCTCATGGGTCTGGGGTTGTGGCTCAGCAGTAGAGCCTTCACCTTGCAAGTGAGAGGCCCTGGGTTCCATCCTCAGCACCACATAAATAAATAAAATAGAGATATTGTGTTCAATTACAACTAAAATAAATATTTAAAGAAAAAAAGAATTCTCATGATGTTTTTAAAAATAGACTATCTTTTTAGTCACAGCAAAGGTGAGCAGAAAAGACAGAGATATTTCCCACATATTCCCTACGCTCACATATACATACCCTCACCCATTACCACTCTTCTGCACCAGAGTGGCACATTTGTTACCAGGAGGAATACACATTGACACATCATTGTCAACCAAAATTCAGGATTTATATTAGAGTTTATTCTTATGCATCCTAGAGGTTTGGAAACATTTCTATTGACCTGCATCCCCCATTATGATATCATGAGAGTTATTTTGAAAGGGTTGGGAACCCCCCTGAAAAACAGGAGCCTTGAGGTTAAAGGAGTGAAACCTCTCAGGAGAAAATTAGACAGCCTTGGTCTTATGGGGTTAACCAGAAAATCAGGAGTTAATCATAAAAAAAAAAGAACCAGTCTTAAAAGCCATGAAATTAAGATAACACACCTGGAGGTGATAGGTTGGGATGCCAGCTCAGCCTGCAAAGACCACGTGGTCAGCAGAGATTCCAAGAGGCCAGAGCCACGGAAAACAAAGTTGTTAAACTTTAAATCCATTGATACAGGACAATAGTGTATGTGCCTTCTGTAATAGACACTAGGGACTCTCCTAGAGGATAAGAGGCAGGTAGGTTCCAGGTGGTGTGAGCAAACACACACAAACAGGAGTCACCTGCAGTCACCTTTACTGTATTGGCACAGTACTGATCACACCCCCAGGTGGAGACTTAAGATGGTAACAAGACACCTGCAGCGAGAAGAAGAAGAGCGCAGATGCACCAACAGCCCACCTGTACATGTGATGGTGTCAGGAGGCCACGTCCTGCCCACCTTTGTCCTCTGAGGAAGCCTGGGATTCCCGTCCCCCATGGGCTGCCTGCCTTATGCTCAAGCATAAGAATAAAGAATTTTGTTCCAATCTGCTGCTCTTCTATCAGATTCTTCTAATAGAAACTATGAGAACCACAAAACCAGAAAGTGTTTCACCCTAAAAATTGCCTGTGCTCAGCCTGTTGTACCCTCCCTTTCCCTCGTCCCCAGTGCTTTCCCTTGATCCTGCCCTTGGACACCATAGTTCTTATAGAAGAGGCACAGTCTGTGTCCCCAGCCCTTGAATCTGCACTTGGACTTGTAACTTTCTTGGGTGACTAAAATATGGGTAGACTTGAAAGAAGCAAAAGCTTGAAAAAGTGCTTGGGTATTTCTGTTCCTCTCTAGCTCCTGCTCAATACTCAGGAAAATATGCTTAAGATGATCTAAGAACATGCCCAGGCTAGCCTGGGGGAACAGGGCTGGGGTCATAAGTACAAAACACATGAGAAGAGCTGACTTGTCCCAGTCAAGGTGATCTACACCAGCCTGCCTATCATTAGGCAGCTCTAACCATGAGAAAGAGTCCAGCAAGGTCAACGGAGCTGCCCATGCGACCTGCAGTTGACTGCTACCCATGAGTGAGTCCAGTAAAAACAAACACATCCTCCCAGTCACCCACACATGCGTAACTGATGTAAGAAAAAAACAAACAGCAGTTGTTTTAAGCCTCTAAATTTTGCATCTTGGCTAACCAATATAATATGCTTGTATACACAGAATCCCCCTAAACAACTAACTAAAACTCACTACAGACAAGAAGGGCTGGCAGGATACACAATCAACCAGAGAAACCAACAGCATTCATTTAGATATCTAAGCAAGCAGTTAGAAAAATACAGGAAAGAAAAGACCCCACTTCCCAAAGTAACAAAACCAAAAAAATACATACCTAAGAATAAAATTAAAACTTACAGAACTTACATAAAGAAAACTTTCAAGTCATGTTAAAGGACACAAGAGAAAACTCAAACAAATAGGAATGTGCACCACTTTTTTTTAAACAATATCATAAAGAAATAAATTCTTCCTAAGTCACTCTATACATTGAAGATGATCCAAATTAAGATGCCAATAAGGAATTTAAAATCACGTATAAAAAAGAAACAAAAATAATCAAGAAAACTCCAAAACCAAGGAGCTATGATTTCTATCAGATAAGAAGACATGTGGTAAGTTCTCAGAAATTCAAATGGTGAAGAAATAGGCAGATAGTCCAATGGACTATGATTAAAAGGTTGAGAAACAGAAGTACACATATATGGAAACTTAATATGTGCAAAACAAATCTGGTAAATCAAATCATGGACAAACAAAACATTATTGAGATGTTCCATTTGGGTAGCCAACTGGAAAAAGAAAGAAAGTCAGATTCCTATTTCACATCAAATGTCAGAATAAATTCCAAATAGATCAATGACTTACCTGGGAGAAAACAAAACCACTAAATGTTAAAATACAACATGAAGAATTATTTTATAACTTAATCCAAAAGTCCTTTCTAAATGTGTCACAATGTTTGTAAGCCACAAAGAAAAGATGGTTAAGTTTGACTAATAACAGAAATTTATGAATGACAAAAATACCAGAAGAATAGTCAAGACAAATGACAAACTGAGGGAAAAAAAAAGGTACTGATGTCATCGCAAAGGGGCCCATTTTTCTAATCAAAGACTTCCTATGATTCATTAAAAACAGACCACTAAGTGAACAAATGATTTGAACAGATGATCCACAAAATAGAAAATACAAACTGTATATGTGTGTGTGTATGTGTGTATATATATACCTATATATAAATTCCTGCTCTTTTATGCAATAAGAGAAGCACAAATAACAACTGTACCAAGCTATTAATTTTCACTTGTCACATGAACAAATGCAGACAGTCTGCTAACACACCGTGTCACCAGGATGTGAGGAGGGAGTGCCCTCTTGTGTCAGCCTGGGGAGGGAGGGGCGGGGTGAGAGTATAGAGCGGCACCATCCCTGTGTGTGTGGCAACTAGACACTACTGTCATCCAAGTTACAGAAGAACCTGCCTTTGACTCAGCAAGTCCTCCTCCAGGAACTTACCCTCCAAAGTGGCCTCACACATGTGAGGAGCTTGTGTAAGCTGTAGAATAACAGAAGCTGGAGCCTTTTCACATATGCAATCTGCACTCCTTGTTACCTGTGCATTCTGTAAGCACAAGAGGAATGAGAATCAAGAGAAACTCCAGCTTGTGAGGACTAGAGAGAAGAGCCTCTAGGAACTGTGTCACAGGCAAGATTCTGAAATATAAATCCTTAGCTGCGTCCTCTGTATTTCCCAGTCAGTAGCTCTAATGTGGCATGGTGTTATTCACCTGTTTTAAAACACCAAATTCACATTTATTCTCACATTGTTAAGCTTCCTGCTCATAATAAAACCAAACTTTTCAGACGGGTCAAATTCTAGTAATAATTCTGTTAATCTATGAAGAAAAATAAGGCATAAGGTCTGACCATTAATGTGCAGATATACACACACTGGCCAAGGGATCCAAAAATCATATTGAAAAGTATTAAAAACTATATTTGTATCATTTTAAAATTAAAAGAAAACACTTTAAAACTGTAAGATAAACAGATCTCAAGAAAACTGCATTATTACTAATATCTCTCCACCATTCACAGCCAAGTTCTGTACGTTAAATAAGTTTCTCATCAGAGATATGTGAGGCACTTTAAATACAGACCTATCCTTCCCACCCCCACTCCCAAATGCTGTCCTAGGGAAGAGCATAATGTTATTTGGACATAAATAGTTATTTGCAATAGCACAACACGTGAACGTTTAAAAGTCCATTAATATAGTAGTTAATTAATAAAATGTAAAAAATCCCTGCAATGATAAGTAAAAAGAAAAAAATCTCTTTACATACCAATATGAGAAAATTGCCAAGAGGAGTGTTTTTAAATGAAAACAAAGGTAAAAACAATTAAATATATTATTTTTTTACTGGTATACTATATGTCCAAAAAAAAGTGGATAAATATATTTACTTACTTACTTATGAATAATGGTATTTGCCTTTTGTGTACATGGAATGGAGGTGAGGAAATTGGGCAGATAGGAAAGAGTACTCTTACCTTTTTACACTTCTAACTTTGAACCCTGTTAAAATAATACCTATTCAATAAAATGATGCTTGAAATGTGCTTAAAATTGTACAGTTAAAATCAACCACTAGAGGGGGATTGTTCTTCATTTGAACAGACACCAGGACCAAGAAAAGTCTCTCAGAAACTCTTCCTGAAAACTTGAACATTTCTAAATTTCTAAATATCTAAAGTTCTAATATTTTTCAAGGAAAAAAGATATCAAAAAATCTCTGCAGTGGAAAAAAATCAGAGTTTCAGCAAAACTTCCAAGAGCTCTGAATGACTAAGCAACATGTATAGTTGATTATATAATTTCTGTCTTTAAATATGAACTTCTGAAAAACCAGCCTCTATCTCAGAGCAAAGCCTGTCTAAGGAAGGGTCATAACCTTTGACCTTGGAAAGACCCACAGAGCACTCCTAGGCACGTTCCCACCCTGCTAAGTGGTTTATCTACAAATAACAGGAGAGATCTGCTGCGCCAGGTGTCCCTGACTCAGTCAGGCTAAGTGGGGATCCAAAGCAACCCCCTAGTAGCCACCAATCAGCATGAGACAGGGAAATACCTGGGATGCCAGATGACCCTCCCAGTAGTTTATGGTGTTGAGAAACCATGTAGTTTAGCACGAACACCCCTCTTGGCTTAAGCCAATCAGTTCAAATGAATACCCCTTTTGTACTGACCAATCACCCCTACCCAACTTGTTCCCGACAGTGAATGTGCTAATCGTGTTTTAGAGTTGTTATTTGATTTTCCCACGGTGTGTGATGATTGGCTAAGAGATGCTATGATGTATGTGGGGGTCCCTGCCTTCTCCAAAGAATGTATAAAACTGCTGCAAACCCTGGACTTGGGGCCTCTCAGCGTCACCAGTTGCTGTGTGTGCAGGCGCGGAGGACCGAGCCAGCTCGCAATAAACACCTCTTTGCTGTTTACATCGATCTTGGTCTCTGGTGGTCTTTTGGGGGTCCCGAATTCGAGCATAACACCTCCACATCCAGCAACCTTGGGTGATTATTTTAGATACTATTTGTATAACCATGACATACAAATAATACTTAATAATTTGGGTATTTCACATCTATAATTTCTCTTTCCTTGAGAGAAGATATGTAGAAGATGGAAATATGGCAAATACCATCCCCGTGCCTCAGTTTACAGAGGACCCACAGAATTAAGTGACAACTTGTGAAGTCCCAGGATTAATGATATAAGTTCCAGGATCAGGTGTCCAGGTTTCCATGCCAGGGGACATCTTTGGCACAACTATGGGGACATGGTGATGCACAGGAGGGCCCACAGCTACCCACAGCAGATCCACCACCACTGACTTATCCACTGCTGTTCTGTTCAGGATTCTTCTTGACAAAAACAATCTCATTACTAAGAACAAGTTTGAGGGTCTCTGCACTAAAGCAAGACACCAGCAAGCACTGAAGCCAAAGTACCAATTTTGCCTTCCCTCAGAGAGGTGTGGACAATGGGCATCTAGCATAAGAGACACCAGGAGACCTGACTCCCTGAACCAGGGCCATGCCACACGGCACCGTGTTAAAAAGGAGTCCAATCATACATGCCACTTAAAGTGGCCAAGAGAAAAATGCCACACCAAGGGTTAATGAGGATGCAAGCAACAGGATCTCTGGTTTGCTGATGGTGGGAACGTAATATGCCACAGTCACTCAGAAAAATCTGACAGTTTCCTATGAAGTTCAACTTATACTTTTCATACAAGCCAATGCCCTCACTCAAGAGAAATGAAACATTTTGTTTCCAACAGAAAAGGAAAGAAAAGAAACCTAAACACAAATATTTACAGCAGCTTTATTTGCAGTCATCCCAGAACTGAAAACAATCCAAATATCCTGTAAGCCAGAATGAACCCACACAGACCGTGCAGCACAGAGAAATGTACTAGTGACACGTGGATGACCCTCAAGGGCATCATGCTGAGTGTAAAAAATCCTACCACGCAAAAAATCACATACTATATGATTGCAACTTTATAACATTCTCACAATGACAAAATTATAGTAATGGAGAACATATCAGTGGCTGCCAGGGGGTGACTGTGGAGGGGGTCTAATTCTGCAGGAGAAGCACAAGGAAGATTCATGGATGAATCCATGGCACCATGGATGGTGCCATTGACCCTGATCATGGTGATTAAACAAAACTACACAGGGGATAAAATTCCACAGAACTACACACATATACAGGGTGGGGTAGAGGGGTGCTCCAAAAGATTTGAAGAGATGCTTCACAAAAAAGAATATACAAATGGCTGCCAAGCACACAAGAAAGTACTGAACACAACCAGGCATCATGGAAATGCAAGTTAAAGCCACCATGAGGTACCAGCACACACCCACCCTGAATGGCAAAACTTATTTTAAAAAAGTGACAACATCAAATTTTGGCACGGATGTGGAACACTGCGAACTCTCATACCTTGTCAAGAAAATGTAAAATGGCGCAACCACTTTGGAAAGAGAGCAAACAGATTTCATAACACTACTCTGTGATCCAACAATTACAATCCTAGGTATTTACCTAAGAGAGGGTTATAAAAATTCTTATAGAAGAATGCTTATATCCACTTTATTTTAAAAAGTTCCAGGGGCTGGGGTTGTGGCTCAGCTTTAGAGTGCTCGCCTCGCACGTGCAAGGCCCTGGGTTCAATCCTCAGCACCACATAAAAATAAATAAAAAATAAATAAAATGTATTTTTTAAAAAAACATACTTAAAAAAAAGTTCCAAACTGGAAACCGCTCAGGTGTCCACCAGCAGGAGAACAAGATAGACCATCAATAAACTGCAGTCTATTCACCAAACAGATTTAGCAATAAAACAATGTGCTCAGACACACGGGTACCCTATATTAAACTAGAAAACATTATTCAGAGCTTTCTTGGGTCACTTACTAGAAGAAGCCAGTTGCCATGATGTGAGGACACTCAAGCAGGCTCATGAAGAAGGTCCATGGGGAGGAACCGAGGACTCCAGCCAACAGCCATGTTACCAGAGGATCCTCCAGTCCTAAATGCAGCCTGTGCCAGAGCTACCCAGATGCTGGAATTCCTGACCTACACACTGTGTTAGGCAGTATGTGTTGCTTCTTGGTCTCCTAAATCCTGAAGTAATCTGTTATATGGCAATAGATAAATAATGCACGCTTCACTGTCATGCACACATACAAAACTGATGGGCAGGAGCTCCTATCTTATTTTTAAAACTTCTTTAATAAAATATGATTCACCAAGAATGAAGGCATGAGTTATAAAGCTCCAGCCCAGGGAATTACCACAAAGCAGACCCACTGTGACCCCCAACCATGCCAAGGAAGGGCCTTTCCAGCACCAACCAGCCCAGAACATCCTCTTAGACTCCACAGCCTCTATGGTCTCCCCCAGTACTGACCACTGTCCTTGGTTTGCAACTCCATAAATTATTTTTCACTTCTTTCGAATATTAAAAAATAGGATTACCCACTATGTGTTATTTTGTGGATGGCTTCTTTCATAACACATGACCAATGAGAGTCATCTCTAACATCTGTACTGCATTCATTTTCATTGCTGTTTAGGGTCCAATTGAATTAATATGTCACAAAAAACACATCAAGCGAACTAACTGTGTGTGATTCCAGTTACTGCAAAACTCAAAACAGACAAAACTAACCTATTGTGGTAGAATAAAAACACACCAGGGTGGGTGCCCCAGGGGGCTGGAGGCGGGGATGCACTGAGAAGGGCATGAGGGAACTTTCTAGGTGATGGTAGTGGGCATATTTTCATATGGATTTAGATTCCATACATCTGCACTTGTCAAAAATCTGAGAATGAGATTTTTTCATTTCATTATATGAAATTTCACAACAAATAAAAAGACCTGAATGCATATTGAAGTCTCATGAAAGATACACATGCTGAATTGTTTAGGAGGAACTGTACATGGGTGACAGGTCCAGTAGAGTAGCATGTTGGTGGCAGAACCTCAGTCGGATATGTGGATGTTGAATGTCAGTCTTGCAATTTAACGGTATGTTTAAAATGTTTTAATATAAAGCGCTGGGGAAAAGTAGATGACCAGAAGGGGAATTACGGCAGGGCCGTTATTTTGTTATGTAAGAGACGCCTCTGCATCCAGATCTTGGTTTCTAAATGCAATTTCCAACTAAAAGGAACCAGGAGCTCCTTGGAGAAATGATTGATTCTTTGGCAGGGACAGGACAACGCAAGCTAGGTCTGGAGTACCTAACAGTTCCAGAAAGTGAGGAATGTTCAACTAATGACCAAACGTGGCATATCAAAGGACACAGAGCCAGTTGAGGGAGGGTGACTTCCCCCACCCGTCTTCTTGTCATACTTAGTAACCTGCTTCCTGCTATGGTTTGCATGTGTCCCCAGAATTCATGTGCTGTAAACTTAATCCCCAAAGTTATATGTTGATGGCATTTGGAGGTAATTAGGATTAGATAAGGTTAAAAGAGAGGGACTCTCATGATTGCATTAGGGACTTTGTAAATATAATATACTTCCAAGCTAGCAAGTATATTAGTCAGTTTTTTGTCACTATAATGAAACACCTGGGGCTACATATTTATGAAGAAAAAAAGTTTATTTTGCTCACAGTTTGGGGGGCTCAAATTCCAGCCAGCATAGCATAGACTCTGACACCTACCCACCTCCTGCTTTCCCCTCCATGGGTCATCTCATGGCAGACTGCAGGGGTGGCAGCAAGCAATCACATCTGGAACGAGATGTACTGGCTGGGTGGGGCCAGACTCAGGCCTTACAACAAACCTCTCTGGAGAACTACCAAGAGGTTGCATGAGGACCTTCTTAATCCCATTGTGAGGGCAGTAAGTGACCTAAGAACTTCCCACTAGGCCGCACATTTTCAGTGTTCTACAGCAGCTCCCAATATCACCAACCTGGGGAACTGGCCTCTAACACATGGACCCAGGAGACACTCGGGCCATATCCAAACCACAGCAGCACAGCTACTCTGTCTCTCCCGTCAATGTTCTGGGACTCCATAGAGTCCCCACCAACAGATGCAGCCCCTCCATCCTGGACCTCCCAACCTCCAAACATGAGAAATAGATTTATTTTCTGTATAAATATCCCAGTCCACAGCATTAATAGCAACATAAAATAGACTAAGAGCCTCGTGAAGGGAGTTGTAACTTTACAATGGAGAAACCTGACAAGCACCACCATAGCCCAGTGGCCCAGGTTAACTTCACAGCTGACCCGCCAGGTGATAGACCATGGGGGACCAGAGGACACGTCCCCTCTTGGTCTTCTTCCCAAACTCACAATGCCAGTCTTAGACATGAGGAAAACAAAAGCAACCCAAATGAGGGGCAGCCAAGAAAATACTTGACCTTCAGAAGAATCAAGTCGTGAAGAGCAAGACAAGAGTGACGAGCTGTCACCAACCAGAGGACCAAAGGGGAGGTGACAACAGCACAGCTGATGTTCTGAGCGGGATGCTGGACAGGAAGAGGGAAACCCATAAAGTCTGGAGGTTAATTAGTAGCATCGGATCAGTTCTGCACTCTTAATTCTGACGAATGGTCTGGGGCTTATGTAAGATGTTAACGAAAGGAGAGAGGTACATGGAAACTCCCAGAACTTTCCCATAAATTAAAAATTTTAAAAAGTCCATTTTAGAAGACACAACAGCAACAACAAAAAGAACTTTGTACATTAAAATAAAATTTAAAAAAAACCTAGAAATCCTTAAAAACCATGTTCATTTGGTTTCTAAAAATCTAAGCAAAAAAAATCAAAGTTGGACTAGTGGAAAACAAACTTTCAGGCATCAACTTTAAATGCTCTTGTGACAAGAAACACCCTTGGTGCCTAGTCCTTAGGCACCTGTGATTCCAGACATCAAGGCGTTCTAAAGTTCTGAAGTGAAACATTAACGAAAACTCCCAGGTCAACCTGATTCCTGTCACCACCTTGCTCTAATAATCTGCCCCCTTTGCCTGGTACCTTTTGCAATTTTGCTTCAGGTGATTCCTCCAAATCAGCCCACGATAACTCCCACATCAATCTCTTCTTATTGACAACAGCAAGAATCGAGGATGTTCCAGGGCTGGGAGTGTAGCTCAGTGGTGGAGCACATGCTGTGCAGAGGCCCTGGGTCCAAACCAGCACCAAACAGTGGGAAAAGTCTCCATCACAAAGTGAGGTGCAAATTAAAGGTGGCTATGAAGAACGATTCCCCAAAAGCAGAGAGCAAAGAAGTCATCTGCCTTCTAGTAACACCACAGCCACCACCAGAACTCAACCTCCTGTCCCAGAGCCTCCTACCCGGCCCCAGCTCACCCCGTGAGCCACAGGCACAGCCCCAGAGAACTGAGAACAGAAACAGAAACTGCTGAATCACCTTGTGGTGACTGTCAAAGACGGCAAGGGTGGCTGAGAAAACGCGAAGGAGGGTTTCTAAGGCCTGTGGTTTAATTTCAGTTGTGAAAAGACTCCACCAGGGAGCTGTATACTTGTTAAATGCCCAAGTCTACAAGGGCAGCAGGAGAAGAGACCAGAGAGAGAGCAGGAAGGGAAAGAAAAGAGGTCTACCCGGGAAGGATCCCAAGAGGAGGCACTTCCAGCCCACAGCCCTGTGCCCAGAGCACATGGAAGAAGGGAGGTCCCCTCCCAGCCTTCCTTGCTGGACCTGTCCTGTTCTCTTGTGCCATCCTTGAGCTCTCACTAAGCTCCTGTACCATGCTGAGCACTAGGAACTTAAGTTGGGCCGTTTCTATCCTCAGAGGGCTCAGACATTGCATGGGAGTCAGAGGAGTGAGAGGTGGGTGTCCATTCAGTGTGCCACAGAGAAAATTTTACACACTCTCAGTAAGTCATCAGTGACCAGGGCTGTGGCCACCTCTGGGGGAGGGCAAGGTTGATTTCTGTGGTTTCTAAGCCTTTGGTCTAGCAACTACTTTTACCTGGTTCTGTCAGGATGAGCTGCAGGGGTAGCCAGAGAGCAGAGCGAGAATCAAAGCACTCAGCACAATGACATTCTAAGAAGTGAAGTTCTGGCCTGCTGTGGTGGCCCTGCCTGCAACACCTATGATCTCAGCTACTCAAGGCTGAGGCAGGGGGGCTCACAAAGTCCAGGCAGCCTGTGCAACTTCGTGAGATGCTGCCCCAAACAAAATTTTAAGAGGGCTGGAAATGTAGCTCCGTGGTTCAAGACTCACCTAGCCCACAGGAGGCACTGGGTTCAATCCTCCATAATGAAAAAAAAGAAAACACCAAAATGAGGTGTCATGGGCAGAAAGAGGAAGCCCCCTGGATGGAGGAATGGGGTGTAGGGATATGATAGAAAGGATTGGAAGGGAGCAGGCAGGAAGCACAGGGGAAAATATGACCAAACCAGCAGAAGCTACGTACGACACCATCTCCTACAACAAAAATACAAACCGTCAACGGTGCAAAAAATTTTTCTTCAGTGGGCAGAGGTCTGTCACTGCACATACTGCTGGGGACGCTTGCTCCCCTGACATGCTGACACGGCTCCACCGCCAGCCGCAGGGGCAGCTCCTGATCAGTCCAGGGCATCACACAGGTCCTCACCTCCAGGGCAATGTTGGATTCAGAAAGGAGGCTGATCCTTGAAACAAGGAGAGGGGTTTGGGTTTGGTTTGGTTTTGTATTTTAATTTTTGCTTGGTTTTGTTTTAGGATGCCTTTAGGAAGCATTGAGGCTGGAATGGCAGTAAGGTTAGCTGTGAAAATAAGAGGAAGCCAGGTGTAGGGGTGCACACCTGGAATCCCAGCAACTCAAGAGGCTGCGGCAGGAGGTTCCCAAGTTCCAGGCCGGCCTCCACAACTTAGTGAGACATTGCCTCAAAATAAAATAGAGAAGTCTGGGGATGGAGATCAGTGGTGAAGCACCCCTGGGTGCAATCCCCTGTACCAAAAAATAAACAAAAACAGCCAGAAGTAGATGTGTGGCACACCAGTTAATGTGTCGGAGGGACACCTGGTCCTAGGGTCCATGGCTAGAGCCAGGCCTCAGCTCCTGCCTGAGGCTCTGCTCTGCTCATGGGGTGGCTAAGTCTGCTGGTGAGTGCGCTCTCTATTGCCAGTTGTACTGTAAATGTGACAGTTACTCAAAGGACGTCTTGATAGAATAGGACTATACACAAATTCTGCTGCTGTCCCTGGCACAAACTCATTGCTGTGGTTCAGACATATCCCCCGAAGTTTCTGTGTTGGAAACTGAATCCCCAAAAACATATGTCATAATTTTCCATAAAGGCATTTGGAGGGAGGAACTTTGGGATCAGAGAAAGTCAGGTGGGGGCTGGGTGGCATTCGTGGCTTTGTGAGGAGAGGAGAGAGACTGTAGCTTCATACTTGCCCCACCTCCCAGTGTTATAACACAGTGAAAAAGCCCCCGCCAGGTGCTGGCTCCATGCCCTTGAAACTCCCAGGATCCATAACTGTGAGCCAAATAAACTTCTGTTCTTCATAAATTACCTCGTCTCATACATTCTGTTATAGCAACAGAAAATATACCAAGAAACTCATCATCTTCAACAACCAATCCACTCACATGAGGTAGGCAACGTGCTCAGGAGCCGGGGTCTCCTGCTGGAACTTCAGAATCCCTTGTCCACTTACTTCTCCATTTACAGTTATGTGGGAAGTAGGAAGATGGACACAGCAATCACCTCAAGAGCCAGCTACAACCCGGACATCATGGCCTGGGATCTCTGAAGGGCCACAAAGAGGTTAAGCCAAGTATTCCCTCATGGCTCCTGGGAGGGAGTGGGGAGAGCAAGCTGAGGCCTGGGGTCTCTCCAGTGACCTCTGCCACACCAAGTCCACAGACAGTGTCAGGATGCAGATTTGCACCTGTTCCCTAAGGCACTGTTAGGAAGGGATGCTGATCTCTCTCCACTGCCTGGCAAAGCAGTCGCCATTTGCTTGCAGTCAAGTTCAGGACCCTTCTCCACCGCTGGAATGAAGGCACTGCAAAACCCCAGATGTGCAGAGAGGAAAGAGGGGACAAGCTGTCAGTCTGATGCTATAATGAAAAGAATGCAAAGAAGAGGCCCTGAAGGGAACTTAACAGAGCAAAGCTCCACGTAGCAGTCAACAAAAGACACACACTGAGAGGAGGTACAGGAGAGCCCCACCTGTCTTGCAGGGCGAGAAGGGGGCAGACAGTTGCCCTCCTCTGGCTGAATAGCAGGTACCCAGGAGAAGCTCTGAGTTTTATGATCTCAACATGGTTAGACTAGTGTCAACTGAAAATGGGCTCACCTCCCTCTGAATCGCAGCCCTCCTTGAGGAATGGGTGTCAGTGGCCTCTAATCTCTTTACCAAGACCCCGGTCCCTTTAAAACCAGTCAGAGAGTCTCCACCAAAAGGAGCAGATGTATTGCCATCATCAACCTAAATACAAACGGAGAGAGCCTGTCTAAGGTGTACTGAGTTTATTTGGGAGTAGCAGAGGATTGTGACCTGGGACATTCATGCTATGGGGACACACAGGCATACCCAAAGAGGTTAAGGCAAGAGGGAGCTTTTAAATACAAAAAAAAGAAACACTGCATTGTCGCTATATAATTTATTTTGAAACAAAGACACTTGCCACAGGAGCTTATCACAGGGGTTGAGGACAGTCCCTCCCAGTGGCATGTGTCAGACAAGCGTTCTTGAGCATCTGGCTAGGTGTTCAACAAGCTGTTCTTGCAACTTGTGCAGCAAGCTGCTGTTTGGAAAGTCCTTGGCAAAAGTTTTTATAACAGGTATATGTGGGCAAAAGCCCTTTCGGGGGTCTTTGCAATAGTTCTCCTCAAAGGCATGTGTGCCAAGGGCCCTCCCTTCTCAGCCGCCTGCTTCCTTTACTCATTTTGTGTTTGACACAAGGACTCCACTGTGACTCTCACAACTTTCAGGCTATCTTCAGATCAAAGTCACAGCAAGGGAAGGTGGCAGAGCTCGCCCAACTTTCCAGTGAAGGCAGAATTGCAAATGTCCCAGATTCTCCTGTGACATAATTTCAGTGTCTACAATGATCTGGAGACGCGGGGGAAGCATTGGTCTGTCTGGCATCCTTGGTCCCTGCTCTGAGTTACGGCACTCCAGTTTTCTTAGGAGGCACCCCTTCCTCTCCTGATACCACGAGGTTCGGGTTGGTGACCCCCTACTCCTTCCAGGGTGCACAGTCCTTGCAGTTGTCTGCAGTGACCATGTCAAAGAAAGGCAACGGCCAGCTGGCTGGACACCCAGAGGGTCGCTCCCTTCCTGCCTGGCTGTGGAGCTGCTGGGCAGGTGCCTGCATCCCAGAGCCGGGGATCCCTGACTGTGGGATCCCACCAAAGCAGATGGCCTCCAGCCTTCAGACCTGAAGCCAAAGTGAGCTGTATTTCTGACTCTGCCCCAAGAGCCATGACTTATGCCACTGTAGGGGGCAAGCAAAGGAAAACCACCTTGAACTCACCTTCACTGTCAAGGGTACTTGCTTCCTCACACAGCTGGGGAGGCCAGACTTGGGGCAGGCTTCGGGGAAGGCTTGAGTCTGTGGCTCAAGGGTGTCCTCGAAACTTAGTGTCCCTGCTCTCTTCTGTGGGTCACTTCCTCCTAAAGCTGGCTTCCCTCATGGTGACAGAATGGCGGCACCAGGGCTAATTTCACATTCAAACTCCACCCTGTCCCAGATGACAGATCTCTCCAATAAGCAAGGAAGCCCCTTTCCCAGGAGCAGTCATAAAACCGCTCCTCATAATTCATTGGTCAAAATCAAGTCAAATGTCTATTCTTAAACCATCTCCTGTGGCCAGTGGGTAGCCATGCTCACAGTGGCTTCTGGGTTGGGGGACAGTGGGCAGAGCTCCCTGTGACAAGGCAGGTGAGATGACTGGCTGCCTTTCAAGTCGTACAACCTGTGAGAGAATGGTGTGTGGCCAAATGAAAACCCAGAATGTTGGGAGGGGTTGGGTGTGACTGAGAGGTGCTGACTTAACCAGCACCTCGCCTCTCCTCGCGGGAAGGCCAAGGGCTAGGACTGCGCCACCGTCGTCTTGAAGGGAGTTCTCACATTAAGTCAGAACATAATTCATAACAATTTTATAGTAAACATAATGTATCAGGTCCTGCAGATCCCACCTCTCAGCCATCTGTCCTCTCTCTGGGTTTCTTTTTTTTTACCACAATGATTCTCCTTTATCACTATCTTTAATAATCAAATAAATTTTTGAAATCATGCCCCCACCTCCATGCCTTGGGCTAGAGCCCCACGAAGGTGCAGTGCCTTTCACAGGCAAGTGATCAAGCTGGCTCTCCCCTCCCTCCCTCCCCACCTGCCAGAGTGCTTTGGCTGCAGGCTGGGGGTGGGGGGTGGAGGAGGCAAGGCCTGGGGGTGGAACATTCTCTACTGCAGGGTCAGCCTCTGAGAAGCCCTGCAGCCCCGTAGCCTCCACCTCGGGAACTCACCCAGCAAAAGAGAGTCCCTAACAGGATCAAGAGGATACCTGGTGGCAGGCCAGGAAGTGTCCTTGTGCTGGCCGGTCAGCTGGCTGGATCTCACTGATGGGAGCAGAGGAGGAACAGGTGGGAGAAAAGAGGGGGACTTTCACGTCACATTCATACAGAATGGCCACACTTCCTTCTCACCCCTCAAAGTCCTGGTTCTTCAGAGGAACAAAGGACTTGTCCCGACCTGTTTTCTCCTCAGAGGACCACACTCTCCCACGGGAACTAGACTCTCACCCGGTCATCCACGGGACTTCTGGGTCCTTCCAAGGTGTCCAGTGTTCTGGCTATGTGCTCATTCCACGTGTTTCAAAGAACACTCTCACGTCTCCCAACTAAGAGAACAACGGACATTATTCTCTCTCAGTTGAGTGACCAGAAGCCATTCCACTCTCACAGTAGGAGAGCTCTTCGGGGCAGGGACTGCACATACTCACTGGTGGCTCACGGTCATAAGAGGAAAGTCCAAAGCTTGGGCATCCCTTGTCCTCAATGAACCAGACACAGACTCGGAAAGCCACAACAGCACCAGCGCACGCCACGGGCTCACCTCCCCAGTCCTCGCGGGCCCACAAAGGGGCACTTGGAGGATGAATCCTCCACAGGGTGATGTGGCTGCTGCCAAAGCCACCAGGGAAAGCCGGTGAGGGGCTTCTCAGGGTGGCACCCAGAGAGCAGAGGCTGGGAGAAACTCTTCAAGCTGGGGCCTTGGGTGACCTAAAGAGAAGGGTACAAAGTTCTTACTTGCCCTTCAGCCCTACCTCCGTCCCCATCAACCCTGGATTCCAGTAACCCAGAGGCCCAGAAGCACCCCAGTGTCCCCGTGCAGCCCTCCTCACCCTCAACTTGAGCTGTTTTCAAACCTTTGAACTCTCATGGCGTAATGTAACTTACGGAAAATTAGTAAATTCAGGGAAAATAAATCAGAACAGTTGTTGTGACTGTTTTTTAAGAAGGAATATACTAGAAGAAATAGTAAGGATCAGGTAGCCAAAAGGCCCAGACCCACTGACCCTCCCCACGTGGCCTGGGACAGAACAAACCAGATGGGATTGCAGGACTTTGGGGAGAAAGACAAAGGTGTGTTTTTAAAGATAGGAAATTATCTGCAATATCATTCAACCATAAAAGAAAGGAAGCACTGATGCGACACAGTTGGGACGGGTGGAGGGCCTCCACCCTAAACGGACCTAAAAGACATTATGCCAGGAAAAGAAGCCAGACACAATCATGACCCTACTGTGACCTTTTACACGACAGGTCCAGGACAGACAAAGCCCCAGAGACAGGAAGGAGCAGCTCCCGTGGGCAGAGTGAAGAAGGAACAGAGAGTGGCCATCTACAGTCACAGGACGTTTCTTGGGGTGATAAAACTATTTTGGAATGAGCGAGAAGTGATGGTTGCACGACACTGTGAATACACTAAATGCCACTCAACTGCACGCGTTAAAATAGTTGTCGTGTGCTACGTGAGTTTCAGCTCATCCCAGAAAGAGAGAAGGAAAAAGGAAAGCAGAGAGAAGGGGGGGAGGGAGGAGGCGGGGGACCATCTCCCTGAGGACCTACTGCTGGCACATCATCTGCGGGTTCCCCGGACACAGGCTGGGCACACCCACATTTCTCAGTGGGCCTGCTGGTATTTGGAGCAAGACTGTCCTCATGGAGTGACCACTGAATACCCCAAGAAGCCGTAACTTCCAGCAGCACCTTCATTTACCCTGAAAACCCAACACACTCGCCACAGTCCCTACTGCCCTGGGAGGGACCTAGGAAAACACAGCCCAAGGGACTGGCAGCCTAGTGGTGGAGGGGGGGACTGTGGTCCAGAACATGCCCTTTGCCCTTTGGCCCTGTCTCTCCCCACCTGCTGGTGACTTGGGGCAAGTTACTCAACACTTGTATGGCTCCCTTCCTTCACCTGCAGACCTGGAAAAGGCCAGCTTCCTAGGGGTGTCAGAAGAACAAAACAGTTAATACCCTAAAAAGAATGTCTGGCACAGACTAGATGCTTGATACATTTTTTAATTCACATAAAAAATGGTATATATTCATGGTATGCAATAGGATGTTTTGATATACATACACATTATGAAATGGCCAAATTGAGCTGATTAACACATCATTCCCCATATACTTATTACTTTTTTATAGTGAGAGCATTTAAATTTACTCCTTTTGCAATTTATTGTACACAACACACAACTGTATACAATAAGTCTATAATTGTCTATATATAATGGTCTATGATTCTTTAATATTAACTATAGTTACTCTGTTGTTCCTGAACTTATTTCTTCAGTCTAACTGAGCTTTTGTATCCTTTGATTAACATCTCCCCAATCCTCGGCCCACCACCACCCCAGCTGTGGGTACACCACTCTGCTTTCTGCTTCCCATGAGGCTAACTTTATTTAGATTCCACTGTAAGTGAGATCATGAACTATTTGTCTTTTTGTACCTGGTTTATTAACGATGTCCTCCAAGTTCAGCCATGTCATTATGAACAACAGATTTCCCTCTATTCAAAGGCTGAATAGTATTTCAGTGTGTGCGTGTGTGTGTGTATGTGTGTAAATAGACAGACAAACATTTTTTTTATCCACTCATCCATCAATGTCTCTTCCATTGATTTCAAATCTTGACTATTGTGAATAATGTTGCAATGGACGTGGAAGTGCAGATATTTCTGGAACATACTGATTTCATTTTCTTTGGCTATATGCCCAGAAGTGAAATTGCTGGTAGTTCTATATTGAATGTGTTGAGAAACCCCCATACTGTTTGTACAGCCATTGTATTCCCACCAAATGTGTGGCGGAGAGATTCCTCAAGTTTGGGTGAGGAACCAACACTTTCATCTGTTTTGCAATAGCCCTTCTAGCAGGTGTGAGATTAAATCTCATTATGGTTTTGCATGTCTCTGATGAGTTAATGAAGTTGAGCAATATTTTCAATACTGCTTGCCATTTGTGGGTCTTCTTTTGAGAAATACCTGGTCAGGATCTTTGTCTCTGCTTGAACTGGGTTGTCTGTTTTCTTACAATTGAGTTATTTGAGTTTCTTACACAATTTCAGTACCAACCTCTTCCCAGGAGTGTGGTTCACAGATAGTTTGAAGCATTTCCAAGTGTTTATTCTTGGGTTTGCTGCCTGTGTTTTGGGGATTGTACTAAAAAACCAACATGAAGAAACCTTTCCCCTGCTTTCTTCTAGTAGTTACAATTTCAAGTCTTACACATGAATTCCAATCCATTTTTGAGTTGGTCTTCATATGTGTTATTCTTACTGAGAGGATGGGGAAGCCTCAAGCTTCAATATGATGTAAAAGAAAACTGGGAGCTTTCCCCATGACCTGTCTTCTTTCCTTCTCAATGCCCACATTCTAGAAGTGGTTGGAGTAAGAAGGCCTTCCAGGAGCTCTGCCACTAAGGAACATCAGGTCCCAAGACATTGAGGGGCATGGGGACTTTCTCCTCCTCCAGCAGACCTAGAACTGCCCAGGAGGAGGGGAGGCAAAGAAAACGGTCCATTTGCACAGTTAGCAACACTTTTTCTAGCAAGCAATTATTTTAAGGTTGAAGGTAGAGGGATAAGAGGCTGGCAGTGTTCTTCAGTAAGTCACATGGTGAAGGAAGCGTACAGCAGTCCTGTGACTGTTTGTACCTGGACCAGGGAAGAGCTGCTTCCAGATATTTGAAGAGCCAAATGGAATTTCCCATATCAAAAACATGCTTTGTTCTTGTGTGACTTCTTTTTAACCTATGTATCATCATTTTAGTGGATGGTTATACACCCTAGAGAAGACAGAAGCAGCTGTTCCCAATCCTAAGACCCTCTCCCCGCCCCACTCCACCCCATACTGTTTCCTTCCAGGATCAAAAGTCCCGCTAAGCCAAGTGTGGTGGTGCACACCTGTAATCCCAGTGGCTCAGGAGGCTGAGGTAGGAGGATGTTGAGTTCAAAGCCAGCATCAGAAACTCAGCCAGGCCCTAAGCAACTCAGTGAGACCCTGTCTCTAAAAAAAAAAAAAAATACAAAATTGGGCTGGGGAAGTGGCTCAGTGGCTAAGTGCCCCTGAGTCAATCCCAGGTACCAAAAATAAGAAGAAGGAGAAGGAGAAGAAGCCAATGTATCTCTGATACACAGGCAGGAGTCACAGAGTCACAGAGAAGGACCTGGAAAAACACTGTCCTTTGCAGGCTCATGAAACGAACTAACAAGAAAGTCTTCAGGAATCCTTGTGCGCCCTCCTCTCTTACCCCTGGTAGCAGAGCGTGGAATACCCCCAGCCCCCTACTCCTTCACCATGCTTCAGGGCACTGCACACAGCAGCATAGAGGGAGATCTATAGAGGGATCTATGTGAGGCTGGTGTGAGGTGGCTCCTTAGGCATCCCTTCTGGCCCCAGCCCTGCCCACTGACTCAGCAGGCATTCTTTGAAACCCTGTTTGATGGCAGCCTGGGTTAGGCTAGGGATCCAGCATTTCTAAAGAAATGGCTTTCCAGTTGAGGTCAAAGGTAAGGGGTTTCTACTTAAATTTATAAAACTGCATTTTACCCAAAAACACACACACACACACACACACACACACACACACACACACACACATGCAAGTTCTTGTTCTTTGTCTGCAATACTTATCACCTGTTATGGGTTCGAGTGTGTCCCATGCCCCAAGTTCATATGCTGTGAGGCCCGAGCCCCTGGTCCCTCAGGATATGACTGGATTTGGAGACAGTCTTTACAGAAGTAAACAAGTTGAAGTGAGTTCATTAGGGTGAGCCCCAACTCAATGTGACTGTATCCTTCTAGAAAGGGAGAAGTGAGAACACATAGGCACAAAGAAAGATGTCGTGAAGACACAGGGGTGGGGGACAGGGTGACGGCCATCTACAAGCCAGAGAAAGGCACCGAGTAGATGCTTCCCTCACAGCCCAGAAAAGAAACCCAGTGTCTCAAGAAAGGAGCACGGTTTTCTGACCAGCCTGAAGTCATGAATGGAGGAGCCCACACACTATCCTTTACCTTGCTCATCTCCAAGATCCCAGGCTCCAGGATTAGGGCGACAACCTACTCATCTACTCACAGTCTCTCAGGAGACCAGCGGATTCACCACTGGAGAAATTAGCCCTGTCCAACAGAAAGCACTGATCCTGATCCACCAAAGGAGGTTCCTCTGTGTCAAGAAAGTCTGTGACCAGCAGTCAGCATTGGACTCATTTTATTCATGTTTCTCGAGTCATGAACAAATATTCAATGTTGACTAGACATTCAATGACAGCCTCAACAAAATACAGAGGGGAAAAGAACAACAGGGAAAAGGAACTCAAAGGAACCAGGGGCAAAGTGAAGAATAAGAGGGAAGACCTCAAAAATTAGCATTGAACATTCTATGGTCATGTGCTTAAAAAAAAAAAAAAAAGAACAAATTTAAAACATTACCATCAACTATTCTCAAACACAAGATACTTTATAACCAGAAAACAAGAATAGATGCTATTTAAAAGGGGAACAAAGAACTTTAAAAACACTTTTGAAAATTAAAAATATGATAGCAGACACTAAAACATAAGCGTTGGAAGCCAGGCGTGGGGACACACACCTGTAATCTCAGCAGCTCAGGAGGCTGAGGCAGGAGGATCGTGAGTTCAAAGCCAGCCTCAGCAACAACAAGGTGCTAAGCAACTCAGGGAGACCCTGTCTCTAAATAAAGTACAAAATAGGGTAGGGGATGTGGCTCAGTGGTGGAGTGCCCCTGAGTTCAATCTCTAATACTAAGGAGAAAAAAAAAAAGAAGAAGAAGAAGAGTTGGAAGATACTGTTGAGAAAATCTCCCAGGAAGTAGAGTGAAAGATAAAGAGATGGACAATAAGCAAGAGGGGATAAGAAAATTAGAAAACAAGCCCAGGGGTCCCAACCTTTGAGTAAAAGTAGCCCTAGATAAGAGAACAATGTAGATAGGTCGGGAACATGAGTTTTCTTATTAAAAGTAACCACAGCATGCTCAACACAATGAAGAGAGAAAGAGGGGTCAAACCATCTCCTCATGAAATTCCATAACACCATTGCTAAAAAGAAGCTTCCAGAAGGAAGGGAAAAAAATGTCATAGTTACAAGTCATAGACCAGGAGGAGTCAGATTTTTTAATAGTAATTTTGGATACTAGAAAGCAATGGCATGATGCCTTTCAAATTCTGAAGGAAATTTTATTTCCAGACTAGAATCCTATACCCAGATAAACTTTCAGTTGATTGAATAGTAAACATTTTCAGACATAAAAATCTCAAAAGTCTCAAAAAAATAAAATTCCTAGGTATACCTTTCTCCTTAAGTTAATTGATGAGAGTTGTTCTGGTTATTTTTGACTGTGTAGGAATGTACCTTAAAGCTTAATGGCTTAAAACAACAATGAGTTGTTATTTTAGTTTACTACTTTTCCTATGAGGAACCTGAACAGAAAATAAGAGGGGTTGGAGCAGATGGGAATGTTAGCATCTCTTTACCTCTCTCCATGTGTCCTGTCTACAAGGACCAGCTTAGGCTTCCTCACAGCATGGCAGCTCAGGGCCAACCTCTAGAGACAGGAAGTGAGAGGTGAACCAGCTTGGGCTTCCTCACAGCATGGTGGCTCAGGGACAGCCTCAAGAAACAGGAAATGAGAGGTATCTGTCTCTTCAGATCTGAGCCTGGAAACTGGTGCACTCTCACTTTAGCTACATTCTGTTGGCAAAGCCATGACCTATTCAAGAAGAAGGGACAAATCACACCTCTCAAGAGTAGTAGTGTTAAAGAATCTGTAGACATCTCTAATCTTCCCCAAAGAGTAACTAGGAAAGAGAAAGCCTGGGGAAACAGAGGAGAGGCAAAGGCAGTTGGGAAGGCGATATGAAAGACACAGAAACAACCAGGCCAGACTGAAGGCCACAGAATGGGGGCTCCAGGATGCATGAGTCCACAGGGGGCTGGAGGGAGCAGGACAGGGATTACCTGACAGGTCTGACCACACAGAGGGGAGTGCAGTTGTGACAGATGTGTCTAGTGTGGGGGTCAGTAAGTGAGGCATGTATAGAAAACTAAGCAAATGGATAAAGGGCATGATGGCATTCTCCAGGGAAAGAAATGAAAAAGTTATGACAGAAAGGAATGAAATATGGTATACCAGGGACTGGCTATGAATAATATTTACATGGTCATAACAATCTAAGTCTGGGTATGATGTAAGTAAAAATAGCGGTACACTGATCTTCAGAGAATAAGTTATAGTGAGAAATTTTCATTTTCTGTGACAGAAACACAGTTTATAATCAAAAAGAGGCAGGCACAGGGGTTTAGCTTAATGGTTGACTATGTGCTTAGTAGTCTTGAGGCCCTGTGTTCAATTCGTGGCACCAAAAATATTTTTTAAAGTGCTCATCCAAGCAATTACTTAGGAATATGGAATTAAAGAACATAGGAATAATAGGAAAGAATTAAAGTGGTTACCCAAGAGGAAAGGAAATGAAATACAGAGGGGTCTGGCAGGTGAAGGGTATTTTCATTACAAACTCAGTATAATTTATTAGGTATGTTCACACATTACATCAATGAAGAAAGGACACATAGTAAGACCCTGTTTAATATAACAAAATAATGTCCACATGTGTATCAGAACTCTTAGAAAAAGAAGTAAAAAAGCTCCTACAGATATGCAAATGGATTAGAAGTGGTTTGGGAACCAAATATCTACCAATAGATGAACACACAAGCAAAATGAGACATGTACCCATAATGGAATATTATTTGGCCTCAAAGAGGGAGAATTTCTGACATGCTACAATATGGATGAAACTTGAGGACATTATGGAAAGTAAAGCAAACCTTCTACAAATGGACAAGTTCTTTATGATTCCTAGAGAGGAGGGACCTAGAATGGTAAGATTCAGAGAGAAAGAAAGTAATATTATGGTTGCCAGGGGCTGGGGTAGAGGCAACAGGAAGCCCTTGTTTCATGGTACAGAGCTTCCATTTGGGAAGTCCTGGAGATGGTGGTGATGGCTGCCCAGCACTATGAATGTACTTAATGCCCCTGAACTGTGCCCTTAAAAATGGTGAAGATGGTGAATTTTAAGTTATGTGTGTTTTACCACCACCACCACCACAACAATAACAACAAAAAAGGGTTGGAGGAGGGAACATTTTAGGAAACTTTCAAATTTTCCCTATTATTTGACTCTTCATAGTGAGAATGTGTTCATGAAGCACTTGCATGGATAAATAAGACTAAAGGAATAAACTAAGCAGGAAAAGTTAAAAGATAAGTTCAAATGCTCTTGGGAAGGAAAGAGAAGGGAATGAGGAGAAAGAAGGGGAGAGGGAGCTGCCAGGAGAAGGGGAGGGGAATCTCGAGGAAGGGCATGGAAAGATCTCAGGGAAGGAAAACATTAAAGGGGCTCTTTAAGTTGTTCCACTGAGGGATGTGTACCACTCCCGTATATGAGCATGCCTGTACCCGAGCATGCCCATACCCGAGCATGTCCACTCACCAGCCTTATGAGAACTTCTGTTCAACAAAAAAAGTAAAAAAATGTTTCAAAAAGCCGATCTTGTGATGTTGGCTTTCACATTCCCTACAAATCCCGATGGGAGCATTGTATCAGGCCATTTTCTGTTACTATAATGAAATAACTGAAGCTGGGGACTTTGTAAAAGAAAAGAGATTTGGCTCATAGTTCTGGAACTCAAGGCCTGGCGTGGGCTTCTGCTCAGGTCTGGAGAAGATCTCATGGTGGATGCCGTCACAATGGGAGAAGAGATCCCACGGAAAGAAGGAAATCAGAGAATGGGGAGGGGCCAGTCTTGTGACCTCCCACTAGGTCCCCAAAGAGCTTTTAGTTGGTGTGTTATATCTATTGATATCTATCCCATTGGAAATCATAACAAAGTTTTTCAAGTATTCTTCAAGACCCCACCACCCCTCAGCTAGGGACTGAGCTTCCAATACATGAGTCCGTGGGGACAGAAACCACATCCAAACCATAGCAAGCCTTAAGTTATCCCAAATCCTCCTGTTGTTGGGGCAAATAGTACACTCTCACTGTATGCATTATAGGGTAGGATGGCCCTCAGCAAGCTGGGACAGCCCCAGAGTCTGGGGGACACGCTTCCAGAAAAAAGTGAGGGTAAGCTAATCTTTGAGAAAGGGGAGAACAATCCCGAGAGGGGGGCCTGGGCTGTGACCACAGAGTTTCTGGGAGCAACCTAGGAACAAACCCTTGTTGGAAGGAAGGAGGGCAGATACGCAGAAGAAATTTCACCACCTCTTTTCTTTGAGAAGGAAACTGTTTCCTGGGCTCTCATGTCCTGAGAGTGGCTGACCCTGTTCAAGATTTCTACTATATACACACCGCCACACCACACCCCAACACCCTCGTAACTTCAAAGGCCCTTTGGGGTGTGGGAGGACTAACCGCAGAAGGCCTTCCCTGGTCTGGGGAGTGGTCCAGTTTATTTCTGGCCTTCTGTGGGCATTTACATTAGCCGGATGTTAATACATCCAGAGGTAAGATCACTATCTTCTAATCTGGAGAGGAACCTGAGGTACAATGAGAACTTTCAAACTTTCATGACAAAGTTTTTCTGATATCAAATAGATATCAGAATCTTTAACCATTTGGGGAAAAAAGAATATGAAATATCTATGCTATTACTACAACTCTGAAATCATGAAGTAAATGAACAAGAAATAGAAAGAATGGCAAAGTGTTTGTTAAGGTAACAAGATGTCTTTTTCCTTTTTTTTTTTTCCCTTGTCATATGCAGCCAGTGTGTCTCCTCAACAGTTCCTCGTCTACGCTCATGACGACCTACCAGGACAGATACTCTCCTCATTCGGAGGTGCAGGGGAATGGAACCCTCTGTCTCCTGCAGGCTAGGCAAGTGCTCTACCACAGAGCCACACCCAGCAGCCCAGTGAAGGGGAAGTCCCCCAGTGGCCAGTGGTGGTCACACAGGCTCAGCAACCAGGCTCTGCATGCTGGGCTGGCTGCCTTTCTCTGGGTCCCTGCATTGAGGTGGTATTAGGTCACTAGGAAGTGCCTTCTACTTGGCCAAAATCAATATCTTGGATCTTTGAATTCTGTCCCATATTTTAAACTGCAGTTATTTAAATTGAAAGGGCAAAGAGGCAATAGCCCAGGAACACATTAAGGAGTGTAGAAGCAGATAGGCAGAGAGGGCTTTCACACCCTTCAAATTTAGTCCCCAAAGAGCTCTGAAATCATTACAATATTTTTCAAATATTTAAATCATTTGTAAGTAACAATAGGTCCATTAAGTGTGTCTGAAAATAACTGTTTTCCAAAGCAAAACAAAAGTAAGATACATTTCCCTTTAATGTCTGTCTTAACAGAAGGCAGTTGGGGTCTCAGTCTCTGCTTCTGTGTTTAATTTGCTGGAAAACTATACATCATGTAGTCTCTGGAAGCTGCCACTGTACAATAGTTTAAGAATGAAACTGAAAAAAGCCAGTAACAGATGTAAAAATAAGTTTGAATTTGGTGAACCTTCTTAAAGGGTCTTGTATACCCTGTGGAAACTAGCAACGCACTTTGAGAACCATGACTTTAAAAACTATGTGTGGGGAGACCCTCAAGGACATACCCACCCCACACCTCCCACTTTCAACTCCCTGAAACTCCCACCTCCCTTCTGGGTGACCCTCATGCAGGAACACATATTCCTCTCCAGGGACACGTTGACTTGTACTCAAGCCATCTCCTTCCCTCTCAGCCCAGCACTTTCTTAAGAAAGAATCTGTACATGCCCTAACTGGCCGTGAGCCACTCAGCCAACACAGCGACATGTCCAGTTTGGGTCAGTTAGAGCTGCGCATTAAAGTGGATTTCACATATTCCTACATGTGTGGAATATAATTCGCTCCATTTCGACCCCTAGTTTCACTCTTCACCCTCATAGTGACATTTGTTATGCTAAAACTCGGAAATGGCTCTAGCTGGTCTTTTCAGACCCCTGAAAGGAGCCAGGCCCCTCGCCCCATAGGACTCAGGAGAAAATAGAGCCCACAGGAGGCAGTGCCGAGTTCTGGTCTGGACTTGCCAGTAACTGAGCCATTTTCTCCACCCAAAATGAATTGCACCAAACTTCCTGCCCACCTCTCAGGGCTGTGGTGGCATCAAATGACTTTGTAGAACCTAAGCCCGCGCCCCTTATAACCAGAGTACACCTGCTGCTGTCCAGCTGCCCACTCTGCACACAGTACTCCGGGGGGCACTGGGAGTCCTCAGCCCTTGACCCGAGGCACGCCCTGGCAGGGCCAGTCCATCCCTGCGGCCCACACCATCTCCTTTTCTTACCCCTTGTGCTCACCAGGGGTAGGACACGGCGGGGTGGGGTTTAGAATCCTTGAGGCCAATCCTTCCCTCCACTCAGCCGAGCGCCCTTCACTGTGGCACGCGGCGCCCACCTTTCGCCCCCACTCTTCCCTGACACGTGGGGGAGGGAAGCCCCTCATCTGCAGAGGTGACGATCAGGTCTGTCTCTCCTCACAGGAACACTTCACGCCGCCCTCGCGCGGAACTTCCCACTGGGACGCCCTGGGGACTGAGGGGACACCGCGCTGCGATCACGGACAGTACCTGTGCCGGAAGAGTGGGCAGCCGCCCAGAAGCCTGCGCAGCTCGTTCTTGAGGCTCCAGAACTCGCCGTCCAGGTAGCGGTGCAGAGAGGAGTCCCCGAGTCCCAGGTCCTGTGCCGGCTCCATCCCGCTGGCTTCTGGCTCCTGCTTCCTAGGAGCTGTGGGAACTGGAGGGCCCGCCCTCTGCGTCTCACCTCACCAGGCCCCTCTCCGCCCACTCACCCGTCTTCTCCCTGCTCACCCGCTCACCCGACTGCTCCCTCCCCCATCCTGCGCATCGCCCTGCACTGAGCCCCTCCTTGGGTGCAGAACAAAGAACTTTCCTAGGTGCTCCTGCATTGCTCTCTATCCCTTGTGCTGGGCTGGTCAGTTGTCCCCCCAGGTTTGTAGGTCACAAGAAACAATATGTGAGTCTTAGGAGGGGTGCTGGTCTGGGGTCTGGGCTGGAGTCTTGTAGACTTAGAGCTGAGCCATCTCCCCCAATGAACGGCTCCCAAGATCCAAGAGCCTCTGGTCATGGCTCTGGGCCCAGCTCAGCTGCACTGTGGCTCCAATCCCTGCCACCACCAGCCGGGTATTATGTTTCCATGATTAGGAGGGGATCCAAGCTGACAGAACCACCATCCAGGAGCTGGGGGCTGCAACTGGAACGCTCACTTCCTCTCCCAGAAACCTCCCTTTCTGTCCTTGTCATGGCCAGTAACAAATAAGTTCTAACTTAAGTGGAAAACGTTCCTTCCTATCTTCTAACTCTCATATGCTTTATTGACTCTCTATTTAAATACACAGGAAACATTAGCTGTTCCCCTTCTTCTAAACACTAGTTTGCTGGCCGGATGACCACTGTGGGTGTGGCCTGCTGTCCTTAGGTTAGGGGATGCCATCTGTATGAGTTTGCTTTGGCTGCTGTAACAAATTACCACAAACCAATTTCCTTCAGACAACACAAGTACATTCTCTCGCAGTTCTGGAGGCCAGAAGTTCAAAAATGGGTCTTCCAAGGCTATTCAAATCAAGGTGTTAGCAGGTCTGGTCACCCTCTGGGAGCTTCACAGGGAAATCAGTTTCCATGTCTTCTCCATCTTCTAGAGGCTGTCTGCTTTCTTGGCTCCAGGACCCTTCTTGTCTTTAATATGCATCACTTCAACCTCTGCCTGCATGGTCCATCTTCTTTTGACTCTGATCTTCCTGTCTCCCTCTGATAAGGACCCATTTACATTGGTCCCACCCAAGTAATCCAAGATAGCCTTCCTATCTCAAGATAGCCTTGCTGTCCTTAATAGCAGCAACATCACTTTTGCCATATAAACCAACACATTCCCAGGTTCCAAAACACTGGCTTTGAACCTGGGATGGGAGGAGCTTCATATTATATTTGACATTTAACAAAACTGTCACCACTCATGGCTAAAGAGCTCATGGCTCCAGGAGACACTGAAAGCACAAGGTGAATATTGCCATTGGCTGTGTCTGACAAGGCATTATAAGCTTTGTCACCAGCTTAGAAGAGACATAGTCAGTTGGCAAGCAGGAATGGAAAGTTCAGGGATTTTCAGGATTGGAAGAGGCAACTTTTTCCCAACTAGTAGCAACAAAGATTAAACCTCAGAAGCATATTTGTGGCAATAAAGACCAATTAAAACTCAAGACCCTGGGGCTGGGGTTGTGGGTTCAAGGATAGAGCTGCCTAGCATGTGTGAGGCCCTGGGTTGGATCCTCAGCACCATATAAAGATAAGTAAATAAAGGTATTGTGTCCATCTACAACTAAAAAATATTTAAAAAAAACAAAAAACCTGAAGACTCTCAAACTCTACACACTTGCCCCTGTGGTAAGAATAGAATCAAACGTCTGACATCAACCCTTGTTGATGGACTTCAGGGATGCCCAGCAAGCCACCTCTTCACTCCCAGGCCCTGTCTATCTGAGCAACCCCCATCTGAAGGATCACAGGCTGCTACATCAAAGTACAGATCCCCCACTAGCTGATAAAGGGCACCCCGAAGCAACAAGCTTATTCTGGCCTATCCAGAAGATACTAGAAGAATCAGTGTGCCCTAAAACTACCACCCGCCTGTGAATGTTTTATAATAATAATAGCAAGGAAAAGTGGTCAAATAAATGATCCAGTAGAAATCCCCGTGTTGCCTTGGCTTATCTAGTTCCCATGGCCACTGGGTTAGTTTTGTAGGGTTGCCATACAAATGAGCACAAACCAGTTGCAGTAAATGGCAGAAATCTATTTTCTCACGGACATGGAGGCCAGAAGTCTGAAAAGAAAGTGTCAGCAGTGCTGTGATTCCAGGGAAGAACCTTCTCACCTCTGCCCAGATTCTGGTGGCTCCTGGCAGTCTTGGCCATTCCTTGGCGTTAGCTCATCTCTCTGATCTCTGTCTCCGTCTTCACAGACCCTTGTCTCCTTCTTCTAAGATGCACACCTGTCCACCTCAACTGACTCACATCTGCAAAATCATATTTCCAAATTTTTAGGCCACATTCTGAAATTCCACATGGACGTTAACTTTTTTTCGGTAACACTGTTCAACCTAGTATACCCACCTCAAGTTAATCACTGACCAACAAGGGAAGAGAAAAACCATAATTGGCTTAGAACTTGGGTTTGTGTCTGCATCAACCATGCCTTAGAGTAGCCTGTGATTTTTTTTAAAATGTTCAGTAAGTGGCAAAACCCACATACCCCGAACAATAAATCTAATTTCTAGAGATAGGTCCTAGACATCTGAATTTTTTAAAAGTTCTTCTTCATCCCCAGTGATTCTATTGGGTAGCCAGGGCTGAGACATTGGTTCAGACTCTAGTTCTCAACCCTGCTGCATAGTGGAGTCCTACACTGTTAGAACAATTGGTGAAATTTAAACAAGATGGATTACATAATATCACTGAGCCAGTGTTGGTTTCTGATTTTGATCATTGTACTATGGGTCTTTAAATGAATGTTATTGTTTTTAGGAGTAAATTGAAGTGTTAAGGGGTAACAGGGTAAATTTCTCTAAAGGAGTCAGAAGAAAAGTGAGGGGGGGATGCACATGTGTACACAAGTATATATGGAGAGAGAGGAAAAATCAAATATGGCTTCTCTAAACTAACATATTAGCCAGAACTTTCTCAGTTATAAAGCAATTTGAATTCTCTTCAGCAAGATGGAAATATATTGGCTCATTAAACTCCAGAAAAACTTGGACATCATACTTGGGGAAGGTCAGAAGGTCACACTGAGACCAGCAGCCTCAACTCTATCAGTCTCACTCTCTGTCTCTGGATCTCTCTCCCTCTCTTGTCCCCCCTCCCCTAAATAAGGCTGGTCTCTGGGGAGACCTAAGTCCCCAGCAGATAGATACTAGAGGCTCACAGTTTCCCAGCCCCACATTCCTCAGCTTTCGCCATCAGAAATACTTTTGTTTCTTCCTCATCTCCAATTGTGATAATTTGACTTTGATTGACTCAGTGTGGGTCGAGTACTACATGCGTGGAATATAATTCCAGCTGCTGGAGGAGAGGAGTGTCCCAAGCAACTATGTGAGGACATGGCTTCCCTGCTGTGGCTGGTGAGTCTGGTGGGAAGTGTTGCCCACTCCACCACCCGCCCAGCTGCTCTGCACAGCAATATCCAAAAAAAATTCTGCTAATAATTCTCCTTCTAGGCAGTCAGTAGCATATGAGCGGTCAAAGGACAACAGGCAGATGTGCCTGCTTCCCTTGGCCAGGCTCCGAGATCCTTCCGTGAAAAATGCTGGGGAAGACCTGAGAAGAAAGGTGGAAGTAAGAACCCAGGAACAAAGGAAGTCAGTGGGCTTGTGCTGAGGAATGACTTGTCCACAGAGGCTGATATCTGGATGATATCCCTAGGGGCTGCCTGACAGTACAAGCCTGAGGCCATAATGCTGCCTTGGGCTTTGCTCTTTGGTGCTTCTGGGCCCTGAGGCAAGGCAGGGCCCTCAGCTGGGCATTTACAGAGGAGCCTTCATGTAGCAGCTAAGTGGGTCTTGGCGTGGATCTGGTGGGCAGGTTTCTTTTAAGCTGCACCCATAGATGAACGACCAGGAGTGCTGACTGACTTGCCCAAGGGCACACAGCTCTTGGTGGCCTCCCAAACACCCTATCCAGGGCTCACACAACTCAAAGTCATGCCCTATGTCACACTGCTCTAACCTGAGGGGCCTCAGTGAAAGTTCTGGATGCTGCTCTTATGGAGGCCTAGTTCTGGATGCTGCTCTTATGGAGGCCTAGGGCACAAACATTACACTACCATTAGAACTCAGGGTTCTGTGGCCAGAAGTAGCCTGTTCCCAGGGCACTTCAGTATGATTTGTAGAGGTCATGGAGCCATAAAATGTTAAGAGTTGGGGGCTGGGGTTGTGGCTCAGTGGTACAGCACTTGCCTAGCATGTGAGAGGTGCTAGGTTTGATCGTCAGCACTACATAAAAATAAATAAATAAAGATACTGTGTCCAACTACAACTAAAAAAATGTCAAGAGTTCCGACCCCTGGGGCTTGTCCAACTAGTCCTTCTTTTCAGATGAGAGTGTGGCATTTTATGGGTCATCTGGCCACTGCACTGAGGTTTGAAGAGAGAAAAATGTGGATATCGTAGTGTCTGCCTAATTCCCAATACTGCCCAGCTGGAGTACTTCTGGAGTTCTAGTAAAGGTATTTTACTACTCAGATTTACCTGGCCCTTGCTTCACCTGCCTATGCAGAGCTTAGCCCCTGACCAAGCCCTTCCATCCTTCTTCTCCAGGAACCTTGAGGGGCTTTTCCTATAGATCATGAGCACCTCTGCACCTCCCCACCTCACATTCAGCCCTGGGCTGGGATAGAAGGTACTGTGTGGGAAAAGGAACCAGGAAACACAGCTTTCCTTCATGTCATCACAAGGGACAACATTTGCAATGGGAAAACTGGTCTTCCCCAGTATTTTTATGTAAGGAAGCCTTTTACTTACTGTTCTCACTTATGCCAAGTGCTAGACAGGAATCCCGGGAGAGGGAAGGAACAGATTCCTGAAACAGCCACCATGCTGTCCTCAGGAATGAGCTCGCCTCCAAACAGCCATGGCTTCATTATGAGATCACCCCTGATTCAACAGCCTCTTCTTCTCCCCAGGATGAGAGCCTTCCCACAAGTGGACTCTGATGGACTCACTCTGGCCTCCATGAGGCCCACAGGCCCAAGTGGCCTCCTGCTGGGAACACATGCTTATGCTCCTTAAAGTCCCCAAAGGCAGGCTGGCATCAAGGGTTCCCAAGCACTCTGTTCTTGGAAACAATTAGGCTGTGAACTGTGATGCTTCTGGTCCTGACTCCACAGAGAAAGTCCAGACAGTTCTGGATTCATCTTAAATTTGAGTTGGAAATAGTATGACTTCTCTATTTGTTTTTCACTGACTTGCATGAGCTACTTCTGTTCATGAAAAGATCCAGAAGCAATATCTACCCCACAGCAGTGAGCACCCAGCACCCAGCACCCAGATTCAGATCTCTAAATACCATTCCCTACTAGGGAAACCAGAGCTCCTGGAGAAAGGCTGATTCCAGGGCAAGGCAGGAGTGTCTGAGATGAAACTTGAGTGTCTCTGCAGTGCCATAAAGCAAGGATGTCATCCTGGAAATTTTGTCAAAGGGACACAGGAGTCCTTCACCAGCCAAAATGCCCAATTTGAGCAACAAGAAAAACATAAGCAGCTTAAGAAAGGATTTAAATCACACACACACACACACACACACACACACACACACACACACACACTCTCACACACACGAAATTGAAAGTAGCTTGCAAAATTCTTCAGCCCAGGGAAACATGAGGCCAGAGACCTGGGTCAACCAGATCATTCTGACACAGCAGAGCAGCCCTTTCCCATCTGTCACAATTCTCACCTGGAATATGTGATGTATATTTTATGAATATATTTCAGTAAATAAGTGTGAAAGAATAAAACTTTTGAAATCATTATCTGGCAAATCCCAGGAGATGATGGAGGTGGGTAGGTGGTGGTCATCAGGGCTACTAACACTGACTAATGACAGGTTGGCAAGTATGTGGTAACAGTCAGATTAAACTGCTAACACTAAGCCCCCTAGCCATGACACAACCAGACACTCTGGCTCCTGGGGTGACACAATGGAAAGCACAGGACTCCACCTATTTAACTTTTTTGAGGGGGAAAAAGTTGAACACAAATCTAATCAAGCCTCTAGGTCAGGCAAATGATATATCAGAAATACAAGGGAGGGACCAGTGTTGTGGCTCAGCAGTAGAGCACTCACCTAGCATGTGAGAGGCCCTGGGTTCAATCCTCAGCACCACATAAAAAAACAAATAGATAAAATAAAGAGATTGTGTTCAACTACAACAATATATATATATATATATATATATATATATATATATATATATATATATATATGAAAAAAGACATGTTAAGAGATCCCATGAAGATGAAATTAGCTAAAAGCTCAAAATGCATAGCAAATGGTCAAGTATTTTCAACAACAACAAAATGGGCATAAGGAAAAGGAAAGAGAATTTTTTAAAAATATTTTTTAGTTGTCAATGGACACAAATCTTTATTTATTTTTTTATGTGGTGCTGAGGATTGATTTGAATCCAATGCCTCCCACATGCTAGGCAAGCACTCTACCACTGAGATTCAACCCAGCCCAGGAGGGAGAATTTTTACAGTGAAAATATTAACAGCAAGGATTCAAAAGACCCATTGAACTGATGCACAGACCACGTTACATAAGAAGCATCCAGCTTTTACCAACTGCAAAACTTGATTTTTTTTCCCCAACTGTAAAAATTTGAAACAACTGAGGAAAATTTCACACAAACAGGTATAAGAAGAGACTTGGGAACTGTTACTCTTTTGCTATCATATGGCATTGTTCTCCCATCCACTTTAGTCCTCTGCACAACTGTAAGTGTTTCAGATGACATGATATGATGTCTGAGACTTGCTTTAAAATACTGATTGAAAACACAAAAGCAGCAAAGGGTGTGGCTCGGGAGTAGAGCACCTACCTGCCCAGCATGTGCCAGCCCTGGACTCCCTCCCTAGCACTTCCTGGGGGAGGGGAGCAGCTAGTAGGGAGAAACAATGAGTCAAAAGCAGCAGAATGTTGATAGCTTTGAAACAGGTAATGGTAGGACACGTGCTAATTATATTAATCTACTTTTTTATTTCTATAATACTTAAACTTATAATACTTAAACATTTCTATAATACTTAAACTTATTTTACCACTGTCTCTTCTCAGTCTCCATACCAGTCTTCTGCACCAGAATTCCTGAGGAATAAGGCCTGGGCATGTGTTTTAAACAATTTTCCCCATGTGATTTTTGTATCTGGCATTGAAACACCTAGTCTAAAGCAGGGTCCTGATGCTACAATCCTTGGAATTGAAGCCAAATTAAGCCCATCACTTATTTTTATAAATAAAGTTTTATTGGCACATAGTCATGCCCTTACATTCACACATTGTCTATGGCAGCTTTTCATGCCACAACAGCTGAGCTGAGTGCTTGCAACAGATTCCATGTGGCTCACAGACCCCAAATATTTTCTATCTGGGTTTTTTTTTTTTTTAAAGTTCATCAATCCTTGGTTTAAAGTATACTTCCTGTCTATATGGATATTTTCCTTATTGCAGCCTCTATGGTTTCATGTTTAACTTCTATTTCTGGGATTTCTGGTAGTAGAAGCCAGAAATGTGAATATGAATATATGAGGGTTAGTCCATCTGATCCAAATTTGGGGACACTGAGGTATAAAGGTTAAAATTTAACCAAGCAAAAAGTGAGTAGGAGAGGCTGGGGTTGTAGTACAGTGGTAGACCACTTGCCTGGCATGTGTGAGGCCTTGGGTTCGATCCTCAGCACCACATATAAATAAAGAAAGGAAAAGATCCATTGACAACTAAAAAATAAATTATTTTTTAAATTTAAAAACTGGATAGGAACATGTTCCCAGCCATGAGATTGGCACAATCCAAATCCAAGAGGAAAAGCCAGGCCACCATGTATACTTGTAGCAGTTGTACACTTACAAGGACACCATATCTAGAACAGACTGCAGTGATTTATTAGGAAACACACAGGTGTGTTGTGAGATCCTGATCCTCCCCACTGTGAACATGACAGTGCACACACAGAACATACGCTAGGATAGTGTGCGCAGTGCTCAGTAGGCACTCACTGGAAACCTCCCCTGAGTGAGGCTGGGCTTATCCCTAGGTCACTCTCCTTCCTCACTTACCTCTCTTAGAGACCAACTTCCACTCTCCATCAGGCCCTAAATCTGACACCGTCACCTCCTGCGGGAGTGGGTGGGAACAGGTAAAGTGAGAGAGTTGTGAGAGAGAGGCCTTAGGGACCAGGCCTAAGTGGAGAAGCTCTGCTAAGGGACTTGAAAATGCTTTCCTGGAAATAGGACAGAAGCTAGACAGGCAAGTAGCAGTGTCCACACTCAACCAAGCGGCCACTGACAAAGCCCAGCACAATGCCCCCAGCTCCTTCCCCTGGACAAGGGTCATAGTCTCCCTTTATATCTCTCTTACACTGCTATTCCTCTGAGTGCCACCTCTTTTTGGCCTAGGAGTTCCCAGGTGCCTGGACCTATCCTTGTTTTAGCACTGAAAGTCCCACATCCAGTCTTGGGCAAACCAGGATGCTTGGTCACCCGAGAGTCCCCTCCTTTTTTCTGCAGTTCATTCCACAAACTGGACAATGCTAGGAGGATGCCCATGCTCTACCACTTGGAGTCTCTGTAAAAGCATTCTACTGTCACAGCCCTGGTGACGTTTTTCCAAGGCCGTCTGTGCCTCATTTCCTCCACTGGCAATCCCCTCATTTGCACTGACAGTACATTTCACAGGATCTGACTCTTGTTATTTGAGCCCTTGAACCCAATAACCAGTAGGTCGAGACAGCAAGCCAACTCATTTCCATTGCTCACCAGCTCACCCCAAAAGCAGCAGTGTCACTGGTGTGCCCTGGTGTCCTCTACAGTGTCACTGGTATGCACTGGTGCTCACTTCATTCTGATGAGGCTCTGCCTTATACATACAGAAGTCAGGAAAACGGACATGAGCATGTTGTGTCTTAGGATTTGGTGATGAGGCAAATCAAACCAAATAAATCATTGATTTACCCTTTATCCCAGACACAGGCATAAATCATCCCACTTACAACCACTGTATAGAATTTTTTTAAAAAGTAAGCAAGCAGGCCTGTGGAGGCTGTGGTGCTCCTGAGACCACACAGGGGAGGAGAAATAGAGCCACTGTCCAGACTTGGTCCCTGTGACTCCACAGCCATGCTGCTTCCAGGACACCTAGTAAATAAAAGGGCAGGTGCCCGTAGCCTCCCTGTTTCTCACCTGCACCCCACCCCATGGTCACCAAGAGGACAGGAAGTTTCCCTCCTGCCATTTTAATCTGATAGTTCAATGGTACCATGGTCGAGGTATATGGTTGCAAATCTTGGTAGACTGCATTCACAACTCTTAATGCATCTAGAAAGAAAACATTTGGGGAAACTGCCCATGGTTCCAGTATAATTTTCTCAAAGAAAAAACCCTATAAGTGTCATTGAAAATATGTATGAATCAGGATAGAAACTTGGTCCTTTAGATAATGCTGGACACTCCAGGAAAACTGATTCAGTGCTAAATAATTTTGTCAGCTTTTTGAGGGCTGAAGTCAGTCAAATGGAGGGTCTCCTTGGGAAAGGCTGAAACAGATCCCCTTTGGAACAGAAAGTACCAGAAAACTGAGAAAACACAAAATAAGTCCCTCCCAAAGAGCTTTTTAATTTAAAAACAAAACAGAAAAGTCATAAAGAAATCTGGGTGTTAGGTTCTTGGGAGATTTGTTGACTCAACGATGGCCAGTGATGGAATGGGCAAATGTTATGTCAAGTTTTAATCCAAATAAAAGATACAAACACTTTTTTTTTTAAAGAGAGAGTGGGAGAGAGAGAGAGAGAGAGAGAGAGAGAGAGAGAGAGAGAGAGAGAATTTTTTAATCTTTATTTTTTAGTTCTCGGCGGACACAACATCTTTGTTTGTATGTGGTGCTGAGGATCGAACCCGGGCCGCACACACACCAGGCGAGCGCGCTACCGCTTAAGCCACATCCCCACCCCACAAACACTTTTTTTTAAAGTACTTTTTTGTAGTTGTAGATGGACACAATACCTTTATTTTATTTATTTATCTTTATGTGGTGCTGAGGATGAACCCAGCACCACATAAAGATAAATAAATATGTGCCTGGCAAACACTCTACCACTGAGCCCCAGCCCTAGCCCCTGGCTACAAACACTTTTCAAAGCTTACAAAATCTGTCTCTCTCCATGTCGCAACTCCTGTCCTACTTCAGCACCCTTACATAAGCAATAAGGCAAATAAAATTACATAAAAACTTTTTTAAAAAATGAGAGAGAATTCCAGAAAGAACTACACCCCAAATAGCAAAAGAACAAGAGCAAGGGAGCCCAGGAAGAAGAGTCTCACCAGCACCTGCAGGAGGCAGCAGGAGTGAATAGGAATGCAGACAATCAAACTGAACTACTCACTGGCCCCAGACCTGAGGGAGGTGCCCTGCACAGTGCTGACTCCATCTTGGCATGTCTCCCCTCGGCATTTCTGTGCAGCTGATTTTCTAGGTAGATTTTAGTCCCTCCACCTAGGAAGGTCTGGAGTCCCTCAGACAAGAGTGTTCCAGGGCCAGGAGGCAATGAAGCCACTGAAGATCCTGTAGGCACATCTGAGCAGTGTAGCATGGGTTGGGGAGACAACTACTTTGGGTATCTGAACTGTCAATGGTAGCAGCCCCCCCCCCCCCCACAGTTCCCCTGTGAAGCTATAAGAGCAAGCTGGGAAATACAGGAAGCATCACAGCCAACCCCTGAAAACCATATCACCAACACCTCCCCCCATCTGGGTAGAATGGTTTCAGAGCGCACAGTATGTCCTATGAACATACTGTGGTCAGAGTGAGCCATTTGCCACACTAGGCAAGTTAAAGGGCTCTTTGTCCCCAAGAGGGAACTTGCTCCACTGAAGAGGTAGAGAATGCCCCTGGGAGAACCATGGACTCTACTCCAAGACATTTGAGGCTGGGGAACTGGTTGATTTTGCTGGGGAGATAGCAGACCCAGCCCAAAGCAAATCAAGCAGAGGCTTTCAAAAGGATGTGTGTCCAGGGCCCACTAGATGTGAGTTAAGGGAGCTCCTGAGGAGGCTGCCAACAACCACAGTTCATGGCTATGGCCTGAGTCAAGACACTTAAGCTCCCTAAAGTTCTGCTTTCCTATCTTAAAAATTGAAGTGAGAGTCCCGCAAGCATGATGCTTCCAGGGTGGGAGAGGGACATAAACCATCCCAGGTACTGCATGGATTCTTGGAGAGAGAGGCAAGGTGGTAGTGACAGACTCCTCGTGACAGATGAAGAGCTTTGACTTTGTTCTTGCCATCCAGTAGAGGCTGGACGCAGGGACCCTGTGATGGACCCAGCCCAGCTCCCAGAGTGGATGGGAGAACAGTCACAGCAGCACTGCCCCTGAAGAACAGAGAGGTGGCTTTCCCCTGAGTGAGGCATGTGGCCCAGGCATGAGGGCAGTGTTGTTGACAGGGAGGCAGAGATGGCATGTGCCTGGCATGTGCAGCTGTGCTTGTCTGACAGGTGTCTCCAAGTATGAAGACAGTTGCACCTGGTTCAAGCTAGAGATTCAGGAAAGTGCCAAAGGAGCTTCAGAGTGGACCTGAGGCTGCCATCACTGTCCTGTACCACTCAACCTTGGGAGATTCCTTTGGAGTCTGGGTTCTTCCTTGCCTTCCCACTCATTTAACTCTCCCCAAAAGGCCAGCAGTGGGTAGAAAGCTCAGCTTTGCTACCACGAAGGAATCTGTAATATTGGTAATGAACAGCTGGCGTGAGTTGTTTGATGCCTGAGAAATTCAATGGCTAAACCTACGCATGTACATAGATGACTCCATTTCAGTGTTCTTGGTCTTGAGGAATATTTGTTTAGTCATATTTGTATACTCTTCCCCTACGGCACACATAAATTCTGCACAATCGTGAACTTACTTAAAGCCAGCCCCCAACCTTCTATTTGTATGGTAACGTCTCATAAGGAAAATGCTAATGCAGTAAGGCCTCTTTCACGCACTCCTAGTTTTTCTCTGAGGATGTCTGGAGTCAAGATCTAAGAGGTTACCCTTGGAATGTTCACAAGCTACATTATCCTGTGTGCTCAGAGCACTAAGGCAAGGTGTAGTAGATAATTAGGATCGTTTTTAGTTAACATGGCCTTTATTTTATGTACCTACTGCCTGGTTTGAGGTCTATGGCATGGGTCACAGAGCAGATATGTACCAGGGATATGTCCAGGTGATCAGCTCTGTTTAAGAACTCAAGTAAGCTTCCCTGGGAAGAGACATTTTTCATGTGTCTCTGTCATTTCAAATCTGGAAAAAAAAATGTATGTCTGCATAACCTGTGCAGAGGGAAGAAAGCCTTTGCCCGAGTTCTTCAGCCTTCACCCATGAGTATGTTTTATCTACCATTCTGGCACTGAATCCGTTGCAATACACTTTGCTGTAAGTATAATTTTATAATTATATAATTTTATAAGTGAGTCATGTGACTTCTTCTAATGAATTACTAAACCAGTGAATAGATATGGAACCCCAGAACACATCTAATTTTAACAATAAAATTTCTAATTACTTGGAGTTGAGCAAACATCCTAGATATGAGCTATTGAATAGCTTGAATACCTCACTCTAGCTTTGCTGATCTGAGAAAACCATCATAGAAACCTTTAACTCCCTGAGTCTATTAATTCCATTTCCAATTCTATGCCTCTTAATAACAATGACATATATGCTGATGCTGATCACTGATGTTTTGGAGACATCCAGAAAGGAAAACAACCTAATTCCACTTCCTCCCATAGAAATAAAATAAGAGGAGACAGAAATACATAGGAGTAATATTTTTTGTATATTACTGAGAATAAGTTGGCATTGGTTTGAGCTGAATTGTTCTAAATGATGCTAACTAGCTGGGAGTAGTGGAGCACATCTGCTACTCAGGAGGCTGCAGTTGGAGGATAATTTGAGCCTCTGAGTGCAAGACCAGCTTGGGCAACATAGAAAGGCCTTGTATCAAAAAGAAATTAATGAGTAAAATTAAATTCAAAATTTTTGATTATGTTAATTATAATCATCAGAGGAAATAAGAAGGCAATCAAAATGGTATCCAGGAAAACAACTAACACAAAAGAAGGGAGTAATGGAGGAATTGAGGAATGAAATGATACAAGACACTTATAAAAATGCAGAATTATTAGTAACTGCATTAAATGTAAATAGATTAAACTCTCCAATTAAAAGACAGATATTGGCAGAACAGATAAATATCCCCCAGTCAGGTACTATCTATAAAAGACTCACTTTAGTTTTAAAGTCACAAATAAGTTGAAAATAGAGAGATGGAAAAAGATATTCCCTGAAACATTTACCCAAAGAGAATGGGTGGCTACCAACGTCAGACAAAACAGACTTTAAGGCAAAAATCATTACAACGCATAGGGAGGACATTATGCATTCACAACAGGATCAATTCATGAAGAATATATAATGTTATGTGCCTAGTAACAGAGTTCCAAAAGATATGAAGGAAAACTAACAGATTGAGGCTTCTGCCATCCTCTTTTGGATCCCTCACTCTGGAGAAAGCCACCTGCCATGAGGACATGCAAGAGTCCTGGGGCAGTGGTCCATGTCGGGAGGAACTGAGGCCTCCAGCCCACAGCCGGGACAGCTCAACAAGAACAGTTGGGAAATTCAATACTCTGCTGTCAATAATGGATGGAACAACTCAATAAAAGATAAACAAGGGGGCTGGGGTTATGGCTCAGCGGTAGAGCGCTCGCCTAACATGTGCAAGGCCCTGGGTTCGATTCTCAGTACCACATAAAAATAAGTAAACAAAATAAAGGGAGTGGTCCATGGTTCCACGATTTCTGCAGTTGGACCCCAGGCTTTGCTCATACCCAGGATCCAGGGTGGCCCTGCCAAGCAGGGGCTGAAGCTCCCCAAGACAGGCTTGGCTGCTGGGCACCAGGAAATGGCCTTTCTATTGCTCTTAACAATGCCAAAAATGGGATCCAACATGGCGGCAGGCGCGGAGAGATCAAGTCTTTGACCTCTTCAGCTGCGCGGGCATACGGAGTTGTAAACCGTCTAAACGCTGTTTGCTCAGGATCACTAGGCAATGCTGAGCTGACGTGGATCTGGGGCGAACAGTCTGGGCCTCTCAGAACACACACCGAGCCCGGATCGGCTGAATTCAAGCTCCTGCTCGCCTACTTCTCGCAGACAAACTGCTGTGACTCAGCACTAAACGAACCCGCTGAAACAACTGGTCAGCCCTTCTGCACCTACGGAGGTAAATGCCAACCGAGCCTTCATAGGCAGTGGCCACAGGATTGAAGTGGGGCTTGGGAGAGCCAGTCAGGACCCACCCGTTGCATTGGTCACCCGGCAAAGGGAAACGAACTGTCGCCATTTGCATGGGATACCACCATGGCAGAGAACTGACGTCACCAGAATGCGAGGAGGAGATGACTTCATTGAAACCAGTGGCGACAGGTGTGTAACCCCCTAGCCTTCCCTCTCCACACAGCAGAGAAACCTTAAGGGCCCCTCCCAGCTCTCCCATGAGTGCGATAGCCAGACGGAGGGAATCAGGAGTGGCACAGGACCCGCAGCGCAGAACTCCCAGCTACCGCTCCCACCAGTGCTGACAACTGAGGTCTCTTGCACCAGCTACCGGGGGCGTGGCTACCGGAGGGCAAGCAAATTCACTGGGGGTTCTCAGCCCCAAGCTCTACAAACATAGGGTCTAAGGGAATGGCAAACAGGGAGAGTGTGCCCAGTTGTTCATGAAAACAGGGCTCCCAGAAGCAGCAGACCTGGCGTGTAGCCAGTATTGTGGTGAGCGTCACAGGTGAGCGGGGCCTGGCTTGAGGAAAAGTGGGGAAGGGACTAGACACAAGAGAAGGCCCTAGGCATTCAGGATTGGAGACCTGCCCAGTCTGTGAGGAGGAGCTGCTGCACAGTGATTGGTTCCTGCGTATTGAGAGGAGAAGCTTGGCCCAGTGGGCACAGCTCCACCTACTGAAAGAGAAGTTAAGCAAACTCTAAGACTGCATTTATTAATATTTTTTTTTAATTTGGGATTTTTTTAATTTTCATTTTTTTGTTGTTTTTAATTTTTTTTTAATTTTAATTTTTTTTATTATTTAAAAAAAATTTTTTTTCTTTTGTCTTTTCAATTTTCTTATTCCTCCTTCCTTGAATTCTACCTGCTTACTCTCATTCTCTTTAGTGACTTCTTCCCTTCCCTTCTAATACCTTTCCTCCCAAGCATCAAATAAATTTATAGGAGTAAACAGTAACTCAGCAGTCAAACAGAACAAGAAGTAACATGAACAGCATAAAAAAGCAAGGAAGAAAAGGAGTACAAACAATGCAGGACAGCCTAAATATTCAGGAGGACCTAGAGTCATCAGAAAAATGGTCATATAAAGAACTCAAGGAATACCTTAGACAGATAGAATGGAACCTTAAAGAGGATATGAGACAGAAAATTCAAACAGTGAAAGAACACATTGAAATTGAATTACATAAACAGATAAAAGAAAAAATTAAGCATCTTTATCAGGAGATAGAGATTATAAAAAAATCAAACAATAATTCTAGAAATGAAGGAATCTATAAACCAAATTAAAAACTCAATTGAGAGTATCACTAACACAGTGGAGCAAGTAGAAGCCAGAACATCAGATAATGAAGACAAAATATATCATCTTGAAAAGAGTCTAGCCAACTCAGAAAGGCTGGTAAAAAATCACGAGAAAAACATCCAAGACATATGGGATAACATAAAAAAACCAAACTTACGAGTCATCGGGATAGAGGAAGGTATAGAGATTCAAACCAAGGGAATGAGTAAACTACTGAATGAAATAATTACAGAAAACTTTCCAGAAATAAAAAAGGAAATGGATATACAAATTGTAGATGCATACAGGACACCGAGCATACAAAATCACAGTAGATCAACGCCAAGACACATTGTTATGAAGATATCCAATATACAGAACAAAGAGAAAATATTAAAAGCTACAAGAGAAAGGAGGCAGATTACATTCAGGGGTAAACCAATAAGGTTAACAACGGATTTTTCATCACAGATGCTGAAAGCGAGAAGATCCTAGAACAACTTATTTAAAACACTGAAAGACAATGGATGCCAACCAAGAATTCTGTATCCAGCAAAATTAAGCTTCAGGTACGACAATTAAATAAAAATCTTTCATGATAAACAAAAGTAAAAAGAATTTGCAGCCAGAAAACCAGCATTGCAAAGCATCTTGAGCAAAACACTACATGAGGAAGAAATGAAAAACAATAACCAAAACCATCAGTGGGAAGTGCCTCAGTAAAGACAGAGGGTGGGGGGAAAGCTAATCATGGACAAACAAACTAAATTTTAAAAAAAAGATAAATAATCAAACATGGCTGGAAGTACAAACCATATATCAATAGTAACTCTAAACGTTAATGGCTTAAACTCTCCAATAAAGCGACATAGGCTGGTAACATGGATTAAAAAAAACAAATCCAACAATATACTGCCTCCAGGAGACACACCTAATTGGAAAAGACATACACAGGCTGAAGGTGAAAGGTTGGGAAAAAATATACCACGCACACGGTCCTCGTAAGCAAGCAGGGGTGACCATCCTCATATCGAATAAAATCGACTTCAAGACTAAGTTAATCAAAAGGGATAAGGAAGGACATTATATACTGTTAAAAGGAACCATTCACCAACAAGACATAACAATTATCAATATTTATGCACCAAATAATGGTGCTCCAACGTTCATAAAACAAATTTTCCTCAAGTTCAAGAATCAAATAGATCACAACACAATAATTATGGGTGACTTCAACACACCTCTCTCACCATTCGACAAATCCTCCAAACAAAAGTTGAATAAAGAAATTATAGAACTCAATATCACAATCAATAACTAGACTTAACTGACATATATAGAATATATCAACCATCATCAAGTGGATATACTTTTTTCTCAGCAGCACATGGATCCTTCTCAAAAATAGACCATATATTATGCCATAGGGCAACCCTCAGTAAATATAAAGGGGTGGAGATAATACCATGCATTTTACCTGATCATAATGGAATGAAACTGGAAATTAATGATAAAAGAAGGAAGGAAAAATCCTACATCACATGGAAAATGAACAATATGTTACTGAATGATCAATGGGTTACAGAAGACATAAAGGAGGAAATAAAAATTCTTAGAGATAAATGAAAATACAGACACAACATATCAGAATCTATGGGACACAATGAAAGCTGTTTTAAGAGGGAAATTCATCGCTTGGAGGTCATTCCTCAAAAAAAGAGAAAACCAACAAATAAATGAGCTCACACTTCATCTCAAAGCCATAGAAAAGGAAGAGCAAAACAACAGCAAATGTAGCAGAAGGCAAGAAATAATTAAAATCAGAGCAGAAATCAACGAAATTGAAACAAAAGAAACTATTGAAAAAATTGACAAAATTATAAGTTGGTTCTTCGAAAAAATAAATAAGATCGACAGACCCTTAGCCATGCTAACGAAGAGAAGAAGGGAGAGAACTCAAATTACTAACATACGGGATGAAAAAGGCAATATCACAACAGATGCTACAGAAATACAGAAGACAATTAGAAATGATTTTGAAAACCTATATTCCAATAAAATAGAAGATAGTGAAGACATTGATAAATTTCTTAAGTCATATGATTTGCCCAGACTGAGTCAGGAGGATACACACAATTTGAACAGACCAATATCAATGGATGAAATAGAAGAAGCAATCAAAAGACTACCAACCAAGAAAAGCCCAGGACCGGATGGGTATACAGCAGAGTTTTACAAAACCTTTAAAGAAGAATTAATACCAATACTTTTCAAGTTATTTCAGGAAATAGAAAAAGAGGGAGCTCTTCCAAATTCATTCTATGAGGCCAACATCACCCTGATTCCGAAACCAGACAAAGATACCTCAAAGAAAAAAAACTATAGACCAATATCTCTAATGAACCTAGATGCAAAAATCCTCAATAAAATTCTGGCGAATTGGATACAAAAACACATCAAAAAAATTGTGCACCATGATCAAGTAGGATTCATCCCTGGGATGCAAAGATGTTTCAATATACGGAAATCAATAAATGTTATTCACCACATCAATAGACTTAAAGATAAGAACCATATGATCATCTCGATAGACACAGAAAAAGCATTCGACAAAGTACAGCATCCCTTTATGTTCAAAACATTAGAAAAACTAGGGATAACAGGAACTTACCTCAACATTGTAAAAGCTATCTATGCTAAACCTCAGGCTAGCATCATTATGAATGGAGAAAAATTGAAGGCATTTCCTCTAAAATCTGGAACAAGACAGGGATGCCCTCTATCACCACTTCTATTCAATATAGTTCTCGAAACACTGGCCAGAGCAATTAGACAGACAAAAGAAATTAAAGGCATAAAAATAGGAAAAGAAGAACTTAAATTATCACTATTTGTGGATGACATGATTCTATACCTAGAAGACCCAAAAGGGTCTACAAAAAAACTACTAGAACTAATAAATGAATTCAGCAAAGTGGCAGGATATAAAATCAACACGCATAAATCAAAGGCATTTCTGTTTATCAGTGACAAAACTTCTGAAACGGAAATGAGGAAAAACACTCCATTCACAATATCCTCAAAAAAAAATAAAATACTTGGGAATCAACCTAACAAAAGAGGTAAAAGATTTATACAATGAAAACTACAGAACCCTAAAGAGAGAAGTATAAGAAGATCTTAGAAGATGGAAAAATATACCCTGTTCATGGATAGGCAGAACTAACATCATCAAAATGGCGATATTACCAAAAGTTCTCTATAGGTTTAATGCAATGCCAATCAAAATCCCAACGGCATTTCTTGTAGAAATAGATAAAGCAATCATGAAATTCATATGGAAAAATAAAAGACCCAGAATAGCAAAAGCAATTCTAAGCAGAAAGTGTGAATCAGGCGGTATAGTGATACTGGATTTCAAATTATATTACAGAGCAATAGTAACAAAAACAGCATGGTACTGGTACCAAAACAGGCGGGTGGACAAATGGTACAGAATAGAGGACACACAGACTAATCCACAAAGTTACAACTATCTTATATTTGATAAAGAGGCTAAAAGCATGCAATGGAGGATGGATAGCATCTTCAACAAATGGTGCTGGGAAAACTGGAAATCCATATGCAACAAAATGAAACTGAATCCCCTTCTCTTGCCATGCACAAAAGTTAACTCAAAATGGAACAAGGAGCTTGATATCAAATCAGAGACTCTGCGTCTGATAGAAGGAAAAGTTGGCTCCGATCTACAATATTGTGGGGTCGGGCTCCAAATTCCTTAATAGGACACCCATAGCACAAGAATTAATAACAAGAATCAACAAATGGGACTTACTTAAACTAAAAAGTTTTTTCTCAGCAAGAGAAACAATAAGAGAGGTAAATAGGGAGCCTACATCATGGGAACAAATTTTTACTCCTCACACTTCAGATAGAGCCCTAATATCCAGAGTATACAAAGAACTCAAAAAATTAGACAATAAGTTAACAAATAACCCAATCAACAAATGGGCCAAGGACCTGAACAGACACTTCTCAGAGGAGGACATACAATCAATCAACAAGTACATGAAAAAATGCTCACCATCTCTAGCAGTCAGAGAAATGCAAATCAAAACCACCCTAAGATACCATCTCACTCCAGTAAGATTGGCAGCCATTAGGAAGTCAAACAACAACAAGTGCTGGCGAGGATGTGGGGAAAAGGGTACACTTGTACATTGCTGGTGGGACTGCAAATTGGTGCGGCCAATTTGGAAAGCAGTATGTAGATTCCTGGGAAAGCTGGGAATGGAACCACCATTTGACCCAGCTATTGCCCTTCTCGGACTATTCCCTGAAGACCTTAAAAGAACGTACTACAGAGATACTGCCACATCGATGTTCATAGCAGCACAATTCACAATAGCTAGACTGTGGAACCAATCCAGATGCCCTTCAATAGATGAATGGATAAAAAAATGTGGCATTTATACACCATGGAGTATTACGCAGCACTAAAAAATGACAAAATCATGGAATTTGCAGGGAAATGGATGGCACTAGAGCAGATTATGCTAAGTGAAGCTAGCCAATCCCTAAAAAACAAATGCCAAATGTCTTCTTTGATATAATGAGAGCAACTAAGAACAGAGCAGGGAGGAAGAGCAGGAGGATAAGATTAACATTAAACAGAGACATGAGGTGGGAGGGAAAGGGAGAGACAAGGGAAATTGCATGGAAATGGAAGGAGACCCTCATTGTTATACAAAATTACAAATAAGAGGTTGTGAGGGGAATTGAAAAATAAACAAGGAGAGAAATGAATTACAGTAGATGGGGTAGAGAGAGAAGATGAGAGGGGAGGGGAGGGGGGATAGTTGAGGATAGGAAAGGTAGCAGAATACAACAGTCACTAATATGGCATTATGTAAAAATGTGGATGTGTAACCGATGTGATTCTGCAATCTGTATTTGGGGTAAAAATGGGAGTCCATAACCCACTTGAATCTAATGTATGAAATATGATATGTCAAGAGCTCTGTAATGTTTTGAACAACCAATTTTAAAAAATGGCAAAAAAAATAAAAGTATTGTATCCAACTACAACTAAAAAATAAATATTTTTTTTTAAAAAAGACAAGAATGTAGAGTCTTGAAGAACCCTTGAAACTAGACTTAACAGACATATGTAGAACATTATACCAAACAGCAGCCAAATCAATGTTCTTTTTAAGTGCTCATGGAAAATTCTCCAGGATAGACCACAGGTGGTCCACAAAATGAGCCTCAGTTGGGCTGGGGATGTGGCTCAGTGGTAGAGCACTCACCTAGCATGCATGAGGCACTGGGTTAGATCCTCAGCACCACATAAAAATAAAATAAAGATACTGTGTCCACCTAAAGATAAAAAATAAATATTTAAAAAATAAGCCTCAATAAAGTAAAACAAATGAAATTATGCCAGGTGTATTCTCTAAAACAATGTAATAAACTTAGAAATCAGTAACAGAGGAATTTTAGAAAATTCATAAGTATGTAGAAATGAAACAGCACAGTCTTAAGCAACTAATGGATAAAAAAGAATTAATAAGAAAAATTAGAAGATACTTTGAGAAATAAAACAACACACCAAAAACCGTGAACTGCAGCAAAAGCAGCGGGCGGAGGAAAATGCACTGTAACTGCCTATGTTAAAAGAAAGATCTCATGTTAGTGACCAGCCTCCAACTTCAAGGGACTAGAAAAAGAAAACAACTAAACCCAAAGCAGGCAGAAGGGCAAACAGACTAGAGCAGAGGACAGAAAAACAGTAGAGAGAATCAGTAAAATCAAAAGCTCAAAAAAAAGACGAACTTTTAACAAGTCTGAAAAAGTGGGTGCAGGGAATCAGGAATGAAAGTGGAGGTGTTACGACCATCTCTAGTGAAATTAGAAGGATCATAAGAGAGCTCTCTGAACAACTATACACCAACACAATTGGTCACATGGATAAAATGGACTAATGCCTAGAAACCAACTAGCAAGGCTGACTCAAGAAAAATAAATAAACAATCTGAATAAACTTACAAGTAAAAGGATTCAATCAATAATTTTTAAAAACTTTTCAACAAAGAAACACCCAAGACCAGATTGCTTCACAGCAGAATTCTACCAAACATTTAAAGAAGAATTATGCCAATCCTTAAACTCTCTGACATTCAGAAAAGAGTACTTCCCAACTCATTCTATGATGCCAGTATTCCCTGATACCAAAGCCAGATAAACACATCACAAAAATAAAAACTACCAACCAATAGCTCTAGAGAATATACAGACAAAAATCTTCAACAAAATACCAGAAAACTGAATTGAGCCTCTTAGTAAAAGGACTATACACCATCACTAAGTGAAATTATCCCATGAATGCAAGAGAGAGTGAATGAATACACAACAGCGGCTCATGCAATACATCATTTTAATAGAATGCAGAAGAAACACATGATCATCCCAATCCATACAGAAAGCGAACTTACCTTTCATGATAAAAATCAAAACAAAATACTAAGCAAACTAGGAAATTTTCTCAATCCAATAAAGGGGTATCTATCATCACACTTAATAATGAAAGACTGAAAGCTTTTCTCCTAAAATTAGGAACAAGACAAAGAGTCTGCTCTCACTACTGCTATTTAAAACTGCACTGGAATTTCTATTCAGAGCAATTAGGCAAGAAAAAGAAATGAAAGGCACCCAACTTGGAACAGAAGTAGTAAAACTTACTATTTTTAGATGACATGACCTCATATATAGGAAATATTGACGAGTCAACCACAAAACTATTAAGAGCTGATAAATTCAGTCAAGTTTCAGGTTACATGATCAATATATAAAAATCAATTATATTTCTACACACTAGCAATGACTGATCAAGAAATGAAATTAAGAATGCAATTCCATTCCAGCATCAAAAAGAATATGATCCTTAGAAATAAATATAGCTAAGTCATAAGACTTGTTTACTGAAAACTATAAAATATTGTTGAAAGAAATTAAAGACCTGAATATAGATACTCTGTGTTCTTGTTTGGAGACTCAGTATTGATAAGATGGGAATATTCCTCAACTTGATGTATATATTCAATGCAATCACCATCAAAACAATGACTTTGTTTGTTTGTTTGGAGAAGTGGACAAGCTGATCCAAAATTCATGTGGTATTAGAAGAGAAGCAAAATAGACAAAGCAACCTTGAAAAAGAACAAAGTTGGAGGACTCACACCCTGATCTCAAAATCTACTCCAAAGCTACAGTAAAAGCTACTAAAACAGCATGGTATTGGCATAAAGATAGACATGTAGATCATGGAATGAGAGTCCAGAAATAAGCCCATGTATTTGTGGTTAACTGATTTTCAACAGGGAAATTAAATTGAGAAAGATGAGTCTTTCAACAAATGGTGCTGGGGTTTGACCCTACTCCCTAGAAAATAACCCAATTTGTGGGACTGGTGTCAGAAGCTCAGACTAGCAGGTGCACCAAGGCCCAGCATGAGGAATCCAGGGAAGAGTACCGGTAAAGTGTGGCAGCTGCAAGTTCACCTGCAGGGACTAGAAGAGAATCCTGGGCTCAGAAAGGTAGGCTTCTAAGAGCAAGAAAGGGTTCCATGCTTATGCTGAAATATGCCATGAAGACCAAAGTAGGAGTCCAGTGCGGAATTTCAAATTGCATATAGTACAGGTGGCTCCAGTTCAGATGAGCAACAGGGAACACTCACTCTGAGAGCAGAAGTACTTGGGAAGTTGTATGCGGGGACCGCTCAGGTTGCATGGAAATACACGTTTCTCCATGTGAGCTGTGCATCTCTAAGGTGACCTAACACACCCTCTGGCCAGGGCACCACTGAGCTGTGAGCCCTGTTCTGTTAATGGGGCTCAGCAGGACCTTCTCATCTTGCTTCCCAAATCACTTGCTTCAGGTCACATTTTGCCTCTTTGCTGGCTCCTGGTTCCATCCTGTCTTGCACAATTGAAGCTTTGTCCCTTTCTTCATAATCTCAGCTCCTTGGCAAGTTCTTTGACTTGGACCCTCTCCTTCAGCTCAGTTTGTACCATACATTTCCTGAAGTAAGTAAAGGCAGAGGCATGGGGACATCAATAGGCCCAGACATAGGGGTGGGTGGGGAGGCAGAGGGTAAGAGTCTCTTCCATAACCCAGCCCCTCTCCTAGCTTAGGGGTTCCCAGCTGTATTTAGGAATAGGGAAACACTGAAGGTAGGCAAGGTTTCAAAAACTATAACAGGGTAAAACCAGAGAAACATCCCACCATGTCAGAGTTTTCTTGATGATATGGGCTGCTCCACCAATTTCAGTGCAGCCAAGCATAATGAACACAATGAATGGGCTCTGGTGCATCATCTCCACTTCTTCCCGGGGATGCTGATGCTGAGGTAGTTCAAGGAGTTATTCTTGGGGACCTTCTCTTGCTTGCTTTTGGGAACTTTATTACTGCTGCCTTTATTACTCTCCACCCCTATCCCACTTGTTTTGCTCTTCCTCTGGCTTCTTTCTAATGCTGCACTTACTCAGAAAGTTTAGTAAGTGTTGAAAATTTCCATTTTCCCTTCTTATTTCTATTTCCTTCTTTACACACCTCTGTCCTTTTCCTAGTAAACCAACTATTTACAAAACTAATAACAATACCCTTTCTTATCTGTACCTCTGTTATATAATCATGTGGAGATATGCATTTTTCACCTTTGTTTTACAATATTGGAATTATTTTCCTGCCTCTGCCTCTTGCTTTTTGGGCAGAACCGAACATAAGATCATCGCTGCAAACCAGACTCGATCCTTCTAGTGTGTGTAAGATTCCAGGTTGACTGCTTTACAGCTCACACTGCCGTCCTGTGTCTGAGCACACGCCTCACTCCAGTGTTGGGCTGCTGGTCACTAGGCACTGGGTGTCCTGTACACATCCCTTATCCCCAACTGTGCTTTACTCCATGGATTCTCTTCCTGGGAGTGAGCTGGGTAGGTATTGATAGCACTTCCCAAAAGAACTGTAATCATTGTCAATTCCACTGGCAAGGGATGACTTGAGAGGGCCATTTTCCCCACGGGGGACCCTAGTTTTGCAGCACTCAGGCTGCACCCCCTACCTCCGCTGGTTCAACTGGCATTTAGAGGGAAGGGAAACAGGCCAGGTTGGGACATACGCTGGAGGTCAGTATTAGTTTGCTGGAACAAACTACCTTAACAAAGCACCCTAGCCTGGGTGGCTTAAACAATAGTAATTTATTTTCTTATAGCTCTGGAGGCTCGAAGTCCAAGACCAAGGTATCAGCAGGGTTGGTTCCTTCCAGGAACCACTAAGGATCTGTTCCAGGTCTCTGTCCCAGGCTGGCAGATGACCACCTTCTCCGTGCTTCTCCATACTGTCCTCTCTTTCAGGTGTCTGTGTTCAAATTTTCCCTTCTTATAAGACAGGGTATTAAAAGAGGCACATTTTGAGGTGCTGGGGCTAGAACTTCTATATTTCAGTTTCAGGGAGGGACACAATTCTGTCTAAAAGAGGGTCTACAAGAAAAGCTAATCCAAATAGAACAGGGCATTGTGTTTTCTGAAATCTCTTTTTTTCTTTTCCAAATGCCATGGAAGTCCAGAGAACACGGGACGTGCGGGCACCATGACTGCTGCATCTTCTAGCCCCCCAGCCTGCCCTCTACTGGGCTTGTATGCAGGCCCTGTGGTTTTTGGCCTCTCATAGCAATGTGATGGTCAAGGCTGTCTTCGGAAGAAAATGAAGAGCGGTCACCCACTAATGACCAAAGCAACTATGGGTCAGTAGTTTGCAGTTAGCCAGAGTTACCCACTTATTTCCAGTGGTTTTTAAATTTCTTCTTCAACGTGACACAGTGTCAAGATCCATCTTTGGTCTGTATGTGGACAATTGGCACCACAGCCAGTGAGGGGCATCACAGCCAGTGAGGGGACAGGTCTGGCACTGGGAACTTCCCATGGCACCCCTACAGGTAGAGACCTCCTGATGCAGGTGAACTTCAGCTCTGCCCAAGGTCCCACTTAGCACCAGAGATGGGGTGCCCTGCTATAGCCGCACAGCCCTCTGAAATGGGTGGGACCTGCCAAGATGCCAATCAAGCTGCTGACTACAAGACATCACATCACAAGGCAAGACTCCATCCCTGAAACCTTATCCCTGCCTTTGATGTGCCCCTTAAATAAACCACAGGAGCCACCTTCTAGCTGTCCAGCTCCAGCTCCTGTGTGGACTGGACCTATCAAGGCTCCACTTTTTGAAACTGTCTTTCCAACTTCGTCTTTTGTTCTTCAATAATTACTCTAGACTGCTATTTCTTAGATGGTGGATACCCTCCTTGGCAGGAAGAAGAGCCCCCTAACAAGGCATGGGCCACCTCCCCATAAAGGAGAACTGTGATTATAAGGAGACTGCTGTATACCTGTCAGGGCTCCCCAGCACAAGTTCCCCATTTCAGTTCCCAAAGCCCCATATTTTCCGAGGGCATATAACTATTTCTGAGGAGGCTTCATGGGAAGGAAAGTAATCTAACTAGTTAGGAGTGGCATAGAAGGCATTTGGGACTGTGTAGTAAGTCGTTTTTGTTTTGCTGCCACGAAGAAAGTCAGCCTGAGGACAAAACCAATACAGAGGAAATAGAACTGAGAAAACTGAAGAGAAAGGGAGTTAGAGTCCTGATCAAACTACCTGAAGCCCACCCACCAGCCAGAATTATTGTTATTAAGTAAGTTTATTGTGTTATTAAGTAAGTTTACTTTATGGTGAATAAATTATCTTGTTCCTTGCAACTAAAATATCTGGATTTAGCAGTCTTTGAAATGCCACTGGTGTTCTTCCAAATATGTACCAATTACTGTATCATGACATAAATTAATGAAAAAGTTGAGAAATACTGATAAAAATGCACCATAGATTTCAGAAAAACCAAAGAGGCTAACAACATGGGGAAAACTGATCTCTATGGGTTCTGAGTGATTTCAAATTTTAATACCATCCAAACCTTCACTAAGCCAACTGGGTCTGAATAGGAAAATGTTTATTCAGTGATATACATGCAGCTAAAGACTGAGAAAATGCTGACAAGAGTAGAACAGAATGAAAGCTTGAAGTTTTTAAGAGGATACCACAGGAAATACTTAATGCAAATACAAGAAATGATCATAAAGGGGGGTCTACTACTTCTTGGAAAATTGATTTTTCCATCTCTTATTTCTTTTGGTCCTAGTCAGCTTTCCATTGCTACAATGAACTGCCTGAGATTATAAACTCATAAAGAGAAGAGGTTTATTTTGGCTCACAGATTTGAAGGTTCCAGTCCATGATCTATTGGCCCCATTGCTTTAGGCCTGTGGTTAAGCAGTACATCACAGTGGGAGCATCTTGTGGTGTAAAACTGAAGGGGAGGAAGGGACTGGGGTTCTAAGATCCCCCCTAAGGATCTTCCACTCGACCCTGACTCTTAACAGTTCTAATGGCACCACTCTGGGGACCAAGAGTTTAACACGTGGACCTTTGGGGGATACCTACCCCAAACATAGCAGCCTCCAAGTGTCTCACATTTGGGTTCACCCAAATAAAAAGGCCAAATTATTATTTTCAATACTTGCTCTGATTATGCTTCCAATGATCAGAAAGCCTCTCAGCAAGTCTCATCTTAAAGTTTCCCACCACCTCCTAATAACCCTGAGCTGAGGATACATGAACCTTTGCAGACATTCCAGATCCAAACTATAGCAACTCAGTTTTAAGGGGCCTAGTTGGGGGGGGGGGGACTGAGTGCTACGAATTCAGGAAAATGCCCTTAAGGAGGGAAAGTTTCAAGTATGTGTTTTGTTTCTAAGAACGAACAGGACAGTTTGCCCCAGAAACTATGTTAGTATAACATGTACAACAAGGGGAGGATCCAACCCAGTGTTCAGAAGCAGTCGCTAAAGGAGGAGCTCCATGCTGACAAGGGAGAGGCCTTCTGAAGAAGCAGAGTGAAGTAGCCAGTGTGGAGGGAAGATGAGCAGCCACGGGTCAGAGGTGCAAGACAGCGCTTAGGAGGAACAAGCCACCTGCAAGGAGAGAGAAGAGGGACTAAAAGGGAAACAACTTGGTATTCACTTGAGTTGTTTGGGGACAGGAAGGTTGTTTGGGGACAGGAAGCTGGGATTCAGTCCCCAGGTCCAGCTGACTCCATTCTTGTTCCCAGGCTGCTGTGACAGAGAAGATACTGGGCTTTAATCTCATAGACATCTTTCAAAGTCATAACACATCTCAGGTGGGAAAAAAAATTCCAAGATGGAGCTATCTCTTTTTTCGTTTTTTTTTTTTTTTTTTAATCTTAGTATTTGGTAGTTGCTTAAGTTACTCTTCAGCTTTCTACAACTACTCCAATCTTCTTTTTTATTTATTTATTTTTTAAAATTATAGGTGGATACAATATCTTTATTTTTATTTGGTGCTGAGGGTCGAACTCAGTACCTCACACATGCTAGGCAAGTGCTCCATCTCTGAGCCACAACCCCAGCCCTGCAACTACTCCAATCTTCTATAATGTTTCAAGCACAATGCACTTGCCATACATCTAATGCTGCTACTCTAAATGGCTCTGTTTCTCAAGGAAAGAAAGGCATAGGTATATCTGTGGTTATTTGCTTAGGCCACATCTGCAGAACCTAGAGAAAGGTCATCATTATCCTTCTCTAAACACTGCACTAACTTTGACATCATGTGACTTCCCAAGACAGATCAGGGATTAAGTGGAAAATCCTATGAGATTATAGGACACAGAAAGTCGAAGAAACATGATGAAAAGGAAATGGGTTTTGTTTTTCATTTGTAGATGAGCAAACTGTCACACAGATTGTGAGTTTAGGTCATTTGCTTATTTGCTATGTCTTGGGAAAATCAAGGGTGAGGCTTATTACCCTGTGACCTGAGTTTTCTTTTCCAAAAAGTTTGGAAATTATGTAGAATGCAAAGTCACCAAAAGTCCACATACAAATAAAAATGATTTCCTTATTGGCCTCCCTCAGAAAAATAGACAAATCTAAGAGACATTTTAGATGGATGGAATTTTAATATTGAAATCAGCTTATAAGATGAATAGAGTTTGACAGGAAGAGCTGCATTTCCACATCTGACTCAGAAAAGGCATGGATTAGACACAGCAGATCTGTGCTCTCACACAGTTCAAACAAAACCTCTCCTCTCCCCTCGAGGGTGGGTTTGGGGACATAAGGTGACAAACACTGAAGCAATGGCAATGCCAAAAATAACACAAAGGGTGAATTAATGAAATGAAGATTATTATTTAACAGACTCAATATACCACGAGAATTATTGCACTCTCACCTCAGGCTTGAGAAAAAAGAGCACAGGGAGATTAAAGACAATTGTTAGATGAGATGGACGTTGGAGTCCTATCCATGACACAAGGTTCTAAGTAGAGATTTTTTTTTTTTTAAAGTGAGCAGCACATTTACTAGTCCTTTGGTATTTTTTTCTTGCATTCATTTTTGTAAAATGTTAGTATTTAAGAGTTTATAGATTTTCTTCATTGAAGTATTAAAGCTATTCATAGGTTCTTCATTTATTCCTGGTTTGTAGACATAAGACTCTAAGGCAAAAAAAAAAAAAAAAATATTCTAGCTTCAGAAAGCAGCATGTGAAACTTCTTTCAATAAGCTCCAGAAGGCAGTGAACCATGTCTGTCTCTTTCTTCTACTGTGACTAGTATTATTTTATAGAAGGAAAAATAATAATAATAATCCTGTATCAACCAGCATTCTCCAGAAGAATGGAACCAATGGAAGGTATATGTAATTACAAGGACATCTATCAGGCTGGCTTACACAGTCAGAGGCTGGATAGGTCAGAGAGCCCCACAAAGGCTGTCTACAGGCTGGAGAGCTGGTGAGATCAGCAGTTGCTCAGTCCAGGAAGCTAGAAGCTGGGCAGGGTTGTAGCTCAGTGGCAGAGCACTTGCCTAGTCTATGTGAGGCACAGAGTTCGATCCTCAGCACCACATACAAGTAAATAAATAAAACAAAGGTATTGTGTCCATCTACAACTAAAAAGAAGAAGATGGAAGAAGGAGGAAGAAGACAGAAGAAGGATGAGGCACAGAGTTCGATCCTCAGCACCACATACAAGTAAATAAATAAAACAAAGGTATTGTGTCCATCTACAACTAAAAAGAAGACGGAAGAAGGAGGGAGGAGGAGGGAGAAGGAGGGGGAAGAGGAAGAGGAGGAGGGGGGAGGAGGAAGAGGAGGAGGAGGGAGGAGGAGGAGGAGGAGGAGGAGGAGGAGGAGGAGGAGGAGGAAAAGAAGAAGAAGAAGAAGAAGAAGCAGCAGCAGCTGTTGCTGCTGCTGCTACTAGAAGCCTTAGAACCAGAGGGACCAATAATGCAACCCCAGTCCAAGGCTGAAGACATGGAAGTCCTCTGGAGATTTGCCATTCCAAGTCCACATTCAGAAGCTAAAGAATCTGGTCTAATATTTGCAGGTGATGGCAGTACCCATTCAAGAAGACTCAAATAGGTGCATGTGCAAACTTTCCACTTCTGCTTTTTGTTCCATGCGGATCTCCAGCATATTGGACAATATGGCCCACATTCAGGCAGGTCTTTCCCCTCTTGCGGATCCTTGCAACTGTCTCTGCCAACACCCTCACAGACACACCAGAAGTGTGCTTTACCAGTTCTCTAGGTATTGCTCAATCCAGTCAGGTCGACAACCAGGATTAACCTCACATCCATCCTATTCAATACATCTCTAATGAAAGTTACAGCTTTCTCTGGATCCAATAGACTGTTTCTGTCAATTCTTCTAGGCCCCCAAATGACTTTTTATTCTTTTCTCTTTTTAGTTATCAAAACCATCATTGTGTTCTCAGAACTCTACTTTCATAAAATCTGATTCCCCTCTTTACATTCCATTAGTCTCAATACCAATTTAAAATCTGAAAATTAGCTGGTCACAATAGTACATGCCTATAATTCCTGTGGCTTGGGAGGCTGAGGCAGGAAGATCACAAGTTCAAAGCTAGTCTCAGCAATTTAGAGAAGCCCTACACAACTTGGTAAGACCCTGTCTTAAAATAAAAAAATTAAAAGGGATGAGGATGTTAAGTGCCCCTGAGTTAATCCTTGGTACCAAAAAAAAAAAAAAAAAAAAAAAAAAAATCTACAAACCACTCTCTTCTGCCTATACTTCCCATTCTTCCCATTATCTCCCCAAAATCCCAGACACCACAGGGCTAATTAACCTGGGGGGACATCAAGATGAACACACTGTGAGGAGAATAATTTCCATTCTTCCTCAGAATAATGGCAGAGGGCAACTTCCCTAGGTATGGATAAAAGGAAGAGACCAAGTAAGCCAAGATGTCACTCATAGGAAAAAAATGTCAGTTTCTAATCACCACTGACAACCCTCATGTTTTATTACTATTACTTGTAGATACATTCATGAAAATTGGCATTGTGGATGAACAGATAAAGAAAATGTGGTATATATACACAATAGAATATTACTCAGCATTAAGAGAATAAAATCATGGCATTTGCAGGTAAACGGATGGAATTGGAGAATATAATGCTAAGTGAAGTTAGCCAATCCCCAAACCAAATGCCCAATGTTTTCTCTGATATAAGGATGCTGATTCATAATGGGAATGGGGGGTGAAGCATGGGAAGAATGGAGGAACTTTAGATAGGGCAAAAGGGAGGGAGAGGAAGACAGGGAGTATGGGGTTAGAAAAGACAGTGGAATGAGATGGACATCATTACCCTAAGTACATGTATGAAGACAGAATGGTGTGACTCTACTTTGTGTACAACCAGAGACATGAAAAACTGTGCTATATATGTGTACTATGAATTGAATTGCATTCTGCTGTCGTACATAACAAATTAGAATAAATAAAACACAAAAAGAGAGTCAATGTGCCTTTCATAAAGGGTAGTGTGGAAGCATATGCAGAATACCTTACCCATGCATAAGCTTAGTGTAACAGGAACTCCTGGTAGCAGAAGGAGGGCAGACAATCTCTGTGGCTTGCAGAAAACAGGTAGAGCTAACTATAACTAATCATAAGGCCCTTACAACCACAACACATGTTGTTCCAGAAAGACCTGTTACTAATGTGATCAAATATGAACTCCTTATTCTAGCACTCAAGACTTGACATCAAAATATCAAACCAGTCCCCTAAGATAGGATTTCTTACTCATTAACATGAGTCCTCAAGGGTGATCTCCCTCTAATCCAGATTTACACCTGGAATTACCTCTCCTGGACTCTCTCCTACCTATATCCAACTCCTTTTGAAGGCCCATACAAGCCCTACCTCCCGGGTGAAGACTTACATGAATGAAGGTCTCATTACCTCCCCACTTCTCTGACCTCCTCTGGCAGATACAGTCTGAATTCTCATTTGGCTCATAATATACACATACACCACTTTTAGACATTTTCTTTGTATCTTCATGTCCCAGATAAAACCACTAGTTCCTTAATTTCAAGTTCTAAGGGTTGTAATTAGGTATAAGTCTAATGGCACCTACTTCACGACAGATGGTGAATATCAGCATTTCCTGATTACTAACCGAGCCACTATCAGATGCTTGAGTTGGTAGAACGAAAAATGTCTCAGTTCTAGTGATGGTTAGTAGAAACTAGCACTTGTTTAAAGACTTCAAAGTGAGCATTCTCTGAGTAATAAACTCCGTCAATCAGACACTCGTATAGTTCCAAAGTAATGGGTCTGCTGGAAGAAATTCCAGACTCAGTACCTAGATTTCCAGAAGTTGCTATATATATATATATATATATATATATATATATATATATATATATATATAATTTTTTTTTTTTTTTAGTAATTTAATTTGAGAAGCCTAAGGGAGCCAGAACATTCACAAGACCTCTTTCTTAAAGGAAGGTAATCACATGAACAGTACTTTATATTCCACTTACATTGTCAAGTAGTCTTTGAATAACCTTGAGTGGTAGAGTGGTAAGTTATTAAAGACTAAGGGGCAGAGAAGGCTAGATTAACTTTTTTCAACTCACTCTCAATTAAGGAACATCACATATTTTCTATTTCTTCTTGGATACCTGGACACTGATCATAGGATTTTATAATACCTCGGTCTCCAGAATGCCTAGACCTAACCAAAAAAAAAACCAAAATCTGAAAACCTCCTCCCTGCATTCTGTCACCTCTCCAAAGCCCTCGTTCTCTCCTGGGCACCCAGTCTTTTACATCAGCCAAGTCCAGAGGTCTCAAGGGTCCCAAACCACCACCTTCACATGCCATGCATAATTAACGCTGCCAACCCTAAAATCACCTAAAAGCATGCATGCCCTTATGCTGCAGTTAGTAAACCAAGACCACTCAGGTTTTTCCAGTGCACAGCACTTTAGGATCCGCGAGGAGGGCTTCATTGGTTGGGTCATTTGGTGCTTTCCCGACAGCCCAGGACGCGGGATGGAAAGTCGCCCCTTCGAGGGGAGGCCTCGAGCAGGTGGGACCGCTTTTCCTGGCTCCACGTACCAGGCACAAGGACTGCAGTTTAAGCAAAGGGGACAGGGAGGCGTGGCTCTCAGGACTCCAAGGCCGCGTAGTGTTTCGTCTCACGGACCCGAAGTCCTGCGAGGTCTTCCCTCGAAAGATGTCTTCGTCGTGACATTACGAAAACCAGTTTCAACTTGGAGAGTTAGAAAGAAAGAAAGAAAAGAAAGAAAAGGAGGGAGGGAGGGAGGAAGGAAGGAAGGAAGGAAGGAAGGAAGGAAGGAAGGAAGGAAGGAAGGAAGGAAGGAAGGAAGGAAGGAAGGAAGGAAGGAAGAAAAGAAAGAAGGAAGGAAAAGAAAGAAAAAGAAAGAAACCCCTACACGGGAGCCACTCCGGCTTCCCCTGGCCGCCCAGCGACCGCACACTCTCTTCTAGCTTGAGCCGGCCGGAAGTGGGAAGGAGCCGCCGGCGCGCAGGGGGCGGGACTTGGTCTCCCGGCCACGGCCTCGGCGATTGGCCAGACCGTCTGCTGCCACAGCCAATGGCCAGGCGCTTTGCCAACGCTCGGCACCGCGACTGCGGCTGCGCGGGAGATTCAAATCGGCGGTGGTGCTAGCTTTCGTTGTCTGTGGTCCTGCAGCCGGCCCGCGTCCTCTCGCCATGGATAACCCGGAAAATGTCTTTCAGTGAGTGTCCGCCTAGTGGGGTGTGGGCGCCGCGAGCGCATGATCCTCGACTCTGGGCCCCTGAGGGGGCTGGGACAGTTAGGGCTCTGGCCCTCCGGCCCTGGGCCCTCGGCACGGACCTGCCTGCGTTCCTGGTCTGGGGCCCCAGTCGCCCCAAGGCTGCGGGCCACTTCCGAGTCACCGAGTAGAGGGTGGTCCCACTGAGACCCTGGCGACTCGAGATCTGCGGCCACCCCGACCGTTTAGGGGCATTGCGGCAGCTTGGGAGGCCCTGGAAGGTCTTGCTGTTCCTTAAGGAAACCCATCCGAGCGCTTGGGGCGCCGCTGTGGGAGGAGAATGTCCTGCCACCAAGACCCCGCCCTGCGTGTCTTAAGTCACTCATTTAAAAATTATACTACAGAGGGAGAGAATTTACAATAACTCTCTTACTCATAATCCTATTGCTCTTTTAAAAAGTCTTTAGTACACAACACTTAAATGAAAAAAGTGCCTTATTGTCGGCTCATCTATTCCGTCCCGCCAACGGTTGACAAGTTCCCATAGCCTGTGTGACTTGCCCAGCCTGTGATTAAAAAAACATTTGAAACGGTTAAATCAGATGGGGCAGAAGTAAAACGGGTTAGTTTTACCAGATATTTGGGGAATCACAAGACCGAGGTTGTCAATATACTCAAAACAAAAATCTTTTAAGACTTTTTCTTTGGAAGTCCTATTCCTCTACCCCCATTTTTAAAAGGAAATCTGTATTTCAGCCCTTATTTTGACTTTCTAAAGACTATTTTGCTCTAATGAACGGGTTGATTTATTATTAGTGTATTTAAGCCATTTTCCTGGAGAATGTGGTTGGTGTGAACATGAATTACTTTGGGCAAAGGTTATGTTTATTACACATTTTGGAGGAAAAGTTCTGGCATTATAGGGGTTTGTTCCTCTGTTATGAGGCATGATTATTATTTACAAATAATCATTTTTAAGGTTTAAAAATAGATAATATATTTGTATGGTTTTAGAAAGATTTAGAAAGTATTCACTGACAATTCCTGTACCTGTCTACTCTCACCCTATCATATGTATCCTTTGTTTATTTATTTATTAGTTTTTTCCAAGTGATTCTTCTTAGACATATACTTAACGTTATTAAAGTGTATGTATATGTATGTGTCTGTATGTGTACATTTCTTGCCTTCATCTCACATGAAATGTAGCAGAGCAACTCCATTCTTTTTTTGCCTAAGATATCCTTGGAGATTTCTATCAATACATAGCACTCTTTTTAAAAAATTTTTTAGACAACTGTTTAATATTGCATATACCATAATTGATCCAAAAATCCTCAATGACAGACACTTGGGTTGTTTACAATATCTTGCTGTTACAAACAGTGTTGTAGTTTAAAAAAAAAATGTACATAATGGCAATGGTATTTTGCATATACCCAGATGTATCAGTTTTCTAGATTCCTGAAAGTGTTTTTCCTGGATGAAGAGCAAATCCATCTGGGATATTGGTAAGATACCTACAAGCAAGATTTGAGTGTGCCTGCTTCCATTTCTTACCTGTATACTTTTGTTATGTTTAAAATTTTTGTTTGCAAAATCTATTGACTAAGTTGTATCTTATTGACAGTGAATTTCTCTTATGAGAGAGGTTTAACATCTTTTCAAGTTTAAGAGCCTTTTGTATTTCTTTGTGAAATGCTTTTTAATCCCTTTGCTCATTTAAAAAATTGGGTTTATAACTTTGCTTCTCAATTTCTAGAAGTCCTTTTGTTTTTCCAGTTTATCATTTCTCTTTTGACTTGGAAAGTTTTAAAAAATTTTGTTTATTTGACATGTAGAAGCATTTCATTACTATATAGTTGAACTTTTCTGGCTTTTTCTATCATGGCTTCTGGATTTTTAGTCTTAAGACACAATGATTTCATTTGTCTGTGGAGGTGATAGCTAGAATAAAGTATAGTTTAAGATTCTCTACTTTCTGAGGGTCCTTAATTGAGTGTGTGGAATAAATTGACAATAAATAGATTAATAAGAGGAAAGGTATACAGATTTTATCCTGTGCAAGACCCTGGGAGCATCAAAATAAAAAACAGAAGGGAAATGAGGAGTTAAGGTGGACTTAGAGAAAATCGATCTGTTTACCTTGCTATTATGAATTGATGCAAGTTTTTCTTAGAATAGTTTTTCAGAGCCATTTCTGCCTGCACTTCTCTGACTATCCATCTTGAAATATGCCAAAGAAGTATTTTGAGGTGGGTGTTCTTGTCTCTTACCAAAGTATTGCTTTAAAATCCCTTTTTCAAAAAAAAATCTAATGATTTCTCAGATAGCAAACCTAGGAGACCTTCTCATCTTGACTCATACCCAGAACACAGTCCCATCAGGAAGTCCTTTCCTCGCCCCAAGAGAGGTGCCAGATTCCCCACATGTAGTCCAACTTACTGGGTGTTTCAGTAGCTTCCTATCTGATTCTCACTTTGTTCCCATCCCTACCATCTTCACAGGGAGGAAGGAAGACTTTTAAAATGCAAATTAGAACTTCCCCAGCTTATCATACTAAAGCCACACTGGCTCACTTTTCTGTTCCAGGAAGAGGCTGGTTCCTGAAGTTCTCTCAGCCTTGACCATTTTCTCCCAAGATAGCTCTGTGGCTTTCTGGTGGTATCCCGTCAGTGCCCTCAGAGGCAGGCCTTCCCTGACCACCCTACCTGAAAATAGTAACTCTTACCCCTTCTATTTGGTTTGTTTTTTCTTCTTGGTACTTAATGTAACCTGACACTATTTAATTTCTTTTTGCTTGTTTGCCCCACTAGCACCTGAACTGCCACAAGAGTTTTGCTTTGCTTGGTTGATTTTTTTTTTTTTTTTAAGATGTGTTTGGGTATTTGGAAGTCAGGGAAACAGTTCTATGGGAATTTAGTGACTGATTCATGAAAACTGACAATCACCTTTTCTTCCTCAGGAACTTTGTGTTACATTGGGGCCCAGGAAATGAACTCTATCTGGAGTGTCCAGTTGTGGAATCTTGTCTATCCACCTGCTGGCAAGCCCTTATTGGATCTTATTCCAACTCAGTCTCCGCTGTGCTCCTGGAAAGCAAGAGAAGGGATCTGAGCAGGGTCTAGCTTATATCCCACTGTTAGGAGAAGGGGCAGCAAGTTTCCAGGCACTGACCCTCAGGGTGGTTAGCAACCCTGGGGACCAGGGACAGAAGCAGGAGACTCTGGGATAGAGCTAGGGATGAACTTTCCTCTGGAAAAATACTGACTGTTTTGAGTTTTTTGACCACCTCTGAGAGCTCTTTTAAATTTTATGTAGCTTTTAGGTTGGTATTTAAAGTTTCTTTTTTTTTTTTCTACTTTTATTATTATTATTTTTTAAATTTTTATTTATTTATTTATTTATTTTTATTGGTTGTTCAGAACATTACAAAGCTCATGATATATCATCTTTCATACATTTGATTCAAGTGAGTTATGAACTCCCATTTTTACCCCAAATACAAATTGCAGAATCACATCAGTTACACATTCACATTTTTACATAATGCCATATTAGTGACTGTTATATTCTGCTGCCTTTCCTATCCCCTACTATCCCCTCCCCCCTCCCCTCCCATCTTCCCTCTCTACCTAATCTGTTGTTGTTCAGTTCTCTCCCTTGTTTTTCCCCCCCTTTCCCCTCACAACCTCTTATATGTGATTTCATATAACGTTGAGGGTTTCCTTCCGTTTCCATGCAATTTCCCTTCTCTCTCCCTTTCCCTCCCACCACTCGCCTCAGTTTGATGTTAATCTTTTCCTCATGCTCTTCCTCCTATTTTAAGGTATATAAATCACATATATAATATATAATATAATACAATATTTAGATATATGATAAATATATAATATAAACATAATATATGATATAAATCATATATAATTAAATATTTTGCTCTTATAAATTATCCATAATTTTCATGTGCATTCTTTTATTTGTTCTAGAATGTTTGAAGCCCATATGCAGAGCTACAAAGGAAATGACCCACTTGGTGAATGGGAAAGGTTAGCATTTGGATTTGGGGGGTAGGGGCATTGTTTTTGTTTTTTCCTTTAAACCAACTATATGTTGTACTATGGAAAATTAACATTATCCATATTTTTCTAGCTATATGCAGTGGGTAGAAGAGAATTTTCCTGATAATAAAGACTACTTGATAATGCTACTAGAACATTTAATGAAGGAATTTTTAGTTACAAAGAGATACCACAATGACCCAAGATTCATCAATTATTGTTTAAAATTTGTGAGTATACTTTCATATCGATAATCAAATCTGTAATCGTGTTGAACTTTTGTTTTTTGACCTATATTTTAAGATCTTTTAGATTGTCTTTTATTTTAATTCCTTGTTTGCAGTCATAAATTTTTAAAAGTTGGATTACTAGAGATGTGTATAGCCTTGGCTCTGTATAGTGGAATCATTGATTCAGTTCTTAAATTCTCCTTTATTTCAAGTTTGCACATGTTCTAACATGGAATAGAAACCAAAAAGTAAAAGAGGGTTTGTTGGGTAGGAAACGTGATGAGCAGGAAACTCCCAGGTGTGAGGAGAGCTCCAGGGAGTAAATAGTGGGGAGCATTCTGGCTCTCAGAAACTACACTTAGTACTAAGGGGAGAATGAAGGCTCAGGCTGAAGATTGCATCTCTTCAACCTGGAAGTCAAAGGCTTGGAGATATAAAAAATCATGAGTGGAGTGGATAAGGCAAACATGAATTTGTTCACTGAATTACAGAGTACTGGTTGGAGGCAACTATGGACCTTGAGCAAGCTCAGAGCAAGACACAAGTAATACTTCATGTGATGGGTTTTTATAGACTTACTGTCTAAGGAAATAGTTTGGGTAATTTTGGGGATATTGAATGTCAAGGAAAGGAATGATCCTAACTTAGGCTTGTGACCAGAGAACCATACACACCTTCGCCTACATAGTATATCCTCAAGCCTCCACAAATACAGAAAGGTGGAGGGCTAGCTAGATTCTGGGCTGACCCAGATTAGCAGTTCTGTGTTTTATTTGTTTTGTTTTTTAATTTATTTTGGTATTTATATATTTTTAAAATTTTTAGTTGACACATAATAATTGTTCACATTTATGGGATACAGTATCCATCACCTCATATATTTATCATTTCTTTGTGTTGGGAACATTCATTCATAAATGCCAGTTTGCTCTGTCTCCTGCATGCACCCCTCTATTTTGAAATATTATTTGCCAACCATAGTTACCCTACTATGCTCTAAAACATTAGAAATTATTCTTATCCAACTGCACCCCTGTAGCTCTTAACATCTTTTTTTTTTAATATTTATTTTTTAGTTATTGGTGGACACAATGTCTTTATTTTACTTTATGTAGTGCTGAGGATGGAGCCCAGGGCCTCACACTTGCTAGGCAAGCACTTTACCTCTGAGCCACAGCCCCAGCCCAGCTCTTAACATCTTTCCTCCACCCTTGCCTCATTGTTCTTCTGTGCTTTTCTTCTGGGTTCCTGTAGGCTGAATACAACAGTGACCCACATCAGTTTTTTGAGTTTCTCTACAACCAGGGGATTGGAATTCAGTCATCTCCTCTGTACATTTCCTGGGCAGGGCATCTGGAAGCCCAGGGGGAGCTGCAGCAGGCCAGTGCTGTGTTTCGGAGAGGAATTCAAAACCAGGCTGAACCTCAAGAGCTCTTGCAACAGCAGTACAGGTAGCTTCTAAGTACAGCTCCTCCTGGCATTTCCTACTTGGAGAGGAAATGTTTGCTTTTACATTGTATTGTTATCTATTTTATGGGGAAATCTTGTGGAAAATTTGGTCGCTACAGAGTAAAGAAAAGAAACTGCTCAGAAATGTTACCGTTACCTACTTTCCATAATTATTACATTTGATCATGTTTTTTCTGTGCTGAGGACTTTTATAGGAGATTCGAAATAGCTAAATAGTTTATCCCAATTATTACTATAAGTTCTCCAAAAGATTATTTCTTATAGAATCTTAGTAGATAATCTCACCTATGAAATTAAAAGTAATTCTTCAGTATCACCTAATTTTCAGTCTTTCCCCATCATGTAAAATGATTTTGCTACCATTAGTTTGTTTGAATTAAGAGCAAAACAAGGTCTAGCATTTGGTTGTGGATCTCTTCTCTTTTTAGTATGCACTCTTGCTTGCATTACCCACCAATGTGAGGCTTAGGAATTGCATGTAATTCCACAGAGTTGATGTGTAAAATTGCTGTGAAGTGACCCGTTTGAGATGTCCTCACAGAGCATGGGCAGTAATGGATCTAGATACCTTTTGAATAAGTGGTCTAAGCTTTGTACTTTCACTTCTTTCTCCCAAATATTAATATTCATTTTGTTCCAAATGGGTAAAATAACCAAAGTAGGAGTCCAGACACTCTATTATAACATTTACAGACTTGAGGAATTTTTTTAATATATGTACATCAGATATGAAAATATTCCTAGCATTTTGTCTGACTATATTACTTCAACCTTGGTCTTTATTAACATATAGTAAGCTGTTACCTTTAATTTCTACTTTAATACAGTATATATTAGACTGTAAACTTAAAATCTATACTAATGCCTTTTCTATCATTTAGGTTATTTCAGACACGTCTCACTGAAACCGATTTGCCAGCTCAAGGTAAAATAATACTTTCTGCAATGTCAGATTGTTGGTAATTTAGTTGCTAATTTTTGCTGATTGCTTTTCCCTTTAAAAAGCAAATCCTTCTAGTATTTAATGAAAACCAAACTATACTGTCTCAGGTAATGGGGAAGACACTTTGGTAATAATACACTTTAAAGGAGACAAATCTACTTGATGATTTCACTCTATTTTGGGGATTTAAAAAACAAAATCAAAAAGAGATACTCTGAACTCCATCTGTTCTGAATTGAATCAAATGTATTTGATGGCAACTTTAGGAAACATGGCAGGGCTTTATTTCCCTTAGAAATAAATACCACATTTCAGCAATTTTCATTGACTATCCTATCCTGATTAAATAACCAGTTTTACAGTTATTTGGGGGTACTTATTGATCATTTTGATTTGGTCAGAAATTGTCTCTAAAATACTTACTTACAAAATATTTTAGTTCCATTTTCTGAGGCAGTGTGTAGTTGAATATATTTATTTCTTATGCTGCTTACTGAAAGATCAAGGGGATGTATTGTGTGATAATTTTGGTTACTATGATTTTTCTCTTATTTCTCCTTATTTTATCCTGTTTTCCCTTATAGCTAGGACCTCGAAACCTCTGCATAATGCTTCAATTTTAAACCAAATGGTACCATCAAAATCAAGTCAAGGAAAGAACTCAGCCTCTATCTCTAAGAATCAGGTAATGGTGACTATTGTAGGTTGTACAGAAATAGTATTGAACGGTCCTCCTGGCTCCTTTCTGTATCCACCTTGGCATCTCTTTTCTTTAACCTTGTCTCCTGTGACTTAACATCCATGTCAGCTGCCCGTCCCCATGTCAGCTTTCTGGGCCCGTGACCATCTAACCTAAATGTATTCTCAACTCACGAATATAACTTGTTATGGGACCTAAGGGCCCCCTCCATACAACCTCCTGTTCACTTCCTCCCCAGCAGTTTTTCTCCTACCAAGACCCTCTTCCTCCTTGTTCTGCTTCCCTCTTTCATAGGCCCAGGATCCCTACCTTGATTCATACCCAACTGGAGCCAGTTTAAAAACCCAGAGCTTCAGCTGTTGGCACACACAACCTCAGTAATACCAGAAGAAATTTTTAGTGGATTTTTTTTTAAAGGTTTACGGGCTCTTTTTGTTGCAAAAATTATACTACCAATGATGATGCAAACTAAAGCTTTAGCTATTAATTGAAATTTTACCAAGAACATGTAGAAATCTACTGGAGATTAAGAAGCCTTTCTACTCATATATTGTCATATTGATTTATGAGGTAATTTGTGTGAAGTTTTCTTTTCAGTAAGTAAATGCTTCTGTTTGTTTTCTGTATTTTAGGGTTCAGAAGTATCTGGAACAATACCTTCAGCTTGTGATAAAGAGTCAAATATGCAAGTACAATCATTGCATAGTTCTATTACTTAGTTTCCTTCCAGAATTATTTCCATACACTGTTGTAAGTGATGTGTTTTCCCCTGTAGGGAAAAAAGGGTGATCATGATTTCTAAATCAGAGTATCCTGTGCCCTCATCTTCAGCAGCCAGAGCTGATGTTCAACAGGTTGTTATGTATTGGAAGGAAAAGCTTATTCATGGAGAATCAGAATTTTCCTTTGAAGAACTGAGAGCCCAGAAATACAATCAACGAAGGAAGCATGAACAATGGGGTATTTGTCTTATAGTCTTATATTTTGAGTTGTTTTTATGTCAATTAAAATAATGAGTAATTACATTTTTGGTCAAATAATTGACTATGCTGAAAGACTTCAAAAAATGTCTCCAGCTCGTCCTGTCAGAAGCCTAGCAGTCTCTGTTAAACACCAGCGTAGCAGCTATGTTTGTTCAAGACTTGTGTTCACGTATTGACAGCCGAGCCCATGGCTAAACCAGCCCTGAGCTAGATATTCATGCCAGTGTCACCTTAGCCTTAGTGAAATAGTATTTTAAATGTTTTCAATATTATCTAATAGTATGGAGTTGAACTTCTGTATATAGTTATTCTAAAGCTGTAAGTCATTTGTACTGTGAAAGGAACTGAAGTTCAGAAGAGATTTTCCAAGTTCTGCACCTACTACAAACAAAACACGCTGAAGGAGACCCCTGATCAAAGTGTTGTCTTAGGGGTTAGGGTTAGGGTTAGTCATAGAGACTGCAGAGTAGACTGAGATTTGCTCCCTACAGGGAACAGGGTGTGCCTTAACACCAGCATTTGCACTTGGCTGTTGCTATAACCATGTGGAAGATGGACCCTTGCTCCACTTGGGACTTTTATACTCTCTGTAGTGTTGGACCATATGCACTCTGTGAGCCTTTTTTTGTTGTTGTTCATTATTTTTCATATTTGGTCAACAACAAAAAGTCAGTCAGTATTCTTGGAGGATCCATTTTGAGTTATGCCTTGATAATTTTTTCCTTCACATGCCACAGCCTGAAAGTGTCCAGCCAGAGTCTACTTTGTCTCATGAGCCAGTTTTGGGCTGTGTGACTGACAGCATGCTTGATGCCCCAACTCTTACTTTTACTTCCTAGAGAATCGTATCTTTTTAAAAAACTGAAATGATCAGTTATTTTGAAATGATTAGCACAATCCCAATTGTATTATGAGAAGCATTTAATAAGATACTGTGCTATTACCAAATAGACTTGATCATCATAAATTTTTGCAACTTATACTCTGAATTTAATAGTTACTGTGCTAAGGGCATAAAAAGATTATAAATATGGAAAAGACTAAAAAATGTTGCCATCTTAAAATAGGACTTGCCATCTTAAAATTGGACTTTTTATCCATGTGTTATGTATTCCTCTGATGAACTGAATTTAAGCTTTGCATATAAACCTTTTTTTTTTCCTTAAGTAAATGAAGACAGACATTATATGAAAAAGAAAGAAGCAAATGCTTTTGAAGAGCAGCTATTAAAGCAAAAAATGGATGAGCTTCATAAGAAGTTGCATCAAGTGGTGGAGCTGTCCCAGGAGGACCTTCCCAGTGTCCAGGAAAAGCCTAAGGTACAGACACGCTCTGACCTGGGCGTCCTGTGCCCAGTGGTGGGGATTGTTGGCTCTCTAGGCCCTGTTTTAGAGTTAATTCTAGCTAGTAACTTTCCAAAATTTAAAATTGTATGATTCAGAAAGACATTCAAATGAAGAATGAGCAAAGGAATTTAGAGAATAGAGGGCTGATGTTTCATGTATGTGTGTGTCCATGCTTATATATTCACACATTAGCACTTAGCTTCCCTTTTCTGGCTTTCATACAATGACTATAGACTTCCAATAATTTGTCATCTAGACATATTTCTGTTTGCCGTTGTCTTGTGTGGGAAGAAAAAATAGGGATGAATATTACAGCCTCATATTTTCTTGAAATTACTTATGAATGGGAGAGATTGGGAATAATTTAAGCTATATTATGTTTGCTTAATCTTCCACATTGTATATGTCTGTCTATGACATAGGATACTTTAAAGGTAAAGCTTATTTAAATGCATGTTTTTAAAATGATAGAAAATTCATGACTGCAATGATTTTTTTTTTAATATTGAATGAAAGGGGTGTTTGTGTGTGTGTGTGTGTGTGTGTATGTGTATGTGTAATATATATGTATACAAAATCTATGCCAGAACATTCACTAGATATAAGTATGTATACCCAACTATGGGGAGCCACTCTGAATGATTTGCACCTTCCATCCTGGAGCTGAGAGGCTTTGACCAGTCACTATATCTTATAGTGACCTGGACATTGTCCCGGTCCAGGAAGTTGAGGGCGTGCCTTCAGATGTAGGTGTGTTGCTCCATGGCCCCTTGGGTTGAGTTACACTCACCTGTTCCTTGTAACCCTGCCCCTTCTGGCCTTTTTTGGATGGAACTTTCTAAGAATAAGGGTCCCCCCAATAAAAGCCCACTTCCAAATGAGCTTGCTCTCTCTCGCCAGCCTCTCGTGACTTTCTCTTGCTCCCCCATTTGGGGAGCCTGAGGCCGAGAGCAGAAAAGCCGTCCTGAAGCTTGTTTAAAGGTAAAGCGTGTGTCTGTGTTTTATTTGATGTCCCTGGAAATTCACACAAGTGACCTTAATTTCGGCTGCCCACACGGGTCGGGGGAAGACTCAAACATACATGAATATCCACGAATGTTCTTATTCAGTGCTAATTGCTAAAGTTTATCTTTTTTCCAGATATATGCTATGCATGAACACACATAAATATGAACACAGTTGAATTTTCCATATAAATAAAACTTATATTCTGATTTTTCTACAAACACATCTTATAGATCTTTCAATATCACTGCACAGAGACCCAGTTTACCCGCTGCAGCATGGTCTTCTGTCATACTTACAGCAGGGCAGGTACCAACATCATACAGACTGTTACAAACATGATGCAAGATTGTTTCTCTAGAAAAGATGGAAGTACAACTGTTGCCTTTGAAGTTTGTGCACCTAAAATACTGTCCTCTAAACAATTTCATTTTACCTCATATCAATAGTATATAAAATTACTTGTTTCTCACATACATTTTGATAATGTTAGTTATCCTAAGTATTTTCAACCACCTGTTTCTTTAATTACAAGTGGTACTGGACATTTTTAATTGGCCTTTTGTCTTCTTTTTTCTTTAAATTGACCATAAAACCAGGTGTGGTGGTACACATCTAAAATCCCAGTGATTCCAGAGACAGAGACAGGAGGATCACAAGTTCAAGGCTGATCTCAGCAACTTAGGGAGACTCTGTCTCAAAATAAAAAGGGCCGGGGGTATGACTCAGTGGTTAAGCACCCATGGGTTCAATCCCTGGTACCAATCAAATAAATTGACTTTGATGGATTTGTCTATTTTTCTATTGGGTTTTTTCATTTTTAATGTTTATTTCAATTTTTATATAACTTGTGTTTTCCCTTGATAGATGTTAGCAATTGTTAAAATAATTGTCTTTTTTTTTGTTTTTATGTATTTTCTTGCTACTTATCAGTCATCTATCCCCCGATTCTGAAGAAACTTAAAATATTCATCAATCACATCCAATACATCAGATGCACTCCCATTCCCTTTTCTTGGCCAGATGTCTCCCAGAGCCTCTGAGGAGTGGTTCTTCCTGCTTCTCTCTGGGGGTATATCCCTGATTCACATGCCATTGCTTTTCCTTAAGGTCCCCATTTTAAAGGTACACAATCTCTCTTTTTAAAAAAGCGTGTGTGAGGGGTTAAGTTTTGAGATATCTTGCTTGTCTAATGGTGTTTTTGTTCTACCCTCACACTGGTTGATGATTTGACTAGAACTGTTCTAGGAAGGAAATCATTTTCCCTCAAGTCATTTTGGATTTTATGCAGTACTAGAGATTGAACCCAGGGTTACTTTACCACTGAGCTATACTCTCAGTGCATTTTCTGTTGGTTTGCTTTTGATCTTGGAACAGGGTCTGTTAAGTTGTCCAGGCTGGCCTTGACCTGACAGTCCTCTTGCCTCAGCCTCCCTTAGAGTTTTCAAAGGCATTGCCCGTTGCCTTTTGGCTTCTACCATTGGTATTGGAAAGTCCTGGATCATTCTGACTCTCGGTTTTACAAATGTAATCCCTGTTGTTCCTGGGAAGCGTGTTGTAACAAAACAAATGTGATGCGCAGCTCTGTCCCTCCATCATACTCAGTACCCTAAGGGTCTGGTCCTCCAGGTCCCTTTATGGGATTTTCCTGTGTAGAGGTGGCATGAAGATGTAGTTTCCAAAATGAATTGCCAGTTGTTCATAAATCATTTATTGACCAGCTTGGCCCCTTTATTCAAAATATCTTTATCACATACTAAGTTTTTATATTACAAAATCCATTTCTAATATTTGTTTTCGTTACTATCTCTCTTCTTTTTATTTTTTTACTCTTTTATTGATTTTATTTTTTTAAATACATGACTACAGAATGCATTACAATTCTTATTACACATATAGAGTACAATTTTTCTTATCTTTGTATATAGAGTATGTTCACGCCAATTCATGCCTTTATATATGTACCTTTTTTTGCATTACAGTTCTTATTACACATATATACCACAATTTTTCATATATGTTTATATATAAAGTATGTTGACACCCAATTCGTGTCTTCATACATGTTCTTTGGATAATGATGTCCATCATATTCCACCGCCCTTGCTAATCCCCTGCCCCCTCCCTTTCTCCAATCCCCAAAAAAACAAATGAGGAGGCTGACTTATAGTGGGGTAGGGAGGGGGAGCATGGGAGGATTTGGTGAATTCTGGATAGAGAAGAGGAGTGAGAGTATATCTTTTCTTGATCTTTCCATATTGTATATATGCTATAGCTTTCCTATTTTGCTATCTGGTAGAGAAAGTCTCTGATTATTCTTTTTAAAATATTTTCTTCAGAAATGAATATTGATCAAGCATCTCTGAAATCTGGAAAGCTCCCAAATCTGAAACTTTTTCAGTGTCATGTCCCATTCTCAGAAAGTTGTGGATTTTAAGAGCATTTCAGATTGCAAATTTTTGAATAAGGGATGCATGCTTAACTAGTCTATGAAAATATTCCCCAAATCTGAAAAATTTTGAAACCTGACACATTTCTAATTCCAAGCATTTTATATAAGCAATATGTAAGTAAACCTGTATTACAATTATTTTTTTTCTGTTCTTTTATTTATTTATTTTTTATTTTTTTATTATTAGTTGTTCAAAACATTACATAGTTCTTGACATATCATATTTCATACATTTGATTCAAGTGGGTTATGAACTCCCATTTTTACCCCGTATACAGATTGCAGAATCTCATCAGTTACACATCCACGTTTTTACATATTGCCATACTAGTGACTGTTGTATTCTGTTGCCTTTGCTATCCTCTACTATCCCCCCTCCCCTCCCCTCCCCTCCAATCTTCTCTCTCTAACCCATCTACTGTAATTCATTTCTCTCTCTTGTTTTTTTTTTTTACCCTTTCCCCTCACTTCCTCTTATATGTAATTTTGTATAACAATGAAGTTCTCCTTCCATTTCCATGCAGTTTCCTTTCTCTCTCCCTTTCCCTCCTACCTCTCATCCCTGTTTAATGTTAATCTTCTTCTCATGCTTTTCTTCCCTGCTCTGTTCTTAGTTGCTCTCCTTATATCAAAGAAGACATTTGGCATTTGTTTTTTAGGGATTGTCTAGCTTCACTTAGCATAATCTGCTCTAATGCCATCCATTTCCCTGAAAATGCCATGATTTTATCATTTTTTAGTGCAGAGTAATACTCCATTGTGTATAAATGCCACATTTTTTTAATCCATTCATCTATTGAAGGGCATCTAGGTTGATTCCACAGTCAAGCTATTGTGAATTGTGCTGCTATGAACATCAATGTAGCAGTATCCCTATAATACGCTCTTTTAAGATCTTTAGGGAATAGTCCGAGAAGGGGAATAGCTGGGTCAAATGGTGGTTCCATTCCCAGCTTTCCAAGGAATGTCCACACTCCTTTCCAAATTGGCCGCACCAATTTGCAGTCCCACCAGCAATGTACAAGTGTACCCTTTCCCCACATCCTCGCCAGTACTTGTTGTTTGACTTCCTAATGGCTGCCAATCTTACTGGAGTGAGATGGTATCTTAGGGTGGTTTTGATTTGCATTTCTCTGACTGCTAGAGATGGTGAGCATTTTTTTCATATACTTGTTGATTGATTGTATGTCCTCCTCTGAGAAGTGTCTGTTCAGGTCCTTGGCCCATTTGTTGATTGGGTTATTTGTTTTCTTATTGTTTAATTTTTTTTTAAAAGAGAGAGAGAGAGAATTTTTAATATTTATTTTTGAGTTTTCAGCGGACACAACATCTTTGTTTGTATATGGTGCTGAGAATCGAACCCGGGCCGCACGCATGCCAGGCGAGCGCGCTACCACTTGAGCCACATCCCCAGCCCCTATTGTTTAATTTTTTGGGCTCTATCTGAAGTGTGAAGAGTAAAAATTTGTTCCCAGGATGTAGGCTCCCTATTTACCTCTCTTATTGTTTCTCTTGCTGAGAAAAAACTTTTTAGTTTAAGTAAGTCCCATTTGTTGATTCTTGTTTTTAACTCTTGTGCTATGGGTTTCCTATTAAGGAATTTGGAGCCCGACCCCACAATATGTAGATTGGAGCCAACTTTTTCTTCTATCAGACACAGAGTCTCTGATTTGATATCAAGCTCCTTGATCCCTTTTGAGTTAACTTTTGTGCATGGCGAGAGAAAGGGATTCAGTTTCATTTTGTTGCATATGGATTTCCAGTTTTCCCAGCAACATTTGTTGAAGATGCTATCCTTCCTCCATTGCATGCTTTTAGCCCCTTTGTCAAATATAAGATAGTTGTAATTTTGTGGCTTGGTCTCTGTGTCCTCTATTCTGTACCATTGGTCCACCTGCCTGTTTTGGTACCAGTACCATGCTGTTTTTGTTACTATTGCTCTGTAGTATAGTTTGAAGTCTGGTATTGCTATACCGCCTGATTCACACTTCCTGCTTAGAATTGTTTTTGCTATTCTGGGTCTTTTATTTTTCCATATGAATTTCATGATTGCTTTATCTATTTCTACAAGAAATGCTGTTGGGATTTTGATTGGCATTGCATTAAACCTATAGAGAACTTTTGGTAATATCGCCATTTTGATGATGTTAGTTCTGCCTATCCATGAACAGGGTATATTTTTCCATCTTCTAAGATCTTCTACTTCTCTCTTTAGGGTTCTGTAGTTTTCATTGTATAAATCTTTTACCTCTTTTGTCAGGTTGATTCCCAAGTATTTTATTTTTTTTGAGGATATTGTGAATGGAGTGTTTTTCCTCATTTCCGTTTCAGAAGTTTTGTCACTGATAAACAGAAATGCCTTTGATTTATGCGTGTTGATTTTATATCCTGCCACTTTGCTGAATTCATTTATTAGTTCTAGTAGTTTTTTTGTAGACCCTTTTGGGTCTTCTAGGTATAGGATCATATCATCCACAAATAGTGATAATTTAAGTTCTTCTTTTCCTATTTTTATGCCTTTAATTTCTTTTGTCTGTCTAATTGCTCTGGCCAGTGTTTCGAGAACTATATTGAATAGAAGTGGTGATAGAGGGCATCCCTGTCTTGTTCCAGATTTTAGAGGAAATGCCTTCAATTTTTCTCCATTCAGAATGATGCTAGTCTGAGGTTTAGCATAGATAGCTTTTACAATGTTGAGGTAAGTTCCTGTTATCCCTAGTTTTTCTAATGTTTTGAACATAAAGGGATGCTGTACTTTGTCGAATGCTTTTTCTGCGTCTATCGAGATGATCATATGGTTCTTATCTTTAAGTCTATTGATGTGGTGAATAACATTTATTGATTTCCGTATATTGAAACATCCTTGCATCCCAGGGATGAATCCTACTTGATCATGGTGCACAATTTTTTTGATGTGTTTTTGTATCCAATTTGCCAGAATTTTATTGAGGATTTTTGCATCTAGGTTCATTAGAGATATTGGTCTATAGTTTTTTTTCTTTGAGGTATCTTTGTCTGGTTTCGGAATCAGGGTGATGTTGGCCTCATAGAATGAATTTGGAAGAGCTCCCTCTTTTTCTATTTCCTGAAATAACTTGAAAAGTATTGGTATTAATTCTTCTTTAAAGGTTTTGTAAAACTCTGCTGTATACCCATCCGGTCCTGGGCTTTTCTTAGTTGGTAGTCTTTTAATGGCTTCTTCTATTTCCTCAATTGATATTGGTCAGTTTAGGTTGTTTATAGATGCCTTCACTATCTTCTATTTTATTGGAGTATAAGGATTAAAAATAGTTTCTAATTATCTTCTATATTTCTGTAGTGTCTGTTGTGATATTGCCTTTTACATCCCGTATTCTAGTAGTGTGAGTTCTCTCCTTCTCTTCATTAGCATGGCTAAGGGTCTGTCAATCTTATTTATTTTTTCAAAGAACCAATTTTTAGTTTTGTCAATTTTTTCAATTGTTTCTTTTGTTTCAATTTCATTGATTTCAGCTCTGATTTTAATTATTTCTTGCCTTCTACTGCTTTTGCTATTGTTTTGCTCTTCTTTTTCTAGGGTTTTGAGATGAAGTGCGAGATCATTCATTTATTGGTTTTTTCTTTTTTTTTAAGGAATGAACTCCAAGCAATGAATTTTCCTCTTAGAACTGATTTCATTGTGTCCCATAGATTCTGATATGTTGCGTCTGTTGGGATAGAGGGAGTAAGAAGGAGAAAAACAAATAACAAGGAAAGAAAGAGAAAAAGAGCGGGAAAAAGAAAATAAGAGAAAAAAGAAAAGAAATAAAAGGTGGGGAGGGAGGTGGGGCATATGCAATTCCTCTATATTATATTATTCTGGTGATTCAGTTGTTAAAGACCTTTTTCATGCACAATTCTTGGTTTCACATATGTTGAGGTTGCGAGGACCAGAGAGGGAAGGGTAGAGGAGACTGGATGAATGGATGAAAAGAGAGAGAGAAGAGAAAAAAAAAATGTCTCTCAGAACTCTGTTTTGTTTTCTTCCAGTTGGTGGCATTGTCAATTCCTAGCTTGAGTCTCTGGGTTCAGGGTGGTGATGGTAGTCAATGTGAGAGGACTTGAGCTTCCACCTGTGGCCTCTCTACTCTTATTCTCTGAGATGTAAACCAGGTGCCTGATCTGCTGCAGAACCAAACTGGTAGCCACGCCCACCAGTTGATGGGTTTTAAGGGTTGGTGAGATTTTCCAAGATGAGTTCCATCAGTTTTTCTCATAAGGTGTTTGATGCGGTTGGGGGTGTTGGGGAGACCTTATGTTTGTCCAGAGCTCGGTCAGGTGACTGCACGGGCGGGCGGCTGGGTCCCTCCTCCAGTTGGGGTGGTCTGTCTACTGCGCAGGCGGGCCACTAGGCCCCTTTTCCAGGTCACGTGGTCTGCCTACTGCGCAGGCGGTGGCTGGGCCCGGGCCCCTCCTCCAGTTGGGGTGGTCTGTCTACTGCACAGGCGGGCCGCTGGGCCCCTTTTCCATGTCCCGTGGTCTGTCTGCACCGCAGGTGGGCGGCTGGGCCCCTACTCCATTTAGGGTGGTCTGTCTACCACGCATGCGGGCGGCTGTGCCCCCTCTCCGGGCCGGGTGGTCTGCTTACCGTGCAGGTGGGCGGCTGGGCCCTTACTCCAGTTGGGGTGTACAATTATTTTTGATCTGTACTAATTTAGTAGGTAAGAAAATGGTGTAGGTAGTCTTAAGTTATATTGTTTGATAACTAGTGATATTGTTTAAAACAATATTCTAGACATTTGATGTTTTTCCTAACAATTTGTAAGGATACTTTTCGGGCAAGGTATTAACCCTTCTGTCTTTTAACTTGGTAACATTAGTTCTAGTCTATGTACTTGTAAGTAGAGAAACAAAGACCTTTAGTCTAATCCTTCCCACCATGAACCCTGTTTCTGAGGCAGTTCATATACACATGTCCTATTCAGGAAGACGACGCTGCCTATCAAGGGTAGTTTAACAGAACACCATTGTGAGCTTTTGGTAACATTGATTTATTGTTTTTTTTCCTCAGTTTAATAAAGAGAAACAAGACACTTCTTAAATACTGATATGACTGCAGAGGCTGGTTATTTTTCAATGGTTAGAAGTGTGAGTGGCAGTCACAGCCGGGGCTGGAAGCAACAAAGCATTCGTTATGTTTTAGAGTGGTCTTTTTTCATTACTGTTGAAAACTTCCAGGTGTTTTAAAGCACCTGGAACAATAAGGGTCACATGCTTTGAAAGCTCTAATACCTGATAATAACATTCTGGTCTTTGTGGTTTATTTTTGTTTCTTTCTTTATCTGGCATGAAAGGTGGATTCAGCATGTGTGGGGCTAGGCACAGGTGCTCAGTGGGAACTTGGTGCTCGATGTCTTCCGTCACTCAATCAGCAAACCCCAAAGAACTTGGGCGAGAAGCCCAGAGAGGTGCCTCCTGTTGTTCCTCCTGCGGCAGATGCTGTTCCTCCTGCTTTGGTGTCCCCAGCAGTGTGCCAGAGCATAGCTCCTCCTACTCCTTTGACAGCCCAGCCAGTGACAGAGTCCAGGTAAGTCAAAGCCAGTCCTGGAGATGAGAGTGGTGTAAATGGCATCTGTCAGCTTCCTTTTTATGACCTGCAGTATCAAGAGCATTATGTAAAAGATGGGGTATCTCTATTAAAAAATGTTTTTCTTGCAGTACTGGAAATTGAACCTGAGGGTGCTTTATTGATGAGCAACATCCTCATCTCTTTTTTGGTTTTGTTGTTCCTGAGAGTATGTACTAAGCTCTGAGGCTGGCCTCAAACTTGGGCTTCTCTTGGCTCAGCCTCTTGAGTAGCTGGGATTACAGGTGTGTGCCATCATACCCAGCTAAAATGATTTACATCAATATGTTGTTGAAAAAAATTATCAAAACATCGAGCCCAAAACTTTCAAACATGTTTATTTTATACCTCTTTAGAGGGATCCATCCCTCTTCTAGATTTTAGATTTGTTTGTCTTCATACTTTTCTTCTGAATTATAAATTAAAATTTCCTGAAACTCAATTTGATCTGTATTTGAAGAATAAACACCTATAGTTGGAATTGCCTTTTGCCTCCTGGCTGTGGCCAAGGCCTGCAGGGATCATTACTCCAGGCAGTGGCTGGCATGCCCTCATACTCCTTTTGTCCTCCCACGGAGCAGTATGGGATCAATGTTTGTGACTCCATGTCACAAGCCACCTCCACACTATTGTGAAAGTTTTTTCCCCAATTTTGAGGAGTTTTCTGGGTTTCAGATATTAGAATTAATGTCACATCACTTGTTGTGTTTGTTTTTATCTTCAGTCACTTTGACTGTCTTGTAACTTGTGATTTGATACGATATTGTTTAATTAAAAGTGCTTTGTGCTTTTTACTTCACATTTTAATGACATTCCTTAAGGGAATCCTGGGCAGTATGAGGGGAGGCCCCTGCCCCTAGTGTACTTAACCACAGCTTTAATGCAAGTGGTTTGCATAGCTTTATTATCTTTGTTGGTAGCTATTGTTTTAAAATCTGGATGTTAGCCTGTGGCTGTGGGCTCATCAGAAAGGTGTTTGCTCAGCTGAAGCACATTGGTGCCTCCACCTTGTTGGGCATCAGTGCCCAGTCAGCCCCTTATGCTGTACAGCAAATGAGCCCATTGGAACTAGGAAGCCATTGTCCTGTTCTGCCACAGGGAGGGCTGGTTGTTGTGGTGCCGAGACACAGAAGTGACATGACATACTGATGTTCCATGCCTGGCCTTTATCTGTAAGAGTGTTTTCCTCAAAAAGAACTGAAGAGAAAAAACATTTCATTCATTTACACCGTGGATCTAAGCAGCTCCATCTGTGTTTCAGCAACAGGCTGTGATTGTTGACCAGCTTCTTTTACTATTATTTCTTGAGAGTTAATGAGAAACTCTCTTGTAAGGCATGTTGATTCTTGTGAGTCTCAGGGTTTTCTCTTCCAGATGTATGAATCAGAGTGCTCATGGATTCCAGCCACAAAGTAGAGCAGAGACCAAAGAAGGTGAGCTTCATGGGGGTCTCTTCATCCTGGCCTGCTGGGGCACACTCCTTGGGCTGTACTGGGGCTATGGGACAGGAAGCCTTCTGACCTTACTAAACCTAAGTATTAACAATCCTCTTCTTAGAAGCCAGGGGTTATTTCAGCCCCAGACTATTGAAAACAATGGTATCAATTGTAAATATTTTATCAGTTCAGAGTTCCTTGAAAGATTTTTTATGCAAGTTTTTCTATTAACTTTCTCAGTACATTAATCTAAAATGAGTCACATTAGTTGGGTCGAGTGAGAAAGGTGATTCAAAGTTTAACTACGAATACTGTTCTCCTGTCTGGCACCACACTGGAAGTGTGTGCATAGTTTATTAAATTACCTGGGACAGGTGGGTGTTCACTTCCCCCTGCAGGTGGCTGTGGCATTCTTTCCATTGATTATTAATGAGGGTGGGGCCCTCTGAAACAGCTGGAGACTCATTCTATTCAACTGAGACTTGGTGCCTGCTTGCTGGATGCTGGGCACCCACCATTCTACATCGTTAGAGATGTAATCTTGACAAACAATGAAAATCCCCTCAGGAATGAAAGGGCTAATATTGAAGTAAGGGGTTAGATTTCAGAGAAGGTGAACAGGGAAGATGCTGGTGAGGGTGATGCCTGCATAGAGGAATAGGGAGGGAGCTACCCATGCAGCCACCTCAGAGAACCAGTTTTCAAGCAGAGGAACTGCAGATGCAGAGCCCCCAGGCAGGACTATCCCTGGTGTTCTAAGCATAGTAAAGAGGCCAGAGCTTCAGGGCGAGCAGGGCAAAGAGGAATACACTGAAACCTGAGCAAGCAGGGCCCAGGCTGTGCGGGCCTTGTACACCACTGGCTCAAGCTGAGTGGGATGGAAAGTGGTCTAGGACTGACAGTGCGGGGGTGGGGGTTACACTCTGACCACAAGCAGACAGTACTTGAGGCATGGTGGAGTTCAGGATGCTACCTTTGACAAAACTCTAACTGGTTTGATCTCAGGCCAAACACCTGGTGTCTTTGAGCCTTCACTTTATTTTGTGTGAAACTATGATTCTTGCCTCACCTACTTCATGTATTCTTACAAAGATAAGTATGCGGGTCTGGAGTGATGATTATTGACAATTACGGTTACCACAGTAACCTGGTCTAATTGTAGTAAGTTATTGCAGTTGTGTGCCTTCTAACACGTTTTAAATGACCTGATGACTGTGCACTTGGTCCTGTTCCTTTGCCAGCATATGAAACGCACAAGGTGGCCAGCGCAAGTTCTTTCCATGCGACTCCAAACACGTCACTGGGAGTGGTTCAGGCAACACCCTCCAGAGCCCAGCCCTCACCCACGGTGCACACCAAGGAAGCACTGGGTAAAGCCTTTTGTTTGAATGCATAGCACCTTAAACTATAAAAAATTTAAACTCTTTTGCAATCTGTTGATGGATATTCTTTCTGGTTTTTAGGTTTCATCATGAATATGTTCCAGGCCCCTACACTTCCTGATGTTTCTGATGACAAAGATGAATGGCCATCTCTAGACCAAAATGAAGATGCATTTGAAGCCCAGTTTCAAAGTAATAACTTATTTGAAAGCTAATTGGTGCATAGTACTGTGGGCGGAGCCCAGGCATTGTCAGGGATTACCTAAGATGTGGCCCTGCCTTGGTCATCACAGAAAGTGCATGAAATAGAAGTGTGGCAGAGTTGGACAAGGTTTCAATGCGTGTGGTAGAGTTGGGGTTTGCTGTTTGTTGGGTTGGGTTAGGTGGGTTGGATTGCTATAACAGTGATATCTAAAGGAGGATAAAATCCCCATGGGGAGGTACATCAGGAAGAGCTGAGTAGTCCAGGAGTGATGTGAGGCCTTCTTGGTAGAAAAGTGGCCAGGTTGTGGTTGGAGGCCAGCAACTAGCCCTCTTACCTAGGGCCAGGGGATTCATGCTGGGAGCCAGAGATTGTAATAAAGATCAGTAGGATCCCTTTGGAGTTGGGAGAAGAAATTTTTCTTAAAGCAAATGAAAACTAAAACCACTGAGAGCTTTTATTGAATGACTCAGGTGATAATAGAAGTGTCATAGGAGAATGATGAGCTGTGTTCTTGATGTGTGGCAGTAATTTGGGACCTGAGGCTGCCCAGTGATCATAGTTAAATCACTTCATCCCACTACAAAGTGACTTGCCTTACTACCTAGTATTTAAAAACCGGTGCCAGTTCTTTTCTATAAGCTTCTCCCCTCTACCTCCCACTTCATTTGAAGTTTTAGCGTAAAGGGTCATGTTTTTCCTAGAACAGTCATGAAATAGTTTTTTTATTCTCTTGCAGAAAATGCAAATTCTTCTGGGGCTTGGGGAGTCAATAAAGTTGTCGCTTTGACATCTGCTTTTCCTATTTTTGAAGATGGAAACAAAGAAAATTATGGGTAAAGAAGCATCAAGTTAATATATCACTGGGGGGACACATGTCATAGTGCCACAGGATGCCTGGAGGTGCCTGCAGGACTCAAGATGGTGAGGCAGCGGGGAGGGAGTTTGGGCTGTTGGCCAGGATGGTCTGGTTCTGACCCAGCTCTGCACTGATAAGTCTTTCCACCAACAGCTGGGAGCTTGTTGCCAGTGTTCTGCAGAGCCACAGTGCTGTGCATGAGTTCCAGGAAGGCAGAGCTCCAAGTGAAAGCACAGTAGAAAAAGGAAAGCATTAGAAGTTGTCAAAGAACAGGATTCTCTGGCTTGAAATTATTTCAGAATGTAGAGGAATCAGTGCAGGTGTCCGTACTGTGCTGTTTACATTTGCAGGATTGATAAGTGGGAAAGGAGGTAGCTTACACTGGGTAACACTGCAGAGAAAATGTTTTAAGGCAGAGGCACATGATACTAGAGAGTGGAGTTAATAGTTTAAACTATGGAAAAAGAGATATCTGGGTGAATTACAAGTGTCTTGGTATGGAGGAAATTCACACCGAGGAAGAATGGAGAAACCATGACCAGCATGCAGAGAGAAGTTCCCTATCTCAGCTAGGCACTGGGAAAAGAGCTAAGGTGTTTCAAGGCATCCAAGGTATTTTATTGGCTATGCTCCTAATTGTTCTTTTGTTCCTAAAAAAAATTGTAACAATTTAAAAACTGTAACAAAAATTGCATTTTCTACCCTCTCTTTGGTAACTTTTAGTCAACTTATATTTACATAGTCAATTCACTTTTTCTGGAAGTGCAAAAGAAACCCCTTACTAAATGAGGGGAGAATCTTTCTAACATTAGATCAAGTGGTAGCATTTATTTCATCACCATATTTTACTGTTTTTAATTTTATAAATCTTTTCCTTAGGTTACCACAGCCTAAAAATAAGCCCACAGGAGCCAGGACCTTTGGAGAACGCTCTAGCAGCAGACTTCCTTCAAAACCAAATGTAAGCCAATCTCTACTTCATCTGAAACAGATCTGCCAACCGCTCCGCTTAATTTTACCAAGTGATTATGCCACTCAAATGGTATGATGTATATAAAACCAAAATATATTGTACGAAGTAGAATATTGTTATTCTACTTGTTAGAATACTTGTTATTGTTCTAATATTGCTAGACTATTGTTCGACAATTATTTGGATACCTGTGATGTGCCAAATATCTAATATGTATAGGAAATAAAAATGTATTTGATATGATCCTTGCCCTCAAAGAGCCTTCCCTCTAGTAAGAACAAGCCACCTGGGGATATTTGTTTTTCCTAGACGGAGGAAGTGAGGCCTACAGTGGAATATCAGTGAGAAACCCAGCAAATCTGAGTCCAGCTGAGATGGACCATCTTCAGCACAGCTCAGCAGGCACCCTTTGCCCAGTAGCCCACCGCATTCCACTACAGTGGCCTTTGTGTCCATCCTCATTGACTTCCACCCTGGCCCTAAGTGTACCCCACAGTGTGCTTGATTCCCAGCCCCTGCCTGACCCCGTGGCAGTGAGGCACCATTGAGAGCCACTGGCTCACCAAGCACCTCACTAAGACACCGAGCCCTGGCTCCTATTTGTAGTCCCTTGGGGGATTGTTTGGATGAACTATTGCCTGGCTCCCTAATCCCTTTGATCTATTGAGCTTAAAATTTCCACAAATAATGAAGTGAATTGCAGACATAGTGCCAACACTTTAAAGGTACATTTTGCTGAACTATTCAACAATATGTACTTTTACCAAACCCACAATGCATTTTCCACATATCCTGATGCTAAACATAAGCCAGCACTTTATCTTGTATCACCTGAAGAAGCAATCTGCCAGTTTCGCCTCCATTGGAAGAGATGGTGGATTTTATGAAGATAATGCAGAAGATATAAAAATCATGTGTGAGAACCAAACCCACATAAGTACAGTTATCTCACACTAGACAAAGGCACCATAAGCATACATTGAGGAAAAGATAGCCTCTCAACAAATGGTGCTGGGAAAACTGGAAATCCATCTATAGCAGAATGAAATTGAACTCATATCTACTAGAAGAAAATGTAGGCCCAACTCTTCATCATGTTCACTTAGAAACCAACTAAAATGCATGAAGCAAATTCAAGAATCAATAAATGAGATGGTTCCAAACTAAGAAGTTTAGCAAAGGAAACAATTGAAAACATGGAGAGAGGGGAAATTCTCTCCCCTACAGAATGAAGTAGAGCATTTCTCCAGCATATGCAAAGAAAATCCAAAAAACATAACATCAAAAAATGAAATAACCCAATCAGTAAATGGTTAAAGGAACAGAACAGGCACTTCACTGAAGAAGAAATACGAAAGGTCAAATCATACATGGAAAAATGATCAACATCTGTAGCAAATAGAGAAATCAAATTAAAACTACACTGAGATTCCATCTCACTTTAGTCAGAATAGCAATTATCAAGAATACAAGTAACAATAAATGTTGACAAGGATGTGAGGGAAAAGGTCTACATACATTCCTTATGGGACTGCAAATTGGTGCAACCACTCTGGAAAGCAATGTGGAGATCCCTTAGAAAACTTTGAATTAAACTACCATTTGGCCCAGTTATCCCATTCCTCAGTTTATACCCAAAGGACTTAAAAACAGTACTACAATGACACAGCCATATCAGTTCACAATAGCTAAGCTATGGAACCAAACTAAGTGCCCTTCAACAGGTGAATGGATAAAGAAAATGTGGTATATTTACACAATGGAACATTACTCAGGTATAAAGAAGAATGAAATTCTGGCATTTGCTGGTAAATGGATGGAACTGGAAACTATCATGTTAAGTGAAATAAGCTGATCCCAAAAAACCAAGGCCAAATATTCTCTCTGATATGTGGATGCTAATACACAATAAGTGGGGGGGTGGGGGCAAACAGAAGTTCATTGGATTAGACAAAGGAATGAAGGGAAGGGATGGGAATAGGGAAGACAACAGAAAATCCGACATAACTTTTCTATATTCATATATGAATACACAACCAGTATAACTCCACATCATGTACAACCACAGGAATGGAATCCTATACACCATGTATGTATAATATGTCAAAATACGGTCTACTGTCATGTGTATCTAAACAAATTTAAAAAATAAAAACCATGGGTGGCATTGTAAGGCAGCCAAAGGGGGTCATGAGCTATGGACCTGACTCAGCAATTTGTCTTTCCCTGCAGACTCTAAATAACTTGACCTGTAATTCTGTTCTTGGAGAAGTGCCTGATTCTAGGGGCTGGGGCAAGAAAAATACAAGATAAGTCTGGAGCATATTGTGCTAGAAAATTAAGGAAGAATTTTGGGTTTTGTTTTTTTCTATAAGAAAACCAAGAAAGATGTGGCATATCAAAAGAATATAGATGCCAACCTGAATGAGCCAATGGCTGAACCTAGAAAAATTTGAACAATAAGTAGAATAAAGTAATATTGAATTATAACCCAAGAAATAAAACAGATATTGATATAAATAAAAGGGAGCAAAGGATAATTCTTCCTTAGAGAATTCCAAGTGATGTGGAAGGCATCATTAGAGTCCCAGGAAAATAAATGCTCTAGGCAAGATCCACTGAGGAACAGACATTGGTGAGCAAAACTTCAGGAAGAAACGGGTACTTCTGGAGCCTCCAAATATCTCACCACTGTTGATTCTGCGGTGGTTTAACATTTGTCCACAAATGCTTTAATGACATCCTAGAAGGTGGAGTTTAATTTACCTCCCTTGAGTGTGGGCAAGACATTTTTCCCATTCTCTAACAAATAGAGAATGGGAAAAAATGGTTTCCCGTGAGGAAACCTCACAGATGCCTTCTCATTGATTGGGTTTAACCTCACCAGGAACAAGCCACGTGGCTAGCTAGCATGCATCATGCATCCCCACTGTGTAATGAGAAGGCCCTTTACCCCAAGTTTTCCCCAAAACCTATAATTCTAGTCTACGTGTGAGAAAACGAGCCCAAATTAGGGGGACATTCTGCACAGTTCCTGACTAGTGTTCACAAATTTAAGTGCAAGGAAAGAGTAGGAAGCACTGATAGATGGTCATAGACTAGAGGAGACAAAGTTAACAGGACAGTGGCACACACATGCCATCCTGGACTGGATCCGGGACAGCCAAGGGATATTGGAGGGGACTTGTGAAATCTGGATAAGGACTGATAGCTACAAGTGGTGTTTAACTTTTTGAAATGTGCCAGGATCTAGAAGAAATTGACATTAGTGGGAGCTTAATGAAGGTTATATGAGACTGTGCTACCTTTGTAATCTTTCTGTAAACCTGGAATTTTTTTTTTTCAAATTTAAAGAAAAATGTAGAAGTAAAATAAAAAAATGTGACCCTTGTGTTGTGGTTCCACTGAGATGTATTAAAGATGAGGGGTAAAATGTTTTTTGGAGACAAAATCTCGCTGTGGTGCTCAGGCTGGTCTCAAACTTCACGTGATCCTCTCACTTCAGCCTCCTGAGTGGCAGGGATACGTTCTGTACCACTGCACCCAACTTGAAGTCTTAATGTCTTAAATTTCATAGACAAAACAAGAAGATTGCAATTATTTTTCAGCTCCTCCTTTGTTGTAGGAAGTGCCTCATTCTGAAGAGTTTTTGGATGATTCAACCATCTGGGGTATTCGCTGCAACAGAACCCTGGCACCCAGTCCTAAGAGCACAGGGGACTTCACCTCTGCTGCCCAGCTTGCATCTACCCCCTTCCACAAGCTTCCATCAGACGCAGTGAACAATCTGGAAGATAAAGGTATGCGACATACTTTTTCAGTGTCTGTCTTCTACAAACGTCGGTTTGTTAGTATTATAGTGTTCTTGAAAATTCTAAGGGGGACGTTCGAAAACCATAAAGGGGTTTGGAATCCATTAATTGTTTTTTTCTTTGGCATACTATCTTCATAAAGTTCACATATTTTGAAAATTTAATAACAGATCATAGGTAGAAAGGGGGGAAACTTATAGAAGCATATAAAGGCAAATATACAAAGTCCAAACCATACTCCAAACAGGAGTATGATTATGTTTTTCAAAAGTCAAGAGGGGAAGCACTATAGATAATTATTTGAATACTAAAAATACTAAACATGGTTTCTACTTTAATGAATAAAAAAATAGCCAATTTTGGTCCTTGATACATTTCTATAAATTTTTATTATTTCAGACATGCAGCCAAGGATACATTACACATAAAATAATTTTGTTTTTTAGTGTTTTGCTTCAAGGGAATAATGACAAAACTCACAAATAGTCTTTTATTTATACTGCATCCCAAATATAGCACCCTATATAAAAGAGATTTATATATCTGAACTAAACCCTGATATGTGGCATTACATTGAGCACAGATAATTATTAGTTTTTTATTACCAACCTACAGTATACATACTATGAGATCTGGGACTTTGGTACCATTTCAGTGACTACCAATTTACCAGCCAAACTCTGTCACTGCTGGTACTTCTTGAAAGCAATAATGAAATAACTGCCAAGGAATTTCACTTCACTAATCTCCTGAACCTGGCTGTGACCTGTCACCCATGTCAGTGACCACCTGTGTGGTCATCCTGTCTGGAGTGGACCTGCTCCTGTCTAGACTCTTTGTTCTTGAAGGATCATTATAGATCAGATGTCAAAACTGAAGTGCTCCCCTGTACGAGAGATGTTGAGTGATCTTGATTTTCTGCATCTTATCGCACTTTGCCATGGAACACTATTTTGAAATTATAATGAAAGTCATCATATAAAGGAATTCTAGAATTGTAACCATGTCAAATGGTATGCGTGTGCATACACATGCATGTAATGTTTGTGTCTCTCATTTTTTTGTGTATTTCAGAAAACATGATAGCAACGCAGTGCACCCATGTGCCGTTGAGTTCTTGTGTTGAGAATGTGGTGGAGCCCTTGAGAGACAGAAAGTTCAGGTAACTTGCAGTTGTGCCCTTCTCTGCATTTCCACTTGAGCTTTCCTTTTCCAGATGTAAGAGAATGCCTAATCCCATCCTAAACAACTCATAAAGTGCTTATCGATTGGCAGCTTTTAGTCAGAAGGTCCTCTAAGCCCAGTAATGAGCCCCCTACTTGTTATCAGGAAAGTGAGAGAAGTGGCTAGGTTGACAGAGTCTGCAATTGACTTGTACTCATTTGGGGATTAGAACTGGAAAGCCTTTTACCAAAAAGAGACCCTGCCATGTGAAGACTGTTGCAGAACTGAGCAAACACAGAATTGCTTTTCATACCCAGTAAAATTGAGAAAATCAGTGACTTCCTTTTAAGAGAAGAGAGGGTACTTAAGCCTCCTAAGGAATAAGCAGTAAAGGCTGACTCTGAAAAGGCACTGTAAACCCCACCATGTCTGCGCAGGCTGTAAACCTCAGAGATCCTAACCAAGGCTGCCACCTTCTAGGTAACTATTTTATTCTAGACACAGTACTTACGCTTTTCCTGGACTCTGTCTTTCAGTTAGTCCTTATAATAACTGAGTTGTGGGGACTATTCTTTCTTTTTCCATTATAGATAAGGAAATTGGGTCTCAGATAAATTATTGATCTAAAGTCATAAGGCTTCAAATTTACAGAATTGGAGTGTGAACCTGTATTTGTCTGAGTGCTGACCCCTTCTTCTCACTGCCTCTTATCAGAAACCCACAAGGCACAAGTTCAATTAAAAAGCAAAAATCTATTGAATTTGCATTAATTTTATTATTTTATTATTCACTTTCTATATGTTTATGTTCATTTATTTTTTTTCTTAAGTAATTTCTGTTCACATCTTTTATCCAATCATTTGTTTATTTGGGTCACAGTTGAATGAGGTTTTTGATAACAAGAGCCATCAGGAGTGGCTAAGCCCAGCCAGACCTTTGACTCACAAGAATGCCATAAGCCATCCTTGATGTAAGATTAACTTAGAAGTACATAGGGCAGAAATCCCAGTTGCTGGCTGGGTGCATCCTACCCAAGGAACTGTTGTCTTTGGCCCCGTGTGACAGTTCAGTTGCAAGGAAGCAAGGCTCACATGAACCAAGTTCAGGAGCCTCGCTTAAGAGCCTTATGCAACGCCTCTATCAGGTCCCAGGGTGCCCACGAGAAAATCCACTGGGCACAATTTCAATTAAAAACCAAAATTTATTGAATTTGCATTATTTTATTATTGGTGAGTTAACCATTTTCTACATGCTTATGCTAATTCATTTTTTTCTGAAAAATGAATAACTGAAACTATGGGTTCCTAGCAGGTATTTGTAATTCTACTCCAGATACAGTTAACCAGTGAGGGTTATTTTTAACTATAACCAGTGGTGACAGAGTAAGTTTTTAGGGGAAAAGAGCTAGCAGTTAACAGACTCAGATTCTTATGGACAAGAGAGAAAGATTTTGTTAATCATTTATGCATTGACAGTAATTTGTATACCCATGTTACTAGTAGCGGTAGTATAAGGTTTGGAAACAATTTTTCAATGTACAGGTAAGGTACCCCTAGTGTCTGTTTGAGAAGCCAAATACATGGCCAGTACTATTTGAACTATCATGGTCTTGGGAAACTAGGGAACACTAAGAAATTGTCGCAGGTGAGAAAGGGACATATTTATTTGTGATATATATGTATAGATGTAAGGGTTAAATGTGGGTGTAGAGATATACACGATTGATTCTCATTGTTCCTTGTAGTGAATACTGGACACTTGTCCAGGGGAAATACAGGCTTATCCTGTGGGCCTCTGTTGCCATGTTTGTTTAAAGTCACCTTATTTAACACATATTACTCATGACTTACATTGCACTCGTGCCTGGATGAGGCTTACCTGTTTTCTCTGTAAGGCATCTCAGAGCCTTCTTATGCTTAGGAACAATAGACACACTTCAGCAAAACACCTGAAATCCCAACAAAAAGCACAGAAACGCAAAAACCATGGCATTAGACTCCAAGCAGGGCAGTGAGGAGCATAAGCTGTAGGCTTCACCTTGCTCCACCTGGCCTGGGAATATGCACCCAGATTTTTCATTTCTTTAAAGTCTGCAAATGACTGAAAATTATATGAATGTTGATCTGGATGTTTAAGTAAATTTTAACACATAGGTGCATTCACAAATATGAAACCCATGAATGGGAATCAGCGGTGTATGTATGTATATGCACACACCCATATGTATGGAAATATGTAGGATTTTGTTAGATTGTGGTTGACATTTTTTTTTGTTGTCTGAATGTTATAAAAGAAGTCATTTTTAGAAAGAAGTTAGATATCCAGTCTTGATCATAGCAGTGCTACTGAGATACCCTTTCTCCTGACATTCCATGCTAAATAATACCAAGCATATCACCACTCCCATTTATTTAGTATATCATCATGTCTTTGATTTTTATTTCTATTAATATTGGACTAGCTTTGTATTTGCCTATAGTTGTATAAGAAAATGATTTAATCAACTCAGGCTGTGCAGCAATTTTGAAGTGACATTCCTAGAATGAAAAGGAAACTCTGTTGCAGAACTTTTGTGTGATCAAGTCCAATAGGCTTCTAATAATAGGGTGTTTTTATTTTCTCTATAATTTTCTCCACATCCAGTCCAATTCAAGAGAAGAGCCCAGAAGGCACATGCCCAAGAGACCTCTCTTTGGCATCCTTGCACCATCCCAGCTGGACTGCCCCGGTTGCTGCACTCACCCAGGAAGCTGTACGGGGCCTTGAAGCTTGTAAACTCACAGACACTGACCAAGCCGTTGTGGAGGATCCGTCCAATGCCAGTGCCAGGCCCCAAGAAGACCGGATGCAGACGGGTCCCCATGGGGATGTCAGCGCTCCAGGTGTGCCCAGAGGCTCAGGCTTAGTCATGCCATTAGGACTACAGCATAGGAAGAGCTGTTCTGTGGAAGAACTCAGAGGGGGACCGGTGTGTCACTGAGTAGAACCTACAGTCAGACACTTCTCACTGTACTGAAGTGCAGTCCAGCAGGAATGTACTTGAAGGGCAAATCAATCCATTTTAATTTTAGATTTCAAGTTAAGTACTGTTGGAAGAGGGAATTGGAATACAAGGGCCTACTGTGTGCCAGGCATTTAATCTAATGCTGTTTTCCCGACTTTACAGAAAAGTCAACAGAGGGTCAAAATTAAAGAGATCCTCCTACCACCCCTTGTCACCCAGACAGTCTCACCTACTGGTAGAGAATATGGACCAGAGATGGAGTGGCTAGGGGACAAGGCTAGATTCTACCCTAGGAGTCCTTTCATAATTGCCACTAATAAGAATATGTTATTATTCTAAGTTGGAGAGAAACCTTCGTTTTCCCTTTAGAAATTGTTTTCTATCTTGGACCAAAGTACAACTCATATGTGCAGATTGTGTTCTGTGGGTATAAGTGGGAAAGCAGTTAAAGACCATGTATCTGTCTGAGCACATTTGAGGTCACTAACCCCATCTGTGCCTTAAATGTGCAGCCATAACTGCTAAAGGCAGGACCTAGGATTTTTGGTGAGTGGAGTGAGATGCAGCTGATGTCCCTTTGTCACCCTAAATGTTGATTTAAACTTCCAAATCCAAAATGGCAGACGGTCAACTGCACAACTCCCAGTTCTGACTTTTGTAAACAATTCTCTATTACTTGAATCAATGCTCTATAAAGGATGAGACTTTTGAAAGCTTAATTAATGAATGAATGTCTCCACTTGCTTTATCTAAAATTCATTTAGTAAAATCTTTGAATACTGAACTCATGTTTCTTTTCTTGTTCTTATTCCTTTAAGACTTCACTATTGAGAATCCATGGGATGATAAGTTGATTCTCAAACTTCTATCTGGGCTTCCTAAACCAGTGAGTTCCTATACAAATACTTTTGAGTGGCAGTGTAAACTTCCGGCCATCAAGCCCAAGACTGAATTTCAATTGGGTAAGAACTCTGTGGGTGATACAGCTTTGAATTCTCGATCATCCATGGAACGTTGATGGTGATTCATGTGTATGTGAGATTCTCCTCCTGTCCCCCAGCCCCAGTAAAGAGTTACAGCTACAGTATTGAGAAATCTTGTTAATCCATGGCTATAGGACCATGAGTACTGTTGGACTAAAACACATTTAACTCAGAGATCTCTATCAAAGTAAAAATGCACGGGCTTAGGCTGGGGCAGCTCAGCAGCAGAGCACTAACCTGGCATGTGTGAGGCTGCAGGTTTGATCTCCAGAATTGCAAAATTTTAAAAATGCAGTTAGACTATTTAAGAATTTCTTGCAGATTTTATAGTCAAAAACAGGCATTGATAACAAAATGAGGATTTTTTTTTTTATTTGCCATTCTGACTACTTTTCAATATACTGAGGCACTAAGGACGTTGATAACAAGCACATGTGCAACTGTCAGTTTTTATCATCCAAATGGAAACTTGTTTTTTTTTTTAGTACTGGTGCTTGAACCCAGGACCTCACACATGCTATGCAAGGACTCTACTACTGAGCTACATCCTTGGCCTTTTTTATTTTATCTTGAGACAACATCTCCCTACATTGCTCAATCCAGTGTCAAACTTGTGATCCCCCTGCCTCAGCCTCCTAAGTAGCTGGGATTACAACACGCACCACCACACCTGGCAGAATGAGGAAACTAATTCTGTATGGACAGTGTGTGTTACATGTTTCTTAAGAAGAGGGATAGTATTATATACTCATATTTTATAATATTTCTGGAAAACTCTTGAAGAATACTCAAAACTAAAATGGTTGACTTATTGGGAGTGGGAAAGTGGGTGGATGTAGATAACGCGAGAGCAAGGCTTTTTACACATAGAGCCGCCGTAGGCCTTCAGAACAATTGAGGGGCCATCAGAGTTCCCCATGCCCACCTCCCTGCCCCTCACCCAGATCCTCTGTTAGCGTATTGTATAAGTGTGCCTGCTGTTTGTGACAGTGATGAGCCAGTACCGGTACGTGGCAAAAGTCCACGATTTCCTTCGAGGTTCCCTGTACTGTGTGTTCTAGGGTTTGGAACGCTTGGCAGACCTCCTTGCTGCAGGGCACTTCAGAATAATTGGCCTGCCTTGAGTCTCCTGTGCTTCCCCCTTCTCCCCTTCCTCTGCATCCCAGAAGCCCTGGCAGACACTGAATGGGCCCTTTTTTCCACAGTTGGCCTTGAATCACTGAATAGTCCCCACCCTCTGGCTGGCCCTGTACCACACAGCTCATTTACCCATTTACCTACTAAAGGCCACCTCGTTGCTTCCAACTTTTGGCAATTATGAATAAAGTTGCTTTAAACATTATATGCAGGTTTTTCTATGGACGTATTTTTAACCCATTCAAGTAAATACCAAGGAGTGTGATTGTTGGATTTCGAGGCATGAATATACACTCATCCCTCAGGTCTGCACAGGCTAGCTCTAGGAACCCAGTGGGTGCCAAAGTCCAGGATGCTCAAGTTTCTCATATAAAATGGGTAGCCTTGCATATAACTTAACATATACTTTGAAAAATTTTGAGGTTACTTACAATACTTTGTACAGAGTAAGTAGTTGATATGCTCTATTATTTAAGGAATAATGATTTAAAAATATCTGTACATATTCAATCTATATTTGGTTAAGTTTATAGATTTGGGGGCTGGGGATGTGGCTCAAGTGGTAGCGCACTCGCCTGGCATGCCTGTGGTTCGATCCTCAGCACCACATACAAACAAAAATGTTGTGTCCGCTGAAAACTAAAAAATAAATTTAAAAAAAAATTCTCCATCTCTATCTCGCACACACACTCTCTCTTTAAAAAAAAAAAAAAAAAAAAAAAAAAAAAGTTTATAGATTTGGATCCTCAGATACAGAGGGCTGAGTGTTTGCTTATATGAGAAAGTGCCAAGCTCTGCTAGTGTGGCCATACCATCTGCGTCTTTATCAGCAGTGAGCAAGAACTCCATGCTACACCCTCGCAGCTTTTGCTGTTGTTTTTACCCTTCTGGTAGGTGTGCAATAGTGTCTCACTATTTCAGGGTGACAACAGTGATGTTCAACAGTGAGAGTGAACATTTTTTCATGTGTTTACTTGCTGTCTGCATACTTTTAATGAGCTATGTGTTCAGATCTTTTGCCCATTTTTAATTGTCATATTGTTAAATATCAAGAATTTCTCAAATAGTTTAGATAGCAGTTCTTTATTAGATACTTGTTTTGCAAAGATTTTCTCCCAGTCTGGTTTGTCTTTTTTTTTTTTTAAATTGTGTCTTTTAAAGCACAGAAGTTTTAATATTAATGAAGTCCAGTTTATCAGGTTTTTTTCCCCCCACAGGTCATGCTTTTGGTGTTACATCTAAAAACTCATTGCACCAGTGGAAACTTAAATAGTCTTCTGTATTCTTTTCTAGAAGTTTTATAGTTTCATGTTTTCCGTTTCGGCCTATGATCCATTTTGAGTTAACCTTTGTGCAAGGTATTAGGTGTGTGTCTAGGTTCATTGTCACTTGTGCATGTCTGGATGCTTGGCACCACTTACTGAAGACACTGTTTCTCCACGAGTCATGTTTGATCCTTTGCCCAAGAGCAGTTCTAAGTCTGTGTGGATCTGTTCTGGACCCCACTCTTTTCCATGGGTTTGCTTGTCTCTTGCCAGCACCACAGGGTTATGGTCAGTCTCAGAGTGGGATGAAGTCAGCCCTTTACTTCCTTCTTCCATCTCAATATTGTGTTGACTTTCTGGGTCTTTTGCCTTTCCATACAAACTTTAGAATCAGTTTTTGTTGGTGTCCACAAAATAACTTCTAGATTTTTATTGAGATTGCATTTAGTCAAGTTGAGAAGAGATGACATCTTGACAAAATTGAATCTTATCCCTGTTCGTGGAAATCTCTCCAATTAAATCTCCTTTGATTCTTTCATCAGAGTTTAGGTTTTCTCATATAGATCTGGTACATAATATATATTATTACCTAAGTATTCTTTGTTTTTTAATTTCTCATTCTAATTGTGTATTTCAGGAACATAGGGAAGTAATTGTATTTTACATATCTGCTTTGTGTCCTATAAGCTTTCTGTATCCACTAATAGTTCCAGGAGATTTTGTTACTATTGATTCTTTAGATAGTCCTGTCATCTATAAAGAAAGATAGTTTTATTTCTTCCTTTTCCAATCTGTATACTTATTTTTTTTAAAATGTCTTATTGCTGGGCTGGGGATGTGGCTCAAGTGGTAGCGTGCTCACCTGGCATGCGTGCGGCCCGGGTTCTATCCTCAGCACCACATACAAACAAAGATATTGTGTCTGCCGAAAAACTAAAATAAATAAATAAATAAATATTAAAAATTCTCTCTCTCTCTCTCTCTCTCACTCTTTCTTTAAAAAAATAAAATAAATAAATGTCTTATTGCACTAGGTGGGAATTCTAGTACAATGCTGAATAGAAATGATAAGAGACAAGCATCCTTACCTCATTCCTGACCTTGGGGCTGAATCTATGTAGTGTATCTCCATCAGTTCTGATGCTGACTATAGGTTTTGTACATGTTCTTTATCAAGTTGAAGTTTCTCTGTTGCTAGTTTGCTCAGAATTGTTATGAACGGATGTTGGATTTTATCAAATGTTTTTCCTGCATATGTTAATATGATCATGTGATTATTCTTAGCCTGTTGGTATGATGGGTCAGATTAACTGATTTTTAGATGTTGAACTATCCTTGTGTTTCTTGAATAAATCCCACTTGATCATTGCTATGGTTTGAATTTTCCCTTCAGATGTCATGTTTAAATTTAATTGCCATTGTCACAGTTTAAGAGGTGGGATCTTTAAGAGTTGATTAAGCCATGCAGGCATACCCTTATGATTGAACTGAGGCCGTAGTTGCTGGGTGGGTTAGTTGTAATGGGGGTTCTGGCAGGCCATCACCCGCCTCACCCTCACTATGTAATATCTCCCATCATCTTGGGATGGACCATGAAGATCCTCACCAGCTCTAGCCCCTCAATCTTGGACTTGTCAGCTTTTGGAACTATGAGCCAAATAAATCTCTTTTCTTTATAATTTATCCAGTTCATAATATTCTGTTATAGCAGCAGAAATCAGACTAAGACAGTCGTGGTATATAACTTACTATATATGTCGTTGGATTTTACTTGCTAATGTTTTGTTAAGATTTTTACATTCATGAGAAGTATTTGTTTGTAGTGTTTCTTATAATATCTCCATCTGGTTTTGGTAACCTGGAAATGCTGACCTCATAGAATGAATTAGGAAGTATTCTCTACCACTATTTTCTGGTAGAGATTATAGAGAATTTCTATAATTTCTTCCTTACAGATTTGATAGAATCTGTCAGTGAGTGCATCTGAACCTGGTGCTTTTGGCTTTAGAAGATTATTAGTTATTAATGCAATTTCCTTAATTGATGCAGGACTATTCCAATTATCTAGTTCTCTTTATGAGCTTTGATAGATTTTGTCTTTCAAGGAATTGATTCATTTCATCTAGGTTTTTCTCATTTGTGAACATTATGTTCTGAATACTCTTTTATTATGTCTTTAGCATCCATGAGCCTTTCATTTCTCATTATTAATCTTCTCAAAAACACAACTTTTGGGGTTTGCTTATTTTTCTCTCTTGATTTCTTTCATAATATTTTCTTTTGTTTATATTTAATTAGTTCTTTTTTCTAAGTTCCTATGGTGGAACCTTAAATCATTAATTTTATATCTTTTCTTATTCTTATTCTTACTTTTTTTGTAAACAATTCTTTTTTAAAATGTGTTATTTTTAGTTGTATACTCTTTCTTCTTTTCTAAGTCCTTTATGAGACTTCTTCAATCCTTGTGTTATTCAGAAGTGTGTTTAATCTCCCAAGATGTAGGGGCTTTCCAGCTGTCTGCGTTAATGGATCCCCAGTTTAATTCCACTGTGGTCTGAGAGCAGACATTATACGATTTTTATTCTTTTAAATTTGTGAAGGTGTATATTACAGCACAGAATGTGGTCTGTCTTGGTGAATGTTCCAAGTCAGTGTGAGAATATCATATACTCTGTAAATGTCATTCAGATCCAATTTGCTGGTTTTCTGTTTAAAATCCATTTCTTCTTTTTTTTTTTTTAATGTTCATTTTTTAGTTTTAGGTGGACACAGTATATTTATTTTTTTATTTTTATGTGGTGCTGAGGATCGAACCCAGTGCCTCACGCATGCCAGGTGAGCCCTCTACCAGTTGAGCCACATCCTGAGCCCCTTAATGGTCCATTTCTGATGGAAGGATATAGGAGTCTCCAAGTGTAGTAGTGAAGTCACCCATTTTACTTGCATTTCTATCAATGCATGCCTCATATATTTTCACATTCTTTCATGAGATGTATACACAGCATGTCCTGTTGGAGAATTAACCTCTTTTTCATTCTGTAATGCCCCCTTTTATGCCTCTTAATTTTCCTTGCTCTGAAATCTGCTGTATGGAATTAATATAGCTATTTCTGTTTTCTTGAGATAACTGCTAGCATCCTATATCTTATTAACTGTTAATCTGCATTTGTCATTATACTTTCAGTGTGTGTGTTTTCATTGGTGGGTGAAGATCATTGGTGTTCTGAGTGATTATTGATGTAGCTGAACTCCTGTCTCATATTTGTTAGTTTTCTAGTCATTACACTTGTTCTTTGTGTGTTTTTTTCCCCACTCTCTGCCTTCTTTGGCTTTGAGTTATTTCATATTCTGTTGTGTCTCCTCTCTCAGCATATCAATAATATATCTTTTCCACATTTGTAAGTGGATTCTGTAGAGTGTGCAGTATATATACACTCAGAGCCAGTCCAAGTCCACTTTCTGATAGCACCTCACCCCCTCACAGCAGGGCCCACACCATGCGGCAGGGGTGTCATTCCCTCCCTCCTGCCCACCTCTTCTGTCATTGCTGCCGTTGGTTTCACTTATCCAGTGGTATGCCACCACTAGGTGGACGCTGTTGTTTTGAACAAATGGGTTTTTGTTAGATAATTTAGAATAAGAAACATCAAATATTTTACTTAACACTCTTTGAGTCTAAGTTTCTGGCCTATATTATCTTCCTTCTCTCTGAAGAACAGTGCACATTTACCAGTGACAGATTCCCTCCATTTTTTGTCTAAGAAAGTCTTTATCCTTCACTTTTGAAGGACAGTTTCATGAAGTAGAGCATTCTAGCTGGTGGTTTTTCTCTTTCAACCCTTTAAATGTTGTACTGCACACTCTTGCTTGTGTGGTTTCTAAGGAGAAATCTGATGTACTTATCCTTGTTCTTCTGGAAGTAAGCTCTTTTTATAGCTATTTCTATTTTGTAGCATTTTTCAAAATTTTCTTTGTCTTTGATTTTCTGCATTTTCTTTGTGATGTGCCTAGGTGTAGGTTTTTCTATCTGTCCTGCCTGGTATTCTCTGAGATTCCAGGATCTGTGGTTTGGTGTTGGTCTTGAATTTTTGAAAACTCACACTTTTTTCTTTTCTTTTTACATTTCAGTTTTCCTGTTAGTGTATCCTGGAGCTCACTGATTCTTTCCCTGGCTGTGTACAGTCTACTAAAAGACATTCTTGGTTTCTGTCACCGAGTGGGTTTTTTATTTCTAGCATTTTTTTTTTTTTTTTTTTTTGCTTCTTTCTGCTTATATGACCTATTTGTTCTTATAAATTGTCTCCTTTTTCTGTTAGAATCCTTAGCACATTGATAACAATTTTAAAAACTATTCTGGTCTGATAATGCTGAAATCTCTGCCCATTTCCAGTGCTTGTTCTGCCTCCTCAAGCTGTGTTTTGTCTTTTAATATGCCTTGTCAATTTTGTTGCTGGCCAGACCTGATGTACTGTATAAATGGAAATGAGATAGTTAGGCTTTGGTGTAACCTTTATCTGGCTAGAAGTTAAGCTGTGTTGTCTTCCCTGTTGCCTTTAAGGTTCCCTAGAGACTTTCTTTTTATACTAGGGATTAAACTCAGGGGCATTTTATCACTGAGCACATCCCAGTCCTTTTTATTTTTTATTTTGAGACAGGGTCTCACTAAGTTGTCTCCTTAGTCACTGAGATTACAGGCGTGCACCGAACACCCGAGAGTCATCTTCTTAGAAAATCTGAGGAGTACTGTCCTTCCCATTGCTAATTCCAGCGTGGTGTCTGCTGTGAATCTCTGTATCTTCCTCTCCGTCTTCCCACTTTGGGTGCAGCAGTTTTCCCTCTGATCTCAGTTTTTTAATAGTCCAAGAAGAGCTGTTGAATTTCAGTTGTTCAGTTACTTTCTTGCCATAAAAATGGAGTGACAGCTTTCAAGCTGCTTATGTGCTAGACTGGAGATCACAGATCTTTTTTTTTTTTTTTTAAATATATATTTGATTTTGAATGGGAGGATTATTTTTAGAATTTTTAAGAATCAAATGCAACATCACCATGGTCTTTTTCTCCAAAATCAATAACTCCAGTGTAACCACAAGTAAAATATAAACAAACCCAATTTGAAGGACATCTGACTAGTACTCTTTGGAACTATCAAGGTCGATTAAAAAAAAAAGGACAAGAAAAGTCTGAGACATGTCGCAGGCTAGGAGTAGCTATGGAGATAGAATGACTAAATATAATGTATCCTGAAACACAGAAAAATTAGTGAGTCTGCAAGTGTGGATTTCAGTCAGCAGCAGCACTCCTCGGTTGGTTCCTTGTCTGTGACATAAGAGCCATGTGGGCTGCATGCAGGGGATGCAGAAACTCTGCTTTCTTGGCCACTTTTTTATCAATCAAAATCTATCTAAAATTAAAAGTTGAATTAAGTATTTTAAATTGTCTATTACAAATGTTGCTATAGTTTTACTTTGCCCTTTTTATTTTAATTTTTTTGTTTTGTTTTAATAAAGTTTTATTTTTCCAAATGCACAGTTGCTTGGACCTGCTAGTGCACCTGCACAGCAACAGGGGCATCTCCATCTCGGTATTTCTGGTGCAAATTACTTGAGCTCTGTGCTTTGACACCAGTTTGAAAAGTCTTTTACTGAGGAGCTCCTGAAGGGCTGCCCTGGCCAAGGAACCGCAAGTCCTTATCCCTCGAAGACCCCAGCTGTGCTTAGAAGCTCATAGTTGGGAACTTCCTTACAGAGTTTGTCATAAGTAGCTTTGTCAGACAAGACTAGATGTTGAGCTTGACCTGATCTTTACCTTTGGACCACTTCTTCTTTTCAGTGTTGCCCCAGATTTGTTCACTGGGCCCTTGCCTTTCTTGGCCGACCTTCCGGCATCTCTCTTTTTGTCACCCTTGAGCAGCATTGCAAAGCCTGGAGAGCAGCAGCAGCTATTGGAGCCTTGTCAAGATTTCTTTTTTATTTTTATCCTATTGTAAAACGTGTTTATTTCAAAAAGCTTTATGTATCACTTCAGGGAGGATTTCTCCTGTCATCTGCCTACAAGATGGACAGCACAGGTACTGCTCATTTTAAAATGCGAGAACCTTGATGGGGAGGCGCTAAGTGCCCAAACCCATGCACCTTAGTGACCCCCGCAGGCTGCCCTGAACTTGGTAAGGGGGCTCTTGTTGCAGGTATTTACTTCCTTTCATCTAAGCCTGTAAAACATTTCCCAAGCAACTGTGGCCATTTTTATTTATGAAAGCAATTCAAGTACAAAGAAAATTTTACAAATTCTTCATTTGGATAAAGTCCTTAATATTTTTGAGCCCATTTGTCATTATGACACATTTATCTCTTCCCAGGTTCTTCACTGGTCTACGTCAATCACCTTGTTGGAGAAGGGGCCTTCGCCCAAGTTTATGAAGCTACCCAGGGAGATGTGAATGAGACCAAAAATAAACAGAAATGTGTCTTAAAGGTAAATGGTGCAAATACATTTTTGAACTGTAGAGAAATGATTTTTAGAACTTAAAGTTTGTCAGCCTCTTTTTTTTTTTTTTTTTTCTTTAAGACAGTGATGTTTTTATTGAGCAATTAAGAAATAAAACAATACTATGAGGATCTGGAATTGCTTTCTGCAGAACAAATCATAATATCATTGCTTTCTCATGTCCCTTATTAGAATACTATTTTCCAGAATGTGACTCTGGATATAAATAACACATACCTGATTTTGCTTGTAGGTCCAGAAGCCTGCCAACCTCTGGGAATTCTACATTGGTACCCAGCTGATGGAGAGACTAAAGCCAGCTGTGCGCCACATGTTTATCAAATTCTATTCTGCCCACTTATTCCAGAATGGGAGCATCTTGGTAGGAGAGCTCTACAGCTATGGGACACTATTAGTAAGTGTTCTGTTTTTATAATATGGATATGAATTTAAGTGCATTTCTGGTTTGTGCCTTACCCATATATTTTCTGGTTAGAGCTTTAGTTGGGGTGCTAAACAGGGGCAAAGTCCTTGACTTGAAATTTCATTAATCCTCATCCAACTCAGGATACCATTTGCATTGTTTCTAGAATGCCATTAACCTCTACAAAAATACCCCTGAAAAAGTGATGCCCCAGGCGCTCGTCATCTCTTTCGCTATCAGGATGCTCTACATGATTGAACACGTCCACAGCTGTGAGATCATTCATGGAGACATTAAGCCAGACAATTTCATACTGGGAAACAGGCAAGTGTGGACCTCTGAACAGGGTTCTTTCCTGTACATCTAGCAGCCCTTTGTCATTTGTGCTCATTTCTTGCCCTGAATTGTATTTAATCTAGGTTTTTGGAACAGAACGATGAAGATGGCGATGTGTCTTCTGGTTTGGCACTTATTGACCTGGGTCAGAGTATAGATATGAAACTTTTTCCAAAAGGAACTGCCTTTACAGCAAAATGTGAAACATCTGGCTTCCAATGTACTGAGATGCTCAGTAACAAACCATGGAACTACCAGGTACGGACCTAAAGTAAGAGGTTTGGAAAATTTTCCTCTGTTGTACCTACCAGATTTTCAAAATGAATTTGGAATCTTGTTAGTTTGAACTGGTCTCTTGGACACAGTTGAAGAAGAGATGGGGGCCAGGAACGTGGCTTAGAAGTAGAGCACTTGCCCAGTTAGCATGAGGTCCTGGGTTGACTCTGTAGCTCAAAGAGAGAGAAGGTAGTAAAGGAGAGATGGGACTTAAGGCTCAGGGGAAGGGAGGGATGAAATTCTGTTCCTGAAGAGTACACTTTTCTTATTATTCACAAGAAGGAAAGCAGATATGTTCTGAGTTTGACCCTAGGAAAGGTATTTAATGATCTGTGAACCCTTCAGAACGAAAGTCTGCCACATGAAGCCAGCTTAGACTGGGAGATAAAAACAGAGCAAATGGTTTTCTTTATGGCCATGGTTAATAGAGAGACCCACCTCACTGCCCCCAGGGGAATCAGCTGCATGTCTTACAAGTGGGCAGGTGGTTCTGACAGTGAGAGTGGCACAGAAACTCAGGTGCAGGACCTGATTCAAACAGTGTTAGAAATGGATCATTATTATCCTAAAAGTCTTCAGAAATTTCACCAAATTAGAATACAGATGACAAATATAAAGAATACTTAATAGAAATATGTAAAGTTTTGAACCTGGATTAATAAAACCAGATGCCTGGTTACCAAGTGAGGACTATGGCTTCCAGAAGCCCGTGATAGAGGGGAAAGGTCGGGAGTCAGGTCTAGAATATCAGACCACATGCTGTTCTGGCATCTCCTGGGGTGCAGGGGAAGGGGAGGAGTCCAGTCTGTTCTTTTCAGCCATCCAAAGGACTTACAGTATATTCAGAGAGTAGCCACGGACTCCCCATGGAAGGATTAGCACTTTTCTTTCCTTGATGTGTCTTTATCTGGTTTTGGTATGAGTGTGATACTGGCTTTATAGAATGAATTTGGAAGCGTTCTGTCCCTTTCTGTTTCATAGAATAATTTGAGGATCATGGCATTAGTTCTTTAAAGGTCTGGTAGAATTGAGCTGAGAATCTGTCTGGTCCTGGACTTTTGTTTGTTGAAAGACTTTATTACTGCTCTTTGTCATCACAAGTTATTGGTGGGTTTAGGTTTTCTATATCCTCTTGATTCAGTTTTAGCAGATCATATTTGTTTAGAAATGTATCCATTTCTTCTAGGTTTTACAATTTATTGGAGTAGAAGTTTTCAAAATAGTCCCTAATGATCCACTGGATTTCTTGACATGTGTGGTGATTTCTCTTTTTTTATCTTTAATTTTGTGAATTTGTGTCCTTTCTCTTTTTTCTTTTGGTTCATTTGGCTAAGGGCTTATCAATCTTGTTTATCTTTTCAAAGAACCAAATTTTTGTTTCATGGATCCTTTCTAATTTTTTTTTTTTTTAATTCTCAAGTTAATTGATTTGGCTCTGATTTTAATTGTTTTCTCCTACACGTTTTGGAATTGGTTCATTCTTATTTTTCAAGGGCTTTAAGATATATCATTAGGCTGGTTTTAAATTTTCCTCTTAGAACTGCCTTCATAGTATTCCACAGGTTGTTGTTTTATCACTATTCTTATTTAAGAATTTTTAAATTTTTTTTTTGTGTGTGTGTTTTCTAAGAGGTGATTTGTGACCTAAAATATGATCTACTTTGGAGGAGGTTCCATGAACCATGGTCAAAAATATTCATCTGATGTTGGATGAAATACTCTATAGATCTCTGTTCAGTCCATTTGATTTATAATATCTTTCAGGTCCTAAGAGTCTATACTGAGTCTATGTCTTGATGACCCATCTAATGGTGAGAGAATTGTGTTGAGATCACCCAGTGTTACTGTACTGGGGTCTTATTAAGGCTTTGAGTAGTATCTCTTTTATGTAATTAGTTGCACCCAATTTGGAGCATAAATATTTGTTCTGTTATATCTTCTTGCTGAATTGTTCCTTTACCAATATGAACCTTCTTTGTCTCTTCTGATTAATTTTGGTTTGAAGTCTGCTTTGTCAGATATAGAGTAGCTACTCCTATTTATTTTCAGGCTCCATGCACATGGTATATCAATTTCGTTGTTTACTTTCAGCCTGTCTTTGCCTCTAAGGTGTGTCTTTTCGAAAAAACATACAATTGAGTCTTGCTTTTTAATCCATTCTGCCAGCTATGTCTTTTAATTGAAGAGTTAAGACCATTTACATTCAATATTATTATAAAGAGATGTTTATTAATTCCTGCCATTTTGATTTATTTATAATGTTTAATTTGATCCTGTTTCTCATTTGCTTAGTTACCCTTCCAATGAGATTTGTTTAATTGTGAGCTTTGGGGTTTGGTTATTCTGTGGAGTATTTGTATTACCGGTTTAGTAGTATAGAATTCTTCTAGTTTCTGCTTATTTTGGAAGGTTTTTATTTCTGTTTCAATTTTGAGGGATAGTATTGCTGGTTCTAGCAATCTTGTTGACATTTAATGTCTTTCAGAACTTAGACCACATCATTCCAAGACCTTATGGCTTTTTGAGTTTGTTAAAAAATTAGAAGTGATTCTGATTGGCTTACCTCTAAATGTGACCTGACTTTTTTTTCTTGAGACTTTTACAATTTTATCCTTGTTCTCTGTGTTAGTCATTTTAATTATATCATGGCATGGATAGGTTCTTTTTCAGTCATGTCTATTTGGGTTCTGAATGCCTCCTATATCTGGATGTCCATCTCATTCTCAAGGTTTGGAAATTTTTCTGTTATAATAATTTCCAAATTATTATATTAATAATATTATAATAATTTTCCTGAAAAGATTATCCATCCTATTAGCCTGATTCTCACAACCCTCTTCAATTCTAGTGATTCTTAAATTTGGTCTCTTAATGTTGTCTATTCTGAATGTGAGTATGTATTTTCTTTAACACTATCTGAATGTTCAAGACTAGCCTTTGTCTTCCAGCTCTAAGAGTCTATCCTTAGAATTTTCTACTCTGTTAGAGAGATTTTTAGCTGGACAGTTTATTTGATTTATTATGTCTTTATTTCTAAGATTTATGTTTAATTCTTTTTTATTATCTCTCTTTGTTGAATTTCTCATTCATATCCTGTACTGATTTCCTTAATTCATTCTGTTTTTTCTGAGTTCTCTTGGAAGTCATTGGTCATTTTTATAACCATTCTTTTGAATTCTTTATCTGATATTTCATCCACTTGAGTATCTTTGGAGTAAGTCGCTGGTGAATTATGAACTTTAGGATGTATCATGTTATCTTGTTTTTTCATTTTTCTTGTATTCCTGAGTTGGGTTTTTTACATCTGTTGGGGTGGATTTCTCTGCCACTCTTACATGTAGGCCTTTTTAGGGCTCAGTCTTTACTTGCCAAAGTGTCCTCAAGTTCTCTAGACTGAGACACCCTTGTAGGTGTGGTATCCACAGACTCTCTGTTAATTCTCTTTTTTGGTGTAGCAGTGGGTGTCTGTAGTGGGACCTGAAGGACCACCCCTAGCCATTTCTATTCGGAGCCTGATCATTGGTTTGAGTTTTTATTTCTTCTATTCTTTGTGTTAAAGTATAGCTGATGTTTGTCATGTGCATGGAGCAAGGTGTGCTGTCTTGTCACCGAGTTGAGTTCAGCAGCAGAATCTCCACCCTGTGAACTTGTAGTGCTTGTAGATTCCCAGCATCTCTCAGAATAGGGTAAAACAAACAATAGTAACAACTGATGCAAACAACAGACAGCATTAACGTAGATATCTGTTTCTGTTAAAATAAATATCTACTATGACATTTAATGTCAATTACCACAAAAAACAATGGTGTGGTCTATTGCCAAACAAATAAGTAGCCATGAACTATATCTGGCAATAAAACAAACAACAGGTGCCAATTATGTCATCCACAGCCATAATCATTTCAACAGCATTAATGGTGGGAAAGGAGTTATATAAACAAATTAGTGCTAAATTTGGTAAAATACAAGTAATTAAGAGAAAAGAAAACATGATAGGAAGGTCAAAGTGTTTATAATTCAAAAAAGTGAACACAGAGAAAAGAAGAGATGTAGCAGGTTTTAAGGAAGGAAGAGAAAGAAAACAAGAGAATTTGACTGTCAGCAGAAGACAGAAAGAAACCAATGAAAAGAAAACAAAACTAAAATATACAAACCCCAAGCCCTAATCCTCCAAAGGCAAGGAAAAATAACATTAAAAACATGCTAAAAATGAGAAGAAAACAGAAAGAAAGAAATATGTGTGTATGTCCATGAACCAATCAGCACATCAAGAACTCTCTCACACACACTCCCCAAAAAGAGAAAAGATTCTTAATTTAAAAAAAAAAAAGAAGAAGGAATCATCTCCACTGAAGTGATCAAAATAGTCAACAAGAATGTGTGGTCACTGCTGTGCCCACCCGTGTTTGTTCCTCCCTGGGCTATGACACAGAGGGCCAGCAGCGCCTGGGATTGTTAACTCCTTACACCTTTGATGTTGCTCCTGAGTGGCTGGTTGGAGTGGCCTAGACTAAAGCTGGCTGAAGCCTTTCTCAGCTCCCTTCTCCCCAGCAGGAGGTAGGGTGCTGTTGGCTGGAGTCTGTCTGCACAGGCCCAGTACTCCAGGGGTGCTGCCGCAGAGTTCTAGGAGGGGCCCAGTGGCTTAGATCTAATAGGGCCTCAGGGACTTTGTTTGGTAGTATTTGCTAATGCATGGCAGTTGCCCAGCTCTGTCAAGGGATCTGAATCTCAGGATCCTCACAAAAATTCTACTCTTGAGGAAGGGAAGCCACCCCTCCTCCACATCCTCCACACACACACCCCACATACCCCCCCACACACATTCATTCTCTCTCTCTCTCTCTCTCTCTCTCTCTCTCTCTCTCTCTCTCGCCTGTGAACGTGCCTGCCCAGGCTTAATCCCTCGGCGTCTTCACATACACCCGTTCCGAGTCCCAACCCTCCTCAGCTGGTCATGTGAGCACCAGACGCACAGAGAAGATGGGTTCAGCTCTCCTTCGCTTTTCTGATGTGGATTCCCCTGGGTACAATCCTGGTGTCCATTTCCCTCACGTTCTACTAGGAAGACTCTAGGCCTAGACCCTAGGTGGGCGCTCACCTGAGAGCATGGCTGTGTTGGCGCTGCTCTCCCTGTTCAGCAGCAGGAACTGCAGCTGGAGGCTCAAGGCTCCCGCCTCAGCTCCCCGTGGCTGTTTGAGAAACACAGAGCACTTTCCATCAGCTCAGTGCAGGCTGCTTTTCTGATCTCAGGTTTTCTCACAGCACACCACCTCGTTGTATTTCTCTGCGTTCTCCCTCCATCTGGTGAACCACCACCACCACTGCTGCAACCAGCTCAGCTCCAGTGCTGTCTCTGTTCGGTGTACCTGAATTTCTGAGTCTCTTAGTCACTAGGACTGTCTGGCATTGAATTTTAGTGAAATTCCTCTTGCTCACCTCACTGAGAAGCAGCATTCCTGCTGCTTGAATCCCCAGCCATCAGGAATCAACTTCCAGAGTTCTTCAAAGATAAACTCCTGTGACTTAGCTTGGTGCCTATGTTAGCACGTGGTGATGGGATCATGTGTGCATCGCCATGAGTCATGGGACCTCGCTTTCTTGCCAGGTGGATTACTTTGGAGTGGCAGCCACGGTGTACTGCATGCTGCTGGGGACCTACATGAGGGTGAAGAACGAGGGAGGAGTCTGGAAGCCTGAAGGTCTTTTCAGAAGGTAGGTGTCGGCATCGGGCTACAGCGGGAAGAGAATAACTAGGGTAGTAACAGGTTCCATCTGGCTGAAGGGGATCCCTTAGGCAGTGTGGCCACAGCACAAGGCTGGCCCTGGGCAGGGAGTGGTCACAGGGCTTCCCACTTAGCCGGCAGCCCAAGAACCCCTGGGAGCTCTGGGTGGTGACAGGCATCCCGCCCAGGCAGGTGTCCCAGAGCCTCAGGGCTGTGCTTGCTTGTTTTCTTGTGTGTGGAGATGCAAATAATACTCATCCTACCTTCCTCAGATCTTTCCTGTAAGAAGCCAAGGAAATACGTAGGAAGTATTTGTTACATGCTTGTTCCTTGTCCAGTTACACTTTCTTCTCTTAACTTTTTTGAGGTATATTTAAAACATACAGAAAAATGAACTCATCTTCTGTGCGCAGCCAAAGGGAATCTTATGTGCATATATACCTTCTGGGAATAATTTCAACTGCGATTCCCCTGGCCTTCCCTACCCACTTCCAAAACAGAAAAAGAAAATTGGCAGTAATTTTATAAAATGCCTGTGCCATACATAGTGAAGCTTAGATTCAGTCCCTGGAGAAAACTTGGTAACTGCTATGTCTTATTCTGCATAATGAGCCATTATATCTAACAAGTGCTTTATGCTTCCTCTTGCTCGTAATGGAAGGACCAGATGGTCATCCAGAAGGTCTCCACCTCTGGGCACTAGTGTAAAGGAAAGCCTGAAGCCAGCCCTCTGCATGGCCCCACTGCCATCTTTCTGTGCTCTGTAGCTCCTGTAGTTGACTTTAACCACTAGAGTAGCCAGAGCTCTTCGGTCAGCTCTCTCCTGAGTAGGGCAGCCTGTCCACCTAGTCCTGGCACATGTCCAGATCACAAGATGCTGACAGTATGGTAGACACAGGAGCCAAAAGCAAATGGATCTTTTTTTAATGAGGAGAGGTAGCACTGTTACCCAGACCACCCTCTAACTCATGATCCTCTTGCCTTAGGCTTCCCAGCCCCTGGGGTTCCCTGCATACACGACACCCAACACAGATAGATTTCCTTTAAAAAATAAAATCGATTTTTTTTTCACTGAAGAGTTATTGCTAAGACTGCTTATCTTAAATCCTGTTTTGGGAGCCAGGTGTGTGGAGACAATTAATTGGAACTTTAATTTCTCTAATGTGGGATAGATTGGATGTGTTCACTCCTGATGGTGAGAGTTCTGTTTCACTGCCCACCTGCAGCAGTCAGGGCCAGAGCAGGCTGTGTTCCATCCGTGGCCGGTATTTTCTCTCTGCAGGCTTCCTCATCTGGACGTGTGGGATGAGTTTTTTCACACCATGTTGAATATCCCGGACTGCCATCACCTTCCATCTTTGGATTTGCTAAGGCAAAAGCTGAAGAGTCTGTTTCAACAGCACTATTCCAACAAAATCAGGGCCCTGCGAAACAGGCTCATTGTGCTGCTCTTGGAATATAAGCGTTTGAGAAAATAAAATTAACTGTGGACACTTTCCCAGAAATCATTTTGTAAATACTATTCTCTTTCTTTGAACCTTGATGTTCTTCCAGATGTATTGTTGATATGTTTGTTAAAAATAAAGTTCACGAAATACATCCATGTGACTTAATTTTTATTAAATTTTCCAGCAGAATAGACAAAGTGGCAAGCCCTATGGGGCAGACCTGCTGGCCCTCTTGGCAGACAGACATTCATGTCCTTTATGTTGCATTTTTGTTTGCTATCTATGAATTATGCATTCTAATCCTATTACTTCAAAGTACCATCAATGGAAAAAATCTCAGATCTTGAAAAGAATTCTCATGAGCTGAATAGACCACTGGTCCAACTTAGCCTTTCCTGGCCAGGACCTGGAAGGGCCTGTAACCCCGCTGGGCTTCCTCCACCCTCCCTTTGTGTCCTTAGCACCATGAAAAACAAATCTGAGGCGACACCATCCAGGAGCACAGGGGAATTGCTTCCTCCCACCCCTCTCAGCTCCCATGTCCCCAACTCTGGAGGCAACCATGGCCCATTTTTTTGTATGTGTGAATCTCTAAAATTGGTTCTATAAACTGCATTTTTTTTTTTTTTTTACTAGAACTAGCATCATTTTGCTTTCTTTCACTTAATATTCGATCAGGAATATAACTGTAGAATGGCCTCATACTTTTTAGTGGCTGTGTGATATTTGATTGTGGCATATCTGTAGTATGGATTCCTAAAAGCAAAATTGCTGGATCAAAGGTGAGTGCACTTAAAATTTTGAATCTGTGTCTGCTGGTAGTCCCCCAGGGTTTTCCCCAGACTGTGAATGTCCTTTTCCCACCTTCCCTGACAGCACAGATGGGGCTCTGGCCTTGCCAGTTGGCAGGTGAGAGACCATACCTGCTGGCACTCTCCTTGGCATTTCTCCGATGGGTAGACCACGTGCGTGTACATGTGTTATAGCAGGTGTGTGCTCTTCTGTGTTCTCTGTCCTCCACCCACTTTGCGCTCCACTTGTTCGTTTTATGAGTCCTTTGTATATGAGGCACACATATTTGTCCCAATGTGTCATCTCTCTGGACTAGTAAATATTTCCCCTGCTGTGAAGAATTTTTTAAAAAGTTTTGCTTTATCTCAGACTCATGGTCTTAAATGGCTTTTGACTTTGTCTTAAATGTTGAAGAAGAACATAAAAATGTTCCTTTTTTTTTTAAATTAGTACTAATTTGAGCATTTGGAACTAAACTTTTCTGGTTACTATTTAAGTCATATCATTTTCCCCCTATTTTTTCCAATTGGTAATTTGAATATATGAAGCCTACTGATTTCTATAAACAGGATTTTCAATTAATTCTTTTGAAGTTTTCAAATAATCATCCTTATGAAAACAATTCTTATTCTATATTGTTCTAATTTTTGTTTGTGGTTTTCCTTGTCATTGATGATACCTTGAGAAAGAGGTCACTGGTGACACATGACATGCTTGTCCCCTGTTCTAGGAGCAGCTTTTCCAGTACATATCCATTCACTTCATGATACTGGCTTGAGGTAAGATGCTTTTGAGGTGCTGAGTATCTATCTGTTCTTTGTATAAGCAAATAGGAAGTATATCATTACTTTACAGTTTTCTTGCCCATTTCCATCTATATTGGCCCAGCTATACCTCATTCCCCTGCAGGAATGGGTTGTTATTTATTTAACCAATCTCCAATTTAGAGACACTTAGTTGGTTTCACAGTTTTTTACTACAAAACAGTGAGTGTGAGTGCCACTATATCTGTAGGATAAATTGCTAGGTTAGGGACCCCAAAATGCAATTATATTTTGAAAATAATGATCGTAACCTACTTGACCAGTTACACACATACACATACCAAACTTGGAAACTGAAAATGACCCAGGGTCAGACCTCAGCAAGGAAACCAATACCAAACTTCCTCTTGAAGTGTCTAAACAACTGAGCATCCGTAAAGCCAGATTGACAGGATTCTGTTTCTTTTGAAAATGGCTATTTTCAAAGGAAAACAAGATTGAGCAGGCTAAGAGTGCAGTTCTGTCAGCCAGAAACTGCACGTGTTCATCTGTGGGAGGCAGCTACAGGGGCCTTATGCCCTGGATGGGGAGGACCACATGGCTTCAGCTTCCAGGCCCTGGTGGCATGGCCAGTGTCATTGCCAGCCCATATTCTATTCCTGGCTCTTTAACTTGGATCACACTCAGAAACATCCCCATGTGACACCAACAGCGTGTCTGCTGTTGCCTCTCTGGTCTGAGATCTAATCCAAGGGCTTCCTTTAAATTAAACTTCTCAATCTGATTTCCTAGCAATGGCTTGTCCCCAGGGTGGGACAAATCTCAACAGAGCTAGTTATTTTAATCATTTCAGTTAGTAGGTATTTTGCTTTTTGTACATATGCCTGGTACAACAAAAAAAACCTTCCTTTAGTTGTAATCAGTGGTCTGGATTTCACGTAGCTAATCAGCATCAGGGAAGAAGCCTTGAGTCCAGGGGGCACCTGAGAGGAAAGTGACAGGTGCGTGCAGGGAGGGCACAGAGTTCTGGCTCACTCCACTGCAGGTATCCCTGCAGGACAGAGCTGGCTGGGTGCGTTCACCTGAGTCTCGGCCCCAGCTCCTCCTGAGTGTGTAAACCTTGGCTGGACCCAGCTCCTGGTCCAGAGTGAGACCTTTCTCAGGCCCAGGCATTTTCTAGTCATTCTTGAGCAGCTGCTCCACATTCGAGATCCAGCTAAGAAACTAGACTCTTTACTCAGGGGATACAGAGACTCCTGCTTGAGTACCTTCCCGGCTGGCTTTAATCTGATCTAAGGCAATGGTCCTAACATTCATTCTCCCCAAAGAAAAGCCCAAGGGTGGCCTGTGACTCTGGAAAGTAGAGCTGCTGGATAGCCAGACATGGTTACACGACACGGCACACCTGGAAAGCCTCTGTGCAACCTTCTCTGCGCTGATCCAAGGAGCCGGCGTCCTTGGTCCTCCTCTCCCATCCTTCAAGTCCATGCATCCCTCCCATTTGTTTCATTCTGGAATGTTCAGACTAACCCATCTCTGGGTTAGTTAGGCTATGGCAGGCTAAGCTGCTGTAACACAGGGAGCCCTGTGGGGACACTCACTTGATGATGAGGATGACCACCACGACATGGAACAGGATGCAGTACAGTTTCACCACCTGATGGGTCATCAGGGCAAAGCCACCTGCAATGAGCGGGCAGCTAAGGAAGCAGCGCTCGGAAACTGCGGGTCCCCGAGCTCAGGGTGCCCTCCTGCACCCCAAGGTCACTAAGCAGGACACGCCGCCCCAGGGGCAGGCGCCCAGACCACCAGCTCCCCAGAAAGGCGATCGTGCCACTGGTTCACCACCGTGAGCTCCACCAGCAGCATGGAGGAAGCGGCCAGATCACTGAAGCTGTTCTTGCAGTGCCTGTCCCAGCCAATGCCACCCCTTCAAGGGCGGGTCACCACACACCAGCGCATCAGTGAAACTTGGGTCAAAGGACCGGATTCTGTCACAGAACAGTTCCATCCTGATGACAGCAAACGCATAGTAGACCACCTAGGGTGGGAGGCGCCGGACACCAGGGGGCGCCCAAAGTCGCAGAAGCAAGGGGCATGGAGTGCTAAATACACCCAAGTTCCCACAGAAGGGCACCGGTGTTCCCAAGGATGGTGGCCTCTCCAGCTCAGAGCCACGCAGCTTAGGGGAGTGAGTGGGAAGGGATCGCTGCTCGGCCAGTCTGCCAGAGAAGCCTGGGTAGTTGGTGGAGAGATTAAGGCACAGCTAGGTGGACCCCCCTGGACCTCCCAGGACATTTACGAAGTCAGAAACTAAGCTACTGGCAAGGCAGCAGTGGGATAAATACCCACTAAACAGAGGTTAATCCCCTAGTGAAGGAGAAGTGAAGTTGGATCTTTACCTGTTCTTTACACCAAAATTAACTGCAAAGGTACCAAAACAAACAAAAACCAACCCATAAAGGTAACAAGGCAGAAAGTGGGGCAGGAAAAGGGCTTCCTAAGCATGCTGTGAAACCTAGAAACTATAAAAAGATCAACAAGTCTGACTATATAATAAATTTAAACTTGTGTATAGCCGCACCCCCCCCCCCAAAAAAAAAGACTGGGGAGAAAGGGAAAGTGACAGATAAGGAAAAGTCATTGTCTTATGCATAGATTACCACAGACCTGTCTCCTTAATAAGCCAAAGAGTCCTACAAATCATATCAAAAGTAAAAGTACCAGCTGGGCATGTGGGCACACGACTAAAATCCCAGCAGCTCCGGAGGCTGAGGCAGGAGGATTCCAAGTTCGAAGCCAGTCTCAGCAACTTAGCAAGGCCTGAGCAACTTAGCAAGACCCTGTCTCAAAATAAAATATGAAAAGGCTGAGGATGTGGCTCCATTATTAAGCACCCCTGGGATCCCTGGTACCAAAAACAATAACGCTAATAATAAAAGTGAAGGTAATAGAGAAATAGAACCACCAATGTTACTGGAAATATGCATAAATGGCCAAAATCACATGGAAAAGATGCTCAGCCTCGTGAGCAACTAAAGCAATGCATGTCAAGACAGCATGGTGCTATTTTCTCATCTGTCAGATCTAGGGAGAATGGAAACAGTGAATAAATCCATCTGTGAGCAGAGAAACAGATACATCACACATGTCATTTGGAATCCATACTAGAGCATGTTTGTGAAAGCAAGTTGCCACTATCAATCCAAATCATGAACCCATTTACCTTTGCTCACCTCTAGGAGAGCACCCAACACTCACACTCGTGTGAGGACACAAAGATGCATGCCCAAGGATGGCCTTACCACATGGTCTGTGAAGGCGAAAGGCAAGCCCATCCACTGGTCAGTGGTGTTCTAGAGTCTTCTATTTTGGGGACACCTCTCTCTCTCTCTCTCTCTCTCTCTCTCTCTCTCTCTCTTTGGTACTAGGGATTGAAACCAGGGGGCACTTAACCACTGAGCCACATCCCCAGCCCTTTTATTTATTTATTTATTTTCAAGACACTGCTCACTAAATTGCTTAGGGCCTTGCTAAATTGCTGAGGCTGGCCTTGAACTTGCAATCATCCTGTCTTAGCCTCCCAAGCTCCTGGGATTACAGGTATGCACCACCACATCCCGTTGGGCCACTTTCCATCATGGTGGCCTTCCCTGGATGCAGGTACCTCCAAAGCATATGACAAATATGTGCTGTAGAATGAAGTTGGACAAGGCCGCTGTGCATGGATCACCCCACTGGACTGAACAATGAACTGGGGGTATGCACCACACACCAGCACACGTGGAAGGGTTTAGGAAGAGCGACAAGAGCTTTGACGGCTGCCTCTGGGAAGCGGCATCCCAGAGCTGGGAATGGGGGACCTACAGCTGACTTTCCATTCTCCTAGGCTAACCTGCCGTTAGACAGAAAAAGAAAAGCAAATGCCCTTCTACTGCAGTGTGCACCCCTTCAGGCTCCCTCAACAGCTCTAAGCAAGAGGCCCCCAGTCCCAAATGGCCTCTTATGACCTTGTTCTCACCAGCACCAAACAAGAGAAGTAGGAGGGGGCTGGGGATGTGGCTCAAGCGGTAGCGTGCTCACCTAGCATGCGCGAGGTGCTGGGTTCAATCCTCAGCACCATATAAAATTAAAATAAAAGATGTTGTGTCCGCCGAAAACTAAAAAATAAATATTAAAAAATTCTCTCTCTCTCTCTCTCTCTCTCTCTCTCTCTCTCTCTCAAAAGAGAGAGAGAGAGAGAGAGAGAGAGAGAGAGAGAGAGAGAGAGAGAGAGAAGTAGGGGGCTCCCTCCACAAGCAGAACACAGGGTCTCAGGCCTGGGGCAGGGGCAGAGCCATGAGCTGGAAGGATCCCATGTCCCTGTGAGTCCTCTGCTGGCTAAGAATATTTCCCTGGGCCTAAGAATATCCCCTGGGCCAGGGATGAGGGAGACACTGCCTGGGTCAGCCCGATGGCTGGCTGGCATTCCGCACGGCAGCCAGGAAGTGCGCCCAGTGCTTCTAGAAACTTGGTATTCCATAGGACTGGCTGCTGGAGACCCATACCGCTCATTGACTTATTCTCCCTACTGGAGTCTAATACTCCCATGCCTTGAGGCTTAGAGTGATTTCACATGGAATAGCAAAGGAGGGCACGAAGACAAGTCGCCAATCGTGATCATCGTGGGCCAATGCTGATCAGAGTGGTCACCGTCACCCAGAACCTAGGAGCAAACCGAGTTCCTGGCAGGAGGCAAAGGTGAAGGAGGAGAACAAAACTGACGCCAGGCCAGCCCATTTTCCGTAAAGCCCCTCCCTAGTCCTGCAGCTGTCCACACGGTGGCCCTGGCCAGTAGCAGAAGCCAGCCTCACAGAATGGGTGTCACGAGCAGCTTCCCGCAGCAATAATAACCTAGAACTCCAGTGAGACTCAGGTGGATGAGGAATAGAGAGCTGCTTGGCCTCATCTGCTTTTCTCCACCAAAGTTGACCCCATTTAAAGCTGTCCTGGAGGAGCAGGCCAGTCCTGGACGGAGGTGGCTGCCAGGCATCCCCGGAAGGGAAGCTGCCCTAAATCAAAAAGTGAGGCTGGGCCAGGGGTGCTGGTGCACGCCTGGAATCCCAGCTACTCAGGAGGCTGAGGCAGGAGGATCACAAGTTTGAGGCCAGCCTGGGCAATTTAGAAAGCCCCTTACTGAAATGTTACTTAAAATCGCATTTTAGGGCTGGGGTTGTGGCTCAGTGGTAGAGTGCTTGCCTAGCACACATGAGGCACTGGATTCGTTCCCAGCACCAGATAAAAAATACTAAATACTGAATATTGTCCATCTACAATTAAGAAAAAGTTTTTAAAAATAGCATTTTAAAAAAGAGGGTGTGGATGTAACTCAGTCTAACATGTATAGCTCTGGGTTCCACCCCCAGTATAAAAAATAATAATAATAACTGAGGTTGGGGTTTATCTAGGGCTTTGGGGTCCGACTCCTGGGTATGCACCTTGGTTGTGCATCACTGGAAGAGTGACTTAACTTCTCTACGCTTCAACTCACCACCTATAAAGTAGGGATAGAGAAAGTTCCTACATCAAGGATTGTGGATGGGATTTAATAAAGAATGGTTAACACACTTGGGTTAGCATTAGCCACCAGCACGACCACTCTCACACTGTCACATGCAGGGCTAGGCTCAGGGATGAAAGTGGCTCACGTGTCCCCAGGGAGCTGACAGCCGAGTGCTCTTAACCCAGCCTCTGGTCCTCTCTGCTTCCCTCCCTCAGTTCCCACGCCCTTCACGTGAGTTATATCCCTGGTTCCAGGTTGGGAGTGTTTGTAGCTCCCATGTAAGACGGCTTTCCATCAGCTTGACCTGGGGAACCACCCAAGTGCAGCCACCTCATGCCACGGCCCCCTTACCTCTGAATGCTGACGATGACCCTTAGGAGCCAGAGGATGCTCGGTATCAAGACAATATCCAGGATCTGCTGACTGTTGTATTTTCTTGCTGGCAAGAGACACAATTCTTTAATAATGGGCTTCCTCAGTCTCTGCCCTGGGGGGACTGGGACTGTGGGTCCCTGGGCAGTGATGCAACTTCCTATCAAGATGGGAAAGGGGGCTGGGAGTGGGGCTTAGTGGTGAGCGCTTGCCTAGCATGTGGGTGGCCCTGGGTTCTAGACCCAGCACTGAAACAAGAAGAGAGCAATGGTCTGAGCACCAATGAAGAAGTGCTGCCTTGAATCCGGAACCATCCCTACAAGTCAGAGCCAAGGTGAGTGTGGAGGCCAGGCTTCCCTGTCCCCAGCCCCCAGCCCCCAGCCCCAGAGCTGTGCAAGCAAATATGGACTGTCCTCACGAAGTGGCTCCAGTTCTTCAGAGCACATTGCAAGCGAGCCTTCCTCCCCCAGAATTCTTTTCATCAAGTTCCCTTAAGAAGTCTTAAATAATCCCACGCAGGGTGGGGGTAGGTGTGGTAGGAAGAGGTAGGGGCAGGGTCGGTGCAGGCTCCTGCTGTTGGGGGGACTTGGGTGGGAGGCCAAGGCAGGAAGGAGATGGAAGGGTAGAGGGCAGCCCCGAGACACGGCCCAGTGTTGGAGAGATGATCAGGTAAGAATCTGGTGTGATGGACTCCTACACGTGAAATCCCTAAAATACTGCACGGCTAGACACACACAAAGGCCCCATCCCTCTCAAGAGCATTGGATGTGTGTGTGTGTGTGTGTGTGTGTGTGTGTGTGTGTACACACAGAGACATATATTTCCTCCCAGTGTTGGGGACTGAACCCAGGGCTCCACACACCAGATTAGTTCTCTATCACTGAATACAGAACACTTTTAATAATTTTCTGGTGTCCCCGCTCCCAGCCCCCAAATCTCCACAGTGCAGGGTGGATTTTCAACAGAGAACTGGGTGCATGTGATCCTCCGTGAAGCCTAGAGCTGCAGGCACTGACCTGACTGAATGGTGGCATCGGCCACCGTGGCCATCAGGCTGCGATGATGATCAGCGTGTCAAACCTAATGGCAAAAGCAAAGTTCATTAAGAATCAAGTGAGAGCCATGTCAAGCTCAGGCTCTGATGGGTCCCCAGAAAACTGAACCAACAGCTTATGTGAGATAACTAGCCAGTGCTGAAATTCATTTCTGGAACTTTTAGGTCAGCGCATGGGAAGCAAGAAACACTAGGCTTGAGCCATCCCATGATCGTCCATTGGCTGCTCTGAGTCACCCGCAGAGATGCAGGCATCGCTAACCCACATCACTTCGTCTTCCACAAAAGTCTATACTGGTGAAGAACTTTTTTTTTTTGGGGGGGGACCAGGAATTGAACCAGGGGGTGCTTTACAACTGAGCCACATCCTCAGCCTTTTTTTTCTCTATATTTTATTTAGAGACAGGTCTTGCTGAGTTTCATAGGGCCTTGCTAAGTTGTTGAGATTGGCTTTGAACTCACCATCCTCCTGCCTCCGCCTCCCAAGTCACTGGGACCACAGGCGTGCACCACTGTGCCCATCCGGTGAAGAATACTTGCAGAATGCACAGTAGGTCTTTCCTGGTATTAATTTTACTATGTGCATTACGACTTAATGGAAGTAGAATTCATTGTTCCATGACTTTCCTGACAGTGGTGCTAAAGGAGAAGAAAACACCGACCAGGTCCCCCCCAGCCACGTGCACTTCGGGAGAAGTTTCCTGGCACTAAGAGCAGTGGTCACAGGGGTCAGACCCCGCCTAGCTGTGCACCACCAAAGTCAGCCTGCAGCTTGCATCTCTGTGCCCTGCAGGGCTCGACACACAGCAGCTCAAGACACACCGGCTGGCGCACAGCACCAGGGCCGAGGGTGGAGACCAGCGGCCTGGAGAAGGGAAGGCTGGCGGGAGACACGTCCACCGCCCAGGGGAGGGCTGGCCAACAGCCCGCTGGCCAGCCACACAGGCTGAGTTTCTGACAGTGAGGTTAGGGAGCAGGCCAAGGAAGCTGCCAAAGTAATTGCCTCCTTGGCCATGATGTTCTAGGATGCCTGGCCTTCATCCCTGGTCTCATGACCTGAACGCCGAAGAGCCCTGTCCCTCCAGTGATAAGTGACAGAGGTGGAAGGAGCATCCTTTGCTATTTTCACAAGCCCTTTTCAACCCCACCTGAGCTTAATGAGGTCGCCCTGGGAAAGCCCCTCAGGATGGGGATGCGAATTGACAGGGAACCTACCAAGGGATCAGAGAGCTAGAACTTCCAGCCCCCTACCTCTGGGAAGGGCAGAGGGGCTGAAGATTGGGTTGATGACCAATGGCCAATGTGTAATCCATCATGCACACATAACGAAGCCTCCACAAAAAAACAATAGTGTTGGGGGAGCTTCTGGGTTACTGAGGGGCAAGGAAGGGCGCACCTGGAGAGGGTATGGGAGCTGCGCACCCCTTTTCCTGCACCCTGCACCTCTCAGTCTGGCTGACCTGAGCTGTACCCTTGTACAACAACCAGAAATCTAGTAACCAAAGCGTTTTTCTGGTCACCTCTGATTTATAGGCGATCAGTCAGCAGCACAGGTGTTAATCTGGACATGCAGTTTGTGTCTGGAGAGAGGACAGTCTTGGGGACTGTCCTCAGTCTTGGCTCAGCCCTCAACCTGTGGGATTTGATGCTAACGGTGGACAAATTGTGTCCAAATTGAGTTGAATTGCAGGACACAAAATTGACGACCCGAGAGTTGGACAGTTGGTAGGTGTGAGAAAAATAGCACACACACTTGGTGTCAGAAGTATTGTGAGTGACCATAGGTGGGATAGGGGTGGTTCACCAGGTTGGACAGGGCAGAGTGGGGGGAAGGGAGGGGCTGGGAATGGGAAAGACAGTAGAAGGAATCGGCTGTAACTTTTCTAAGTTCATATATGAATACACGACCAATGGAACTCCATACCACCAAGTTCAACCACAAGAATGGGAGATTATGCTCCATGTATGTATGATAGGGCCAAATACACTGTACTGTCATTTATAACTTAAAAGAACAAAAACATTTTTTTAAAAAGAAGTATTGTGAGAAAGTAGAGAAAAACATTCAGCCCCCCCTTCCAGCTCCTGCACAGCTGCCCCAGGTGTTCAGGTGCCCCAGGGAGCCTGCCATACGCACAGGTAGGGGACAGCATGGAGAGGCCACCCTAGTGTCCTCCCTGTGAGGAGCACTTCTTTGGTTCAAGATTGGAATGGACAGAAAGGAGTCTCTGTGTAAAGATCTTTGATGAATTCCAAATGCAGGCAGCTAACAGGGACATTCACCTGTCTCAGGGGCTTCGGAGCCATTTGCTTTTATGAAACATTAAATGTAAACAAAACAAGAGGCCACTATGGCTGAGAATGGGCCGCAGACGTTAAAAGTAAGGCCTTAAACCAGGATAAATGGCTCTTTCCAGAGGCCATCGGCTCGAAAATTAAGGCATACACAGTCCTCCTTTAGCAGTTATCCCAACAAAGCTGACTCATCAGTCCTGACCATAATTCACAGAATCAAAGTACCAGATTTGTGTCAACTTCGTGTTTACGCTGGTGGGGCCAGGACCTCCTGAATTCAGAGAGGGGTCAGCTTCCCTGGCTCAGGGAGCACACCTCTCCATGGTCCTCGAGTGTCCTGGGAGATATCACCGGAAGAAGCACATTCTAGAAGACTGTTCTCCCAGGAGAGCCCACACAGTGTGTCCTGACCCCTGTCCAGGCCTCCCTGAGAAGCCAAAGCAGTGGCAGGCTGTAGGTTCGTCCTTTCAGCAATGCGGCACGCTCAGCGCAGGCGGTGTGGGCAGGGTCTTCTGCTGTTAAAGCAAAACTGTCCGTGTCACTCGCCTTGCCGGACCATCCTCTGGACCAAGAGGCTTGCAGATGACTGGTACACCCACGGCACCCAGGCTTCTAGCAGATGTCTCCTGATGTTGACGGTGACCACCTGGACATTGAGGAGGTCAGCCAGGCGGAGAAAGTTCGTTTTGTGTGCAACAGAAAAATGACCCCAAATCCGTGTTTCACTAAGGTCCAGGGTGAAGTCAATTTGGTGTAGACTCTGAGCTCTGCATTTCACAGAGGAAGACCTGAATCCCCCACAAGGGGGAGCCCGAGGACAAGAAGCCATACTGCTGTCCCCCAGCGTCCCACCTACCTGCCCTGGTTCAGACCCTCCACCCATTTAAGGCAGCAGGACAGTATTCTGCTCATTTGCATGTTACCCACTCACTCTGCGCCCTTCACTCTGCCCTCAGGCCATCCCCTGACCTACCTTTAATCTCAGACCACCTTCCCTTCTCCCCACCTCCAAAGCGTATGAAGCCCATATACTTCTTCTTTTTTTAGCACCAGGGATTGAACCCAGGGGCACTTAAACACTGATCCACATCCCCAGCCCTTTTTATTTTTTTATTTTGAGACAGGGTCTTGATAAGTTGCTTAGGGTCTCGCTAAATTGCTGAGGCTGGCCTTAACCTTTCGATCTTCTGCCTCAGCCTCCTGATTGCTGGGATTACAGGCGTGCACCACGGCAGCTGGTGAAACCCATGTACTTCTACCTGGGCCCCGACCTTCTTCTCCACCCACCTGACTGCCTTGTCCTTTCCCAGGAACTCTCAAACCCATGGCCTCGTCACGCTCAGCCTCCAGCCCAGGCCAAAATGCAGGTGTGCTTTCTCAAACCACTTGGACCCACTTGACTGATGAGCCGATGGTCCCAAGATCTGCTGAATGTCTGGGGTCAAATGTCCCCACCACCCTGTCACCTCTCTCCCACTTGGCCAGTTCCCAAAGCAGTTAAAGAATGAATGTCCAGTGACAGCATATAACTTAAAGAAATGTCATCAGTGGATGGAATTGAATGTGTATGTGTTAATCCAGAAGACTCAGCAGATAGGAAAGACCAAAGAAAATCAAGACTGTAGTGATTTTTTGTTAAGAAGGAATTTGTACCCATCTGCCATGTAATGTCCTAGCTTAGGCATCAGCAAGCTCTCATTAAAAGGCCCAATAGTAACTACATTAGGCTTTTCAGGCCATCATCTCTGTCTTAACTACTTGATTCTGCCATTAGGACATGAAAAAGGCCATAGAAAGCACATGAATGGATGCGCATGGCTGTGTTCCAATAGAACTTCGTTTATAAAAACAGGGAGCCCCACTTGGCCAATGGACTGTGGCTGGCCCATCCTTAGTATAGACCACACTGCCTGCCTCATGCTCTCTTTATTAACAAGTATAAGACATTACACAATGTACATGTGTCAAAACATCACAAGGTACCCCATAAATGTGCACAATTTTATGTTATTATGTATCAGTTAAAAAGTAAAGATTAAACCAGCTGAGGGTGTGGCTCAGAGGTAGAGCGCATGCATGAGGCACTGGGTCGGATCCTCAGCACCACATGAAAATAAAATAAAGGTACTGTGTCCACCTATAACTAAAAAAAATCAATTTTTTTTAAAAAGTAAAGATTAAGAAAACATTTGAGACCACAAAAAGTAAATATCACTAAGGAAAAAAATTATAATTCTACTCTACCCGTTTTTCCTGCCCTTATATTTTATGCTTCTCTGTTTAACACTGGATTCAAGTTCCAACACTTTGGGTGCTAACAAGATTCCTGTGTCAACCTTGGAATCCACAAATCGTCACACCTGCTGACCCAGTGGGGACGTTGGGATGCTCCACAGAACCCTTTCCCTCCTTCACCTGTTCCGAGGTGAGACTGCGTGAAGTGTGTAATTGAAGACCTGTGTTATTAAAAGTGTCTTTGAAAGTAGGACTTAAGGAAGGAGCCACCAGTCAGCAGAAAGCTCTGCTGTATCCTGAGAAACATAATCAACCACCCGCAAGCTAGCGAATTTGACTGGTTATCTTCCTCAAAAACATGTTTGCCCAGGAGTAATGTTTAAATTGAGGCAGCTATTTGTTAAAGGCAAAATACTGGAGACTCTGTTCAACCCAGCTGCTGGCTGGCATCTTCTCCTCACCACATGGATGGATCTTTATAAAAAAAGGTCATGACTAATTCCTTTTGCAAATCAGATGAACCTTGGTCTCATTTAACTTATAATCATGATTCAAGTGACAAAATAGAGCCGGCTAAATGCTGAGGACCTGCCTTGCCGACTCACACCTGCGATCCCAGTTACTCAGGAGGATCACAAGGCCAAGGCCAGTGTCAGCATCATGGTGAAGCTCCAGCAACTCTGCAGATCTCATCTTAAAATAAAAAAGATAAAGGGCTGAGGATGTGGCTCAGTGGTTAAGTACCCCAGGGTTCAATCCTCACTACCATTTTTTTAATAAATTTTTTTAATTAAAATAACAGTCATCCTTCTGTCTTGTGGGTTCCACATTCCCAGACTCAACCAACCTCAAGTCAAAAATATTCAGGGAAAAAAATGTGTCTGCACTAAACATGTGCAGACTTTTTCTCCTGTCACTACTAGTGTAACAAGGATTTTCACAGCATTAACTACTATAAGAAATCTAGAGATGATCTGAGGGTACAGGAAGATGGGTTGGGTTCTGTGCAGTTGCTCTGCCATACCCCCCATGGGGCCTGACATCCTGGGATTTGGTGTCTACAGGGATCCTGGGACCAACGCCTCAGATCCTGAGTGACTGCACAGCGCTGCTGCTTTTTCTATCGCTTTTTTAATTTTATTTTTTAAGTTGTAGATGGACACAATACCCCTATTTTATTTATTTATTTTTATGTGGTGCTGAGACTCGAACCCAGCGTCTCACCCACGCTCGGCAGGCGCTCGACCACTGAGCCACATCCCCAGCTTCCCATCGCTTTGGGAAGCACAGTGAAGAGGGCCATCAGAGGTGATGGCTCCTTACCCACATGTCCCTCTGTCCCTCGTCTGAGGTCCTGAACAACCTACAATAAAAATTAATTAAAAAAAAAAAAAAAAAAGAAGAAGTAGCTCCAGGTGGGAGGTGCTGATGTCGGGCACCACCACCTTCACCAGCTGCTTCCACGCAGCCTCCTTCACCGGCACCTCGGTGCCCACCTTGACCTTCGGAAGGAGGAATGCCTCCAGCACCTGGGGACATTTCAGGGAGGCCAGTTTTCGAACCTCGTTCTTAGAAAAGCAGAGTTGGGTGTTTTAAGAGAAGATTCAAGAAGATGTCCGTTTCTTCAACACCAAACACGTGGGGGTCATGGAGGAGTCCAGGGAGAGTCACTGATGGGTCAGCCAATGACCAGGACGTCACCCTCCCTGCTCCACGTCAATTTTGCTGACCACGCCTGCGGTCACAGACTCATCTTACCAAGTGTCAATGAGGGAGCCCGTGGAGGACAATCTGTGGTGAGAAACAGACGGACAGCAGAAGACTCCAGACTCCACTCCGCCCCAGAGGAAGGATTCCAGAAAGGAAGGGGCTGGGGCACCACTGAGGGGAGAGAGGCGCAGGGAGAGGGACACAGAGCTCCATTAAGACAGCCAGAGAGACAGAGAGCCAAGGCTGCCTGCTGCGCCCCTCCCCTGACTCAGGCAATGGCAAGGCCCTACTGAGGTCGTCCATCCTCTGGAGGAGCGCAGTATGTTTCTGGGAATAGGCGGGTTTGTTTTTGTGTTCCTTTAATAAGTCTAGTTGCGACTTCTCATATGACCATTAAGTATGAAGGAAAAAATATGACTTTCCCAATTAATGCAACTACTTCTAAAGAATAGATCTGTTTGCTCTAAATGCAATGATTCAGCTGTGGAATGTAAATTGTTAATGTTTATTGAGAAACCTCCTGTAGGAAAAACAGTCAAGGAAGTTTTTGAGAAATTAAATTAAAATCTAAAGAAGAAGAATTAATGTTAAGAAGACATTAGTACTGGGCAACTTGTTCTTGTTCCTGTGCACAATGGTTTGTGCTCTTGCTCTTGTTTGATTAAAATTAGTAGCCTCTCTTTTCAAGTTAACCACTTGCCATAACCGTGGCACCGATTCTAGTCAAGAAAGAATAGTCAAGGTATAGGCCAATAGTCTGGGACATTTCTAACTATTATTAAAAACTAACTTAGTGGAAACAGCTCAAAGCAAAACGGCAAACTGAAAGTAAAAATGCTTGCTTATGCATTAAGCCAAGATACATTCTTCTATTCTAATTGTAGCTGTGTAATATTTTGTTTCTTTGAATGATTTCTGTCACAAAGTACTGTGAGCCTGCCAAAATGAAAAGTACATATGATTAACTTCACAAGTAAAGATTGGGATTCAGCACCTTCATCTTGGTGTCTGTGTTGTTTCTCCACCCCCTTTCGTCAACTCCTCACCATCCGTTGGTCTCCTGAGACCCCTTGTTGGAGCTGGACTCCTACAGCTGCCATCTGGTCTGACCACAGGAAACTTTCCAGAAGGGGAGGAAACTCAACAACGCCCCACAGGTTAGAACCAGCCGTCCAGCTTCCGAGCTCAGTCCTACTGCTCCCTGAGGCTGTCCCGCAACACGGCAACCAGGTGATGGGCTCCCACAGCTGGACGGTACCAGCTTAAAGGGTCTCAGTCACTGTGGATTCCGCAGAACCTTGGGTGGTTCCAGGAACAAAAAGCACATCTAAGACATGTGTGCTGGATGATGCATGTTAAGGAAGGCTGGTTTCAAGGTGTGGGAGGCCCATCAACTGTTTGTCCAGCAGTTCAAGAGAAGAGAGACCCAGACCTTGAGGAGCAGCCTCTTCCACCAGGGGAGGCCTGGCCTTGGCGCCAGGAGGCCCTGAGGTTCCTTGGGACCCTGATAGAGCCAAATGCCTTCAAAGTCCAGCTCTGAGACTCAGTTCCACTGCTCTCTTGCCCTCTGCCGCAAGCCCTGTCCTTCTCCCCAGCTTTCTACCTGGCCCCAGGGGGGACACCCCTCAGCAACAGGAAATTCAAAACAGGACCAAAAAGTCAAGAGCCAGAAGGAAAACTGACCTTTCAGGAAAGGTTTCTCTGTGCAGTAAGTTTTACAGTAAAAGAAGGTCGGTGCAGGCAGGGAGCGGGACGGCTGGGCGTTGGGCAGCTCCAGGCAAATGCAGCTCCCTACCACCCGGGCACTCAGAAACCTCTGCCCAGCCTCTGCCCCCAGGAGGCCAGCGGTCACAAGCAGAGCACACAGGGCTGGCTCTAGAGTGTTCCCTTCCGTTTGAGGGGGAAGGGGGGTGGAAGCTTGAAGAACATCCCCAATCCCATCGCACATGCACACTGCAAAGAGCCATGAGCTTCGGGAGGCATTAAAAGCAACAAGCAGAGCCAAGGGCTTTGCCACACAAGGGTGGGTATCCTGGCTAACCACTGTGCTTCAAGATCTCCTCAGATACATCCTGAGCCCCACCAAAAGGACAGGTAAGAGACTTCCGTGGAGCAGAAAGGAGCAAGATGTTAAAGGAGCCCTCAGCTCCACCCAAGTAAACAATAGGGGATGCCTCCAAAGGGTCAGCAGAGGCGCTCCCACCTCCCGGCCCCCAGCTCCAGGTTCAGGCACTTACCTGCAGGTGCTTCCTGTCGTTGTCGTAGACCACGGCCAGGAAGATGGACATGAAGATGTGGCTGTTGATGATGATGCAGGTCACGAAGTACGAAGAGTACAACCAATGCAAGGTGTAGGCAGGCGTCCTAGGAGGAGACGGTCATGTTTCCCAGGTGCCCATCCTTGGTTCTGTGGCCTATCAGGCTGGCCTCAGGTGACATCCCCTCTCCCACAGGCCCTGGCAAACCTTCCCACTCTCCCTCTCCCCTGTGGGCTGCGAAGGGTCCCCAGAGCCATCCCCGTCCCTAATGCTAAAGCTCACTCCAAACCTGCCCTTCTGACATTCTCGGTGCCTTAGGAAGGTGCCAGCATTCAACATGGACAGGACCTGAGCCATGTCGCCGTCCAACTCTCTCCCTCACACGCAGTTATGGAGACCTAGGAGGAGAGCCACCTGCTTCGAGCGATGGAGGGAACTGGAAGCGTGGCCAGCTGCATGGCAGGAGGGGCAGATAGATTCCCTCGACGTCATCGAGAATGAAAGGGGCACCGTGAACGACTGGCCAGGAGGAGACGAGACGCGACAGTTAAACCACTTCCATGGAAACTGGATTTCCTACAGGAGGGGTTGGGGGGGCTGGAAGAAAAGATCCACGAGGACACAGCAGGACAGGGGCTTCCCTGGCTTATGTTTTCACCAGGGCCAGCCCCAGAAGCAGTGAGAGCCACACTGACGGTCCTGCCCATCACTCAATGACAGACGCCTTCCCCTTCCCCAGGCACTTGGCACTTCAGGGACTTGTGCAGGGAGAGCCCCGCCCACACTCTGGCAGCATGGCTCCATCACTTCAGCCGCAGGAACAAGGCAGATCCATAACAAACAGGAGGCTAGAAAGAAACACAGGTGTTCCTCCCCCGCAGCATCCACACAGGCGGAGAACTGGCACGTGGAGGGTACGGTGATGCCAACGGCTGTTCACCTGCCTCTCCTGTTTCCTGCGGCCAAAGGACAAGCGTGCTTGGAAGAACCCACCGCGGCTCCCCCACAAAGACAGAGCAGGCCCTTAAATCAAGACTCAGAGGAGATTCCAGAATAGAAAGTGGGCTCCAATACTTAAGAGCAGAATCTGAAATGCCTCTTGTCGCTTTCCATTTTAAAAGAACTGGTCTTGGGCTGGGGGAGTGGCTCAAGCATTAGCACGCTGGCCTGGCATGTGCAGGGTGCTGGATTCAATCCTCAGTACCACATAAAAATAAAATAAAGATGTTGTGTCCACCGAAAACTAAAAAATAAATATTAAAAACTCTGTCTCTCTCTTAAAAAAAAAAAAGAACTGGTCTAAATTTAGGCTACCATTAGTGTCAAGTTTTATATCCTTCATGCTTTTACAATAAATATGATTAAAGAGCAAGTCCCTCTTTTCCCTCTGAGCGCTGCTCTGTCAGGAGACAGCTGCTTTGTCTGTCTGTCTGCTGGTTGGTTTGTTTGTCTACAGGGCTGGGATGGAACCTGTCCTCACACATGCCAGGCCAGCGGCACCCCAGCCCCACAGTTGCTTTTAACAACTTGAACTCCACTAGGTAACAGGAGCCCATGAGCCTGGATGGGCCACATACACCGTCAGGACTGCTGGCTGTCGTGACGAGCCTGTAGAGCTCAAATGCCATCTCCAGGAGGTGGGTGAAGTAGGGCATCCCTTCCGCTGTCTTCAGCCCCCTAAAAGGATCCTAAAGCACAGAGTGAAAAAAAGGCACGTAAATCCCACGTGGCTTCAGACTCTTCCCCTGTCCGAGGGCACCTTCAGAGTGCTGGGAAAGGAAGCTCTGGGGACCGACTTCTGTTACCAAAGGCTCAGCCGAGTAGGCGAAGGTTCAGAGAGGTGTGCTCACCTGTCCCCAAAGAGCTTCAGGGCCATGAGGGAGAACATCAGCATGCTGAAGAGGAACAGGAGGAAGACCTAGAGGATGTCCAGCAGTGTATTCCGGACGCTTCAGAAGGCCCTCCGGATCTGGAAAGATGGGATTCAAATTCGTTGACCAAAATCAGCTAAGCTTCTGCAAAAACCAAACCAAGCCATGTGCCTCGTAAACTGTGCCCTTACCTGGTGACTTTCGGGGAAGTTAATTAGGAAGACTGGCCATAAGGCCCTTGACCACCTGACGCTGTGGATGTGAACAGCTTCCAAGGGACCCCGTGGGCTTTCCCACAAGTTGGGGAAGCAGAAGGTCCCGGGGGAAGAAGAAGAAATCAAAAGAAGAATAAATCAGTTCATCAATCAGATCAATCAAGGTCAGCTGTGGGAGACACAGGACAGAGGCATCAATGTCACACTGTCAAGGACAGAGGAAGTGATCATGTGGGAGCTCATTTATCTACTCAGGGGAGTCACAGGGTTATATAAAAAGGCAAGTTTTGGAAATAGCATTATAGAGCATGCATCATAGCTAACATCTGAGGTTTGACTATGTGCCAGGTGGTATAATAAACACCTTCTGTAGATTACTTTATTTTAGCCTCACCACAATAATGAGGTGGGCACTGTCACTGGATGGAGGAGCAAAAGGCCCAGAGAGGGTAAGCACAGGGCCCTCTGGTCACACAGCTAAAAAAGGGAAGAACTGGACTGAAATCCAGATGGTCTGATCTAAGACTTCACCATGCATCACATGCTCCATGCTTCCAGCCTACATCCCACTTGACTGTTCTTCATTTGTCCTGAAGGGAAATTACCTAACCTAGTGTCAGAGGTACAGACAGGGTCCAGAGACCCCTGTGTACTTTATTAACATCAGGTTTGCATGCAAAAGATTAATGAGGAGCAAAAGAAGAACTCAGTGCATCTTGGGAAAATATAAGTAAAAGAAGAATAAATCAATATCATCAATCAACGTGGATTCAGCCCCTTTGTTGGTGAGACATGCAGACCCAGGGAGGGCCCAGCACAGCAGGAGAGTCGGACAAGGACGTGCCACACAGCTGGAGGGGAGCAGCACCCAGGCAAACCTAAAGACCAGCCAAGCTTTGAGATGTCTCCCAGCCCCGCTCAAGAGGGTGGAAGATGGGAAGGGAGGACAGGGAAGGGCTTTCCCACGAGTTGTAGAAGCAGAGGGTCCCGGGGGGAGGTGGAGAGCAGCAGCAGCAAGTGACAAAGACCAATGGCAGGTGGCTCAAGGGCCAGGCTAGGAAGATAGCTCCTATGCCCAGAACCTGGGAACCCTGCAAGTCATCCCCCAAAAGGGCAACAGTGGGGGGACGAGGAATGAGGCCACTCGGTGACAGAGGCAGGACAGCCTCACAGAACTCCTTACAAAGTGCCTCTGAGGTGTCAGAGAGCAGAGGGCTGGACGGAAGGTGCTGTCCTGCAGGCCACACATCCAGTGGGAAGGACAGGGCTGGCCATGTTGCGCTGTGTGGGGGCGAGCAGGACAGCACTGGGAAACCCAGCCAAGGCTGTGGCTGAGGGGGAGCCCCGGGGAGAGGGCCACACCATCCAGCAGGGCTGCAGGCCTGGCGGAAGCCACACAGGAATGGGAGGCAGGGGCTGAGCAGTGCCACCATCCAGGGAGGCCCCTCCATGGAGCGAGAGAGGGACAGGCAGGCAGCAGGAAGAGAGAACACACTTGTCCTCGGGCCCAGGACAATGGCTTTGGCTTTCTCTGCCAGCCCCTGGACAGCCCTTGGATGATCGGAAGCAGGGACCGCTGTGTGTTGACATAGGTGTTTACTGCTGGGTGCCCGCTGCGTTCTACACACTGGGCTGGATCTGAGGACCCAGGGGGGCCCTCAGCAGAGGGCACAGACGCTCCTCCTGCAGGGCATGGTGCAACACCAAGGGCAAGTTCCTTCCAAAATAACACACACACACACACACACACAGGATTTTCTTTCTTTCCTAACAGTTTTCTTTCCTGCCCATCCTCCACCCACCTGCACTGTTAGGGACTGAACCCAAACTCATGGTCACAGGTACCTCCTCAGATGAAGAGTGTTCATGTTACTTTTTCATAATAGAAAATGAAGATGTTCCTAGATATCGGGAAAGTGCAGCTACTCCGCATGTTGTGAGGGCTCTGCCCACATAGAGTGAAAGATGAGCCAATCTTTAGAGAAAGGGAGAGAAGTGGGTGTTCCAGGCACAGGAACCACTCTGCCAGAGGAAGAGTGGGGGTCCATGCGGGGCACAGAGGCATCTGGGCTGGCTGGGGTGGAGGACCGCAGGTGGGAAGGGTGCAGATCCACAGGGATCCCGGGCTCGGTCATCTGAGAAGCTCACAGACACTCTGCAGCAAGGGAGGGGAGGTCTGCAGCGGGCATCCAGGAGGGCGTCTGGTAGGAGCCTCTGAAACACACAGATCTGGAATCTGAAGTGGAGGTGACAGACAGGTGAGGGTGCCAGGCCTGGACCACGTTGTGGCCGGGCGTATAGGAGAGGAGGAGGATGGGAGAGGAAGCCCCAGGTGTCCACGGCTGGGAGCTGCTTGGGAAGAGGAGGGGACGTTGCTCCCACTGGACTTGAGCTGAACCCCTGATGTGGCCGTGACTAGTGAGCCAGGGCCGTACAGTAAAGGAATCAGGGGACAGCAACAGCAGACGCAGCACGCGTCCTATGCCCACCAGCATTGTTCACGGTGACTCTGGATGACCCTGGGAGGACAGCGTCACACAGAAACAGCTCTGGATCCGCAGGTCCAGACACGCGGACCTGCTGATGAGGGGGCATCCTTCCCAGTCACTCAGGAACCCCTCTGCGTGACAGAGCAGTTCAGAAGCATCACCCTGCCTGCCATATGCCCTTCCAGAGCTTTCTACAAATATACAACATCCTTTCCTCTTCCTCTCTTTAACCAGGATGTGACCCATCTGCCCTTCAGGCCCAATGGCTAGCTCCCCCCCACCCCACCTCCCTCCCCCGACTCCCGACAACATGTCACCCTAAGCCCCACTTTCCCGGGCTGCATGGCTGCACCGCATTCAACTTCACAAGCTCCTGTGCTGCCTACTCTCAGGAAACTGGGTCATCTCCAATTTGTCAATATTATGACCAGCCCAGCCACCGTGGATTTGGTCACAGTGTCCTTCTTTGCTAAATTCCTGGAATGGGAGGCCAGGGTGTGAGCATGAGCACCTTGACGGCTTCTGAAAGGAACTGCCAAGAACCTTCCTGCAGGAGGCTCCTCTCTCTCCAAGGGCCCAGGATGCAGTCTTTCTTCTCAGCGCGGCTGCCTGGCTTTATAGGCCGACCTCTGCTGTTATATTCTTGCTTTAATCCGTATTTTAATTAGATTAAATACCTTCTAGATCAGCCGTCTCATGATTTATCATTTTATGAGTCAGCCTTACCTAATTTCAGCCATTTTTCGGTAAGAGTATTGTTCTCTTTTCCCCTTTTAATCTGGGAGTGCGGGTGTGAAAATGCTGTCATATTTTGCCATATTTATTCTTAGTTTTCCCTTGGCCATGATGGGGCTGTGTCGTTTTAGCAAAGCAAACCTCCAGAATCTTCCTCTTCAGGGTTTCCACTGCTGGTTGCAGACACCGCGATGAATACTCACCACGATGGTGACCATGATGCAAATGTTTTTGGTGTCCTTCCAGATAACCTTCTGAGGAGTGATCTTGGCAAAATGGACCAGTCTCCCGAAGAACACAGTCAGGCCGAGCACTCAGGTGATGGAGGTGCCCTGCAGCTTGGTGCCCAGCCAGCAGCAGGCTGGGCTTTAGTCCCAGCATGTTCCCGACCCTACCTTTCCTAGAACCCTCCAAGAATTAGCCATGGCCCTGAATTTTACAGAAAGAACTTAAGGTGGACAAGTGGGACAGCTGGGTGCTTTAATTACCTGATAGCCCGAGGGGACGTTTGGAACGAAACATTCCTATTGTAGTGGGCATCGGAAATATAGGCAGCTGTAAGGAGAAGGTTCTGGAAAGGGAGAAAACGTCAGCACAAGAACTAGACTGCTTTTTCCTTGTGGGAATGCATCAGACAAGGAGGGGAGCCCCTGCCCCTCCACCTCCAGCCCGGGTCCCTAGAGGCTGCAGAGCCATAGGTGCCTTTCCTGGTGGGTCCCCTGAGACCAAGGATCCTGCAGCAGAGCTGACCCCGTGCACACTGCATTTTCTAGAACTCAAATACAGGCTCTCATTTGAGGAAGGAAAATAAGAAAGCATTGAATAGAATATGTACATGGCTTACGTGGCATATTTACACATAAATAAAGGTTCCTTCTGTCCAAATATACATATGAGTATATGCACACAAACCCAAGTATATACACCCAAAATTATATTTAAGCCACCTGGTGGGTGGTTGAAGGGATTTTTGAGGGGAAATCTGACAAGTGAATTATTGATGTCTTCCAAATCTACTTAAGGTAGAACTCTATACATACATGGAACTGAAAACCAGTCACAAGGCTTTCATGTAACTCATGGTGGACACTTTTCATCCGATATATTCTGGACTTTATCCCCCTGACAGGACACAGGGGGATAAAGTCCAGAATATATCGGACTTTATCCCCCTTCTTTTTAACAAGCAACTTATCATTCTGATAGTACTCATTTTTTCTATTCAAACATAATTGCATTACATATTCTTATGGGGGTGGGTACGGGGACGGAACTCAGGGAGCTTAACCACTCAGCAACGTCCCCAGTCCACCGCCCCCCGCCTTGAGACAGGGGCTCGCTAAGTTGCTGAGGATGGCTATGAACTTGCAATCCTCCTACCCCAGCCTCCAAGTGCTGGGATTACAGGCATGTGCCACTGTGCTCAGCTCAACATTCTTTTGTATATTATACACACACACACACACACACACACACACACACACAAGAGTATCACACATGCACACATAAATATCTTGGGGCCCTATGAGTGTTTTGTAGGATTAAAAAAGTGCATTATTTCTTGATGAAAGAAGACATAGATATCCCACAGGCCTCCAAATGGTATGGGAAAGAAGACATGTGCAGGTAAGCATACGCGTGCGCGCTCGCACAAACACATACACACACGAGCGTGCACGTTCTCCTGCTTGTCACTAAGGGTGAGGTGATTTTAAACAGTTGCTAATACCAACCAGCTGAGGGAACTTCTAAAGACTTTGTTTGCCTTTCCTTAGGACCAGGACTGCTGCCTCCCTGTGTGATGATTCACATTTCTGATTCTGCATCAATAAGATAAGAACATACACACACTGACCAGCTATTTAGCCCTTTCCATATACTTCAGAAAGAAAAATAGTCTGATAAGCTAATTGACTGCCTGAGCTATCCGCTGTAAACAGAAGCCATCTTCCTGCCTGTTTTGAATGGGTGTCTCTTACTGGTCAGGCAAGTTAATCTTAAAAATGCATCATGTATTCATAGGGTCAAAAGATTCCAAACTGTATGCAGATGGTCAATCATAGTTCGAAAAGGTGTTAAAAATTATCCAAACAGAAAAAGAAATGCTTGAATTAAAAGTTGATGCAGAATGATATCCTTAGAGATGGATTCACTGCTGTAAGAATGGATCGCTTTTGGAGTCACACGCATTCCAGGACAGGAGGACACTTCACCAGGGCACATTACCAAAACCTAAGATGCACTATATATGTTTTTGACACATTACACATTTTTCTTTAACATATCTAATAAAATATTAATAGAAAAACTATTAATATCAATTATTTTTCCATCAAACATCTTTAATATTGAGCAATAAAGAGTTTCCCAGGATGCTCTTAGAATTCTGTTTTAGGTAAAAACATCTTGTATCAACAAGAGTTGATTTGTTTCTAGCTTTTTTCAGTGCATCCACATCAACTTTAAGAAAATTCCTTAGCTTATATAAATGTCAAAAGAGATTCTACTGTCTTTTATGCCTAAAAAAGAAAAAGAAAAAAAATAAATAAATGTTTAAAAAAAAAAAGAAAGTCCTATTAAACCTCAGAAAGATCATACTGGGACAGCAGAGAATTCTGACTTTTTAAAAAAGTATTTACAGCAATATCTTTTTAAAGTTGCTGCTGTTCCTGGTTTGAGAAGATGACGCAGGGCTTGGTGTGGAGTGTGTGCTCAGCGTGTACAAGGCCTGGATTTGATTGACACCCAGGAAAAGAAATTTAAAAAATGAAGCTATTAACATCCTTATGACTAGACCCAGAGACAGGAGCCCTTTGACACTCATAAGCTTGAAGTAGACTGTCCACCTGCCCTCCAGAGGGAGGATGAGAAAACCACTCCCACCATCCCTGGGAGCCAGGCCAGGGGGTTATCTCCGTGAGACATCATCCAGACCACAGACCTGAATGAGACCAGCACAGGTTTCCCTCCAGTGCCCCTGGCCATCCGGACACCCCTGGTTGTCAAGATCTGCTCAGGCTCTGTAACTTGAAGCCTGCTCCAGGAACAGCCCACGAAAGTGCTCTCGAGGCTTTCCGTTCCTTAACAGGAGGCACATTTCTGACATCTGTCTCCACTTGCAATCTCATCTGCTCTGCCTTCTGGGCCTACTTCCCTCCTTCCCGTTACTGTGCAACTTCTTTCTCCTGCCCATTTCACTTGGGAAATGTTGTTCTCAGCAGATGAACTGTAATAAGCACGCTTACTTGTACTAAAGCCATTTGTGTCTTCCCAGAAAAGAGTGAGAACATTCAAATAGAAGCACACAAAATATCAAGAGGTGACCACAGAGGACAGTTGGCAAGAAACAGCATGGGGCACAGGTTCTCAGCCCTGGCTGCACCTCTGAATCCCCCAGTAGCCTTGAAGTTGCTGGTGGCATGAGCCACATCCTCACCAGTAAAATCAGAATCTCAGGGGCAAAGCTGAACAAAGTACCTTCCTAAAAACTTCCCAATGAGTCTGACCAACAGTGAGGTTGGAAATCGCTAGCATTGGGATATTTCTATTTCAACTCTGAAAGTGAGGGTAAATTTCCCCCCAAAGTAGCCTGTCATCTTACAGCTGCCAAAGGAAACTCCCTGCAGGATAAGTTCTAAAAATCTCTTTGATAGGAGAGGATGCTGATGCATTTTTCAGTGACTATGCAGTTTCCTGTTCTGTGACCCAAAGCTAACTTACAAAAGATTAACCCAGTCAACTGGCCACCCACCTCCCCAGATCTAGATGTTCTACCGCCTCAGAAAATATAGGGCTCTGCTGAGGACTGTCTGTTGGTACCAGGTGCATTACCCTTAGTGCCTGCTCCCTGGAGGAGGTCTCTGAAAGACCTGGAGTCACAAAATCTCTGGCTCCTGTAGACACGCAGTAAACAAAATGGCTCACACTGGAGTCAGCCAGGACTCTGACTTATTTTCTGTTCTTCTTCTATTTGCTATTGCTTAGGGCCTCACTAAGTTGCTGAGGCTGGCTTTGAACTTGAGATCCTCCTGCCTCAGCCTCCCCAGTCACTGCAATTTCAGGCCAGTGCCACCAGGCCCAGCTGTACTTCTTGATCTCTCAAATTATTAGTCATTTGCATGCATCTCTTATTTAGACCAAGAAATATGAAACCCACAGAGGAAGGGCATCAAGCATCTCTGGAGATTTTCTCTCCACTGAAGGCTCTCATGATCACAACGAAGCCTGTCATTTTGTAGTTTCTGGGACCAAGGGCAAGACTGGGAACCAAGAAACCATCTCCTCCTCCTGTCCTTTGCCTGCTCACTCACTCATTCACCCACTCACTCACAGAGAGGACTTAGTAGAACCCACCTGATGGAAGTGGCCTGATTTCTGTGGGAGAACAGCAGGCCAGATGGGAAGCCCAATGTTCCACCCCACCCATAAGGGCCCTGTGGACTCTCTCCAGTAGGCTAGGTAGCCCACTGGGAAGCAAAGGAGCAGGGGATACCATTCAGCCCAGAGCTGAATGACAGGGCCAGCCCAGCAAAGATGGGAAGCAGGACTAAGACACTCTGACCTCATACACACTTGCATGGCCTGAAGGAAAGGCCCAGCTTCACTGTGTGCCAGACGCTGGGCTGGACCCAACCCGCGTGGTCATCCCACAAGGTGACTGCGATTTACCAATCCCACCTTACAGAGGCTCAAGGAGGAGAAGAGCCCATGATCTGGAAACTGCTCCATCAGAACAGGGCTTCTTGCCTCTCTCTCCACCCTCTGTTTCTTATCCCGCCAAAGGACGCAGCCAGGGAGCAGCTGCTTGGAAGCACCAAGTCATCCAGAGGAGCCTGTCTGTCCCAACACAGAGCCCACTGTGGAGCTGGGTTCCGCAGGCCCAGGAAGAGGCTGCAATCCCCATCCTAAGCTGGGACCCTCCGTTGTTTTCCTGCCGGTACAGAGCGCAGTGGGCGGCTCCCAAGCCAGACAGACCAGCAAGACCTGGAATCAGGTCTCCACGCAATCAGTCCCCACAGATGGGAGGCCTCTCCCGTGGCACAGGTTTGACAGCTCCCAAGTGACCCCCAACTCGCAGGGCTGCGCTCCAGCCCAGTGTGCGCTTTCTGGCTGCGCAGCTCTCCAGAGCACCCGGGGCTCTCCAGGCGCAGAGGACAGAGAAACTTCCCCAAGCAGAGGGGCTCCCCGCCCCACGTCCCCACAGGGGCCCTCGTTCGCAGCAGCCGGTGCTGGTTTTTAGCCGGTTCGTTTCCTCCCGGCGGCTTTTCTCTGGGGAGGCGTCTGGCGCGGGGAGGGCGACCGGACGCGCTGTGATCCGGGCGCCCTCGGGCATGGCGGGCAGCGTCCCTTACCTCTTGGGCGAGAGGCTCATCGCGGAGCTCCAGGCGCAAGCGACTCACCCCCGCGGCTGGGCCGGTCCCGGGCATCTCGGCTGCGGCGCACCAGAAAGGGATGCTCCAGCGTCGGGGCCGCGCCGGCGGACTCTGCCCCCAGCAGGCCGGCGGGAGGCCCCGGTTGTACTGGGCCCTCCACGTGACACAGCGGGTCAGCCCGGGGGCGAAGGACCCGCCCTGGTTAGAGGCGAGAGCTCCAGAGGCCCCTTCCAGGCCGCGCTGGCCAGGGCGGGGCGGGGCCAGGAGGGGCGGACCGAGTGCTGGGCCGCGGGAACCGCGCTGGTGGCCTGGTCAGCAGCCTCTGGCCCAGCGCCCCAGCTCGGCACTGTGTGTGCCCTGCTTTCTGATCAGCGGAATAGGAAGGGAACCTTCCTCCAGAGCGTCTTTGGAGAATTAAATGAGCTAATATATGCGCAGGGGCTGCTGCTGCTGCTGGGCGCTGGTAAATATTGGTTCCGTCCTGCCCTGGTGGAGTCCCAGAGAGATTGGGTGCAGACTTTAACGCGGCCTCCTGTGGCGGATACCCCCAGGGAAAGAGATGTGGGTCCTCCTTTCTAATCCTGGGGCTTCCCAGTACCAGCCTGACCTGGAACTCAGGGTTGCCAGAAATACTAAATTTTCAAGAGAAAATGGAAATGTGAATTTATTTTGGGGGGTACCAGGAATTGAACTCAGGGGCACTCAGCCACTGAGCCACATCCCCAGCCCTGTTTTGTATTTTATTTAGAGACAGGGTCTCACTGAGTTGCTTAGAGCTTGCCATTCTCCTGCCTCAACCTCCGGAGCTGCTGGGATTATAGGCATGTGCCACCAAGACCAGTGGAAATCTGAATTTTCATGATCCTGTTCCTGAGTTTTTTTCTTTTAATGTTGGCTATGAATTTAAAATAATGATAAATCCTTCCATGCCACCAAGGGCCAGCAAGGGCAAGTGTTGCTGGGCACCCATACCAACCAAATCCCTGGTCACCTCCAACAGAAGGGCGAGGCCTGGAGAGGCTGTGACTGGCTCTGTCACCTGTAGGCACATACTGTCCTTCTGGATGGTTCAGCAGGAATCTGCTAGGTCCTGATGACTGACAAGGTCAAGGTCAGAGAGAGAAAGATGGGCAGAATTACAGCCCCCAAAATTCTATCCCTTATCCCTGGAAGGGCATAATCTATTTCTTTTCAGACAAATGAGAAGTCTACAGATGTAATTCACGTTCCTAATCAAGTGGCTTTAAAAACAGGGAGGTCATCCTAGATGACCTGGGTTGGCCCCATGGAATCATAAGGGCTCTTAAAGTCAGCAGAGGACAGAAGGGGAGGTGACCATTCCAAGCCCACCAAGGACCCTGGGCAGGTTGGAAAGCTGTTACCTCCACCTGCAGGAGCAGCCCCCGAGCCTCCAGGAAGGAGCAAGGCTCAGTCCGTGCATTTATGGGCGCCTGTGAGACCCCACTCAGAGGATGCGGCCTCGCCTCAGGGACCTCTGGCAATACAGGCTGTGTGAGAACGTATTTCAGTCTCCTCAGTGTGTTAAGGTGGAACCCTAACAGAATGCCGGCCTGCACCTCAGTCAGCGCTCACATCATGCTCCAGTCACAAGGCTGGCCCGCAGTGCCAACTGTGTGGCCTCAGCTCCTCTGTGGTGTTGACAGAAAGCCAGACAGAGACCAATGGGACAGAATAGAATGCCCAGAAGTAAGTCTACCATGCGGCCAGCGCAATGGTTTCATTAATGAGGTTCTTGGCATAAAAGTTAGCTAGCGAGATCGAAATAAACACACAGACTCAGTTACCTTTTTCTATGACCAGGTCCGAGACGGCTCCCCTCTCTGGTTCCCTCCTCTAACCGCCCGGCAGGGCAGCAAGGATTACTCAGGGCTAGCAGGAGAGAGAGAGAGAGAGCACGCCAGGGAGTAGCCTTTTATTGGGGAGCAAGAAATTCAGGGGATAATTCCATCCAATGAAGGTTGAAGGGGGGCCGCACTCCAAGGTCAGGGTCAGTGATTGGGCCTCCGGGGTCAGTGGTCAGTTACACCCCCACACGGACAGGTTCTCTCATCAGGAGAGGGCCGGGAAAGCTCCGACACAGCCAGAGCGCCTCAGACCCTAACCGGGAGTCACCCAGTCACGTGTGAGAATGGCTTCCGACATATTCCCCCTTTCTTTTCGCAAAAATGAGGCCGCGGTTCACTCTCCGGAGTTTCTGCATTCTTGTTCTGAAGACTTGCCATCCTACAATTACAGCGCAATAGAGAATTAGCAGCAAAGAGAATAATCCAATAATGTACCAGGCCGAGTGTTTAAGAATATTTCCAGGGTTGAATCCATTTAACTCCTTCAATATTTGGTTAGTCAAAGAAGAAGGATCTGAAAAATCAGCTCTATTATTTTGAATGTCTTGGATATGGTGATGAAGTTCCAGAATATCCAAGCTATTATTACTATTTTGCCAAATACCTAACAAATGGTTTTTAACCTTCTCCCAATCCCAGAGAGAAGCATTGTACTTGGCAGCTGTAACACACACATACTTATAATTAGCATGGCATTTAAGCCTTTCTTTAAATTTTAAGGCTGAAAGTTCATTACCTATGTCAATAACAGTTGCCTCTAAGGCGTTTAATTTAGTTTCAATCTTTTCATCAATATTTACTTGATTACGCAGAGCCTTGGAAGTATTTTGAGCTAAATTATTAAGAAATTTTGCATGCTGAATATTCTGAGACAATGTCAGAGACGCAGAGACAGTTGATGCAATAAAAGAGACTAGCACCAAAACACCAACAATTATAACTCCAATAGCACGTTTAGGTCTTGCCAGCTGGGCATGAATTTGCTGTAAGACTTGTAAACCAGCATCAGCATACCATGGCTCTGAAATATTAGCAGGTAATAAAACGAAAGCGGGCTGATGAAGTATCAGCACTCCTTTTCCTCCATTATACCTAGTAATACAATTGGTTAGGTTACATTTTTTACAAGTAACAATATATCTGTCATCTATCCATTTAACTTTTACATTTCCAATAATTAAAACATAAGGAGATTGGACACAAGCTCGTAAGCCATAGCAAGATCCCTCTTTACAGTTCTTGCCAATAAATCTTGGTAAGGGTTTGTCTGTAAAATGTAAGAATTCTGAGGCAGCAATTAAACGCCAAATATCTTTTTGAACACCACCTTTACTATAAGTCAAAATATTACTAACAAATCCTGCAGGTGTCATAGCAGAATTTCTTCGTAATTGTCTCTTATCAATTTTTGGAGACCAGTCTAAAATATACCCACTATCTTTAGACACCTTATGTTGTACAGGAAAGGGATTTATACAATCCATCCATTTAGGAAAGGTGCCAATCTCAATTGTAGAACTATTTGGACAGTGGTGTATCCGTGGAGGTTTGGCAGAAATGACTGGCTTATTATGGGAAAGTCCCATCTTAATTACTGATCTAGTATTAGGTTTTAAATCTCCATAAATAGAATTATTTGTCAGTCTAGGTCTACCAATCGCTGTCTTTTCTTCGAATGATACTTTCAGACAGCCAGCATGTTTATCGTGGTACCAACGCAAGGGTAATTGGGCACTATAGCCAGAATAATTAAATCTAGTTACATGATTGGGAGTAATATGAGTATCTGTAAATCCTCCCATCATGAATGAGTCATTAGTAAATACTGGAATAGATTCTCCAGTCCACACAGCTGGGTGTACCAGGGGTGGATCTGGGAAATATGTCCAGTAAGTGTCTACTTGATCCCCCTTTACCTGACAGCCCAGTAGGGCAATTACTGTTGCTACCATCATCATTGGGGTCCTGTTTTCTCCTAGGTCTCGAAGTATTTAGGAAGCCTGGGTTGTTAGCTTCTTTACGTCTTTCCATGAAATCAGCTTTTTGGCTGGGTCAATCTGGTCTTTCTTCATCCTTTTCCGATATCTCCTCCTTCTGGGTAGCAGCTCCTCTGGGTCGATCCTCAGTCGCTTGAATCTGGGTTCTATCTCTTCCATGTCTGATAGCACGTTCAGGCACCCAAATAGGACGAGAAGAATTTTCTGGGAAAATACAAGCATGCCCTCTGCCCCATATAATCACCGGGTCTGGGCCCTTCCACTGACTGGTCTGTAAATCTTTCCACAAAACTCTGCCTAAAGGGCCTGTTACTGAGGGAGACATTTGTCTCTCAGCAGCAGTGTGACCTTCTGCGTCACAGTTTAAAAAAATTTAAAACAAACAAGGCATGATTAAGGCTATTTTGGGGAGTCATAAGCCTATCCCCCCTTTTTAATTTTTGTAATTGAAGTTTAATAGATAAATGAGCTCGTTCTACAATGGCTTGACCTTGGGGGTTATAAGGAATTCCTGTTTTATGATTAATTTTAAACTCTTGACAAAATTTTTGAAAAGAAGAGCTCACATAAGCTGGAGCATTATCTGTTTTAATCTGTATAGGGCATCCTAAAACAGAAAAAGCTGCTAGGCAATGAGAAATTACATTTTGAGAATTTTCCTTAGTACATGTTGTGGCAAAAATAAATCTAGAATAAGTGTCCACTATGACATGCACATAACACTGCTTACCAAATTGAGGAATATGAGTTACGTCCATTTGCCAGATTTGATTTGGCTTTAATCCACGGGGATTTACCCCTGATGGCAGAGATGGAGTGTGAATAACACACTTAGGGCATTGGCTTACAATCTGACGAGCTTGTTCTCTAGTAATATTAAATTTTTTACGTAAGTTAGAAGCATTTTGATGATGTAAGGAATGGGAAGCTAGTGCACAGTCATATGAAGACATCTGTTGACAAAAAGCTACGAGTCTGTCAATTTTGTTATTACCTGAAGCTAAAGGTCCTGGAAGATTAGTATGAGCTCGTATATGTCCTATGAAACATGGATATTTCCGTATTAGCACTGCCTTTTGTAAATTTTGAAATAATTTAAATAAGTCTTGTGATGAAGTATACCCAATAACTGAAGTTTCAATATTTTTAGTAACTCCGACTGCATATAAGCTGTCAGAATAAATATTAATAGGTTCATTTGCAAAGTAAGTTAAGGCACAAGTCAGAGCTTGAAGCTCTGCTCTTTGGGCAGAAGTATAAGAAGTTTGTATTACCTCTGTGTGAACACGACTATAAAATCCTGCTTTACCTGAACTTGATCCATCAGTGAACACTGATAAGGCTTCATCTATAGGATGGGCACGTACAATCTTTGGAAAAATAAGTGACGTTAATGATGCAAATTGTATAATCTTATCACGAGGATAGTGACTGTCTATCTGGCCAGGAAAATCAGCAAAAGCGATTTGCCATTGGCTAGAAGTTTGAAAAAGCCAATTAATCTGTTGAACAGAAAATGGAATAATTATGATATCAGGTTTAGATCTAATTAATTGTAAAATCCTAGTTCTACCCTTAATTACTAATTGAGCTATAGAATCATGAAAAGGAATTAATGTTTTTTGAGGGGAGTGGGATAAATAAATCCACTCAATAACTCCTAATTTTTGCCATATGGCTCCTGTTGGTGTATGTTCAGTTGGAAATATTAATAAATACACCATTTCCTTAGGATCAACTCTAGTAAGCTGTGCATTTTTAATTGCATTTTCAACTTTCCTTAAAGCTGTTTTAGTCTCTAAAGTTAGCTGACGTGGAGAGGTTGGAAAAGGATTTCCTTGTAATATCTGAAATAAAGGACTTAACTCAGAAGTAGTTAGTTTTAAGGATGGCCTCAGCCAATTAATATCTCCTAATAGCTTTTGAAAATCATTAAGGGTATGTAACTCCTTAATTCTTATCTGAAGATTTTGAGGACGGATTGTACGTCCTTGAATTATCTGACCTAGATATTGAAAAGGAGACACTTTTTGAATTTTTTGAGGAGCTATGCATAAACCCATTGCTGTAAGCAAAGTCTCTAACTGAGTAAAAATTTTTGAAAGTACCTCTGGATTAGCATGAGCCAATAATATATCATCCATAAAATGAATAATATATGCATCAGGAAAGCTACTTCTTATGGGATCTATCGCCTGGTCTACATATTTTTGGCACAGAGTAGGACTATTACGCATTCCCTGTGGGAGTACTTTCCAGCAATATCTTTTAACAGGTTCCTTAAAATTAATTGTTGGGACAGTGAAAGCAAATGTCCCACAATCTCCAGGATGTAACCTTATAGAGAAAAAACAGTCTTTTAAATCTATTACCATCAAGCTATAATCTAAAGGAATGGCTGTGGGAGAGGGAAGTCCTGGCTGTAAGGATCCCATAGGCTGAATTGCATGATTTATTGCCCTTAAATCCTGCAGCAATCTCCAATTTCCTGACTTTTTCTTAATAACAAAAATAGGTGTGTTCCAAGGACTAAGCGTTGGTTCTATATGACCAGCCTGAAGTTGTTCCTCTACTAACCTATGAATTATTTTAAGCTTTTCCCCTGAGATGGGCCACTGAGAAATCCATATAGGCTCCTCTGTGAGCCAGGTGATTTTTTCAGCTGTCTTAGGGATCGGGGAAGTACTCACGGCCCCTAATAAAAATTTTGGCTTGGAGCATTTACTAATCTTTGTCGTGGAGACTGGTTTGTAAACAGATACTCTTCCTGAAGGGTCTCCCTATCATCTCCAGGAAAATATCTCTGACTAACTTCCTCAACTGATCTTATAGAGTTAGGAGTAACTAATAATAATCCCATTTTGGTTAAAATATCTCTCCCCCATAGATTAGCTGGTAAAGGTTCTGTGCTGTCACCATTTTGAAATTGGGCTTCTAAGTCACGTGGCTGAGAAGAACTCTGAGCCCCTCTAGGAATCTCTTCCAGATTTTCCTCTCCAGGAAGATCGTCTACCTCCCTTGGAGGGCTCTCTAGGACCTCGGAGGTATCTCCTCTCTGATGTTGCTCTCCATAATCTCCCTGCCGAGTAACCTGATTTTGCAAGTTTAAATTTACATTTTTAACTTTGGGCCTGGCCCCTAGCGCCTTCGTTTTTAAGCGGCTTAAAGGAAAAGGAATTAACTTAGCCTCAGGCGGATTTTCCATTTGAATAGACTTGATGGCCCGTTGAATGCCTTTTAGCAGGTCTTCAGGGGGCCACGAATTCTGGCCCATATATTCAAAAAGACAAACTTCCAAGGCCGTCCAGGTTCTCTGAATATTATCTATGCCTCCAGGTAATTCATTAGAAAGACAGACCTTTTGTAACTTTCTTCCTAATTTCTCCCAAGTAAGTAAATTTGGAGACTCTTGTTCACAAAACCAAGGACAATATTTACCTACAATCTCTAAGAATTGTAATAACTGAGCTTTCTTTATCTGTTTTCCTTTCTGATTAATTATACTGTCTAAAATAGTCAGATACATTTCCTTATCCGTAGAAGTTGAATTTCCCATTTTAATTAATTTAACGTCTCTTTCCTTCAATATCTTAAGGTACTTTTGTGACCCAAATTGTCACCACTTCCTTTTGTGACCCAAATTGTCACTATTTCCTTTATCTTTACTTTTTTCTTTATCTTTATAGCGCGCTCCCACTCAATCTAGCTAATCTAGAATGCCCCCCTCGTGGGCGCCAATTCTACCATGCGGCCAGCGCAATGGTTTCATTAATGAGGTTCTTGGCATAAAAGTTAGCTAGCGAGATCGAAATAAACACACAGACTCAGTTACCTTTTTCTATGACCAGGTCCGAGACGGCTCCCCTCTCTGGTTCCCTCCTCTAACCGCCCGGCAGGGCAGCAAGGATTACTCAGGGCTAGCAGGAGAGAGAGAGAGAGAGCACGCCAGGGAGTAGCCTTTTATTGGGGAGCAAGAAATTCAGGGGATAATTCCATCCAATGAAGGTTGAAGGGGGGCCGCACTCCAAGGTCAGGGTCAGTGATTGGGCCTCCGGGGTCAGTGGTCAGTTACACCCCCACACGGACAGGTTCTCTCATCAGGAGAGGGCCGGGAAAGCTCCGACACAGCCAGAGCGCCTCAGACCCTAACCGGGAGTCACCCAGTCACGTGTGAGAATGGCTTCCGACAAGTAAGCCCTTGTGTGTTTGGTCAAATGACTCTTGATAAGGGACACAAGACCATTCAGTGAGGAAAAGAACAGTCTTTCAGCAAATCATATTGGGGAAAACTGGACATACACATGCAAAAAATGAAGTTGAACTCTTACCTAATACAACATCTACAAAAGAAAACATAGGGCAATAGATTCAGGACACTGGAGTTGACAATGATTTTTTTTTTTTTTTTAATAAGATGCCAAAAGCACAGGCAACTAGAAAAAAAATAGAAATATTGGACTTCATGAAAACTGAAGTATTGTTCATAAAAAGATAACATCAATACAGTAAAAAGACAGTCCATTGGATGTGAAAAATAATGGCAAACCACATATTTTTTGCACCACCACACCAGGTGTGAAGCGTAATTCTTAGCAGTAGGCTGTGTATGAAACAGGATGCTGACCTTAAAAATCCCCACTGTTTTGTAATGGTCATTAAGTATGCCTGCTGTTTTCTTAAGCAAGGCATTGTCTTTTGATGTTTTCTGTAATATATTATTTAAAAACTCCTCTACAACAAACACAGACTTCTTTTATGAGGGGTAGAACCAAAGAGACCCATAGAAAATTCCCTCATAACAGTGTATTGGAAGTAACCTATAAAATTACTAAAATTTGAGAATGTACCCTATCTCCTCTCTTTTGCCCTGGGGGAGAGATTTTATTTTATTTGCCTTTGATGCTCCCAACACTATTTAGTTAAATGTAATCTGTGAATGCTGACAATATTCACACATACACACACACACCCCTACCTTCCCCACTCCAAGCTTCCTTAATCTCAGGCTACACATAAAGTAGTAGCTAAATGACAGACTCTGGGAGGCCAAGGCCAGGTCTGTGCTGTATCCCGGAATGTTGAACAGTACCTGACACCTAGTAGGACCTCAACATCTCTCTGTCCAGTGTATATAGGACCAGAAATACCTGAATCCCTGTGGAGCAGGTGTTCAGTTGGATGCAACATATAAAAGTGAGATTTCCAACCAGTGAAACTGCAGAAGGCCTGAGGGCTGACAGCTTGGGGGAAAGTCCTGTGAGAAAGGGTGAGGGACAAAGGTTTGCAGCTTCACAGATGGGATGGTTTGTTGGTGTCCCTCAGAAGTTCCTGTGTGAGACAGTGCAAGTGAGGAGAGCCTTAACCTAATTACTGCATTGAACCCCTGGTGGGGACCAACTGGGTGGTAATGTAGGCAGTAGGGTGTGGCTGGAGGAGGTGGGTCTCTAGGGACTGCCCCTGGGGTTGCTACTCTGTCCTGGTGAGGGGAGCTCTCTCTCTGCTTCCCAGGTGTCCAGTCCTGAGCTGCTTCCCTACTCCAAGCCTTTCTGCAGTGATTTTTTAAAATAATAATATTAATAATAATAATTATAATTGTTATTTTGTGTGTGTGTGCAGTGATGTTCTCAACTGTGAAGAGGTGTTTAAAAATTGACTCAAATACACCGCCCCCCCACAGCAAGGAGAATGGCAGGCGCCTTTTCAGGGGTTAAGTGATTTTTCAAAAGGGTGTCCCTGGTTTTTTATTGAAAACCCCAATGTTTCCTGATGCATGTTGTTGTGGGAAATATGCTTCCATTCTCCTGTGACCAGGGATTTGTATTCATCTTGGCAGAGAATAGGTTGGTCTCCTGTAAGGAATGTGAAGTAGCAGGTGTTCTGACTGCTCAATGGACAGTTAGATCAGAACCTAGGACACGTGAGCACATTCAGAGCACAGTTCAGGCATGAAACACAAAGGGTGCCAGAAAGACATCTCTTGAATCTAGCATCACCCACTTGCAGGAGGAAAGAGGACCAGCTGAGAAGATCAGTTCTCCAAAGTCTCATTGACATCCATTTGTCACACTCGTTTACAACATACACTTGAAGTGCAGGTGCCCACATGAGTGAACTGTTTTGGATCAATGGCACAGAGTCTTCAATGTGAAAGCATGCCTGTCACCTGGAAGAAGCAGTTTTGCTTTCTTCTAGCTCACACAGAAAAAAACACCATGTGCCCACTTACAACAAAGTTAGTCCTGCAAGTTGAAACTGCTTGCAGCAAATGGCTTCCATTCCCCACTTGCAGCCATCAGTGGCTGACAGCTGGCACAGAGGCTTCAATGTGAAACCGTGAATGCCAATCATTACAAGTGCTTCTGACACTCTAGTTCAACCAGGGACAGCCCAAAGTGCTCAACAAGAACACACTTTGTTCCTGCAAGTGGAAGCAGCTTGCACGAACTGCTTCAGTTAGAAAACTCCAAGCTCTTCTCAGCAAGCACATTCAGAACACAGTCCTGGCCCAATAGAAAAAGGGTCCTAGCAAAAGGATCCCGTACCTATGATCACCTTCATAAGGTAGCTTCCCAACTTCTGTGTGGAAGTGAGTTTCTCCTTGCCCCTTACACTGTTGTGGAACTACTAGGAGCTCAGCTTTGTGCAGGATCATCTGACCTAGACTTTTTGCAAGACCTGTACAGCCCTCACACATGCTCAGATGCTACAGGATTTTGCAGACCAGTCCAGGCAATAGGCATCCATTCATTGTCAACAGTCTAAAGATTCCTAGATGCATGGCATTCATTATCATCAAATGCAGAATTTTGATCAAAAACCATATATATATATATTTTCAATCTGAATCAAGAAAATTGGAAATATCACCAAATCCAAAGAGTGGATCCCCATTGTGATGCTACCAGTGGAAAATTCTACAGCTGACCTCATGGGATGGTTCACAGTCAAAACACAGCTGCGTGAAAAATATTACATGACATGACCTTGGGGTTATGTGGAAAGTGGCATGTGAAGTACACATGCATGTCTTCTTCAGACATGGGATTCATTAGCAAGATACCTTATGCAATTAGAATACTCCAAAATGGGAGAAATCAGAACCACGTCTCCAAAGTATTTCATCAGAGACCAACTCCATCTGTCTATCTCTCAGTGAGTATGTGTGCTTGTGTGAGTGTGTGTGAACTCTAGTGTGTGTGTGTGTGTGTGTGTGTGTGTGTGCTCTAGTGTGTGTTTGTGTGTCTTTGTTTGTGTTTGTACCATGATACTTCATTGCCCCCATTGGAAAACTGACTCAGATAATGCCATCTGCCAAACTCCTAAAAACCAAAATTCTTGCTGATAGAATGAAACATTCCTTCCTGCTGGTTTGGATGTGTCCTTTAGGAATCACTGCTGCATTTAGTATACACAAATCATCAGAGTAGATCAGGTAACAAAACAAATATGTTTTAAAATAATAACATATTAATGGAAACAAATACAGGATAGAGTAACAACTGTGTTACTAAACAAGGTCAAGGACAATGGCAAACTATAGGTTCAAACTTTCCAAGCAAATAGTAATCAATGTAAATATTCCTGGGCTGCCTCAGCCCCGCCCAGGCACACAGCAGCAGAATGGTTTTGCAAGCATCCTCAGGAGGGCTGGAGCCTTCTTTGCAGGACGAGAGGGAGGTTGAGGCTGGATCCACTCATCATTGTTTTGGGAGAGGCTCCTTTTCCTCAGCACGAAGTTGGATTCTGTGTGAGGGTTCTTTGCATAAAATACGTTGGCCTGCGCTGGAATCCTCAGCTCTAGGGAGAGAGGGGTGTACAAAAAGAAGGTGGCACTCAGGAGGTGCTCCCTAGGACACCCCAACATCTGAGAGCCTGTGCCAGAAACAACCTGAGCCACACACCTGAGAGCTCTCCAATTCAGCACCAATACCAACAAAGACAGCCTCCACAGTCCTCCCTGAGGAAAAACTAGGCAGAGCACTTCAACAGACCTAATGTCTGTTCCTACCAAAGGTTTTGGACTCCAGAACATCCCAGGTCCTCTTGCATCTGCCAAAGCACTCCACTAGATTTACATCTGAAATCTCCCACAAAAGGCTCCTGTGCCGAAGATTCAGACCCCACAGGAGCCATCTTCATAGGTGGGTTTGGAGGGAAGCATTGGATGGTGAGTGCTCTGATGTCATCATGAAATTCCCATTCAAGATGAATACACTACTGGGAGGTGGGAGGGACTGGAAGAAAGGTTGGGTATGGTTGGAGGAAGACCTAAACAGGGTTGCGCCCTGGGCAATAGTACCTTGTTCCTGTTGGCTCCACTGTATCCTCATCCTCCAAGTAGAGGTCCTCCTTCTCTACTCTGACTTTCCCTCTTCTCCCTCTCTCCCAGCCTCGTTCTCTCTCTCCCTGTTTGGCAAGGACTGAGGAGCTCTCCACTGCCACACACTAAAGCGTTATGGACAGCCTCAGTGCACAACCAAAGAGAAAGCTATGAAACCCGGAGAAAAGGTCTAGGATTCCTCTTCTGAGTTATTTTCCTCAAGTATGGCCACAGTGAGGACAGGCTGACCAGCACGGATACCACATTAGAGCCATGCTTCTGCATTGGTGGAGCCCGCCTCCATGTGGACCAGACTCCAAAAATGGAGGCCACATTCCAAATGCTGCCCTACTGAGAACAATGGTTCCAAAGACCAGCAAAGGGACTGCTTCCCTCCAACATGGTGTATGGTCCAGTGGTGCCATGACCCCAAGTGGGGGAATACAACAGCCCGCTTCTCCTTCCTCTGAACACGTGTTTCCTGTCGCCCTCCTCTAACCTAGAGCCTATTCTCCATCCCTTCTGGGTTGGATGTGTGGATCTCTGCTATGAATTTCTAAGGCTACCAAGGCCCCATACAGACTTCCTCTTCCATAGACTCTACTAACATAACAGTACATTCAGATAGGAGACAATTGATCCTAGAACTAATAGGGATGGTGGTCTTCAGCATACATAGGCTGGGATAATGGCTGCTGTGGTGTTTGGCTAACAAAAACCAACCAACCAACCAACAAAAAAGCACTGGCATTATTATCAGATGAGCTTTGTGGCTGACGTGCTCAGCAAGCCCTCATCTGACTTTAGTTAGGGGTCATAACCTGGCTATTGTGATCACTCCTTGGCAAGTGGACTCAGATGCAGAAGACCATGGAATTTATGCAAAAATAGATGATTCAGGCTGTCTCCCAGGCTGAGTTTTCTTCCCAATTTCATCCTGTTACTGCTTGCTAGAATCCTGGCAATGCTCTGCCCAGGCAGTGGTTTTCTGATCACACAGAAGGCTTTCAATATTGCTGATTCAGTCCACAAAATGCCAGTTCCATCTTTAGCCCATGCATTCCCATGTTCCTCTGAAACCACTCCTATCCCAGACCATGAAGCATACTGCTCCTGGAAAGAGGCTTTCCTCCTCACTCCTCAATGATGTCAACTTTGGATGCCTGTTCATGTCCAGGGGAGGGCACCTGGTGGGGAGCCACAATATCCACTGGGGTATATCATTGGACCTCGAGACCTTCCACCAGCAGAAGTGCAGTTGGCTTTGTGCACGAACCCAACATACCTGTTGGAGTGTTCTTGGGGGTCAGAGACTACTCTTTGGTGCTAAGAGTTGACCTGAGTCCACATCCTGACCCTTGCTCTCTGCCACCTGATTGTCCCACTTACTTTGACGGTGAGAGATGATTTGGCCCAGCTCATATTCCTCCGGTTTCTCCTGATCAAGCAAGTGTAGCTCGAGGGCCCTGCGGATGACGACAGGAGCCCTATCGTGGCAGGTCACCTGGAGCAGCATGGGAGACAGGCCTTCAGGAAATGGGCCTTGAAGTGACTACTCAAGGACAGTGGGCAGGGGCATTCTGGAGGCACCTCCACTCTAAATACAAGGGCAACATCCATGACCCTACTACCTGAGGCTGACCTCCTGCTCATCGCGTGGGCTCTTCCCATAGGCTACTAGCCCAATCCTTGTACATAGGACTTCCTGGGCCTGCCATTGCTCTTTGTGGAGCTGACTCCTCTCAAAGTGAGAGGACCCCACTACCTGCATACAGATGCAATCTCATCCCACAAGTTTGGAGGAATGGGACAATAGCCACCAAGATCCCAGGTCTGCCCGAGGATGCAGGCGGCATTGGGAATGGCCTAGGCACAAAACCTAGAGGCTTTGGTCTGGATTGCCAGAGCCAAAAACAGACCCAGGAACATGACCACACACAGGAGTGCTGAAAGATAGCCACGAGAGCTCGTGGCCTCCAGAGGCTCAGTGCTGGCTGGGGTGCAGGAGGGCACCTCATCCGGCAACGGTGTTCATTGGGTTACCTGGACATTTGGTGTGCTTGCTCCACAACCATATCGACTCTGCAGAGAGACCCTCTCAGCTCCTTGTTCAAGGAACACGCAGAACCTCACACTGCTGTCCTCCTCCATAGAGGTCAGCATCCCATAGGGGAACCTGCAACCTAGGTCCTGTCCTATTCTCATCTGTCACCCATACCTGCCTCTGCTCTTCTGGACTGGATGCTGCCATCTGACACACAGACTCCCTCAGACATGGCGGTGGACAAGCTGCTGCTCTCCCTCATCTCAGCTCTAACCCTTCACACTGACCTCTCCCTTCTTGATTCCCATCTATCCTCCTGATCATCCAGAAGCTCCAAATTCAAGAGGGCATGAGTAGTCCATGGTATTGGACCAGTGTCTGTTCCCCACCCAGGTGTAAGCACCAGGGGACACCCCTGCTCCCAGGCTTACCAGGACAGTCTTGGCCAGCTTTGGACTTTGTGTTTCCAGGTGGACACGAATTAAGCAGGTGTCTCCCACCTTCTTGTGGGAAAGCGGCCTGGAGGACTTGCAGGTTGATTCTGAGAACTGTGGGAGATGGAACATCAGCAAACCCAGAAACAGAAAGCCACCCCAGCCTGTCAGTTGGCTCATTGGGCTTCTAGCACATATGTCCAGGTGCTGAGGCTTCTTATTTCCTCAGGTGGGAGTGGAATGGCAGCACAAGTACAGCTTGAATAAGGTAGGTGTTTACCTCCTTTCCCTTGACCTGGGGGCGTTTCTTCACGATGAAATATTTTATTCCCGGATTCATGGACATACACATGAGTGAGTGGTCAGGGACCTTGATTTCTGCAGAGCGAAGTGGAGAGAATTGTTAGGTGGCACTCAAGAATTATACCACAAAACACCCACAACCCCTGAGAGTCTCCACCAGGGCGAACCTGCACTGGATTGGAGAGCCCTCCTATCCAGCTACAGTGCCACCAAAGACTCCCTCAGTGATTCTTCCCTGGAGAAGATGATGTACAGGATTCTAAACCAATGGAAACAGCACCTTGGGCCCCAGAACTTCTCAGTGCAGGTTGGATCTGCCAAAGAGACACTGCTAGACTTTGAATCAGGATTGGCAAAGGCTCCTGTGCTTAGGCCTTTCTCCCCAGAGCAGCCATGCTCACACATGGGCATTCAGGAAAGCATTGAATGATGGGTGAATTCATCCACTTGCCCTTGATGAATCCACTCATGGATGAATACGCGGAGAGGTGGTATCCATCAGAGGTGTGTTGGGCATGGACATGGGAGGACTTCAGCAGGATGGTGCCCTGGAGAACTCTACTGTTTTCTAGGTTCGCTCTCCTCCCCCTTGTTTCTCATCATGAGCTGTCTGCTTGGTACTTTTATTCTGGTTCTTGTTCTACTTCTGGCTCTTCTTTCTGTCCTGCATCATCTTGTAGTTCTTTCTGGGTCTTTTTCTTGTTCTTACATGATTCCTTCTTGTTCTTCTTCTTGTGTATCTCCCTCCACCCTTCCTTCTGTTCACCTCCTTCTTTTTCTTCTTCTTCTTCCTCCTGCTCTTCATCGTGTGATCCTCTCCCCACTCAGGAGTGTCCTCTTTCTCCTCCTTCTCCTTCTCCTTTCTCTGGCAATGGTGGGGCGTCCTCTGAAGAGTTCAAATCTATCACACTCTTCTGCCCAGATGCAGCCTCTGTTCAGAACCCCAAGATGAAATCAGTTCTCAATCAATGGCCCGGAGTGAAACCAAGACCAAAGACAAGTGACTTCCTTTCTTTGTCATTGTCACAGTCAGGAAAGACTGAATAACAGACACCGCATTCTGGATAGGCTTCTACCTGTGGTAGTCAGCACCTCATCTGGACCAGGATTGCTAAAATAGATTCCACCTCCATAAAGCTTCCCCAATGAAAACAAGGTTTCCAAAATCTAGGAGAGGGCCAGCATCACTGCCACCCTCCTGCCATAAGGCATAGATGCCATCACACCTAGTGGGTTCCAGGCCCCCGGTAGTCCTCCATTTTGATGTCTGTTACACACAAACCTCCCCTGGTCTGGAGCCTGCTCTCAACTGATGCTTGGGTTGAAAGTGTCTGTTTCTGAAATCACCTTTGTAGATTCTCAGTTTGGTAATTCCATATCGACTGGCTTATTTTCGTACCAGGGATAAAACCAGAGGCACGTAAGCACTGAGACCATTCCCAGGCCTTTTGACTTGGGTACAGGGTCTCCCTAAGTTTCGGAGGCTGTTTGGAAATCCCCATCCTCCTGCGCTGCCTCCCAAGTCCCTGAGATTCGCAGACACTGCCCCTTGCCCAGCTCCTTGCACCACAGTCTTCCTCATGTGTAAGACAGAGCCAACCCAAATGAGGCGGTGTGTGAAAATGGGAAAACTCACTTACGTGCCCCAAAGATGGTGGGTTCTATTGTGGACAGGCTGGGATGGTGGAGGCTAGGAGTGTTGGGCTACAAGAAAGGAAAGAGCACTGGCATTTTGGATAGCTCAGCATTGTGGCCTCTGTTCTTCAGATGCCCTTCTTTATTGCTGGAATGAATAATAACCTGGCCATTCTGATACCTTCAGGAGATGGGCACCCAGGCACAGAGGACTTGGAATTGTTCCAAAAAGAACCCAAACAGGCTGTCCCCTGGCCTTGACTTCCTCTTCACTAGGTCCTGTTCCCAGTTGCTGCAATCCTGACATTCTTGTGAGTAGGCAGGACTTCTCATATCCTGGCCATGGATTGGGACCTGTGCTGCTTCTGTCCATAGCAATGCTGATCCAATCAGGACCCATGGTCTCCTCCTCTTCATTTGAAGGCATCATTATCAGTGAGCCATAAACCAAACTGATGATCGATTGAGCCTCTCTCTGCCTTGCCCCTCTCATCGATATTAGCTTTGCATTGCCAGACCGGGTCCAGGGGAGAACACATTTAGGGAGGTCCAGCAGCCCCCTGGGGCCTCATTGAGCACCTCCACCTTGGACACGCCCACCACTGCAGTTGGTTTCCTGCACCAGGCCCACCACACTTTGGTATTTTGGGGCCAAGGCCCACTTTCTCTTGGTTGTGAGTTATCCTGAGCCCACTGTGGATCATTTCTCCCCACTGTCTGATTGTCCAACTTACTCTCATTCTCAGACATCATTGTCAGCAGCTCAAAGTTGTCCACATCCTCATGCTGCAACAAATTTTGGTCCAAGGCCTTGCGGATGAGGCTCGTCACCGTCTCCTGACAGGTCACCTGGATCAGGGTGGGACAAATGTCATCAGAGAATGGGTTTTAGAGGAGTTACCCAGAAGACTGTGGTCAAACATTCAGGAGAAATCTCAGCTACATAGACAAGGGCACAATCTTGTTATCCTGCTACCTGAGTGTGGCCTCCATATACCCCCTGGGTTCTTGCAATGTGCTACTAGAACAATCCTGGTACAAATATCGGCCTGTACCTGCCATCTCCCCTCCCCCTGGGGAGTCACATTCCACTCAGGTCAAAGGACCAAACTGCCTATGCACAGACACACTCTCAACTCACTGAGATGAGAGCAATGGGCCAGGGATCTGCGCACCAAGTGTGCTCTGGGATGCAGGCTGCCTTTCTGGGTGGAAGAGGCAGATGCACTGAAAATTTTGGTCCTGACTGCCACTACACAAAACAGACTCAGATACAAGAGTGTGCACTTGAGTGCTTCATGATAGCCTGGAGAGGCCCTGGCCTCTGGAAGCTCGGTGCGGGTCTGGTTGTAATGATGTACTTGACTCAGCACTGGCAGGCACTGGACATGTCTCCTCTGCAGCTGGACACATGCAGCATTAGCGTGTCTACTGCACATCCACAGAAATTCTGCCAAGAACCCCTTTAGCTCCCTATTCACATACATGCAAAGGCTGACATTCCGAAGCTTTGGCATGACCCCCCAGGTGATCCCAACCCCAAATTCCCACACCTAGTCATGCTAAGGAGGTTCTCTTCCCTGCCACCAGGAACACATCCCCTCCTACCCATGTGACAAGTCACTGCCACCTCCTCTGCTCCAACCTCACTCATTGAGAATACCAAGTTCTAGGCACTGCAGCCTGCACCCTGGACATTTCTCTGACCTCATCTGCCCACAGCACTTCCGTCTGCACTTCTGGCCTGCAAAACCCACAATACACAGGCCCACTCACCGCTGGAGCTGAGCATGCTGATGCTCTCCCTCCTCAGGTCAAGCCCTTAAGATGGACCTCTCTCTTCTTTATTTCCCACCACAGCCCCGGGGTTGGCTGTGTCTCCTGCCTTCCACTGTGTGGACACCCAGAAGGCAGCCCTGCTGTCAGGCTTACCAGGATGCGCTTTGTCTCCCTCCGGCTCTGTCCCTCTAGGAGGACGTGAACAAAGCGGCTGTCTTCCACCTGCTCGCTGGAGTGAAGCAGTGAGGAGCTGCTATTGGTGACTTTCCTCATGCAGCACTCATTGCTTTGGGTGGCCTGGGGCAATGATTCTGCAGCCACTGCAGAGCTGCTGCTCACAGCTGCTGGGATCCCGGATGCCACTGCCACAGAAGGCTCCAAGAACTGTGGGGGATGACAACATCAGCAAAGCCCAGCAACTGCACCCCACCCAGCCTGGCAGTTGGCTCTATGGGCATTCTATAACATCCATCCAGAACCTGAGGTTCTTGTCCCCTTGGAGGATGTGGAGTGGCACCAGGAGTAAAGACTGAAGAAGGTGGCTGTTTACCTCCTTTGGCTTGACCTTGAACGACTTGCTGGCAGCTGTTTCCTGAAGCAGGAAGTTGTAATCCACGCTGGCATCCAGGGCATAATATACCTTCCCATCAGCAGGGATCCTCAGCTCTGGAGAGGCAGGGGCAGAGGCGTGGTAGGTGACACTCAAGGAATACACTACCCAACATCCCCACAGCTGAGAGCCTCTGCCAGCTCAGGTCTCACACACAGACCTGAGAGCCCCCGAATCCAGCTACTGTTCCACCAAAGACTCCCCACTGATTCCTCCCTGAGGACCCTCTATGCACAGGAGGTCCACTACAGGATCACCTTTCAAGGAAATAGCCCCTTGCACCCCAGAACCTCTTAGTTCACGTTGGACCCACCAAAGAGAAACAGCTAGACTTTGTATCTGGATTGGCCCCCAAAGACTCATGTGTTAATGGTTTTCTACCCACTGCAGCAATGATCACAGGTGGGTTTGGGGAAAAGCACTTGATGGTGGGTGCCTCCACCTTGCCAGTGGATTCATCCACTCATACAGGGCTACACTAATTTGAGGGGTATGGTTTGGAGGTGTGTTGAGCGTGGGTGGAGGATGTCCACAGCAGGGCTGTGCCATCTCTTGAGTTCCCCACTTCTGCATTTCCTCCTCATGAGTATAATTCTCATTCACATTTTTAATCAATTTATTGTTATACTTCTTGTTCTTCTTCATCTTCTCCTCATGCTTCTTTTTATAGTCATCTTGACCTTCTTATTCATTGTCTCCTCCTTCAACTTATTTTCATTTTTCTCCTTCTCCTCCTGATCCTCCTCGTCCGCCTCCTCCTCCTCCTTCTTCTTCTCTCTCTCTCTCTCTCCCTCTTCCTCCCTCTCTCTCCCTCTCTCTCTCTCTCTCTCTCTCTGTCTTTCTCTTCTCTTCTCTTCTCTCTCCCCCCCCCCTCTCTCTCTAAGAAGAGTTTACAAGCCGTGAAGTGTTCTATTCTACCACACACTTCTCTCTAGAAATGGCCTCTGGTCCTAAGTGAACTCAGTTTGCAATGAATAGAAAGATTGGAAGCCAGAAATGATTCTTCATTGAACTGCTTTTCTCATGTACTCATCTAGGTCAGGAAAGGCTGCCAAAGTAGGCACCCTGTGGTTGTCTGTCTTCTTTGACACAAGACAAAGAAGCCTCTCTTCTTGGCCCCTCGTGGATAATAGCTTTGCAATGCCTCCTCAGGCCAAGGAAAGAACACATGATAGGCAGGTCCACAGCCCCTGGGGAACATGAAGGACCTGCAGATTTATGCCCCATCATTACACTTTGTCTTGTGCACAAGTCCCACCATACTCTTCCTGGGCATTTGGTGGACGCACACTGTGTTTTGGCTCCCAGTTTTCTTGAGCCCACTGTGACTCACTGCTCCCTACCCTCTGATGGTTCCACTTACTCTGATGGTTCGAGACAATTTGCAGAAGCTCAAAGTTTTCTGGATCCTCCTGCTGGAGCAAGTGTGCATCTAAGGCCCTGCGGATGATGACTGGAGTCGTGTCCTGGCAGGTCACCTGAGCAGGGTTGGAGAAAGCTCATCAGAGAGGGAATTTGGGAGTAGCTACCCAGAGGACAGTGCTCAAGGACAATCAGAGACAACTGAGCTCTCAACACAAGGGCACCATCTTGTTACCCTGCTACCTGAGGCCTTCATGTGATCATGTGGGGTCTTCCTATGTGCTTCTAGGCCAATCTTGGTACAAGAGTTTGCTTCAACCTGCTATGCCCTATAGGGACAAGGGAATAAGGACCAAAAGGCTTTGTACAGACACACTCTAGTCCCATCAAGATGGGAGGAATGGTTCAGTGGACTTCCATATCCCTGCTCTGGTCTGGGATGTAGCTGCATTTTTTGTGTGGACCAGGCACAAACCCTAGGTGCTTTGGTCCTGACAGCCAGGGCACAACACATACTAGGACTCTTTAATGACAGGCATGGAAGTTGCTGGCCTCAAGAGTGTCAGTGCTTGCTGGGGTGTCAGGAGGTTCGGACCCAGCAGGTGCAGTGGTTCAACATGGCTCCCCTGGAGGTGGACACCAGAGTCTCATGATGGATACTCCACGCCCAGGAAAATTCTGCAGAGAGACTCGCTAAATCTCTATTCACATACATGCAAACTAGGACACTAATGGGCCCCTACCCACCCTAATCATCCCACAATGGCTCCCTTCCCTTCAACCAGCAACATGTCCCCTCCCACACACAAGAAAATGACTGCCAACTCCTCTGCTTCAACCTCCATTGTTCAATATACTCCTCCTCAATACCAAGATCAGTAGAGGATGGCCTGTACTCTCGATATTTCTCTGACCTCCTCTGAACCCAGCACTCAGTCCTGCACTTCTGACCTGCACACCCCAAAACACACAGGCCCACTCCCACCCAGAACTGGCATGCTGCTACTCTCCCGCCTCTTTCTTCCTCACTTTCTCTTCTCCTTCCTGACCTTCCAGAAGCTCCAGTTCAAGAAGACAGGCCTAGTCCAAGGTGTTTGCTGTGGACTTGGTCTTCCCCAGTGTGGGCTCCCAAGAGACTCCCCTGCTCGAACACTCACCAGGATGCTCTTATACTTTGTCGGTTCATTTTCTAGGTAGACGTGAATGAGGCATCTGCCTCTCACCCGCTTATTGTACTGGGGCTGTGAGGAATACCGAGTGGAGACCCCTGATGTCCTGGGCTCCAGCTCTGCCCCTTCCCAGGGAGAAGGCTCTGGCTCTGGGGTTGGCTTAGGAGCCGTGACAGGAACTGAGCTTGTAGCTAGAGGAGAAAAGATGCCAACATGGCTGCCTTGCCCTGACCTTGGCACAGACAGACAATACCCCTGCTGCCAGGAAGACCTCAGGCCCTTAGCCCACACAAGACCTCTTTGCACACTGGGGTCACTTCCTGAGTGGACAGAGGCTTATCCTAATTTCCAGCCCAACACCAGGCATACAGACACCCCGCAGTGGGACAACAGTCGGACCTTTCCTCATATACCCTTAGGTACTCACCCCAGTCCGCCTGGCTCTCTGGCTCTGCCTGGCTTGATATGCCATCTTCAGTTGGGGCCTGGAGGCGGTGTGCTTGGTGCTCCAGATACAAGCCAACCAGCAAGAGCCACATGCATGGCAGCAGCAGCTGCAGACTCAGCGAGCCTGGAGGCTGATGGGAAGCCTCGGTGTAGAAGTTCACCCAGGTCCCCAAGAAGGAAGGTGAGGCACTGTGGGAGGCAGGTGTGGAGTCAGCAAAACCCTGGCCTTGCCTTCGCCACGGCCTCCAGAGCAAACCTCTGACCCGACACTCCTGAACCGTCCCTGGTTCTGAACACACCAGTCCACCTCAGACAAGACACAGTGGCTGTACGGGCAGGGACAGGACAGGTCGCTACAGACAAAGAACCTTCAACGAAGGAGCGTTAGATCCATGGTATGACCAGCTCTCCCCTCCTCTGGGCAGGCCTGACACTCTTCTTCCTCTTGGCTACTTGCTCTCCAACCTGGAATGCACCTTCCAGGAGTGTCTGTCCTCCTGCCCACTCTTCTCAGGGCTCAAGAGACACCTCCTCCCCTGGCGTGGGCTGCAATGCTACCTCATTCTCTGTGAGCTCTCACTGAGTCCCCCTGAGTAGCAGTGGACCTCTCTTTTCCCATGAGTGCAGGCCACATCTCTGTGGCCCTGGGGGAGGACAGGGAGGTGTAGTGTGTGGGGATCCATTGTCCCAGGGGCTTCCCCAGAGGACCATGACTCCACCTACAACTCCCTGCCTTACCCCTCCTACTGTTGAAGCCCCACACCTTACACTGCAGGCAGAAAACAGAATTGGGGAGAGCAGTCTTTCCTCAGCCTTCCCAAGTCAAATCACCTTGCAGGTCCCTATTCCGGAAACAAGGAGCCCACCCTCTTGACCCCAAGCCCATTCCATGTTGAAGTTGGTCCAGGGGTCCACCATATTCACTGAAGAGGACAACGTGCACTTATGCCTCATGGAGTCAGGGATGCAGTCTCATGTAGGATATGTACTCATGGCACCTACGGTTTTAGGCTGACCCCCATGAAAAGGGACACAATGGCAGTCATTTGCACCCCATTTTTCACTGAATTGTGAAACGTGACTGGAAACATGTCTTCACACAGTGGGTGCTTTCTACATGTTCATCAGTGAATGAGCCCAAACTGCTGATTCCCACATATTCCTGGGTGTGGGAGCTGCCATGTCCAAAGCCCCTGTCCAGCTATGTCCCAGCTAGGACGCTTTATCCCACTATGTATACTAACATGTCTTTATTAACCCAAAAGTGCTTTTCCCAAGGCCCGAGTTTTGAGACGCCTCTGGCACAGATCTACTTTCTTCACGAAGCCAACATCATACCAGAAAGACCACCTGGCCTCACTGAGTCCACCTGGGAATGAGCTCAGCGAACACCATTGAGCTGTGGTGCCTAGTGTGTGGGGACTGCTCTATGGACCTCTGTGGATCAGCTGGAGTCAGGATGGTTTCTCTGCGTGAGAGGGGGAGTTCATTCCCCTTGCAAGCCTGTGGCAGGCACCTCCAGGACTCGTCCCATTCGGGACTGACATTCCACTATGAGTGTGGTCCTCTATCTCATTAGGGATCACAAACCTTTGGGTCCCTGAGAGGTACATGGCAGCCCCAAGACCCAGGCATGAGGGGGCTACACACTTGGGCTTGGTGGTCTGGTGCTTACCTTGGGAACAAGAGATCCAGCACCTGCTGGGTGGGGATGAAATCCCAGGAGATGAACCCCATGTTGCTGCTGAAATGTAGATTCCTCCCACAAATGACAGGCAGGAGCTCATTCCTAAGCTGGTCCTGCCTGTAAGGTTCAAGGCTCTGTACCCTGAAGGGCTCCTCCGTGTTCTGATCATTTTCACCCTGGGTTGGGACCAAGAATGGTGGGTTCAAAATGGAAATGGTGACAAACAGAAAAATGACTTGTGCGAATACACTAGAGTCAAAGCACAATGGGACAGTTCCCATCAGTACAAACACACACACACACACACACACACACACACACACACAGTCAGAATAGGAGTCCTGGGCCATTCATCAGGGATCAGACTAGAGGGCCTGCTGGGCTCACCTGCCCTGTGCTACTCACTGTTTCTCTTGAGCTCCTCTGTGACAATTGCCAGAGGCTCTGGCGTCTAAGTTGAAGCCTCACCCACTGTAGCCACAAAAGGGCTAGTTGGCCCCCCTGAGATTCCTGGGAGCCTGAGGCTCGGCATTGTTTGCAACCACAGGAGAACATCCTTCTCACTCCAGTGGCTCCAACCAAATGAGCTTGGATGGCTTGGTCAGTGAGGTGGGTGCCTGGATACCAGGGTTCCATGTTCTGTTTGATCCATTGTCAAGGCAATGATGTCATTTCCTGTGCCCATACCTGACCCTCTTTTCACATAAGACAACTTTCAAAAGCCCTATGGGCTGCTGATTTCTCCTCCATGCCTACCCATATAAGGTGCGCATGTGTTCACCAACAACTACCCAAATACCCCCACCAGCATCTGCCCTGCTTGGTGCCACGAGAGTTCCAGCTTGGAGCCTTCAAAAGTGCATTCACAACCAGTCCTTCCCTCTCAGCAGCTTTTGGACCCTGGTCCCATCATTGTGCAACTCATGGTGTGCCCAGTCTTTTCTGGAAAGTAGGGTAGCATCTAATCTCTAGGGTTTATTGTGTCTATTGGCCCATAACACCCTCTATTCTCTCTGAAACCAGAGATGGGACTCACAGGTGGCTAAAGCACAAATGTAGAGATGGGACAATCACAAGAAGGAGAGAGACAGAGAATGTACCCTAACTCAATCAGGCCTCTGTCCCACACAGGGACGTGGCCAATGTCCGTCCCTTCGGGCTGCAGTTCCCACTCTACACCATGGCAAGTTGGAGGTGACTGAGATGCAGAGGCTGCTCCCCTCTGCCATACAACTTCCCAAGGCTTCTCCTAAGATTTCAAAAGGGCCAAGTGCGTCTAGTGTTGGGGTCTCACAGAGACTCCGAGGTACCACAGCATCCTGCTGCCCAGAACCAGTTCACCCCTCACCTCAAGGGGTTCAGCCTCTGGATTCATGGGAATTGAAGTGGCTACAGGTGATGGGATATCATCTCCAAGACTGAGTTATGCCAAGTCCATGACCCCTGCCTGCATCCCTGTCTCCAGCACCACTCCCCTCTCTCTCTTTCCTCCTCAGACCAAACAAATCCATTTAGCAAGTGTGTCCTGGGATAAAGACATGACAGTCACCCATCCTCTCATTACAAAAACACTGAGGCTCAGCCAACACGGATCCCACCAGGAACACAGGCATAAACTCAGACTCTGATCCTCCCAGCCGAGCCTCAGTGGAGCCTGGACTCCCAGCCTCCTGAGAAGAGGAAACAGAGGTGCCTAGCCGAGCCACCTTGGATGCAGCCGCACACAAACTGAACTTATCAATGCCTCTTGCTCTCAGTTGTGAGTAAGAGGGGAGGTGGTGTTTCACAACCCCGGACATCAAGTGCAGTCTCTAGGCTTTGGGCTGTGCCCTGGCCTCTCTCTATCTGCCCAGGCCCTCCAACTCACACTGGCCTTTTACCCAACTTCCTCCTAGGGCCAAACTCAATCCTGCCTCTCAATTTCTGCTGCCTTCCCCAACACACTGCTCCCAAAAATGAGCAGGGCTGGCTCTCTGAGATCATGCTGGTGCCAGCACAATGCCACCCCACTGACATAATTCTGAGTCCCAACCTAGGCACTCCAGCTGTCTTTGCCACACCTGGCCTGTTTGGGCTCTGGCTCTTGCTCTTTTCATTCATGTGCATGTGTTTTGAGGTTTTGTGTTTTTCCCACTGCAGAACTGCAGCTGTAGCAGGGTAGAGCTCATGAAGGTGACATTCTGACCCACTTCCAATCCCATCAGGACTGTTAACTGGGGTGACTGCTGGAACACAGTGATGAGTGAACACAAGGGAGGTGGTTGGACCCACCTTGCCTCTGAGTGGCTTCCTTTCAGGACAGGAGTGCTAGGGATGGGAGTCCCTGGCGTGGGATGCTTTGGACAAGGCGTGACCATGGGCTCTCTTTCCTGGCAAAAATGGCTCCACTCAGCAGGGAGAGCACTGTCATTCCTGGTGGCTAACAACAGCCCTGGACCCCAGAAAGGAACGCACACTCAAGATTTACGTCTGAGTGTGCGTGTCCTCGAGGAAATGAGGTCTCCTGATCCCAGGTGCAAAGGGGTAAGTCCTCTAATTCCAGGGGCCATGAAGGGACATCTGAGTTTCCCTTGTCCTTCTTTCCCTCTGCTGAAACCATGGTGTCCTCACACTAACCACAGTTAGGACCCTGGCCTTATTCACCAATGAGGATCATTAGGCTCCATAAAGGACAGTCTCTAAGATGCTCAGTGGACCAACACCCTCTGCACAGTGCATAACCCTATTCACTCAAGATGCAAGAGGATTTCTATTCAGGAAAACCAGGAAAGGGAGAGCCTTTCTCAAGGACACAAGGACATTAGTGAGTGAGGGAGTGATTAATGGATGGAGAACGATTTCCACCACCAACTTCCAGGAGCATATATGGCCCTTTGGGCACAGGTCCATACCCTTTTTTCCAATCAAGTTTTTCAGAGAAGTGAGGCTGCCTTCTAGATGGCACCTCTACACAGTAGGGGGTCTCCCACTTCTTCCACAGGTACGTAGTGGGCAATGGGCCTCCCACTATGTGCATCTGAGAACACTCTGTGGGCATCTGTAGTTTTTCAAGACCCTGGAAACCATGCGGGCACCCCAGCACCAGCAGAGCATTTCTGCACATCACAACAATCACCCCAGGTGGGAACTCTCCATTCCACTCTGTACTATGCCCTGCCATCTGTACTGATCAGTCCAACCCCTCTCCTTCCTGTTTCTTCATTATACTACCATGGTTCCCACACATGGATGCCAGGGTGCTTGTGGCCCACCCCAACCATTTGGGTTCCAGGAACAAATGACATAGTGGAACGTGTTTGGGAACTTCTGGATGATGGGAAGTCCCACCCTCCAGGTTTTCATCTTCAATGTAATGAGTACAGAGGGAGCCAGGAGGGCTCTGTCAGGTAGAGAGAGGTGGGAGCTGATGGAGTCTCAACTAAAGTGCCGAGGACTCTTGGTTCAGAGCTGGTGTTATGTGGAATTGTTGAGAGACGTGAAGAAAACCCAGCTCACTGTATGCAGAGACAGCAGATGCCCTCACGTGGTCAGGCTGCTGTGCTTCTCAGAGCCCTAAGATGTCCCATGGGTGTGGAGGTGGGGAACCCATGTGCCAGCCCAGGCTGCTCCTGAGCACCTCTACCTGGATTCGAAGCACATGACTCTGCATCAGAGTCATCAAATCAATCGGCCCTTACCCCCAAAGCTCTCTCAAAGACACTGAGGTTCCAATGGCTCTGGACTTGCCCTTTCCTCTGGGATTCTGGGGGCCCATTAATTAGGAGGTCACAACAATTCTCAGCACACAGGCTGAGCCCACTGAGATCCTAGGAGTATCCAGGCAATTCTTCTATTTATAGTCCATCATGACCCACGACACTGTGGACACATATTGCACTCACCTAAAGAAACCACCAGGCCCAGGGCCTTCGTGCCACTGGCCTGCAGAGACCTGGAGGAGGAGGCAACCTATAGGCTGCGTGGAACCAAAGACCCTAGATCCTGGGATCTGAGCTGGACACACAGCTCATGTGCACACAGTCACCACTGTCACTGAGAGTGCAACTGAAACACCCGCAGAGTTGGCAGTGGACCTGGTATCTCCACGAGTGGGGGTGAACTGCATCCCTTGAAAATGTTCGTGTCCAGAGAAAGGCAAATTTTGTAGGAAATCACTTATCTCAGATTCTCAATTATCAGGTTCTTAAAAAGATAAAGTACAATGTTCTTTTCCTGGGCCTCAAGGGCACTAGAATTCAGCATTGATGGTAGGAGTATGTCCACGAGAGTTCTGGAGATGCAGGGTGGTGACGCCTATACACCAACATGAACATGCTTAATGCCACTCAACTGTGTACTCCAAAATGGTTTAATTACAAAACGGATGTTTGGTGTCAATTACCACAATGTAAACATGTGGGAGACTGCTGATTGACTCATCTTAGCATAGTTTGTGTTGTGATGGCAGAATACAAGACACTGGGTAATTCATAGCACAGATTTTATTTCTCAAACTTGGGAGGCTGGAAGACCAAGACCGGGGACCAACTTGTAAGAATGTTCTTGTTGTGTCCTTCTGGGGAAGCAGGTGAAACAGGGACAAGGGCTGCTTTGAGAAGCCCTTTCCCAGGGAAGGAGAATCCATGGCCTAAGCAAATCTTCAAGTTCCCACCCGCTAACACATTATAATGAGAGACAGAATAGAATGACAGCCCATGCTCCCCAGAACATCCCAACTTCTTGGCATGAGTCCATTTCTGTAACATTTCACAAGTCATGATTTTGGATAAGACAAGAGTTAAGCTGAACACAGGAGAAGAGGGCTCCCTTCTCGGCTGCTGATTGCAGTGTTGCATGTGGCCTTACAAGCCATCACTGAGGTTCTGCACAACAGCTCCGACTGCCCCCCTATCACATCCCCATGAGGCTGACTCACAAACAAGTCCTGAACACTCCCAAGTCCAGAAACCAGAAATGTTACAAGAAATCCAAGGGAGATTTGTTCAAAGTCCGCCCAAAACACCAGTCCACACAGGCTCAAGTCTCTTACAAAAATGCCAGAGTATTTGCATCTAAATGCTGCATATCTTCTTCCTGTAGCACTTCCATTATCTCCAGATGACTTCTGACACCTAATACAAGGAAAGGGCAGTGTCATTCTCTGTAACACTGTAAGATCTAGGAAACAAGGAGGAGAGAAGTATCTGTCCAGAGAGACACAACTCCTTTCCTGATAGTTTGGATTTCCAGCTGGTGGGGACCATGGATGCAGAAGAATGGGTGCAGGGTCAACTGCACTTTCTTGCTTTGCATTGAGGGGAGGAAACACTGCAGCCAGGATGAGGGCTTCTAGGAGCTGATATCCTTCAATTCAACATCTGGACACATCTGACCTTCAGGCTGGAAGACTTAAGAGCAGGGGATCCAAGGACTTGCCTACTGTGGAAGGAATCCAAAAGAATAACTTAAAGGACATCAAAGAGGTTCAGGAGGGAGGGAGGGAGCCAACCCAATTGTCTAGACCACTTTTAGAGGTCAGGGGGTGGGTTCCAATGCAAAACACCGCAGTCCCATGGAGAATTCTGCAGTGTGTTGGTGATTAAAGACAATGTGTGAATCCAGGGGTCACTAGGCCCTCTCAGTCATAAGGAGGGAACTTGCCATAAAGGAACTAGGACAAGGATGAGAAGAAGGCTCAGTGGGGAGTGATCTGAAGAAAGGAAAGTGTACTCATTAGAAAAAGTGTTCCCCGAAAATTCTTAGCCAGCTAAAAGTCGTATAAACTTATGTGGAAAAAGAGTCTTTGTACAGTGATGAAGCTAAGAGCTCACATAATGAAACACAGCATCAACCAGGCCCAAATCTAATATCTTACATTCTTGTAGGAAGAGGGGAGTCTGGACCCAGAGACCAGGGAGACTTGGGGATAGAGTCTATGTGAGGTTGGAGCCAGGATGGGATGCCCATATGGGAACCACAGATCGTGGGCAACAGTCGGAGAGTGGGCAAGTGCTGGGAGAGTTGGGGGGACAGTCCCCTTGAAACCTCGGAGGGGTTATGGCACTGGGACAGCCCAACACCTACTGTGTTGAGCCTCTGGAGCTCAACGGAAGACACGTCCTCTGTTGTTGGCCACCCAGTTAACAGGGTTTGGTTGCAGCAGCCTAGGACCCAGCTGAAGGTCTGAGCATGTTGGCCATGCAGGGTGGATCTGGACTGCAGACACCCTCATCAGAGACTGTAGGGTCTCAGCCCTGAGGCAAGACAAGCACTAAGTCAGGCCAGGTGGGGAAAGGTCTAGGCACACACTCTGGGGGCTGGTGCCTGTGTTACTGGGAACACTTCTGATCCCAATTCCCTGATCTGCTGCCAACACAGGCTACAGAGGAGGGTACAGGGACACAGATCCCAGATCTGCCCCACTCAGTGGGCCCAGGCCAACACCACACCCAGCAGCCTCGTGCCATGCCCAATGAGTCTCGAAGCGGCCCTCTTCCCATCCTGAGAGCTCTTCCCTTCCTCATGTGCCACTACCTCCCTACTGTCTCTGGCAATATCTACTCTGTGAGATGACGACATCCGTGGGTACTGCTCTCTCACTTGGAAAAACCATTTAGAATTATCTTGAAAAGGTCTGAAAATTCAGAACCCTCCCGCCCAGTCTTGGGACTGCTGGCCAATGCTCCAGTTCTCCCTCCCTCCAGGCATATGGCAGAATGGTGTGTCCTCAGGTCTCTGAGGTTACACGTGGCCATGTGACCTGCTGTGGCCAACGGAACTTTTGTTAAGCAGAAGGGGTGTGTTGCTTCAGGGGGAAGTGTAACAGCCAGATTCACCAAGTTGCCTTTCCCTGGAAGCTCTGGAAGTGAAGCCTTTACTGGCCCATCTTTGAGAGCCCAACACACAAGGAGACTTGTGCTGACCTCGCGGGATGCACAGCAGGAAGGAAGTCCCTGTGTTGAGGTGTTTCCAGCCCTTCCTGACTGACACACCCCCAGTGAGGTCACTCAGACGTATTCTCTAGAGAAACCTTTACAGGTCTGAACACTACCTGGATGTTCACAGCACCATCAGGTGTAAGAGCAAAGACAATAACAACTAGAACCCAAACACCCCCTGACAGGAGGATGAATGATCACGTCACAGAATATCCAGTCAGTGGACTGCGCAGTGATGGAAATGAATGAACCACAGCTTCATGTGTGGCCATGCTGTCTCTTCAGAGAGGGGAGGCTCACCAAGCTACCGGAAAGTACAGGAAGTATGAAGTATGAGCCCCCTTATATAAAGTTACAAGATCACACAAAACTAACCCATGTATCAAGTCAGGATACCTACAAGTGTGTTAAAACACGACGAAAAGCAAGGTGGCCACACTGGAATCCCAGCAGATCAGGAGGCTGAGACAGGAGGACCGTGAGTTCAAAGCCAGCCGCAGCAAAGAGAGGCGCTAAGCAACTCAGTGAGACCCTGTCTCTAAATAACATACAAAATAGGGCTGGGGATGGCCAAGTGTCCCTGAGTTCAATCCCCATTTCCAAAAAAAAAAAAAAAAAAAAAAAAAAGCAAGGCAGTATAATTCAGGAGCATGGTTCCCACAAGGCAGAGATGGGAAACATGATCAGAGAAACAGAAGGGGTCTCTCAGGCATGGAGAATTCTGTTTTGTTGTTTTGTGTTTTTTGGTAACAGGTGGCAGGCATATCGTGTTCATTCTGTTATTTACACTTTACATTCATAGCACATACTCTTATGCACATGGAAGATTTCATATTAGAAACCAGCCACAAAATGCCATACCTGTCATAAGGAAATCTTATTAGGGTGCTGTGTATTCTGTTGTTGACTCCCCCCCCCGCCACCCTTTTTTTTTTTTTTTTTAAGTAGAGAGAAGGAGGTAGGAAAAAAGTAATAATAAAATCCAGCAGAACAAATGACCCATCAAATGCTCAGGGATACAAATGACTCAAATTGGCAAAGCTGTTAATTGGCTGCTGATGTACAGGGGGGATGATTCTGGCTCTGATGGAATCGTTGACAGGAAGGGTACCAACAACGAGTATTTCTAACAGCTGGGCTGGATCAGCCAAGAAGCTACCGCTGGTCCTTACAGCGCTGGCCTGAGAAAGTGAAGAACAGTCTGTGTTACTTCTTCCTGTGTTCTGCATGATTCCATTTCCAGGCTGAGGTTCAACATCTCGACTGCACAGGCTCCCGTCTCTCCATTCCACTTAGATACCTGTGAGTTCAACAAATATTTATCAAGAACCATTATTCTGGTGCTGGAGGCAGAACAGAAAGGACAAAGACCTGGGACCTCTCTCCTAGAGCTCCTGCTCTGGTTCTCTCTAATCAGATAAAGCTACCAAAAGCTGCCACCAGACAAAGAGTGGCAGGTGCTATAAAACAAAGTGGAAGGCAGTACAAGAGGATCAGGTGACCAGGCTTCAGAGCAAGGGAAGGGGCAGGTTTCCAGGAAGTGGAGCTCAGGCTGAGATCCAAGGGTAATGAGAAGTTGCTGGGCAGCCGGGGAGACAAGGACATTGATGCAGAGGGGACAGCTGGTGAAAGTCCCGGCAGAGAAACCTGCCTGCCACTGGAGGGTCCGTACCTAAGAGCAGAAGGCGGAGGAGAAGCAGCCTGAGACCCAGGCAGGGTCAGCTCCTGCGACTCCAAGAGCATGACAATATGTTCATGGCTGCTTTTTAATACAACCGAGAAGAGTTTTCAAAACTAGAGAAAATCTGCTGGAATACTGTCAGGTTTACTACAATCATTTTCAACGAATTCCTCCTTCACCCACTGCCACCAGAATGTGGAGTCACAATCATAACACCCTTGCTCCTTGGCTGCTAGGAAATAAATTCTTTAAAAGATACCACAAAGGGTTAACCCAGGGTTTCCACTCTTCTCAAGGAGTCCCAATCAGACTGAAAGAACTAGCCTTGCTACCCACATAAGAGGTACACAATCTGTACCGCTTATGATGTCCTGGAGTGACACAGTGTATGCCTCCTTTGATTGTCTAATTACAGATACGGGGCCTCTATTACACTCTCATTAACTACAATTCTCGGAAACCTCAAAGTGTTTCTTAAAGGTTTATCAGTCCTTAAAGGTGTATCACTTATTTTACCCATTGCATTCTTCAGTTTTGTGCATCTAAATTCAAACTACTTCCTTTATTTGTGATTTCTTCCTTATGGTGCTTTGGGGAAACAAGACCAAAGCAAGGAAGACTTCAGAGCCAACACCTGGGACTCCTGCACAAGGCCCCCAGCTGTGGTGTGGAGCCAAAGACTGGTTGACATGAAAGGCACCAACAAATGCAGCTACCTGAGCAGGACTCCAGTCCTGCTGGAGGTTAGAACCCCTGTTAGTTTTGTTAACTGGTTACAAAACCAGCTAACAAAAGCAACAGCATGCTGGGCTCTACCAGTTTCCAGCCTTCTGACAAAGTCATCCTGAGCAGGCTTGGGAGCTCACAGGAAGCCCCTAGTTTTGGGGACCTGACTCCAAAGGCAGAAGACAATTCACGTTAGGCACAGCATGGGCTGTATAATCAACGCATGAATAAATGCCAGGTGAAGTTCTCTATTTATATGGTCAAAGAAGCCCAGTACCCAAATCTTGCAAAATGCCCGTTAGTTGGCCATTGGGCAATACTTAACCCAATGTGCTTTTAAATATTTAATCTTTTAATTATACTTGAGAAACACACACTTTCTATTAGATAAATGATTATTTCTTGTGTCCCTCACTACAACACAAACTTCTTTACATCTTTATTCCCAGAAGCCCTCATGTCATTCACCTTTGTTAAATATTACTTCGTTTTTCTTTTTTCAAACCAACCAGATGCCAAGCACAAGTTATGCTCTCAATGTTTATTGTTTAATTCTAAACTTTACTTTAATTGGAAGCTTCATGCACTCCTAGTGGAAAGAAAAAAATGGCAAAGCCTAATGGGGAACAGTTTCTAACCCTCCAGAGCAACTGTCAGCATCGCCCCATCTTGAGGCCGAGTCATAACTAAGGCGCCAAGAACTGAGTAAACGAGCCCCGGGCCTCTCAATCCAGATTTGTAACCAACAGCCTCACCTTGACTCAAAGCCAGCATTACCCACAATTTTCCACTACACCATCTTCCTCCCTTGACCCTAATTGTTTAGGGAATCGTTTAGCCCATCACTGGTTCAAATGCAATGATGAGAATGAGGGTTGAAGTTACGCTTTCTGCAAACATCAATAGTTGATTCATGTTATAACTTCACAGTGGCCATTCTCTTAGGGCAAAGAGTTGCAAGATTATACAGGCATCAGGCATACACGTAATCGGACACTGAAAAATAAAATCCTTCAGAAGGCACATCTGAACAATGATATTTGGTCTTTAGAGTTACACTTATCCCATCGTGAAGAGCTTCAGAGAGCTGTTGGGGAGGGAGGGCTGTGGCCTGGGTGTTCTTTCTGTCCACTGCCTCCCACACACTAACTTCTCCCTCTCTTTGTTCTCTCCGAGCAGACCGAACATTTATAAGAAATATTCCCACGGGCTGGAGACTGTGAACACTGGATAACTGTACTTCCTTCCCAGTGGAGCAAAATTGCTTCTGTCTACAGAACTTTGGAAACACCTCATAATACTGAACACACCACACTCCAACCTGAGGGCGAGGTGGCAGTCTCAGTTCTGCCCAGAGCCCCGGGTTGCATTTTTCCAGTCAGGTCTCCCTCCTGCCCTCCCCAACACCCCCACCCCCCAAAATAAGGAATTAAAAAGGGGATCTCCCAAGAATACGAGGAAGAGCGGTAAAGCAGAAGCAGAGGACCAAGCATGAGGAGGTGGGGAGAAAAAGGGGGAAGAACTGGGAAATAACATGGACCAAATTATACCATGTGCATTTGTGAATATATCACAAGGCATTCCAGTTTTATATGACTATAATGGACCAATTAAGAATAAATTTAAGGGGCTGGGGATATAGCTCAGTTAGTAAAGTTCTTGCCTCACGTACACAAGCCCTGAGTTCAATCCGCACAAGTCCCTGAGTTCAATCCCCAGCACCACAAATAAATAAATAAATATAAAAAATTAAAAGACTAATAGTATGGAGGAAGGGTAGGGAAGAGGACTGTACTAGGGATTGAAATGTATAAAACGATGTTCTATGCATCTTTGAATATGTCAAAATGAACCCCACTGTTGGTTATAACTACAATGCACCAAAAATTAAAAATTTAAAAATTAAAGAAAAAGAAAGAGGTTCCAAGAGACGGCAAGGTTAGCCTGTCTGTGCCTGGCCACCTGAGAAGTCAATGCCATAGTGCTCACAATACTCCCCGCCCCCTCAAAAGCAGGAGCTACAAGGGAAAAAAAGAGAGAGAGAGAGAGAGAGAGATGGAGGAGGAGAAGGACTCTGTTTCCCACCCCCCACCCCTCCCGCTTCCCACAGTGGTCAGACTGCCAGGTAAACAGGAAGCAGAGAGGAGACAGGGGATATTACTGTTCCATTCCATCAGCTCAGCCTCAGTTGGTAAAAGCTGGGCCTCTGCACCCATCCAACTTTAAGGAAAAAGTGAGATCTATCATTTATATATGCATTCATCCATCTCTTCATCCTACAAGTGTTTACTGAAAGGAGAAATACTGGGGAACGATATGGTCCAACTTATACTGGTACACTGTGCGCATGTAGTAATATGTAACGACAAATTCCACTAGTATATATAATTATAATGCACCTATAAAAATGTGCTGGCACATGCCTGTAATCCCAGCAATTTAAGAGGCTGAGATAGTAAGAACATAAGTTCAAAGCCAGCTTCACCAACTTTAGCAATGCCCTAAGCAACTTAACAAAACCTTGTCTAAAATTTTAAAAAGTGGGGGGGTTGAAATTGGGTTCAACCTAGAAGCAAACACACACACACACACACACACACACACGAAAAAAAAGCCCTGAAAAATGTTGACTCAGCATATGTTATATGCTAGGCATCATCATAGATAAAATACCTGCCCTCAGAAATAGGTAATTAAGTTTAGAAAAACTATGAAGAAAATATGTAAGTATATTACATGTTAGAAAGTAAAAAAGTTATGGAGAAAAATAAAACTGAGAGGTGTATAATGAGTGTGTGTGTGTGTGTGTGTGTGTGTAAGTAGATTGGCAAGTGATAATCCTCAATGAAATAAAAACTTATATTTCTGAAGTTGGGTAATTCATATCACAGTAGACTTCAGACCTTATGTTTAAACTTCTACCTGAGAGCAAATTTAGCCCTTCAAAAAAAATATACTTTTTGATTACTGCACCCTCACATTTTATTTCCAACCCTTCTTTGCTCCCTCCATTTGCTTGCCTCCAAAGAACAGTAACCCAGAATGGAAGCACAATCTTACAATCCTAACTACTCAGGAGCATGAGGCAGGAGGATCACAACTTCAAAGAACCCAGACAATTTAGGGAGACTTTACAGCAAAAAATAAAAAAGGACTGGGAATGTAGTTCAGTAGTGGAGTGCTTTCCTTGCTTGCTGGAGATGCTACGTTCAATCCCCAGCAATGAAAAAAAAAAAAACTAATCGGTCACAATGTTTTTTCTAATTCAGTTCCCACTATTTTCATAAGCTAAATCCAAGTTTTAAACTCTTAAGTTGCCAAAAGTCTGTCACATTGGATTTCCATATTTTCCTAAAACCACCAACATGAAGCTGCCCTGTGGCCAATCAGTCTTGACTTTACAGCATCCATAAGTGGCCCCAGGAAGACTAGCACAACGGTGATACTGTAGGTCTGGGTGGCTCACCTGACACAGCCATGCCACTTGCCTCAGGGCTAAATGCTCAAAGGTCAATATCAGGCTACATAGGAAATGTCATCCTTGCACAATCAACAGGAGGTGGTTCTGGGTCTCTAAGAAATAAAGCAAATTATCTTCCTCTCCCTCTCTCTCTCTCTCTCTCTCTCTCTCTCTCTCTCTCTCTCTCTCTCTCATTGTTGTTACTGTTGCCTTTAAGAATGTTCTGTTGGGGCTGGAGATGTGGCTCAAGCGGTAGCGCTCGCCTGGCATGCGTGCAGCCCGGGTTCGATCCTCAGCACCACATACAAACAAAGATGTTGTGTCCGCCAAATACTAAAAAATAAATGTTAAAATTCTCTCTCCCTCTCTCTCCTTTCTCTCACTCTTTCTTAAAAAAAAAAAAAAAAAAAAAAAAGAATGTTCTGTATATTCACAGCAAGTTCAAACCAAGAAAGACCAAAGCCTGGCTATTACAACATGAGACCTGCCTGGTTAGACAATGCAAGGGCAAGGGGTCCATATCAGACAGAATTCATTACAGGTAGACCCTGGACACCAGAGTCAGAAACAAGAGGGCCTGAAGCAAAGCACAACCAGGTACTATACGAGCAGCTTTGCCCTCCACATCTAGAGCCTGCCTGATGTGGATAACCTGGAGGCGACAGGCCTTCATTCATCTGCCCTCATAGATCTTTCTTAAAGCAGCACACAGAATGTGTAGGACAATCGTCCTGTGCATCCTACTTTGAAAATCTCCAAGCCCTATACTCACCCTTGACTACTGTAAACCAGGTACCCTACTTAAGGCACCATAAATTAAGATACACTACCATCAGTGAACAGGGCACAAACCCCTCTCCAGCCTCTTTGCCTCTGCTGGGCCCTGTAAAGCTCCACCAAGCTCCATTTCCCAAGGGCCAGGGTACTAGGCACCACTGCGCAGCTCAGAGTCCCTCCCAGGCCCCTATGGCTTCCTGCCTCCTGCTACATCTGCTACCCACCAGGACCACTGATCCCCCACTGCCTCACCCCACTTCCATCCAGAACCCTCCACCGCCCCTTCCACCTAGAATCCTGCCAACTCCTACCCACTCCTGGGGTCTCTGTCAAGTCTCCCTCCTCTAACAAAACAAGCTGCCAGCTTTCTCTGAGCTTAAATTACCAGAGGTAATTCCTCTTGAACTTTTGGTTTTGTCATGTTGGTCCATTTCCCCTACTTAACAAGACCTGGATAAAGCCTTCCCCAGACTGGCCCATGAGTCATGAACAGTTAACCTGGGAACCCAATCCTGGTCCTTTGACTTTTCCAACCTTGCTTTTCTCTGTAGGAAGGCTGTGACAAAAGGTCACTATTATTCAGATTTTGCAACTGGAAAATTTCAGATAGGTCCCCTAAGTACAACCGAATTTTCCTTCATTGATCTGTTTAAACAGACATTCTAGCAAATGCAAGCTGGCCTCAATTTCCAAAAGCTTTGGATCATAACTTTTAGGAAAAAAAAAAAAAAAAAGCCTTGTTTTTCATCAACTTCACAAGCCTGAGGTTTCTTTGTCTGGTTTTGGTTTTTGTTGATTTGTTTTGTTTTTCCTATCATTCCTCAGAAGACAGTGAAGGGGTGGAACCTATGCTTATTTTTGCTAAGATCATAAGCTTGGGAATCACACTGCCTCAGTTTCCCCTAGGCAAGAAGAGACAGTCCCAGGCCCACACACCAGACTTCCCAAGCTGCGCCTCACCATGAGCTGGCCTCGAGTCCCTGACCGCGTGACACCACCTGGAGCCTCAGCCACGTCCAGATGGCCAAGTCCAGGCCTGCCCTGAGGCCCCGCTGTCACCTGGCAGCCAGTACAGAGGTCCACTGTCCTCTCAGGGGGCATCCACCCACCGTCCCCACTCCCGCGCGCCCTGTGGCCAAGCTCCAGTTGGCGTTTCTTCTCCAATTCCTGGAACCTAGTCTGACCTCCAGGTGCTCACCCGGCCAGGTGGCAAAGACACCTGCCTCACCAGGGAAAATGCACCAGCCCGCGAGTCCCTCTGGCTCAACCTCCTCGGGAGCTTGCACAAGAAATGAGAAGAAAGGAAACAAACCCGAGGCAGGGCCGTCCTGGCCCGGTGTCTCCCGTGGAATCGCCACCTGCGACTCAGCCCCGGGCTGGGAGCTGCGGGCCCGGCAGGGAGCGAGGCCCGGGGCCCGGCCCACCCCAGCGAGCGCCTTACCGGTGAGACGACCGCCCCCCTCGCCGTGCCCGCGGCGCCGCTGAAGGATGAAGTAGCAGCTGCTCTTCTGGGTCACCCAGAGCTTCAGGGCGTTCTTCAGCAGCACCTCCTCGGGTTTGAGCCACATCGCGGCGATCCGGCCGCGCTCGAGGGCCCCGGGTCACATCGCCGCGGCCACCGGCCGCACCGGGCCCAGCGCTCTGGAGGAGGCGGCGGCGGCGGCTGCTCGTGGGAAACCGCAGACCCGCCGGTGCCCAGCGCTCGCAGTCCCGAGAGCGCAGCGGGAGCAGCTTGCCCCGCGCACCCGGCGCAGCCCACGCGCGGCCCCGCCCCCGGCCCCGGCCAGCCCCGCCCCGGCCCCGCCCCCGGCCGCCCAGGCCCCGCCGGCTCCCGCGGCGCCTCCCGGGTTTCCGCGTCCCGGCCGCTCGGGCTCACAGTTCCGGAGTGGAGGGAGGAAGTCCGATCCCGCTGCCAGGTCCCCTCCCTCCAGGCCCCACCGAGATCGCCAGGAGCGCCTGGGCAGCGCCGCGCTCCGGCCCTGGGCCGCCGCTCCTGGGAAAGAGCTCGGGTGGCGGAGCGGCCCCCACGCATCTCGTTCGAAGTTGTGTGAAGGACCTAGGGGAAAGGACGTCCTGCTGCCCAACTCGGAGCCGTTTGTCCTGGGAGGGACGGAATGCAGGAGTGCAGGCCAGTACACCCAAGTGCGTTGGGTTTCAAATAACGTTGTTTAATTCACCCAAAAATGGCATGAAAATTAAAAACAATTTGTTGGAATTTTTTAACACGGCACACTTTTAGACAATTTTTTAATTGACACGTCATACTCGTTCATATTTATGAGGCACTGAATGATATTTCAGTACATGTGTAGATCGTGCAATGATCCTATCAGGATGACTGGCATATCCATCACTCAAATATCATTACTTTTAAGACTCGTGTGTGAGGCTCTCACAAGGGAACCGCCGGAGCTGCAGAAAAGGCAGAGATGTTGGGGAACCTGAGGCAAGTGTCAGACCACTGCAACTGCTAGAAGAAACCCTAGAGTGAGGACATATTGGCTCAGGCACTGACTTCCTTAATAAGACTCTTAAAACTCACGAAATAAAACCAAGAATCAATAAGTAGAATAACTTAAGATTAAAAAGCTTCTGCATAGCAAAGGAAACAAGAGCAGGAAGAGATAGCCTATAGAATGAAAGAAAATTTTGCCATCTACTCTTCTGACAAGGGATTAATATGCAAAAATATATAAAGAACTAAACACACACACACACACACACACACCCCAAAAAACAAATAACTCAATCAGTAAATGGGCAAAAGATCTAAACAGACATTTCTCAAAAGAAGAAATATAAAGGGCCAACAAATATATGAAAAAATGTTCAAAGTACCTAGCAATCAAAATTTCACTGAAATTTCATCTCACTCCAGTCAGAATAGCAATCATCAACAATACAAATAATAATAAATGCTAGCAAGGAGGTGGATGGGAAATGTACATTGTTGGTGGGATTGCAAATTAGTGCAACCCCTTTAGAAAACACTGTGGAGAATCTTCAAAAGATTAGGAATGGAACCACCATATGACCCAGCTATCTTACTCCTTGTATTTATCCAAAAGAACTAAAATTAACATTCTGCAGTGATAGGTCAATATTTACAGAGCATGCACAATAGTCAAATTGTGGAATAGCCCAGGTGCCCATCAACAAATGAATGAATAATGAAAATATGGTATATGTACACAATATGTACTCAGCCATGAAGAAGAATGAAATTATGTCATTTGCTGGTAAATGGATGAAACTGGAGAATTTTTTAAATGAAATGAACAAAATTTAGAAAGTCAAGGATAGAATGTTTTTTTTCTCATAGGCAGAAGCTAGAGAGGAATGAGGAAATTTAAGAAGGGGGGAATCCCATGAAAACAGAAGGGAGAATAAGGGGTAGAGGAGAGGGATCAAGGGGAATGGAGGAGGGATTAGAGGGTGGAACTGTGGAACAAAATGGACCAAATTATGCTGTTTTTATATATAACTGTAATGCAGCAATTAAAAAACAATAAATAAATGGAAGGAAAATCAGTAGCATAGAGGAAGGGGATAGGGAGGGAAAGGGCCAGTACTGGGGATTGAAATGGAGCAAAATTATGTCATATGCATCTATGAATATGTCACAACCCCACTATTATGATTAAGTATAATGTACTAATAAAAACCTTTAAAATGAGTATTTTCTCAAGGCTATTTTACAAAAAGACACATAACAGCTGTCCTTGAACATGGAGGGTGGGTTGCGCTCAGAGCAATCTCCACAGGGAAGCAGTTAAATCCAATATCCTAGCCAAAGAGGCAAAGAAAAAGTCTATCGGAATATCCCTGCACCTCAGTTTTAACAAAGGTATCCCTTACAGTGTGACTGTTAACAAGGACAGAACTTAAAAGTGTTAGTTAAATCCTTACAGGACACCTAAGACCAAATGGAACCGGGCTGGGGATATAGCTCAGGTGGTAGGTAGAGTGCCTGCCTCGCATGCACAAGGCCCTGGGTTCAATCCCCAGCAGCACAAAAAAAAAAAAAAAAAAAAAAAAAAAAGCCTAGGAACCTGTTTGCAGAGGACCAAAAGGATCATCTCAGAAACCCTGAGTAGTCAAGTGGGGTGTCCATGACTATAATCCCAATAGTGTGAGAGGCTGAGGCAGGAGGATCACAAGTTCAAACACAGCCTTAGCAACTTAGCTAGACCCTGTCTCAAAATTTAAAAAAATAAAATGGGATGGGGATGTGGCTCAGTGGTTGAACGCCCCTGGTTCAATCCCTGATACCAAAAGGAAAAATAAAAAGAAACAGAAACCCTGCTCAGATTTGATAGAGAGCCCTGCGGGAAACAGAACAGTCAAAACCATTCACCTGGGCAGCAGGGAAGCCAGTGGTCAAGGACTGACCAGCCACAGACAAATTTCCTCTGGGGGGAAAAAATTAAGGGAGTCAGATATAATCAGGGGCCTAGGGTACACAAGGGTGTACACAGCAGTCAGGGATGAAAAGAAAATATTCCTTCCAGAAATATTCTCTGGCACCTGCCGTCCTCCAATATCCTTCTAGGCCCTGAAATTGCAGTAATAAATGGGAGATGGGCCTGCCCTAAAGAACACACAGGTAGGGAAACAGATGCAGAAAGGTGTAGTGGAAATCAAAAGCCATGTGTTCAGGGAGGAGTGAGAACACACAGTGTGAATGGCGAGCTCCTGGGGAAGGGGACTGAGAAAGCTCCAGAGAACCACCATTGCTAGATGGGAACTTGAAAAATGAATACAGACTTGCCATGCAGGCCAGTAGGGGAGGGCATATCTGGAAAACAGATCAACAAATATGGCATTGTGGTTTTGGGCAGCCTGTGCAGGCTGGTAGCCCTACATCAAATCCCAAACTTGCTGCTAGTTAGATGTGTGACCTTGACCTTGGGCAAGATAGAAATCTCAGTGAATCTCAGTTTATGTAGTCACAGAATTGGAATACTTACAGTACCTCCCTTGTATAACTACGCAGAGTAGTATATCCAAAAGGTCACGGGTTAGGAACTTAGTCCCCAATGGAATAGTGTTGAGACGTGGTACTTTTAAGAGGTTATTAGGTCACCTCTTCTTAGGAATGGATTGAATTAATGGATGAATGGATTAATGTCGTTATCTCAGGAGTGTGTTAGTTATCACAAAAAGAAGCTTTATTATAAAAGCAAATTTGTCCCTGTCTCCTGCTCTCCCTCTCTCGCCCTTCTGCCCTGCACCAGAGATGAAACACCAGATGCTGGTGCCATGCTCTTGGATGTCTCAGCCTCCAATCCAAATAAATTTCTGTTCTTTGTAAATCCCCCAGTCTGTGTTTTTCTGTTATAACAACACAGACAAGACACACTGTAAGCTCTCATGAGCATCAGCTAATACTACTGAATGTGCTCCTGACACAATCCACACACATTCACCCATGTTTTAAACATTATTAAGCTTTTACCTGCCCAATATTAAGTAGGAAAGAATCATGGAGACACAGGAATATAAAAAGTGTTGGGAGGGGATGGGAAGGGCACCATGGGGTACTATAGCCTGACTTCTCCCTTCCCACCCCCAAAGCTCCTACCTATGTCTCCCATTACCCAAATCAGACTTGTGGGAGGTCAGGGTGCTTGGGGATGTAGGTTTCAGAGGTCAGCCTCCCAGAACAGAGCAAGGTGGAAAAAGTCGGAGAGGGTAGCTGGAGGAGGTGATGGAGAACATTCAGCACGGGTGCCAACAACTTCCTATTGTCAGTTATTTCTGCATGTTCATCACCCCTTGATGGTGTAATGAATTGTATTTTGTCCTGCCAAATCCATATGTGGAAGTCCTAACCCCCGTAACTCAGAATGTGACATAATTGGAAATACAGTCACTGCAGATGTAATTAGTTTAAAATGAGATTATTAGGGTGGATTTTAATTCAATAAGATTGGTATCCTTGCAAAAAGGGGAAATTTGAACAGCCAGACTCACAGGGAGAATACCACAAGAAGACTGGAGTTATGCCAAAAAAAGTGCCAGAAGCTAAGAGAGCTCATTTCTGGAGCACCCCTTGCCTAGCACCCTCAGAAGGAACCAGCCTGGATCTCAGCCCCTTCCAACACTCTTTCTGTGTTTCAACCACCTAGTTTGTGGGACTTTGATATGGCCATCCCAGCAAATGAATACAGATACTTCCCAAATCCTGCCCACAGCACATCTGTTCCAACATTCAGAGGCAGATTCTGTTTGTTGCCCACCCTGGCTGATACCAAGAGTGACCACAGTTCCTCACTGTGGAATTCTGGCTGGGTTATGCACACATCTGTGCATGTGTAGGGAACAGAAGGAAGTCTAGGAACCCATGCCACTCAGCAGCAGCAGGAGGACTCAAATTAGTACTGATGGCAGTAGAGGAGAGGAAGGAGGACAAGGATTTGGGGCTCTTTCTGGTGTTAAACATGATTTCTGTGGCAACAGAAATCATCACAAAGGGTTGTAGAATTAGATGGCTGTTCTTCTGTGCCCTGGGAGAATTACAAAAAAACAAATGAGCATGAACAATTAAATTCTCATTTCAAGGTCTCCATATGGCGAAATTCAAAGAATCCCTTGTCTGTATAACCACAGGACAGACAAGGTCTTCTTCAGATCCTAAATATAATTGTGCAGGTGACAGAACTATTGCAGAGGTGACCTGCTCAGCCTTAGCAAGCTCCTTGGCTAAGATGGGGACCCTGATAGGGAAGGAGTAGGACACTAGGCTTGTGAAGAGACCATTTGGTCAGATCCAAATCCCAAGCTTCCCTTGCCTACAAAGTAGCCTTTCCTCACCACAGGAGGAAATTTGCCTTCACTTACATGAAAACCTCAGGCGACTTCACCGGGCCTTCACGTGAATGCCTGTTCTCCAGACCGTCCCCCGTGTACCTCACCAACCCCAGGACCACCATGAGAGGAAACTCCCAGCAGAGCCCAGCAGCAGGTCTGAAGCACAGCCAGGGGATGGGGAAGTAGAAACAGATCATATCCTGAGCCACATGGAAAATGTTGCCCACGTGTGTTGGGAGGCAGCTGAGGATTGAGTAGGGGATTAAATTCTAGAGTGTTCTATCAAGAAGGATGAAATGTAAGATTGGATTCAGTGATATTTACAAATATGCATATAATCATCCATGATTTATTGTATTACATACCGGGGTGATGAAAATATTTTGGGAAATGTGGTGGTGCTTATGAATATACTGTGAACATGCTGAAAACTACTGAACACACTAGAAGGTAACTTGTTAAAAAAAGATGGTAATGGAAATGATACTTGTCTAAAGCAATGCCAGTAAACTTTGGTCCATATTGACACCCCTGATATGATTAGAATATTAATATTCTTAAATTACTATAATTATAGATGTAAAATTTATGTACAATATAAAACAATATTACATAAATGAAATGATTATTATAATAAATGTATTATAATATCCACATTTATGCCTATATCTCTGTTCTTTATACTCTCCTTTGAATTCATCTTAACACATTACTGATTTCCTTATCAACGAAGGAGTTGAAAAAAATCTCTGGCCCATGTTCTTTTTATATTTACAATGACAGCCACATTTTCAACTCTTTGAAAATCAGACCGAAGCAGTACAAAAGCAGAGAGAAGTTAAAAAAGTAAAGGACCTTCAAAGATACTTTCCCCCTCCTACCCTGGACAAAAATGCTCCACTGAACTTATACCCTGAGGCAAGAAAAGATGCTAGTCCTTAGCCTGAAGCCATTGGTGAGGCATATCTGGAGAAGCAGGCATGTTTAGGACACATCTGTCCCTGTGGCAATCTGAGAACCATCACAGGGGCAAGGGACACAGCACACTGAATGTAAGGCTACGAACAGTCAAAGATAGCACACCACCATTCAAAATTCACAACCGTGGCACATGCTTGCAATCACAGAATTGTAAGTTCAAGGCCAGCCTCAGCAATTTAGTGAGGCCCTACCTCAAAATAAAAAAATAAAAAGGGCCTGAAATCCCAGTGGCTCAGGAGGCTGAGGCAGGAGGATCGTGAGTTCAAAGCCAGCCTCAGCAAAAGCAAGGCGCTTAGCAACTCAGTGAGACCCTGTCTGTAAATAAAATGCAAAGTAGGGCTGGGGATGTGGCTCAGTGGTTGAATGCCCCTGAGTTCAATCCCTGGTACCAAAAAAATAAAAATAAAAAGGGCTAATAAAAAGAGATGTAGCTCAGTGATAAAGTACTTGTCTAACATGTGTAAGGCCCTGGTTTCAATCCTCAGCATCACAAAACAAAACAAAAACTTCATACCCACCACAGGTTTGTGGTACCATGAACGGAGCTAGTGGGGACTGGCTGAAATGCCCATGGATTTGGTGAGAAACCTCAAAAATCTCTTTTCAGAGGAGCTCAAAGGCTCCAAACACAAAGTAATGATAAAGGGATGGAAAAGCACTGGGAAGGGTGGCTCATGCCTGTATTCCCAGTGACTCAGCAAGCTGAGGCTGGAGGATGACAAGTTCGGGCTACCTTCAGCAATTTAGGAGTCCCTGTCTCAAAACAAAGAATAAAAAGGGCTGGGGATATGGCTCAGTGGTTAAGTGTCCCTGGGTTCAATCCCTGTACCAAAAAAATAAAAATGGATGCATTAATTACCTCAATTTGATCTATACCTACTGTATACATGTATTAAAATATCACACCCCATAAATATGTACAATTATTATTTGTTGATTACAATTGACTTAAAATGGCCTGGAGTTGTGACTCAGCAGTAGAGCGCTTGCCTTGTATGCGTGAGGCCCTGGGTTTGATCCTCAGCACCACATAAAAATAAAATAAATAAATATAAATAAAGATATTATGTACATCAACAACTAAGAAATGTTTTAAAAGAACTTGACTTAAAATGTTTAAGATTTGATCGTTACATACTGTATCAAATTATAATAACTTAAAGATTTGCATAATTAAAATAAGTTTTAAAATAAATAAGAAAAAAAAATACTAATTACCACAATGAAAAAACCCTCTTCTCACAGAAAGGAGGAACCGTGCCATACGATGCTATCTGTATGACTCTGGCTTGTACTCAGGGGTGGCACTGGGCTGGGATCCCTCTCCTAGACCCACAGGTCCCCGCCACAGGGCCCAACCTGCCCCTTGCCCTTCCCTTCACAACTACAAAGCAGGAAAAATGAAAAGGAGCCAGAAATGGGCAAGAAAACCTGAGGATTCTAAAAATAGTAGGCCCAAAGCAAGAAGGAAATTGTAAGACATTTCTGTTTTCTGTTCCTAAGTAACACTGATCAGTTCTTACCAAAACTGTTACTTGTGTTATCTGCAGACTTTCATTCATTTCGAATTAGTTACTAAATGAAGTTGTTTTCAGTTTTACATTAATTTAACTTTTTTTTTTTTTTTTTTTGAGACAAGGTCTCACTAAGTTGCTCCGATCCTCTCAAGTTGCTGAGGCTGGCTTTGAACTTGGGATCCTCCTGCCTCAGCCTCCCAAATTGCTGGGATTACAGGTGTGCACCACCACGCCCGGCTTTAACTTTATATGTGTGTGTGTATATATATATATATATATATATATATATGAGATATAGGTGGACACAATGTCCTTAATTTGCTTTATGTGGTGCTGAGGATTGATCTCAGTGCCCCATGCATGCTAGGCACACACTCTACCTCTGAGCTACAACCCCAGCCCCCAACTTTTTTTTTTAACTTTACAATAATATATGCTTTTGAAAAGACTGTTTTCCTTCACAAAACAGCTTTCAAGTTCTCCTTCTTGGCTTGACTTTTGCTCATATTTCCAGCTTTATTACTTCTCCAAATCCTCACTTTGTGTTTCCTCTTATGACGTAGGTGCTATGAAGGGAAGCCCAGAGATCCAGGATATGGGTTCTATTCCTGTCCCTGTCTCTACAGTCCTGTGCCCCAGTGAAGGCACTTACCGCGAAGGCACCCAGTCTAGTCACACATTCTGCCACAGTGCTCCCATCCTGAGGGCACAAAATCAGTCACAAGCAGCCCAGGAATAGGCTGACAAGTTTTTCAGGATTAGTTAAGCCAAGAAACATTCTCTGAGTGTGTTCAACAGGCTGGCAGTGGGAGAAGTTTCTAGGATTGAAAAAAGAATCAATCCTGGTTCCTGGTGTCCCATCTTACTAGGGGAATATTCCCCAAAGGGAGCAGAGCTACGCACCAAGCACAGTGCTGGCTGTATTTTCAAAAGACGTGTCATTTGTTTTTCATGATAAACTTAGAAGGAAAGCAAAACTGGTCCCACTTTATAGGTGAGAAAACTCAGGCACCTTAGAAAAGTTTAATTAACTTGCCAATAACCCACATCATGCTTGCTCCTGAGCTTTCCTGAGTCCCAAAGCAAAGTGTTTTCCGTGGACACATGCCTTAAGTTGATTTCAGTCTATTCATAGAAGCAGAGTGGTGTCACACTTGCTTCACTTAGCATCACTTCCAATAAAGATGAGAGCTGTCCCTGTCACTGCTGCCACTGCCACCATCATCATCATCTAGAGCCAAACAGCATGGACTTCACAGAAGGCAGATCTGAATTCAAAATTCCGCTTTCCCTAGTTCCCAGTCATACGAGCACACGCAAATCTCAGCCGCTTACTGTTTCACTCTCCTTACTGATATGTGTCTCATGGAGACATACAAGGCTTTAAGAGGTAACCTAGGCCACACGCCTGCTACAGGCTTGTCCTAGGTACGTGTACTAAACAGTAGCTGTTACACTCTCCTCTGGGTTTTTCCAGTCTTAACCCTGGGCATGCCTGTGACATGTCTCACCCCTTCCCGCAATTCTGAAATAGTTTTGGGATCACGAGAACTGAAGGACTTGCCCTGGCATCCTCCCAAGTACAGGAAGAGGCAAGCACCTAGGAAAGGAGGATGGTGAGTCATAGATGATGACCTATTGTGGTTTGGAGATGAGGTGTCCATCAAAGGTCCTGTGTTATTACGGGAGGCGACAGGGTTAGATTATGGGAGCTGTAGCTGGATTGGTCCATCCTAGTTTGAATGGACTGACTGGATGATAGCTGTGGGCAGGTAGAGCATGACTGGATGGTGCAGGTCACTGGGGGAGTACTCTGAAAGGTTTCATATTTCCTGCAGGCCCCTCCCCACTTGTCTGTCTGTCTGTCTGTCTCTCTCTCCCTCTCTCTCTGCTTCCTAGCCACCATGAACAGAGCAGGACTCCTCCATCACCTTTCGCCATGATGTTCTACTTCATCTTAGGCCCAGAGCAATGGAGTCAGCCCACCATGGACTGAACCTCTGAAACCATGAGCCAAAATAATCTTTTCCTCCTAAAAGTTGTTCTTGCCAGATATTTTGGTCACAGCAATGCAGAGCTGACTATCACACCTATCCACACTGAATCACTCTTGCAAATAGACCTTAGCTCATTTGGCCACCACTGATTTGAGATAGATGAAGACTCTAGGTCTCCCCTCCCCATATTCCATAAAGAGAGGTCATTTGTTCAAATGGAAGCATCACAGACCAAGTTTTGCTATACATTTATTAAACACTTATTAAGAAGAAATCCCAAGTGTGGTCCTACATTGAACTTCTGAGAGCTCAGGTCTCAGACCATACCTTGCATTAAATGTTATCTCTAAACAAAAATGTAATTGCATCCTAAAAGTAAACTTATCAGGCCATCAGAATCCTGAGCAGGAAACTGGACATACCACCATTGAAGTCAGGCCTTAGATACCATCCAGAAGGTAAGAGCTGAAAGCTTTTATCAATGTTAGCCAGCTCACTTTCTTGAAAATAATGAATTTCACCAATAGAATCGCTTTTCTAGGGCTTGGGTAGTGGCTCCATAGTAGAGCACTTGCCTAGAATGCACAAGGCCCTAGGTTTGATCGCCAGCATATCTCTCTCTCTCTTTCTCTCTCTCTCTCTCTCTCTCTCTCTCTCTCACACACACACACACACACACACACACACTCACACACACACACACACACACACACACACCACTTTGCTCTTCAATTTAGTCTAATTAACTAAATCTTTATTGTTGACTGGAAAAAAAGGCAGCTGGATTGTAGGTGATTTTATGTGCCTAGCTAGCCCTAGAATGTGTATTCATGATTAGGATTACAGTATCTGGCACTCTCTCTATGCTTAAAATCAACTATCAGATGCATATATCACCTATATCCTGCATTAAAGAATTTTAAGCAAATTATAGCCAACACAACAACCACTCTCTTCCTTATATAAATCACTGGGGCCCTCTGTGTCTGTGGCTTAGTTAATTCAGCCATTGAAAGCACCCACCAGGGGTGGATATAGTAGAAAGGTCCCCTGGCATCCACTTTTATAGGGACAGCGTTCTGATCCCTTTATGATCTAGGGCAATTTATCTGACCTTTGTTTGTATTTCCTTATCTCTGGATTTATATAAAAATGTTAATGATTTACAAGCATCTAACAAAAGTACAGCTGGTATCCAACTCCTCAGAAATCCCTCTCCCAAGCACACACCTATAATTCTAGTGATTCAGGAGGCTGAACCAGGAGGATCACAAGTTCCAGGCCAGCCTTGGCACTTAGCAAGACTGCCTCAAAACAAAACAAAACAAAAGGTTGGGAGTTTGGGAATGTAGTTCAGTGGTGGAACACCCTTTGGTTCAATTTCAAGTTACAAAAAGAAAAAAAAATAACAGGAAGAAAGAAATTCCCTTCCCAGAGCCCGCACAGTTCCACATGGACCAGGCTCTTCTCCCTGAAGAAATGAGGGAGGGGAAAGCAAATCTTGTGTTTTCTTGTTAGTTCCTATTGCATCTAAAAAAAAAAAAAAAAAAAAAAAAAAAGAATCTGAGAAATTATATACAATGATTGTGAGTTTGTTACATGTGCCAGGGAGAATTAGTTAGGAAATATACTGAGCCATGTCCTATTCCACATGCTTCCCCTGCATTATAACCAGTTTGTTTGATTTCTTTACAAGACAGAGAATCTGTACTAATAACCCCCACAAAACAAGTGACCCAGGGCTGGGGCTGGGGCTCAGTGGTAGAGCACTTGCCTAGCATGGGTGAGGCCCTGGGTTCAGCCTTAGCACCGCATAAAAATAAATAAATAAATAAAATAAAGGTTAAAAACCAAATAAACAGGTGACTCCCTCATTTACACCACAGGGGTACTGAGCCAAAGGACAGAAGATTGAAATGTTCTCACATTAACTCTGAAAGGTGACTGATCGACAGCTGGTACAAAAATCTGCATTCCATTTTGTTTTATTTCCATTTTTTGTAGTGCTGGGGACAGAACTCAGAGCCTCATGCATGCTAGGCAATCGTTCTACCACAGAGCTACACCCTAGCATTTTATGTAAAAAAAAAAGAAAGAAAGAGAAGAATTCTGATCAATTAGAAAAAACTTCATAAACTGGAATCTTCCTAAGGCACAAGCTACAGTATTCTTTCAGAATTTGACTTAGAAATATTTTCTTTGAGTATTCAGCCAGCACTGGGTCAATAAGAATGGGACTTCCTCTTGTCCTGTGTGACAGCTGATCTTATTCAACAACATACATTGTGTTCCTCCTTCTTACACTTCTTCACAGCTATTGGGCTTAATATACGTTTTCCTTCCAAATTTTATTTCAAGTATGTGTTATCCTATATTTAATCTACCCCCTAATGTCACCCATCTGTGCAAAACACTCATGTCCTAATTATATTGTTAAATATGTGGTTTATGCATTGCTTCATTGGAAACAAGCTGAAATGTTTAATTCTCTTCATGTCAGAAGAAATACTATAAAATGAAGACAGAGAAAATGTCTGTGAGCCTCTAGAGCTCTATTGTTCAATATGTTAGTCACTATGTGTGATCATTCAGAATTCAGTTTAAATGATAACATAACATTTATGCCTAACAACATTTAGGTCAACAGTACCACATGTATAATGGTAGTCCCATAAGATTTTAATACAGCTGAAAATTCCTATGACCTGGTAACATCACAACCATTGTAAAGCAGTAACAACACATAACCCACATGTTTATGGGGACACTGGTATGAACACACCCACTGTGCTGCAGTTGTACAAAAGTATAGCACATATAATAATGTACAGGACAGAATGCTTGATAATGCTAAGAAACAACTATGTTACTGGTCTATGTATTTTTATTGTTATTTTAGATAATTTATTATTATAACATACCTACTTATTAAAAAAAGTGTCTTGATCAATTAAAAGGTTTACCATGTTCTTCCCACAGCAATTTCATGCATCCTGTACTTACTCTGCCTTTGGATTTCATCACTGACTGTATCAAGAGATCTTGGTGACTGATTGACCCATCCCAACTAGATTTGGGGAAATACAAACTACAATATTCATTCAACAATAAAATTGCTGAGTGACGCATTTCTCAGAACACATCCCTGTCATGAATGGATGCATGGCTATAACTGAAATGTTAACTCAGTTTTGCCTCCATATTAGCCGCACTTCACTTACTCCATAGCCACAGGGGGCTAGTCATAATCCTCGAGTCTCCCAGTTGGAGCTCACATAACTAATAGCTCTGTGATACTGATCAGCATGTCTTTTAAATTTGATAAACACCAGCATTGAGCTGGATTGGTCACCTTAGTGTAGACTCTGAAGAAGATACACATTAGAATTTGGTTAAACTAACTTTTTGCATTATGACAGAGTCCTAAACCCTGATGGGACATCTGAAAAGATGGAGCGGCCAGCAAGGAAGATCCAGAAACTCTCTGAATTATAATTGTTGTTTTTAGAATAGGAGGGGGGGCAGTGTGTATTAGAGTAGAGGGTGGTGAATATGGAGAGAAGAGAATCTTAATCCTCCTAGAATTTATAAGTAAGAACATTTGAGGCTGAATTTAACTCAGTAATTTAAAAATTGAAAAGACTTTAGGTTAAATAAAGTGTATAGAACTCAGGCATTCATTCTCTCTCCCAAAACTGATGAAAATGAAAGCAGATGGTATTAAAAGGCTATACATTTGCAAAAAGAAAGGGAACAAGAGGGTGGAAAACAGCAAGCTAGATGGCAATGACATTTTAGAACTGGAATGGGATAGACATGGTCTAGAGGGTGAAAAAATCACAGTCTAAAGAGACTTGGGAGGTCTGTCATCGCACAAAACTGAGGAGGAAAGTCGTGGCAATCAGCTCTGACCATCCCCTGTTTCCTCTAAAGGCACAGGTGAGACATGAGTGAAAATAAGAAGTGTTGGCTAGATGTTTAAGAGATACCTTAGGGTCCTTTCCTCACGTGCATCAACAGGAAAGTAAAGAAAGTGCCCACTTCAAGAAAAAAGGCCTATGCAGACTAACATTTAGGCTTACTTCTGTGAAAAAGCCAGCTCTCTGCCTTTTCCCCCTAGTGAGGGGATAAGGTCAAAAACCATTCAGCATGAACCTAGGACCTGAAACTACTTTGTAGCGATTTATTCAGAAATATGAATGGGCCACAGAGTATCCTAATATACAGATCTGGACTATCTGTGAACAGTATTAATTTATTAATAATTTATTAATCTGAGTATCTCAGATTCTTGGAAAATGACTTTTTATGAAAGACAGACAACAAAACAAAGAAACAAGCAAACAAGCAAAAGACAATGGAAAAATAAAAAGAGACAACACAAGAAGGAGATGGGAGGTTTTTAAGAATCTAGAATGAGAGTTCTCAGAGAAGGATGTGCAAAATAATGCATTTTACACAACAGCCGGAGAGTGTTTTTTAAAAAGTGGAACAGAAACAAGGAAATTTAAAAAATAATAATAATAATTGCAAAAATGAAAAGGTCAGTAGAAGGGCTGGAGGCTGAGGTTGCTGATGATTTCCCAGGAGGTAGGACGTGAACAAGCCAAGATAAGAAAAAAATAAAGAGACAGAAAGAAGGAGGGAGAAGACAAGAAGTTGGTCTAAATGACTGTACATCTGACAAATAGTTTGTAAAGAAAGAACAGACAAAGGAGAAGGGATAAAAGTACAATAATGTAAAACATATAAAAAGCACATGATTTCCAAGAACTAGAGAATTCGAGTCTCCACATTACAAGGGCCCACTTTCAATGAAAAATAAACTTTGAGTTCTCAATTTGAAGAGGATGAACAAAAAGAGGCCCATGCTGAGGCGGATGCTCATGCTATTTTAGAGCACCCAGGATAGAAAGCAGATCCTAAGCCCTTCCTGAGAGAAGAAGGGAAACATCACAAACAAAAGATTAGAAACCAGATCAACGTTCAACTTGTCAAGAAAACATTGAAGCTAGAAGGCAGCGGAACGAAACCTTCAAGAGCATGAGGGAGAATATTTTAAACAATTTTAGACCCAAACTATTAATCAAGAATGAGAGTAGCATGAAGACATTTTCTGATATTTCAAAAACTTTCCAAATATACTTTCTCAGAAAATACTAAAGAACGTGACTCAAAGGGAACTCCCCCAGCAAGGATCCAGGCCATGCAAAGGGTCCAGAAAGCTCCAGATCTAGTGTGAGACAGGAAGTCTGAGGCACCAGGGGAACCAGCAGCTTGAGACTTTATCTGACTGAGAGAAATAGCCTTGAGAGGAACTTGACAGCTCTGACAAAGTTAGAGAAAGAACTAGGGCTGGATGGTGAGATAATTAAACAAAACTTTAAATGAGGAATGCTCAACACCAAGGAGAACTAAGCTTTACAAGGAGAGAAATATGCAGTCCTAATATACAGATCTGGACTATCTGTGAACAGTATTAATTTAAGCAAAATAACCAAATCACTGAATGTTGGTTTTAACTAAATGTTCTTATATTGCTACAGTGGAAGAATTGGGGGGGGGGGGTTGGTTATCCTATGGTTTGAGGGAAGGATAACAGTTGGAAAACTAAACCCAATCCTCTGGCTGGGGGCATAGCTCCGAGTAAGAGTTTGTGCTTAGTAAGTGGGAGGTCCTAGGTTTAGTCTCCAATACAGTTAAAATTTAAAAAATAGATAAATAAATCCTCACACTTTATAATGAAAAGTTAATCTTATATTGGATCACTTAAAATTAAGCATCAGTAACAGAAGCATATTGTTTAGAAACAGGAAGATACATAGCACAAGAAAGTGCAAAAATAATTAGAGACTGTAGGACAGGCATGAGGTTGGGGGACATCATGGATCAGGGGTTGTTTTTCATTTTAAGTTTAAAGAACAACATATATTATAAAATTATGTACTACTTTGTTACATTTAACGTGTTTTAAAGAATTTTACAGAGTAGGTGTAAATGAGATGGCACTCCAGATTGGAATGTCATTTTAAATTAAAAAAAAAAAATGGTGGAAAAGTCGTTCTCCCTAAGGAGAGGTCAACTGGAGTTGGAGCCTCAGAGATGGAACAAGGAAAGAGGATGCAGAGAATGAGCACAGAGACCTGGTTGCAGGAGACCTGTGAGGAAGGAGCACTTGAGAGCAGAAATAAAAAGACTCTCTCCCAGCTGGGCACGGTGGGCACGCCTGGGAGCCCAGGTACTTGGGAAGCTGAGACAGGAGGATGGCAAATTCAAGGCTAACCTGAGAAACTTAGCAACTAAGACCCAGTCTCTAAATTTAAAATATATATATATATATATATATATATATATATATATATATATATATATATATATATTTTATATATATATATATGGAGAGAGAGAGAGAGAGAGAAAATAGCAGAACACTCCATCACAAAATAAAAGAGAAAAAAAATCCTTCATCTTCTTCATCCCATGACTCTGAAAATTTTCACTATATTCCCACAGTACCGCAACAAAAAGAAAAAGGAACCCTCTTCATCCCATGAATTTGGAAATTGACAGAATGTTACCTCATTTACTCCCTGCATTATTTTTGTGTGTGTGTTTTGTTTTGTTTTGCAGTGCCGAGTTTCCAACATTTATACAAGCTGAACAAGCAGTCTACCTACCACTGAGTTACATCCCCAGCCCTTGTTAAATTCTATTTTGAGACGGGTCTCACTAAGCTGCCCATGCTGGCCTTGAACTTGCCATCCTTTCTGCTGCAGCCTCCTGAGTAGCTGGGATTACAGGTGTGCACTACCACAACTGTCTTCCAATAATTATTCTTACAGGAGCTAAATAAAATAACCCAAACCCCCAAATCACATTCCAACGGTGTGTTAGTCTGCTTGGGTCCTATAATAAATCATCAGAGACTAAGTAGCTTAAACAGCAGCCATGCATTTCCTCACGGTGCGGGAGGATGGACATGCAAGAGCAAGGTGCTGACAGGTTGGTTTCCGTGAGGCCCTGCCCTCTCCTTAGCTTCTGCCTTCTCACTGTCCTCCCACATTTCCTCTGTGCTCTCCTTCCTGGCAACTCTCTCAGCCTCTCCCCTTGCAAGGACACCAGTCCTCTTGGATTAAGGTCCACCCATAAGGACCCCATTCAACCATCATTACCTGTTTGAAGGCCCATCTCGCAAGACAGTCACATTCCAAGGTGTGCTGAGGATTGGGACTTGTATATATGAATTTTAATGTGACACAGTTCTGTCCATAAAGTGTGGTAAAAATTCAAAACATAGCCAATGGCATATTGGAAAATGCTTCCCCTAGTCTTCCCCCTTCAGATGCATATAATCATGTACATCTTACAGGACTCTGAATGGGAGTTCTTTGGAGGTTGAGATCACACGGTACAATCTTTACAGAAAGGAGTGTCGGCCTCACTCAGGCCTGCGGTGGAAATCGAGCAGCAGAACTCACAGGCCATCACTCCTGTGACCTGTGTCCTCCTCAGGGCAGGAGAGGGGTGAAGGGAGGGCTGTTGTTTGCTGACAGCTATCTTCTGGCTGCAGCTCCCGGCAGGCTGGGTGACTAGAAGGAACATCATCATACAGAACCCATCCTACAGGGAAGGGGGAAAACCAGGGAAGAAAATCCATACAGTAAGTGGCCTGGTGATTTCCCAAAGTACTTTAACCTAAGGGACAAAACAATATCTGGCTACTGTGTTTAATTTTCAAGATAATCTTAACTTGTATGTCTGTATTAGCTTCCTTTTTCTTTAAAAGTAATGACAGTTTTACTAATACATCTTCAAATTCACCCTTCTAAACTATATAATCCAATAGATTTTTAGTCTGTGCACGAAGTTGTACAGTCATCACCATAGATAATTCCAGAATATTTTCATGGAATATTTTAAGAGAAACTCTGTACCCTTAACAGTTACTCCCATTTTCCATCCCCACCCCCAGACTCTGGAGACCACCTTTCAGCTTTCTATAGATTTTCCTACTCTGGATGTTTCCTATAAGCGGAGTCACAGAATAAGTTACCTTTTGTATTTGACTTTTAGTTAGCACAATATTTTCAAGGTGCTTCTGTGTTGCAGCATGTAGTTTTCTGTTCCTTTTTATGGCCAAATAACATTCCATAATATGGAGATAACATTTTTTTTTGTCTTTGCATCAGTTCAAAGGCTTTTGGATTTTGTTTCTATTTTTGCTGTAATTCATAATGCTGCTATCAACATTCATACACTAGATTTTGCATGGACAACTGTTTTCATTTCTCTTGACTATACATACATAGGAAAAGAATTGTTAGAGCAAACAAAAAATCTATGTTTAACTTTATGAGGAACTGTCATACTGTTTTCCATAGTGGCTGAATTATTTACATCTCCACCAGCAGTGTGTGAGGGTTCAATTTCTCCACAATCTTACTAGCACTTGTTTTTGTCTTCTTGAATACAGCCATCAGCGTTGATATGAAGTGGCATATCATTATGATTTTGATTTACATCTTCCTAATAGCCAATGATGTTGAGCATATTTCAAGTATTTATTAGCCATTCATATATCTTTGAAACACTATTCATACCATTTTTTCATTGTTTAAATTGGGTTGTCATTTTATTGTTGTGTTTTAATAGTTTTTTTAATGTACTCTAGATATAATTATGTATTAGTCTACTCAGGCTTCCATAACAAAATAACACACTATGGGTAGCTGAAATAACAGAATTGTGTTTTCTTACAGTTCTGGAGGCTGAAAGTACAAGGTCAAGGTACTGGCAGGTTAGTGTTTGGTGAGGGCTTTCTCCTTGGCTTGCAGATGGTACCTTCTTGCTGTCTCCTCACTTGACCTTTCCTTCATGCTGGGTGATTTTTCCTCTTATAAGGACACCAGTCCTATTGGATTAGGGCGCCTCCTTTATGACTCCATTTAATCTTAGTTATCTTTTGAAAAACCTCATCTCCAATTATTGTTCCATTGAGGGTTAAGGTTTTGACTTATGAATTTGAGGGGACCACAATTCTGTCTGAATGGAGTGTTTTCTGTTGCTATAATAAAATAAAGACTATGATATTGGCTCATAGTTCTGGAGGCTGGGACGGTGCTGGCATCTGCTTAGCCTCTGAGAACTTCTTTCTGCCTTGTAACATGACAGAGGATGTCACTTGGTGAGAGAGCACAGTACTAGTTTGTGTTTTTCTTTTTCTTCTTTCATAAAAGCCACTACTGCCATAAGCATCAATGCCATGACCTCATCTAATCTTGGATCTCCCAGAGGTCCCACCTTCAAATCATTAACGCATGAATTTGAGGGTCAAGTTTCCAAAATGAGTTTGGGGGGAACAAACATCCAGATTGCAACACTGTTCATAACAAGTTCCTTGTCAGATGTATGGTATATATAAATTGTCTCCCACTGTGAGTTGTCTTTTCTTTGTCTCTCTTTTTTTTAAACTTCAATGAATTTTTCACTTTCTTGATGCTGTGCTTTGAAAGCACAATTGTCTTGAATTTTTTTGTCAGTTTAGCTATTTTTGTTTTCATAGCTTGTACTTTTGAGCTCATATATAAGAAACAATCGCCTAACATAAGATCATGAACATAAACACCTATCTGCACTTCAAAGAGTTAATCGTTTTAAACCTTACATTTATGTCTTGTGTCCATTTTCAGTTAACCTTTGTATGTGATGTGAGGTAGGGATCGGACTTCACTGATTTGCATGTATATATCCAATTACCCCAGATCCAGTTGTTGAGAAGACTATCATTTTCCCAGTTAAATTGTGTTGGCCTGCTTGTTAAAATCAATTGAGCATAAGAGCTTGCTTCCGGGCTCTACTTCTGTTCTGTTGGTCTATGTGTCTACCCTGTTCCAGTACAGCACAAACATAGTCGTTTGGATCTGAATTGCCTCCCAAAGCTCACATGTCAACAGCTTGGTCCCCAGTGCAGCATGTTCAGAGGTGGGCCTTAGGGAAGTGATTGAATCCTGAGGTTCTAATTTAATCAGTGGATTAACCCATTGATGGAGCCACAATTTAATGGACTATTGGGAGGTAGGGGAAATTTAGGAGATATGGCCGGGTTGGAGGGAGTGGTCCCTGGCAGCATGCCTTTAGGGCCTATGTTTTGTACAGACACCTTCCTTTCTCTCTTGCTTTTTCTGCTTCCCAGCCACCATGAGGAGAGAAGCTTTGCTCCACACCACATGTTCCACTCCAGAAGATTCTGACTCACCAAGGCCCAGAAACAATGGAGTCAAATAACCAGGGACTGAAACCTATGAAACAGGGAGTCAAAATAAACCTTCCCCCCTCTAAAACTGTTCATCTCATGTATTTTGTCATAGTAATGGAAAGATGAGCATCGCTGTAGCTCAGTAAGATTTGAAATCAGGATATGAGTCCTCCAATTTTGTTCCTTCAAATTATTATTATTATTTTTTTGCTACTCTTTGAGTTTCTTGCATTTCCAGAGGAATCCAAGATTGTCTTACCAATTTTTGTTAAAAATAAAATAAAAGCAAAAAAGCAGCTGGTATTTTTTCAGAAATTACACTGAACTTGTAGATCACTTTGGATAGTATTGCCGTCTTCATGGCACTGTCTTCTAATCCATAAAACATGGGATGTCTTTCACTGATGGAACTTCTTTCCGCCATGTTTTGTGGTTTTTAACTTAAAAGTCTTACATTGCTTTTGTTGAACTTATCTCTAAATATTTTATTGATTTGGATGCTATCCAAAATGGAATGACATAAGCAGTTTTAAATGGAGTGATACTGCTAGGCATACATGGGAAACAGAATTAAAGTTTTAAAAGAAAACAAATAATTCCCTTAGGGTGGCAATCATTAAATCTTCCTCACAAACTTTTCCTGTGGGCTTTCCATCCCTTTGTCCTCCTTTCCCTTTCCTTTCTGTGCACAGCTTTGCCTGGATAGACTTACTGAAGACGTGTATAAACACGCTCTATCAGCCTCTCCGAGGCGAACAAAAGAAAAGGGAAGCTGAGTCAAGAAGCAAGGAGACCAACTGTTCTGTTTGTTGAAGGCTGGCTGGAGAGGCCTTTCCCCTGGAGTTCGTGTATTTGAACCACCTAATATGTTATAACCCAAGTGTCTTCCTTGAAAAAGGGGGGAAAATGCTTAAATAGAAAAACCAACCTACAGAAAGGGTGTCCTGGGATTTGCCTTCATGCTAGATTATCCTGGTGCTTATTATGTCCAAGACTGACCTCAGGCATAAGCAGAAAAGGCTGCCAGCTCTGCAGCCTGCTTTCATGGATTTATGGGAACCACCCTGGTCAATAAATACCTGAGAGAACTTGCTAACTACAGACCCCAACTTCTGGATTTAAGGTTGATTCCTTTAGCTTGAGGAATAGCACTAAGAAGCACTTGCCTCTGGGATGGTTTGTACAGGAAGGCTTGGAAGTCCTTTGTACCTGAGTGCATTTACCTCTCTGATCAGGTCTCTAGAGCATTATTTCACGGAGAAAAGGGCAGGGGGGTATCCGGCTGGGTGAGGGCACAAAGTGAGCCAGATAGAGCAAACTCCCCCATTGCACCTGAAGGCTCTGCTCATCAGATTGTAACTCCTGTGTCAGGAACAGGCTTGGGGAACAGAGCACAGGGTAAAGGATTGTTTTAAGGTATTAGACCCAACTTCCTCCTCCTCATATTCTCCTATGGATGAGTCACACTTCTAGCCTGAACTGACTTTCCACAATCCTGCCCTTCCTGGCCTCTGCATGTGTTATATACAAAGAAACTACACACCAAACAAGAGAAAGAAGGGGAAAAAAGTTAGGAAAAAAACTGTAACCTGGGCAACCTGTCTCCTGGTACACGAAGTCTAGCTGCTTGAAGAGTCAGGACTGTGTTGTATTGGAGTTTTCTCTTAGAATCCAGGTGTGTGTTGTTATCAACAGAGCCACTTCTTAATCATATGTTAAACTATTCAGGATCACAAGCCCCTAATTAATGTGCAATTTGGCATTAGTATCTAGACTTAACCCAGGCTGTCCCAAAGTGTCCTTCTTCTACTACCAAAATTCCAATAACCCAAATCGATCTCCAACCTGTAATAGAATTTTGGGGAAAGACCAAACACTTGTAAGTAAGGGAAATGCAAAAACTCCCTTAAAAATTACTGCAGGCTTGAATATTCAAGACCTCTTCTAGCATTGCACAGATGAGCTGTACATGAGGCTAAGATGGCTGAGACTGAATGCGATCTAGAATATTCCTGACACTCTCTTGGGACAAACATATTTGAAGTTTTCACTATCACCAGGTTGGGCTATGTCTTCTTTGACAGACACATAAATAACATTTCTGTATGGCTGGTGGGAAAGCTATTTCTGGACTGCACTTTCTTTAACTAGACTATCCCAATTGATCCTGATGCCATCAAAGAAGAACTTGGCTTTAAAATTAGACGCACAGAGGCTCATACTTGATCCAAGGAAATAACCTGTCATATGCCTCACAGCTTGTGATTCACAGCTCCGACTCCCTCCCTGGGCCCTGGGGGAGGAGCAGACCCCAGAGTGAAAGGCTGCCCTCTAAGGGATTGGGGAATTCCAAACAGTTCTGGACATGTGGGGACTGAGATGAACTATGAGGTCTAGTTTTCCTCTTCAGATGTCCCCATTTTGACTGAAGCCATTAGGACAGACTGCTGGCTGTCTATCAGGGGCTGGGCCTTCTCTCTCTCTGCTCTCAAGTTAAAGCACATTTCCCAGCCTCCCTTGGAGCCTGGAGTGGCCATAAGATCAAATGCTCAGTGGAAGGAAGAAAACAGGATTGTGCCCTTAGCAGTCCTGGGCTGTGAAGCCTCCCGGGAGCTCTTTTCTATGTCCTTGACCTCCTTCCCGACACCTAGGGTGGCCCCAAGTAGAGACTTTTGGGATGCCAGAAATGGGGCACGGCAGACTGCCATGAGTCTGGACCCCTGAGTGGGTGTGTGGAGCAGAGACCTGCTGACCTGGAACCCCCACATGGGACTGTTACACATAGGTGTCTGTCCAGAGCCGTCACTTGTTAAGGTATCCTTGTTAGAGTGTTTGACTTGAGCACCTGTCCCTGTGTTTTTGTCCCATTAACTTTTTTATCCTCCTTGGTATTTCTTAACCTGCTCCCCTCTAACCCTCTATTGCCCCTGTTATTCAAGCCATTCACCATCTCAACATCCCCTAACTGGATGGCAGAGCTGACCCCCTGGCATGGTGAGTAGGGCCACCCCCAGTCCACTCTGCCCACCCCTACAGTCTCATCTCCCCGTGCTCCCCATCCTGGCTTCCTGTCACACTGAGAGACAGAAACTCACAGGCAATTCCCGGGCCCTCTCCAACTTTGTCACCTTCACACAGCGATTCCTCTCTCCCCAACCCTTTCCCTTCCCTACACCTGCTAAACTCCTACTCAGCTTCATGGGAAGATGCACCTGATATCCTCAACTGGACCATGTGGCTGTCTCTGTCCTGGGAGCCCTGACCCTTCTGGTTTCCTCTCCAATGAAACAAGTTTCTTTTGTCAGCTTAAGCGCACAAACATGCAAGGGACAAAATGATCGATACACATTAGGAGCTTCAAATGTAGAGTTATGAAGCCACTCAAGTTCCCTTAGTCAGAGTGACCTTTACTTCCCCGCTCTTGTCTCAGTTCCTGTGGCCAGGAGAAAAGGTCAGCGGGTCCTCACAGAAGGTCTAAAACCCTGTCTCTGGCAGAGGTGGCGCCTCCCACACTGAGCAGCATCAACCCCAGGCGCAGCTCCCCACGGCAGGCCTGTGCTGAGCAGCTAGGTTGTGTGGCATAGGGACTCCGTCAGCTAAGGGACTTGCCAAGGTGACCCACAGGCTTGGGGTGAACAGAGAGTGAAACTGAGGCCTGACCTGCAGCTGTCCTCCTCCCCACACATGAGGCCCTTTCATGCCATAAAAGGGAAGAGGCCATGCTGCCGCGTGACGTGGGGATTGGGATAGAACAACCTCATTCTGTCTTATTGAATGGGGACATTCCTGGCCACTGGAGCTCTTCCAGCATGGGCTCTTCTGGGAGAGGAGCTGTACACAGTCCAAGCTGCCCAAAGACAGAACTGAAGAGAAACAAGGAAATAGACGTGTCCTATGGCAGTGACCTACACATTACAGCACCCCCTTCCCAGCTCACGAGGAGGGCTTCTGCTGGGTTCACACACCCTATTTTCTGTTTAACCATAACAAGATATTTTTCTGATGTGAAACTGCCCATAGGTCATTTTTGCCTCAGGTTCGGTGATTATATGGATGGAGAGTGGGTCATGACAGATAACCAGAAAGAAGTTCAACAAACAAAACTCACTGAGCATAAACCCTACCTTTATAGAAATACAGCAAAATTTAAGCACTATGTTTTAAAACTATTAGTGTTAACAAATAATTTAGAAATATTATCCACAACTTCAAGTCCTCATGTTCTATAGCACAGTAGGGTGACTGTAGTTTACAACTATTTATTACATATTTTAAAAAGAGACACCCCAAACAAAGGAAGGATAAATGTTTAAGGAGAGGAAAATGTTAATTATTCTGATTTAATCGATACATATTGTATACATGTATCAAATTATCACACTGTACCCCAGAAGTATGTACGTTTATTAGGTGCTGATTATAATTTTTAAAAATAAAATTCAAAAAAATTTTTAAAGAAATATTATTCAGAATTTTAAAATGACTTCTAGTTTTCCCAATGAGACAACTTCCATCTATGCAGTGGGTGGCCAGGGCAATGCTTACCCTTTGACTGGAGATCAGGAAACAGGGGCTCCAGCTCAGCCCTATTGCTAATTTGGACTCGAAGGAGTTCACAACCTCACTCAGGTTATTTATGTGTATCTGGGGCCTTTTGCAATTCTGTAGCTTGTATTTTTCCCCCAAGGGAGCCTGGGGGCCTTCTCATAGAAGATGCTGGACACTAGCCCAGTCCAGGCTGAATACACATAAGAGGATGCCTGACCCACAGTGATGTCGTCCAATGTCATAAAATATCAAAGACCAAAGAGGGAGATCAGTTAAATTCTTTGGGGGAAAAATAATGCTAGATCGCAGTCTTTTGTACACTTTCTGATTTATTCTGAACGTAATCCTTGACTTCTTTTCCCCACCTCCTGACCTTGAAATATTTCCATGGTTACTGGAGCTCTCCCTTCCTCCAGAATGTCTCTTGAAATTCTTAAAAGTTGAATTTCATGGTCAGTCTAAGGTTAAGTGTGGGATTATCTTACTGCCCTTCTTTCCCACCTCCTCATTCCATTTCAGAGGAAAACTACACTTCCCTGCTTCCCCTACCATCTATAGCCCAGAGGACAAAAAGACATTTGCAGAATCATCAACTTTTAATGATTCTGCTGAAATTGGCCTCCTTGGAGGTCACTAATGGAGAATGTATGTCTGCTTTGAGATTCACGGCCTGTCCCCAAGGTGGCTCAGGTTCTTACCTGACCCCTTTATCAGATCTGGTCATCAGATCCCATCATTGGATTGATTTCAACTGGGGCTCTTTGGCAGAGAAAACAATCAGAATCGGTTAGCTGAGGTTTCAGGGTGCTGAGCTCTGGAATCTGGGAGAGAGGCTGGTTCAAAATTGATAGCAACACTGGATGTTACAAGCAAATGTTTGCGTCCTTGAAAGAAATGTTGTTGGCTCCAAAATAAGAGAAAAAAATGGCAAAAAGCAAATCAAGTTAATATTTATTTCTAATGCCAAATTATAAATTTATTATTATTATTATTGGTACCAGAGATTGAACCCAGTGCTCAATCACTGAGCCATATCCCCAGCCCCTTTTATTTTTTATTTTGAGACAGGGTCTCACTAAGTTGCTTAGGGCCTCATTAAGTTGCTGAGGCTGACCTTGAACTCCTGATTCTCCTGACTCAGCCTCAGCCTCCTGAACAGCTAGGATTATAGGCATACACCACTGTGCCCAGTAAAATATTTTTAACTTTTTAAAAAAATTGTGAAAAGTGTTTTGTGAGGACCATTAGCTACTTGAGTGTGCCCTCTGGCAGAGAGGGCCCTGGACCAGGAAGAGAGGAGAACTCCAGATCCTACAGAGGTGCCCAGGCTACTTTCAGCCTCTCGTGGAGGCCTCAGCAGGCTGGATTAAGGTGTGGCTGGTGATACCCAGAACAGGTGTGGCCCTTCCCTTGCTCAAATATGTAGTGCCTTTGGCCAGGGTGCACCCCAGGCATACCCATCTCCAATCTGGGTCCAGCTTTGTGCTCTATGACATACCCATGGGACCCCTTAATTCTCTCACTTTGCTTAATCCAGATTGAATTAGTTTTGTTACTTGTAAATAAAACTCTTAGGAAAGAATCCAGCCTTCTTGATCACCCCCCTTCCTGTTTCTATAACTGGTCAATCAGTTAGTTGGCTGAAATAAGAAGTAAAATATTGAAAGCATTCAAATCAACCTCCATAGTTGTAGATTGGCTTGGGGCATCTGGATAGGTACTTCTTTTGGAATTATCCAAATAAATAATTTGTTGCTTATTATATGTTTGCTTTTATTATGTTTATCATCTAGGGTTTTCCTCTTTCTGCTAGGTATGAGTTCTAGGCAAGGTGGGGATCTTTACTTTTTCACTGCTTTTCCAAAGGCTTTATAAGGTAGGTGCTTTATAAATGTGACTTAGAAGAATGATAAGCAGTCTTGCCAGAAACACTCAAGCCTAATTTTATTAATCTTATTACAGCAGTGATCTATTAACTATAGTTTCACTTTCCATAGTTTTAGTTACCCAAGGTCCAAAAATATTCAATGGAAAACTCCAAAAGTAAATGACTCATTATTATTATTATTATTCTGGTGCTGGGGATTGAACCCAGGGCCTTATGCATGCAAGGCAAGCACTCTACCAATGGAGCTATATCCCCAGCCCAACAACTCATAAATTTTTTAAAAATACATTTTGTAGTTGTTGATAGACCCTTATTTTATTCATTTATTTATACGCAGTTCTGAGAATCGAACCTAGTGCCTCACACATGCTAGGCAAGTGCTCTATCACTGAGCCACAACTCCAGCCCAACAACTCATAAATTTGAAGTAAATTTATTATAGTATGTTGTTATAATGATTTCATTTTCTTACTAATAATTGTAGTTAGTCTCTTTCCTGTGGATAACTCACAAACTTTATCATAGGTACGTTTACAAATTAAATTTTATCATAGGTATGAATACATGTATACAAAATGATAGTATGTATACAGGTTGTTCTACCTGTAGTTTCAGGCATTATGGGGGTGTGTGGATTGTAATGTGTCCCCAAGATAAGGGGAGACTACTGTATTAGAAATAACCCTTTTAGGTTATTATCAAACTTTTTGTATCATTTTCAAAGAAATTGAGGAACAAAAGATTTTAAAAGGGGTAAATTTAATCTGTTCCCTTTCTTTATATATTTGATACTGGGGATTGAAGTCAGAGCCTTTACCACTGAATTACATTCCCAGTTCTTTTTTTTTTTTTTTTTTTTTTTTTGAGGCAGGTTTTTGCTAAGTTGCTGAGGCTAACTTTGAACTTGTGATCCCCTTGCCTCAGCCTCCCCGTTGCTGAGATTACAAGTATGTATCACCACACCTGGCTGGTCCCTTTATTTTATAGATGAAGAAAAACAGTCTCAAAGAAGGGAAATGACTTGTCCAGCATCTCCCAGCACTGAAGTGACAGTTGAAGACTATAGCTTACCTCTCCTACTCAGATGTCTTCCTGTAATACCACACAATCTCTTATTCCTAATACTTATAAGAGAGTCATTGGGCAGGTTTTTTTTTTCCTTCTGCTACGAAGTGACACATACACACCACGACAAGCTTGAAATTACTAGAGGGTAGAGGATTTGGCTTTCCTGTCACCAAAGCACCAACAAAGCAGGAACATCCACCTGCAGGCTGTGGCAATAATATTCTTTCTACTCTGGCCAATAGACAGGTGTTATTTCACTGGCCTGAAATTGTTCTGTACCTACTAAGAGCAGGGATCCCAGGCAATGTCCAAAATGGATCACACATTTTTCTTAGCCCTGACTTTCCAGATTCTTCCATGAAGCAACCATCTCTCAATCACTTTGTCCCAGGCCAGGACCAATTTGGATCCCCTGCAGACAGGCAATAGAAGAAATTCCCATATATGTGCAATATTGTCCACTTTTGCATTCCTGAAACCTCCATGGTTCAGGATGGGGGATATAAGATGATTCCAGCAAATCCTGATAGTTGAGCCCCTGAGCTTCCCCTAGATTACTAAGGTATTCAGGAATTGATGGAAATATCCAAATGATTTAATGATGTACTCCATTAGCAAGAGTGCATTTATTCAAAATGTCCCTGCCGAGAAAGTTCAATGTGCTGTTAAATTATGATCATTGTAGAGTATTTTCATTTTATTTGCCATCTATGATTTGTTAGATCAAAGAATAGTAATGTGTATATAATGATCATGTCATAAAATGAAGTTAGAAATAAGATGTAGCAATAATGTGACAAATCTGATAATGTGGCATGAAACTAGTTTTATACATGCATTTCCCCTTCTTAATATATTTAGAAAAGAAACTAGACAAAGCTAGATACTCGGCATTTGGAGACCTCTGGGAATTGAAAACTGATCCTAGGCATTGGAATATGAACTATAACTCTAGAAATTAATTTATTCTTCATTTAGAGAGGTTTTGCTGAAAAAAAATCCTGATTTGTCACCATAAGAGAGTAAATTTTCCAAGGCTAGGGTTGTGGCTCAGTGGCAGAGAGCTTGCCTCACACATTTGAGACACTGGGTTCCATCCTCCGTACCACATAAAAATAAATAAACAAAATAAAGATATTATATCCATATATGACTAAAAAAATAATTTTAAAAAGAGGGTGAATTTTCCTTCAAAGGAGTCAGTTCCAGCTGGATGTGGTAGTGCACTCCTGTAATCCAGCAGCTTGGGAGGCTGAGGCAGGTGGATCATGAGTTCAGAGCCAGCCTCAGCAATTTAGTGAGACCCTGAGCAACAAAGAGAGACCCTGTCTCTAAATAAAATATAAAAAAGGGCTGGGGATGTGGCTCAGTGGTTAAGCACCCCTAGGTTCAATCTCTGTTACCAAAAAAAATAAAACAACAACAACAAAAAACAAACCAGCTCCACAGTCCTTGTCTGAGACAGCTGATCAAGACAGCTCTAACTGTGGGCCCCGGTGGCTGGTGAATTATTTGGCATCCCTTCAAACTGACATTCTTTAAATATTTTTTCAGCATTTTCTTAGTTGGGGTAGAAAGAACAGATTGTTTCCTAATAAAAACTGTATACCTCTTTCTGTACATTAAAAATAAAGGAGTTATTATATGCCTCTGAAAGAAAAAATGCACTGGAAATTAAGGAGCTGATTATTCAAACTGTTGCAAAAGAAAGAACATTCGTGGATGAGGAACTCCTCAAGGTAAAGGAAGAGGACCTTTGTTCATTGAAGCAGGTAGACCATGAGCCAACCACAAGGCCCGCAGCACTGGGAGAAAAATTGGGCAATAAGTCTCATCGAAGTCACTCAGGAAGGGGGGATATAATCAGTTAGCCTTTTTTCCAGGACACAAAAGTTGGGGGGATTTCAGAAGACAGCAGGATGGTGAACTTCTTCATTATTGCCCTTTTTCATGAGCATGTGGCTCCATTAGATATTGTCAGGTCCTATATGACAACATTCACAATTTTTTCAAAAATTTTTTTTTTGTGTGTGTGTGTTATCAGAGATTGAACCCAGAGGGGCTCTAAATGAACTTCATCCCCAGTCTTTCTTTCTTTTTTATCACAGGGTTTTGCCAAGTTGTCAAGACTGGCCTTGAACTTGCTATCCTCTTGCCTCAGTCTCCCAAGTAGCTGGGATTAGAGGAGTGTGCCATCATGACTGGCCATTTGAATATTTTAAGGGAGGTTTTGAGTGTGTGTGTGTGTGTGTGTGTGTATGTGTGTGTGTGTGTATACATGAACCAGGTCCTTGTGAATGCTAAGCATGTGCTCTACCACTAAGCTATATCCCCACCCCTGACATTTAAATTTTTCTTTCATGTCACCATTTTTCTGCCATTTGTTGCTGAACAGCGTATATGGCATACACTTCCAAAGATATGCTCAAAACATATCTACATGTTCTTTCTTCTGGTTTGCATATGACAAATACTTCCCTACTTTTCTGTAGTTCTCGTTTTTCAGTTTTCTTCTGTTAGTTTCTGAATTTGGCAATTTCCTGTCAAAAATACTCAAGAGTTTACAGTTTACATAATAAAATAAACCACTCATCTCTATTATTAGTGCTAACCCAGGCAATGCTTTCTCTGACATTATCTTTGGGGGACTGTCAGCTGGTTGGTCTCAGACTCAGAGGTGTGTCCGAGGTTGCTTAGAACACTTGCTTGAATGCATAGAGGAAGACTGTTCAGTGGTAACACTAGTATTGTTGGGGAATGGTACATTTGTTGATTTTTTTTCCCCCTTTGAAGACATTTTGCCAGTTGTGTGAAGATTCTTGTGTGGATGCTGGTGTTAGGGGACCCTACTTCCCATATATTCTAATGATTTTTTAAAAATTAGCATCATCAAGACATAATTCTTATATCACAGAAATCACCCTTTTAAAAAAGTACAAGTCAATGTTTTTGGTACATTCATAAAGTTGTCAAATCACCATTTCCTTCTAATTCTGGAATCTGTGATGGTGGGGGGAGGTGGTGCTGGGAATTGAAACCAGAAGTTCTCTAAAACCGAGGTATACTCCTATCCCTTTTTATTTTTTGAGACAGGCTTCCCCTAAATTGCCCAGACTGACTTTGAACTTGTGATCCTTCTGAATCCTGCAGCTTCCTGAGTTGCTGGGATCTTAAGCATGAGCCAGGACGCTTGGCTCTATTTCCAGAACACATTGATCTTCCCACCAAAGAAGCCCCAAACCCATTAGCAGCCACTCCCCACTCACCCCTTCCTCAGCTCCTGGCAACCGTTAATCTATTTCTGTTTCTATAGATTTGCTGATCCTGAAAATTTCATATAAATGGAAACATAACCAATGTGGCTTCCTTTCATTTGTATCTGGTTTCTTTCACTTGGCATGTTTCAAAGATTCATCCATGTTGCAGCATGATCAACACTTCATTCCTTTTTATTGCCAAGTAATGTTTCATTGTTTTGCTTTTTTCACATTTTATTCCCTCATCAGTTGATGGACATTTGGGCTGTTTCCACTTTTTAGTTATTCTGAATAATTATGTTGGGAATGTTTCTATACAAGTTTTTGTGTACACATGCTTTCATTTCTCTTGGTACCTAGGAGTAGAATTGCTGAGTCTTAAGGTAATTCTATGTTTTGCTTTTTGAAGAACTGATAACTCTTTTCCAAAGGAGCTACCCCAATTTGCATTTTACATAGTGATGTATGAGGATTCCAATTTCTTCATATCTTGTTCACTTTGCTACTGACCATCTTTTTTAATGTAGAAATCCTCGTGGGTATAAAGTGTTTCTCCTAGTAGGTTGATTTGCATTTTCCTAGTGACTAATGCCTTGAGAATATTTTCCGGTTCTTATTGTCACATGTATATCTTTGCAGGATGAAGATTTGGGGTCATATTTCTGAGTTGTAAAAGTACTCTTTATATTCTGGATACTAGTCCCTTATCAGAGGTACAAGTAGCAAATATTTCCTCCCATGCCTGGTTTGTCTTTTCACTTTTTTGACAGTGTCCTTTGAATCATAAACATTTCAAATGCTGACAAAGTCCAGTTTTTCTATTTCATTCTATGACTGCTTGTGCTTCCAATGTTTTAGTGCCACATAGAGCTTATGACCCAGTTAGCCAGTGGCCTGACCCTTTCCTTGGTCTGGTCCAGGTGAGGCCCTTGAAAGCTTTGAAAATACTAATACACATGTGTTAAAAGAACAACTCTAGACAAAGTAGATTTATCAGAATTTATTTGAGCCAAGAATGATTCGTGAGCCAGGAAGCACTCAGAACAAGAGAGGCTAGAACGCTCTGCCTGGCAGTGTGAGCAGTGAGCTTCCATAGGCAGAGTGCAGAGCAGACTGAGTAGGACATAACCTAATTGGCTAATGCCTGGGCATTTGCCACTTGAGGGGAATAATGTGATCAGTTAGCTGCCTCCATTGGCTGAATCTTGGGTATTTGTGATTGGCTAAAATCGTTATTTGTTGCAAAAAAAGAAAGAAAGGAAGGAAGGAAGGAAGGAAGGAAGGAAGGAAGGAAAGAAGGAAGGAAGGAAGGAAGGAAGGAAGGAGTAAGGTATCCAGGTCAAGTTAGGTTGGGGTCCATTAAGTAGGAACTCAAGTATGGAGACAATATCAGGCTAATGGCTTCCTACTTATTGCATTCAAGAACAGTTTATTGCTGTAACTACACTTTCTCTCCTTCAAGACAGCTATAATGGCAGTGTCCTTGAGCACTGTCTCAGAAATACCAATGATATACTATGGAGCAAAGTGCTGACACCTTTTCCTATTTGAACTTTCAGAAGAGTTTGAGCATTCTTCAAGCCTTTGATAAAACATTTCCCTCTACTGTATTCCTTGGAATTTTCTTTCCATGAAAGAACAAAGGCCTTAGGTCAAATTTGAGTCTTCCACATTGCTCTAGAAGATTCACAAATAGATATTATGATAAGTTCTCTGAAAAGTTCTGTAATAAATAAACATGTTTAAACTAAAGCTGCACAAAGTATTTCACCTTAAAACTATTCCAATAAGGACTTGATAGTTTTTCAACTAGTTCATGCTTGATTGACGAGAAAGGATGGATGTCTTAGGAAAATCTCAACCACCTGACACAATCACAATTTATTGGATATTCTCATCAGAGTCTGTGAGAGACGAATGGGCCTCCCCTCTCTTATAGCCAATCCCTCTGGGATATGTGGATTCTGAGTAATCAGGGGAAGGAGAGAAAAAATGGGTGGTTTCAGTTGGAAAACTTAAGGACTAGACCTAGACATCACTCTCCATTACCCTCTGCTCATCCCATGCTCCTTTGGCCTGGACAGATGGTCCCCAGTTTTTGATGATCTAACTTGTGAAATTTTTACTGCCTCCAGTAAAAACCATAGTTAATTTTTGGATTTGGGTCTTTTCCTGGACTGGTGATGTGTGGTATGATCCTCTCTTGTTTTGCTGGGCAGCAGCAGCAGCAAGCCACAGCTGATAGTCAGCCCCTCAGTCATGAGGTGAAGCAACTAACACTCTACAGTGTGCTGCGTTGCTAAGCTAGGAAGCTCAGTAGGCCAGTGGACTGAATGTATTTTGGACTTGGGATATTTCATACTTAGCGATGGAGGTACATGGATATAACTCCATCATAAGTTGAGGAGGAGCATTTGTTATCTCTCTAGATGTAATGTGGTCCACCTGTGTGACTAGGGTTTTGACACCTAGTGTTGTATGGGCCACATACTTTTGGAAGCACTACTCAACTGGCTTATGTGCCTACAGAGTAAGTGCATGTATTGATTGATGTTATGGGAAGAAGCTTGCTGTCTTATGTGGCCTCCACTCCTGGATGCCTCCTGATGGTGATGCTCCCTCTGAAACCAGAGAGAACATTGCTTATTCTGACCCTGCACATATCTATCAATAATGTATATTCCTAAAATCAACAGAGAAACATTTGAGAAATTATATGTCAAACACTTTCATATTTTTATTTCATCAGAGGCAAAATTGGAAAGAACAATTGAGTGCAGTACTTTAATTACACCACCAAAACCAGGTGGGTGTGATTGCTAATGTAAGGATACGTCTCTGTGGACATGAAGACCACACAGAATTCTGAAAAATGGAAATAGTTGATGCGTTTACATGGCCAGCCTTTATCTATTATTATTTAGTGTCTGGAGATGCAGTAAAAAAAGAAAACAAATGACTAATGCCAGTGGTAAATACTTGACATTTTCCCAGAAAGAAAAATAGATCTTTCTGTGGTGGGTACATCGGTAGATACCATATGCTGTGTTCTAGACATCCATAAATAGCCCTGAAAGACATGTTAATATTTTACACAAGAAAATCAATAACCCCCTACTGTATGCATATGATTGCTATTATGACTCATTAAAGTGTATTTAAAGCCTTTTCCATATCAAGTGGAATTGGAAAAGTAATGAGAGTCCCTGAGCATGTGGTGTTGAAAAGGAAGAAGTGACACAAAGGCTTAGAAAAGGTCCTGTGAGTAGAAGTTGAGGGGCTTCGGAGTGTCCCCAGATGGGGCACAGGCCAGGAGCAGCTGGTCCCCGCTGGCCAGCCTACCTGACACTCTCAAGGCTCTCCAGCATTCCTCTGCCTTCCAGTCTGGGCTACTGCTGAGACCAGCCTGTGCCCTTTCCTGCTGAAGGTGGCTGCCAAAGAGGACGCCCCAAGGTGATCTGTGCTCCAAGGTGCTCCAGGGACCAGTTCTCAGCATCTAGACAGAGGCAAATGGTCACAGCTTGGAACAAAGGTAGAGTGCTGCTTCTGCTCAAGTCCCTGACCCTCCCAGCCAGGCCTGCTTCCTCCACTGTTCCCAGGGGCTACCACTATGCCCCTCCCTCTTGGGACTACAGAGAGGCCTCCAAATACCAGTGAGCCCTGACGCCCCCGTAGTTTTCAGGATAGTAGCTGTCCCTGTTGCTGTTTGCTGGTATTTCTTTTTCCCTTTTAGCACCCCCACCCGCTTTCTGTACCCCAGAGCTACACCCTAGCCTGCCTCACTGTGATTGCTCCCTTTTACATGTGCTCCCACCACTGTGATGTTGTCCACCACAAGGACTTAACTACAGTCTAGCTCTTAAGTGTCCCCAAAAGTCCTGTGTTAAGGGTTTGTTCCATGTCCTATGGTGCTACTGGGAGGTAGCACCAGACCAAACCCAACCAATATGAATTCACTCATGTTAAATGCCACATTATACCTCTGCAACTTAAAGGAAAAAGATCTCAAACAGACCAGATTTTCCAAAAAACAGGAAATTCCAGTTTACCCAAGTCAATCTAACAAGAAAGACTCACTGCTTTAACCATTAACAACAACAACAACAACAACAACAAAGGTAACCTGAAATAATCTGACACTAACTGATCACCTTTTTTTCCCTCTACTATTTGGTTTTCAAAACCCACAGTTTATAAAACCCACTGTTCTACCATTGCCTGGTAGGAGTGCTTAATCTATCTTATAAAATGAAGGCTGCCCAATTCATGAATTGCAAACAATAGCTTCATTATTAGTCCATTTCTCATTGCCATAACAAAATATCTGAGGCTGGATACATTATAAGGAAAACAGGTTTATTTAGTTCACATTGCTGCAGGGTCAAATTAATGGCTGCTGGCATTGGTTTGGCTCTGGTGAAGGCTTATACAGTCAACTTATGTTAGTCATATAACGAATATCTGAAATAGTCAACTTGTAAGGAGAGAAGCTTTATTTTGGTTCATTTAGAAGTTTCAGTCCAAGATCAGAACGTGCTCTCCTCACAGTCAGGAAGCCAAAAAGAGAGGCTGAGGAAGAGACTCAGGTCCCACAATCCCCTCTGAGGGCACATGTCCAGTGACTTGAAGGTCAAGCACTAGTCCCTACTTCTTAAAGGTTCTACCACCTCCTAGTAGCACCATAGGACATGGAACAAACCATTAACACATGACTTTGGGGGACACTTAAGAGCTAGACTGTAGTTAAGTCCTTGTGGTGGACAGCAACACAGTGGTGGGAGCACATGTAAAAGGGAGCAATCACAGTGAGGAAGGCTGGGGTGTAGCTCTTGGGTACAGCACCTGCCTAATGCAGGCAAGGCCCTGGGTTCCATCCCCAGTCCCACAAAACAAACCAACCCCACACACTGAGGCGTTGAGGCAGAGGAAGCAGGAGGTACTGGGCTTGCTCCTTTGTAATAACTCTCTCGAGAACTAAATTAGGGTACCACAAGAACTACCTGAATCCCCTCCCAGGACGACCCCCGTGACCTAAGTTTTTTAGGTTACAGTAATATTTCCAGGCTGTATGACTAACTTTCGAGAAAGAAAGGAAGAGAGGCAGGGATGGGAGGGTAGGAGAAGGTCAGATAGATCCTGCTTCTGAGGTCTTTTTGATTTCCTGCTGTTCAAAGTACTCAGCATACTAAAGCAGGATATTTTGGAGATTCATTTTCTGAGCCCTAACACCCCAAATGAGAGACTCTATGGAAATATTCATAACAGAAAAGAGAAGCGTCAAGAAGGCCCACCTCTTTCCCCACCCAGGGAGTCTCTGCTGCATCCCCAAACTGACCTAATCACAGGCCTTGCTGGGTTTCCCCATTTAGTCTGTTACCATTGGATCCTACCCTTTTATCCAATCACATTCCAACACAGCTGTCCGTGCTCACTGATCCTAAGGATAAAAATGGGTCTTTTGGATTTTTATCTGAAGATTTCTGTGTAATATAAGACTTTAAGTAAATGTATTATTTCTTTCTTTTGTTAACCTGTCTTTTGTTATTGAAGCGTCAGTCATGAACCTATAAACCATCAGGATAGATCACACCTTCCTGGCCCTGTAGAAAACATGTACTTAATTGCCCACTTACTAGAAGTTGAGAGGCCTTTCCAAAAAGTTAAAATAAATACACACCATTTATAATAATAATAATAATAATAATAATAATAATAATAATAGCAGCTTCTGGAGTATACTGAGTTTTAACTCTAGTTCTTCTGTTTTTAAGATTTGTGACTTTATTTTTTTAAATAATTGTTTTTTAGTTATAGGTGGACACAATATCTTTATTTTATTTTTATGTGGTGCTGGGGATCAAACCTAGTGCCTCACTCATGCTAGGCGAGTGTTCTACCTCTGAGCCACAACCCCAGCCCCAAGATCTGTGACTTTAAACAAGCTCTATTACCTCTCTAAATTTAAGTGTCTCATTCTGTGAAAGGAATAGAAAAATTTTACCTGCCAAAAATTTTTTCTAGTAATTAAACTAAATAAAATAAATAACTTAGAGCTCATAGCACAGTGACTAGGAAATATTACATGTTAACTTTTTAATCAGAGGTAGTGACACACACTTCTAATCCCAGTAACTCAGAGGAGTCTGAGGATTGCAAGGTCCCAGCCAGCATGGGCAACTAGGTGAAACCCTGTACAAAATAAAAATATAAATGTGTGGGTATATAGTTCAGTAGTAGAGTTCCCATGGTTTCTATTCCTAGCACCACACACAAAAAAAGTTTTTTTTTTCCCCATCAAAACCAAGATCTTCTTAGAAGACTTCACTAAATCAATAGTGTCCATCCTTCCCTTTCTCTATTCTCAACTCCAGTTTGTTTCTTACCTAACCTCAGCTCTGTGGTTTGTCCTTCCAAAGGTACCTCAATTGGCAGGCCAATCAGAATCACTTGTGATAATTCATCTCAAACCCTAAAATTCAGGAGGGCTTAGAATGATGTGTTTCAAGCCCTGAAAGAAAATAGCTGTTGACCAATATTGCTATGTTCAGCAAAGCTATCCTTCAAATTTGAGGAAGAAATAAAAACTTCCAAGATAAGCAGAAACTTAAAGAATTCATGAATGCTAAGTTGGCACTACAAAAATTACTTGAAGAAATAATATGCAAAAGAAATCAAAATATGCAAAAGAAATCAAAACCAAACTCCAGAGCTCACAAATGGACAAATCTCATTGAAGAGTTGCTAAACAAATGAGATACAGGACCAAATTAAATATTATGAATAAATAAAAAAATGGCACAAATTAATAAACACCTCTTTTTAATAATACTGAATATTAATGTCCTCAACTCTCCAATTAAAAGACATAGGCTGCCAAAATGGATTAAAAAATAAGAGCCAACTCTATTTTGTTTGCAAGAAAATCACCTTACAGGTAAAGACATCTAAAGGGTAAAAGTAAAAAATGAAAATTGATATACCAATCAAATGGAGCCCCAAACAAGCAGAACTAGCTACTCAGGGAGCCCACAAACAAGCAGGAATACAGATTCTCATATCCAAAAAAGAGAACTTCAAGCCAAAATTAATTAGAAGAGACAAAAAAAGTCACTTCATACTGATAAAGGGAACAAACCAACAAGAAGATATAACAACAGTAAATATTTATGCTTCAAATGTTGATGCACTTACACACATAAAGCAGACACTACTCAACTTAAAGAAGGCTAAGACCTCCTACAATACTGGGTGATTTCAACACCCCCTGCTTTAATAAATAGGTCATTCAGAAAG